>NC_138532.1:36287584-36986157 GCF_964234715.1 Podarcis melisellensis | reverse complement strand
ACAAGTCCTCAGGGAGAGAGGATTAATATGAAGATGTATTCAACAATTCCTGCTTGGCACATCTTATATGTTTCCGTTACATCTGAACAATTCTGCATTGATACAGCCATGTGTAAATATAGTCAACACACTTTCAGGTGTGAAGCAAAACTTTGGTTAGGCCAGATTCCACCAGAAATTTGGGGCATTACCTTTGGTACCTCTATCTCCCAGATAACAAGCTCTGTCTTATTAGAATCTGCTCCGGTCTTCGAATTCTGGCAGCTGTCCTTATTTCTGAGGGCACAGCCAATGTCCACTGAATCCATGCTATTTACATCCGAACCTACAAAGAGAGATAAGTTCCGCAGCTCTGAGGCATGTTACAGAATCTTATACATAAATAAATAAGTTTGAAATATGAGGAAGTATTAAGAGCCGGGGCGAAACTACACACCTAGCAGGAGTTCTGAAACAGGATCCTCCTTATTCTACAAAGCAGGGTGAGGGAAAGGGGGTCTTTCCATTCATGGCACACCATACATTTAAAGCACCTCTCCCCTCTACAACACACACACACACACACACACACACCCTATGTGAATTGTCTCCTTGTGTTGTATGCAAACAAGGCCTACTCAGAATAGACCCAATGAAATTTATGGGCCTAGGTTAGCCATGTCCATTAATTTCAATGGGTCTACTCTTGTGTGGGGCTAGCACTGGATACAACCCTCTGCGAGAGGTAAGCTACAGCTCCCAGGATTCTTTGCAGGGGGTGGAATGTGCTTTAAATGTATAGCTTATGTATAGCCTGCGTCTTCCCACATGCATGCTCCTGAAAGTGAATGTTCAAGAACCCATAGGGCCCTTACAAATTTTCCACTTTGCTACTGAAAGAAACTCAGGTGAGGAATGATTTGGCATAGAGTCATGGAGGGAAAGACCCCCCACCCCAAAACAGCCTGAGCCAGGGTGTTCATTGCCTTCAACAAACACAGCCATCAATACAGCATTAAACACTAGAAACCAAGGCTGAAGTTCTACACACATTTAGATAATGTGACCCTACTGCCTTCCTGATGCTTGTGGACTACAAATCCCATCAGCTGGGGCTGATGGGAGTTCGGTGGCCAACAATAGATAGAAGAAGGCTGCAGGCTAGCTGCCCCTTGTGACTAAGAGAAAGGCAATATTGTGAGAGGTTTGTGTTGGTTCACAAAAAAAACCTCCTCTAAAGTCATCTTGAGTTTAAGGACTGTTCACGCTAACCCACCTTGATAATTCTAGTAAATCTAACATACACACATACTTTACAGCAGAGTGAACAAGTTCTGCGGGGCCTCCTGAGCTGCCAGTTCTGTCTATAAATATAAATAAACACCATTCAGCAAAAGGGGACCTTTTAAGAATATATCTGGGTCCAGACCTCTACAAAAGATCTTGCAGGTGAGAGGAGATTGAACACCTAACAATACGTTATCATCCTCATCATCAACAACAATAATAAAAACAATTAATTTACATACCGCTTAAAAGCCAAATGGAGCTTCTATGCAGTTTACAAGTACAAAACAAATCACACAGAAAATTAAAAAATAAACCCATGTCATTAAAATATGCTACTGGGCGAAAAAATCATCAAAACATGCATGGCTACACCATCCGTGCTGGCTTTCTGCCCATTTCCAGGTCCAATTCAAAGTGCTGGTATTAACGTTTCAAAGCCCTGAACAGCTCAGGGCCAGGTTACTTGAAGGATCATATCCCTCCAGATATACCTGCCCAGACTTCAATATCATCTTCAAAGGCCTTTCTCCAGATGCCCATACCAACCTGAGGCATGTAGGCAACTAATGAGGGGTGGGCCTTTTAGGTGGTAGCATCCTGGTTGTGAAGTGCCCTCCCCAGAGAAGCTTAAGAGTGTTTTAACAGTTTTAGAATGCTTTCATTCTGTTTTTAAATTGTGGACATGTCTGCCGTCCTGGGCTCCTTCAGAAGGGATATAGAGTCAACATGCATACATACATCAGGAAAGCACCATGACAGCTCCTCCGACAACACTGGTCCCACTTAAGTTATCAGGCCTAATAATAACAACTGAAAGAGCCAAACTCCATTTTAAAGCCATTTAAGCTGCCTCTACATCTCACAATAGCAAACCTGACACATTCATGACAAGCTGAGAAAAGCAGGACTTTTGGGTGTGCCCCGAATCTGCTGCCAATACATTTCTAGAGTGACCCCAAAATTCTAGCGTTTACGTATTTTGAAGGAGAGAAAGCAAACCCTTACTTTTACACCCAGAGCAGCCCAGTATAAGATGCTCATAGCTCTCCAAGGAAGCAGGACTCCATTTTATTTACACAACCCTGGAATCTTTTGATGATGGGCAGTTAATGCTGCAAATAAATTTTGTGAAAAAACAAGAAACAGGACACATGCAAGAAAACCGGGACACAGGAATCCTTACCCCCTGAGTTGTCTGCATCTGCTTCTGCCAACCACGGCTGGTCGTGCCTCCGATGGGGGCAGTCTTCCTTCAGCACTCCGTTGCTGTACGGCACTTTGTTCTCCGCTAGCGTAGGGGAGGAGGGAGGCTTTTTGCTGGACGCCAGCTTGTGTTCCGAGTCTTTGAGCGTGGGCATGTTCAGCAAATCCAAGCGCTTACCCAAAGCAGGAGAGGAGGTGCTTTTCAAGAGGTCCTCCGCACTCGCCCCGTCTTCCGAGGTGCAGGCGCTGCAGCCGGAATCTTCTGTCATCGTCTGAGCGTCTTCCAACTCATCCTCGTGGTTTGCGGCTGGGTCACCGGCAGGCTGCTCGGCGCTTCTGGAGTCCCTGGAGAGGCCGTGGCTTGGGTTTCCCAAGAGGCCATGCGTCAAGTGGCTTGAGTACATGGCGTGGCGGTTGACGTTCTCTTCCAGCAGGGGAGTCACCTCTATGGCCGCCGCCTTCTCAGCGACACAGCCGTGGCCCTTGCTGCACTCTGCTTGGCCGGCAGCTGCCACGGAGATCTTCTCAACCCGGCTGGCCATCTGAGAGATCCTATCCGACATGTCGCTGACCGACCCAGAAAGCACTTCCTCGGTGGCTGCCTGGATGACGTTGGAAATTATATGTATGGCAACCTGCTCAATCTTCTGGACTTCTTCTTTGTCTAAGCTGATGCCTCCCACCCTCGCTTTCTCCAAACTCCCCTTACAGCCAACATCTCCAAAACCATGGCGCTTCAACGTACTACCAGCGTTCGAACTGGACGTCTCTTCTTTCTGGGCCAATTCTGCGCTAGCAGGTTTGACGCATTTAGCCTCCGCTTCCATCACTGTGGCCGCCGCACCGGCGCAGCCACCACCAATCTCTTCCTTTCCAGTGGCATCCACAGAGGGTTGAGAAACCGCATCATCTGCCATTTGGGAGCATGGGGCGGCCAAAGAACCCGCATCTGAGGAGGTGGCTGCTACAGAACAGAGGCCTTCTTTCAAAGGCTTCTCTGGTGCATCATCCTGGACCACCTCCTCCAAACCGCTATCCCCAGACTTCTCTAAACTAGAAGACTTCTCTAGCAGAGCTGCTGCCGTCGAGACTGGTGATGGCACCCGGTCTGCCACTCGAGTGGCTGCCAGTGGCCTCTCGATAGAAGCTTCACCAGCACAGGTACCGTCAGCTATCTGAGCGCCCGGAAGGGAAGGCTCCTGTGCGGGGGATCTAGGTACATCTCGGCACCCCGTCACTTCCAGTTTTTCACTGTCGTCCTGAACCCTGTTGGATTCAATGGTTGTTTTTGCCGTGACAGGCCGGTGTCTTGGGGGGTCCCAGCGCCGAGCGCCGCTTTCCAAAGGGGCCTGCAGGCTTGCCGAAGACTCGACGGTAAAGGCTGGTTCAGCAGGCTGCTTGGCTTCTGGGGGCAGGGGCGGCTGGCTGTTCAACGGCACCCCTTCTCTAGCGGAAGGCTCTTTCTTGGGGGAGCCTATCCTGTGTTCTTCTATGTTGGCCAAGTCTCGCCTGTCGTGATTGCTCGCACGCTCCTTTTTGCGTGAAGAAAACCACCACCACCCGATGAGCGCCAGCACTCCAGGGATGGCAAAGGGCAGCAAGGTGCGGAAGCGGAGCGCCATTTTGCAGATCCTCAGCGATTACACCTAGAGACAAAAAGAAACAAAAACACAGAGCGTCATGTTAAAGGCTTCAGTTTTCCTCACACTGTTCTGAGAACATCTAAGCCAGCTGGCATGCTCCAGCGTTCCTTGACCTCCATCGCTGACTATTGGCCACTCTGGCTGGAGATGATGGGAAGGACAACATCCAGGGAGTGCCAAGCTGGCAAAGGATTAGCTTTGGGAACATTAACAACTGAGCGGCTGAGCTTGCCCAGCATTCACCAAAACGCCACCAAAACCTTGTGGCTTTGCCATTATGAGAGGCTGTGTAGCCAGGATCACACCAACAGTGCTCGGAAACACTCAATACTAGCCTGCAATCAGGCATCCAAGCCGCAGAAGCTCAGAAGTCTAGTTTCTCCATCTTGAATAGCTCAATATTTTTTTAAAAAATAAAGTTTCTAGTCCTCAAGGGCTACAAAAACACCCTTGGAGAGGGGGGCGATGGCTGCTAACATTTCAGAGGTACCTCTGGGGGCGCAAAGCAGGTTTTTTAGGAATTGGGAAGGGAGCGTGTTTTGATTTACAACTATGCAGAACCTTCTATGAAGACATGGCTGTGAATATTCTAAGCATTTAAGATTCTTCCCTAGAAAGAGTTCAAAGGCAGCTCCTCTTATACAAAATAAGCCACATGATCAATACTTTAAAAAAAAAAATCCTAACAAGTAGTAAGCAACATGATAGAGGCCTACAAAATAACAATGGAAATAAAAACGGGTTGCAGTGGGTCAGAGTGGCCCAGTCGGTTTAGCTGCTAGGCTCTGAAGGATCTAGGAGGCATATTTTGCCTAAAAGTGGGGAATGTTGGGTATTAGAAAGCAGAAACAGCCAACATACTGGCCTACGTAATATAGGAAGAGTCTGCTGGGTTAGGCCAATGGTCCAGCATCCTATTGTCACAGTGGCCAACCAAATGCCCCAAGGGGGAGCCCACAAGCACAAACCCAAGTGCAAGAGCCCTCTCCCCACCTGCGATTCCCAGCAACCAGTATTATCCAGAAGAATACTGCCTCCAACCATGGAGGTGAATGGACTACAACTCCCATCAGCTCCAGCTAGCGTGGCCAAAGGCCAGAGATGTTGGGAATTGTAGTCCAACGGCTTCTGGAGGGCACCGCTGTATTAAGGAACCCTCTGCCTCCCCGCGTAACTGAGCCCTGCTGAATGCTTGGACTACTACTTTCAAATCAAAGACAACATGCATCCCCACCTTTGACCATGAAATGTGCACCATCAACATATGCAAGCAGAGGAAATCACCCACCAGAAGAAAATCTGTGCTGCAAACACCTGGTTCGATATACTGTGCTGGTCACCTTTCCATAATCTTCCTTCTCAAGTGCCCCCCTCCATGCTCTGCCCAGTAGCCCCTGATCTTCATTTTGACCTCAAGACCATAAAGATCACATGATGATTATTCGCTTTTGGTTTACAGGAGCAAAAATGTTTATAGTTGCAGATAAGGATCTCAAATACAGCAACATGCATCAGAGATGTTCGTCATAGATCCACAACAGAACAGAACACACACACACACACAGTGCTTTTTGTTGCACTGAATGTTGTACAACAAACTGTACGACATCAGCTGCCATCTAAAATAAATTTGGAAATCCCTGCCTTCATGAGAATCAGGGCTAAGTCCTACTCAGAGGAGACTCAATGGAATTAATTAATGGACCCAATTTATTCATGCCCATTAATTTCAGTGGATCTACCCCTAATAGGAATATTCCACAGTCAAGATAAGTGACAAAAATTGAGGTTCACATTGTATTCTGCCCAACCTGTTACTTGAGCAAGAGCTCCCCTCGAGTTATAAAAAGACAAGGCTGGCATTCCTTTCCTTAACAGAGGAGAATCTGCGGGCCTTGTGGCTGGAATGTCAGGGGTAAACAGCTGCCCATTCAGAGAGCTGCTTGCTGCAGAACACTCTCACAGTTTACATTGGCAGCCAGCAGAGTTTGGGTGTCTCCAAGGGCACGGACTCGTCCTCCCAAGGTTGGAAGCGTAGAACCAGGAATATCAGCTCCAAGGTCTAGTTCTCAGAGAAGTGGGGCAAGCATGTGTCCCGGCTGTACCCCTCAGACTTGGAGCGGGGAGGCTTACGTGTCAGAACGATCTTCCATACAAACTAAATACACTCCCTGCATGCAAAAAGCCTGCATGTGGGGAAAGAGCCTGACCCGCTCTTTTTCTGCATGCAGAGGACGATGGCTTTGTTGCTCTATGGAAGAGCCCTCCCCAACCCAAAGGTCTGGAGGGGTACAGCACAGACACAGGCTTGCTCCACTTCACTGAGAACTAGGCTATGATGATAAGGTGCTTATGGAGTTTTCTAAAAAGATTCTCTCTCTCTCTCATGCAGAGGAAAATCTGCAGGGATTTCTTCTACTGCCATTTAATGATGATGGCATCTTGAGGGCTCTCCAAGGGGAACCCAGGACACTTTCCAGAAGTAAGAAAGCAGAAGGTAAGCTGAGTGAGAGACATGCGAAGCATGCGAGGAGGGCGAGGGAAGCCTTCTGCATTGAGACAAAGCAGGTGCGAAGCCCTGATCTGAGCTGCTGGAGGAACAATCTGGGCTTTAAAAAATAAATTAAAATTTGCTTGTAACATTCCAGTTTATTATTTTTATTTTTATTATTGTTATTGAGCCATGAGGACTGGTGATTCCCAAGACACAAGAGCTTCTCATTTGTGAATCATCCACCAAAGTTGGGCTTTTTCCAGCAATTTTGTCAGGACTCAGGTTCTCAGAAGCCAAAGGCAGGCTCTCCCCTTATGTATGATGAAGCATTCAAGAGCAAAGCAGCCCACTGACCCATCCCCCTTTGGAGATGCTGGGAATAAAACTGAGCAACCAAAAGAAGAGCTAAAGCAGCTTTAAGTTTATAAACCATCTGCGGCTGAAGGCTTGGGAGCGCATCACAGCGCATGAACATGAAAGGAGCCCAGCAGGATCAGGCAGACGTCCTTCTAGTTCATCATCAGTTCTCTCCCACAGGTCAGCCAGATATAACAGAATCATAGCATTGTAGAGCTGGAAGGGACACCGAGGGTCATCTAGTCCAACCCCCTGCAATGAAGGGATGATTTGCCCTAAGTGGGGCTTGAACCCACGACCCTGAGATTAAGAGAGCCTCGTGCTCTACCAACTGAGCTATCTCATGCCTCCAGGAAGCACACGACAAGTGAAGAAGATAGACAACAGCCCTCTCCCATTGCTGTCCCCCCCCCATCTTCTGAGTTTCGGAGATATTCTGCCACTGAACATGGAGGTTCCATTAATCACAATGGCCAGCAGCATGAAACAGATCTCTAATAATAAAAGATGCGGCACCAATAACATTTGATTCTGCAAAGCATAGATTTGCATTCAGGACTGCAAGAGGACAGAAAAGGAAGCAGCTGTTCAAAAATTAAAAGAGTGCCAAGACATTTAGAACAGGGGTGGGGAACCACTTGCTCTCCAGATGCTGCTAGAACTACAACTCCCATGCTGGCCGGGGCTGACGGAGTCCAACAAAATCTGGAGGGCCACAGATTCATCAACCCTGCTCTTATGAAAACTTACACTGCGTATGCTCTGTTTCTAATTAAGGGAGGTGGGCAAGGAGACACTCACGACACCTCCCCAGTTCACTATTCAGCCAACTTTCTGGAAAATTCACTAGAAATCACCCACAACAGGACTAGAAACTCGGCATGGGGCAGTGGGGTGGGATTCTATATGCATGCAAAAGGTGCTGCAATTCCCCAAGAAGTAGCTGTGTTGCCCTGCACCAGCCTCTGCTCTTCCCCTATTGTGCTGCTTCTCTCCCTACCTTCCAGACACCCTTGCTTACAAGGGAATTTAAAATTCCAAGTGTCGGGTATAATTGGCATGCAATGCTATTCAAGAATGCATTAACAGCATCCTGCATTGCAGAGGGTTGGAATAGTTGACCCTTGGGATCCCTTCCAACTCTATAAAATATTCCTCTCTAAGGCAGCAATATATATATCTCTGCATGTAGAAAGCAAGGGTGGAAATGCTTCTTCTAGATACAGATTTACCACCTCAATGAGAACTTGGGATAGTCCCCTGCTCCCTCCTCCAGTAGGCAATTCCCTTAGGTCTGGTGTTGGGAACATGTGGCTCTCCAGATGTTGCTGAACCATCAGTGCCAGCGAGCATGATGGGAGTTGTAGTTCAGCAACATCTGGAAGGCCACTTGTTCCCCATGCCCACCTGAGGCAATGAGCTGAAATTGCACACTGGGTCAGATTCAGACACACCCTTCTAGCAATATACTCTTCCTGTGATGCCTGCAGCTTCTGCCTGGAAATTTTTTTTGTGTCCGCTAGACATTGAACACCTGGTTCACATCTACTAAATGGGGTTGGGTGGGCACAATAGCACCAGCTCTCTTTGGAAGTTGGTTTTTTCTCCCCCCAATTCCTCCTTTACGTGCTGCAGAATCAATAAGCCCAGCTCCCCTCCAGAACGGACAAACCCTGCAGTAAGCGGATCCATATAAGGGCCGAAACGAACTAGTTGTGCAGGGTTTTTAAGGGGCGGACAAGGCAGCTCTGCCTAAGATCTGAGAAGGGAAGAAGTTGGCTGGTGTTCACTTCAGCACACACATACATGGCAAGCTGCTGTGTTGCACATGCTGGCATCGTTCCCAAGCCTGGGATGGGATTCCAGTTCTGTCAGTAGACTCAAGGATTCTGCACTTGACAAATGCACAACGCATGGAGCGCCCATTTGCTTGTGCATTATCTCCTGGGGTGAAAGGGTTGAAACCTTCCCTGGATTCAGGTCAGACCCATCAAAGTGCTTGCAAATTAAAACCCAAACACTAGGAGACAGGAGGCACCAGCGTCACGTTCTGCAGCCACAACAGTGTCCTTGAGGGCCCCAAAAGCTTCTGAGCTCTGCCTCCCTCAAAACTCGCTGCTCCTTTGGTGGTAACTTCCCCCCCTAAAAATTACACAAAAGGGGAGGAACTTGGGCAAGCAATGCTCTTTCCCTCCTCCTCTTTCAGCTCTATAGGCTTATCAGGGCTCGGAAATTCTATTCATTCTGACTGTCACACAGAACGTGCAGAAATGCAAAATTTGTATGTTTGTGTGCAATCCTTCCCTCTTTGGGGGGGGGGAGAGAACTGATCTGGGGGAAAGGTGAAAGATGTGACCAGAGGGAGCAAGTACCCACAACACTCCAAAACTCAAATTTGCCCATGAGCCTTTGGCGACCCATGAGCTAAGGAGATCAGTATCATGAATTTTGCATTCATTGTCTGGCTCTCATTCACACAGTCCACAGACAAAAATGATTATCCACACCACCATTAAGTTTCCAAGGAACTTTGGCAGAAGTTTAAGAGAAAGGGGCTTACGTATTTTCTGGAACTGGGAGGTGAATATACCCAAGAAACTAGTCCTTGTTGAGCCTGGACAGCTCATAGGCTTTGGAATGGGAGATGAGAGAGGGATGCCAGAAGATTGCATTTGTACCACAAAGTGCCAAGACAACAGTGCAATATTAACAAGCTCGTATTCTTTCCGCTCCCTGGATTAAGGCTATTTGCACTCTGCATTTAATTGCATAAAACACCAAGTTTCTAGTCCTCGGTGGTGAGATGGTAGGTCGAACCGAGATAGCAAAAAAGAAAAAAAGAAAAAGCCCGGAAGGAAGCAAGAGGTCAACATAGTGGGCGTAGAGAAGATTCTCAATAGGAAGCACCTTTAAAATTTCACAGCCTTCTCCCCCTAATCACATAACGATATAATTGTGTAATGCAGTGGAATTAGAAGGATGTGCGACACAGTGTCAGGGAATGCAGCCACCAGGGTGAAGAGGCATGCCGGATAGGACCCGGTTGCATTAAAAACTGAAGTCACAGGGGCCTGGAAATTTTTTCCACGCTAAAAATAGCCAAAGGGCATATGAGCTGCCTTATAAGCCCACACAGAAGCTGGAGATTCCAGAAGAGATAAAGCTAACTTGGTACGCTAGCTTTTGTTATGTTTTTGGGGGGAAGCGGACTTCCTATTTCTCAGGTGAATCCATATTTTGGAACAAGGCAGCTACAAATAACTTGCAAGGTCAGAGAACAGAGTCCGGTCTTTCTCTAGGGTTTCTACTTGGGCAGCTGGAGAATCACCTGCATGCAGTCGAACCAGCACGAAGCACAGCTAACTTCAGCCGCTTTGACAACATTAAGAGGAGAAGCAAAAGGGAAGCAGGGAGAAATTAGTTGGGCTCCGCTTCTGAAGTGGGGATTGTGTTACAAATGGAGCCTTGCCCTCAAAAGTTCAGAGGCACAGATTTTACTTCTATTTAAATGTTTACGAACCATGTATTTCCATTAAAAAATTATCACAAGGAGGCATGCGAAACAGGAACTCGAATCCAGAATTTTAAATCTAGCTCTGCCCTCACAATTATAACCGCTCAGCAAAATGGCAACTAAAACAAAATAACACCTTTTGAGCTCCTCTCACATAAAATAGGTCTTAGCACATATTAGCAGATGGGTGGAGGGAGAGGAAGAGACAAATTGTGGCATAAAAACATGGTTTCCAGGTGGGAGAGACACTTTTAGGGGTGAGGCAGGTGTGAGAAAGGCTCAGCTGCTGCCCAGGACAGTAGGATGCTGCCACTGCGCCCATGCCACGGGGTTGTAAAATGGAGGACAGTGAGAGAATTATTTGGGTTTTTTAAATAAATAAAAAAACCAAACGCTTGCCACTGAACTTGTACCCTGCTACCGACTGTGTGAGCCGCAGGCCGTGCCCAACAACAGCATTATTTGGGGACTAAACCGAGAGTCAGGTGTACTTTGCCCCGAATTATACAAATAAAAGCACTGTGGCATTAAAGCAAACAAGAAGAAGCACCCAAGACAGCAATGGAGGACAGCAAACACGGCAGCCGAGGCTGCGGTAAACCCGTTTGCCTTTAAAAGGGTACCATGAGACTGTTGCATTCGCTGCAATTTAAACAGAAACCTCCACAGAAATTGGGCTGGTAGGGGAAAAAAGTTCAACATGCTCATCCTTCTACACCTTGGAAAGTAAAGGGAAGGGTATCTCTATTGAAACAAGGGTGGGGCTCCATTACCTCAAGGCTGACCACCTACTTCAGTCAGAAAACCACCATTAGATGCCCAAACATAGCTAGGAGGGGACAAGCGCAAATCACTTACTGTAAATCAGTCAGCAGAAGATCTCAGTGTGTAGACAATACTGGGCTTGATGTGCCAATGGTATGACTCGGTAGAGGGAGGTGGAGAGCCACCGATAGACTTATTAGCCACAGCAGTGAGATAGAACTTCCATACTCACACCAAGGACATTTCTGATAGTCACCTGCTGGAAAGCCGTGTTCAGGAGAGGGCTGCCATATTCAAGCCCTGCCTGCAGGCTGTCTAGAGACAGTTGGCTGGTCACTGTGGCAAGTCAACTGCTGGACTAGGTGGACCTGATCCAGCAGGGCTAGAATCATAGAATTGTCAAGTTGGAATGGACCCCGAAGGTCTTCGACTCCAATCCTCTGCAATGCAGGAATCTCAACTATAGCATCCATGACATATGGTCATCCAACCTCTGCTTATGGTCATCCACAACCTCCGGAGGGAGACCGTTCCACTGCCAAACAGTCCTTACTGTCAGAAAGTTCTTCCCGATGATTAGTCTGAATCTCCTTTCTTGTAATTTGAAGCCCTTGGTTCGAATCCTACCCTCCAGAGCAGGAGAAAACAAGCTTATTCCCTCCTCCATGTGACAGACCTTGAGATATTTGAAGATGGCTACCATATCTCCATCTTCAAATATCTCAAGAACCCAGAGTTTGGGAAAGATTGTTATATCAGTGGAAGACTTGCGGTGATTAGTGGAGGCAACCAGAACGTGGAAGTTTAGATTTTCCGGTGGTCCTATCTGCGCTCACAAGACTGTGAGAGGAGGCACACAAAAAGCAAACAAATCAAGTGCCAAGTTTATTCCGGAAACAACGGAAGACATTTCTGTTCTGACAAGCTTTCTCAGGTGGCTAAAGGGGACTTTGCCACGAGCATCTACTTGTTAGGGTTTCAGTCTTGCTTTAAATATAACTGGTTTTGTAATTTTAACTATTTCAATAATCTTAGGTGTAAATCGCCTTGAGAAGGTTGCTTAGAAGGCAATAAAAAAAAGGATGGTGATGACAATTTAACACTTTTATTTTCACTAAAGATGAAGCCCAAAAGTGTTTCTGGCAAGGCATGAGCCTCTGTTGATCTGGGACCAGCCATCTGAACACAGAACACAATGCAGGGTTCCCTGAGTTGTCGACAGCTTTGATGAAGTTGAAGTGAGTCAGAGCATTTTATTTTTTTTAAGGCAGCTTTCTTCACCAATCCAGAAGGGCAAGCTCAAGACAACTGATTTAAGTCCTTAATGCATCTCGAGCAGCTAAATGAACCATGAAATCCCAACACTCACAATTGGCTACATTCATGTATTTGAAAGAAACTAGAGCTAGGGGATGGGTGGAAAAATTAGGAGGCGTTGAAATTAACAGACTACGCAGAACTAGATAAATTAACAGGTCTGAAAGTCCGAAACCAACGAGATCACAAGTTCACCGAGGACTGGAGTAAATTTGTGGATTATATGAAAAGCATATGTGATGAACAAATAACGTTTGTGGGTTTACAGGAAGCTTTGTGAAGAAATATGTATAGAAACATTGTAAAAAAGGGAAGAGGGGGAGTAGGTGGATTTTAAGATAAAAGACAATGACAAATTTTGAACTTGCAGTATAAAGACGAGAACACGGAGGATTCACGGATGAACTGATGGAAGTCAAAAGTACGGTATGTATTTGTGATTGTATTGAAAATGTATGACTAAAAATTCTTTTTTATTGGAAATTAATAAAAAATAATTCAAAAAGAAAAAGAAAAATTAGGAGACGTACATAATAAGGGCCCAGCTGGCTCAGACCAAAGTTCCATCTGATAATGGAGAACTTGTGGCTGTGTTCAGATGCTGCTGGGCTAACAACTTCAACCATGAGCTGAAAAGTTGAATAAGCTGTATCAAAGGGAGATGGAGCTTCAGAACCCAGCAACAGTCTACCACACCTCCACCTCAAGCTTCTCCAGCTGGGGCATAAAATAAGTGTAAATATCTGGTTGACATTTCCCCTGCAGCCCTGCTTAGGAAGTCACCACCACTCACCATCCTCATGGTCTGAGTTGTTTTTGGTACACACTGCCAGATTTGCCTCAAAATACATCCCACACTACACCAGAAATAGGCAAGGCTACAGCAACCAAGCCAAGCCCTTGCCATGACTTAGAAGCATCCTTCCCACAACGCCAAGGATTTCATAGGCAGACTGTGAGCACGCAGTCGCCAAAGGAGAGTAAGAAAACTGCACCAGGCAACCAAGCAAAGCTGTCTAAAGACAGAAGGAATAGACTCTTAATACTGCTTTTCCATGAAACTAAGGTAAAGGTAAAGGTACCCCTGCCCGTACGGGCCAGTCGTGTCCGACTCTAGGGTTGTGCGCCCATCTCACTTAAGAGGCCAGGGGCCAGTGCTGTCCGGAGACACTTCCGGGTCATGTGGCCAGCGTGACGAATTTGCTCTGGCGAGCCAGCACCAGCGCAGCACACGGAAACGCCGTTTACCTTCCCGCTATAAAGCGGTACCTATTTATCTACTTGGACTTAGGGGTGCTTTCGAACTGCTAGGTGGGCAGGAGCTTGGACCAAAAGATGGGAGCTCACCCCGCCGCGGGGATTCGAACCGCCGGCCAAACGATCGGCAAGTCCTAGGCACTGAGGTTTTACCCACAGCGCCACCCGCATCCCACTTCCATGAAACTGCGCCCCAACAAACCTTACAGTGAGACAAACATGGAAACAAAGAATAGAAGACTAGTAAAAACGTAAGAGCGTGAGCACATCAAAAGAGACATAACAAGCCTTGGGCAATGTGTGGGAAGGGATCTGGCTCAGTGGAAGAGCCTCTGCTTTGCATGCAAAAGGTCTTAGGTTCAATCACAGGCATCTTCAGGTAGGGCTGGGAACAGCCCCTTGCCTGAAATCCTGGAAAGCTGTTGCCAGTCAGTGTCAACAACAGATGGACCAAGGACTCAGTAGAAGGCAGCTTCCTGTGTCCCCATCACTTATCTGTCCAGTTGGTTCCTGAGACCGCTCACTTCTTATAGCCACCCCACCAACCATGCTCACCAAGCCCAACATACCCATTGCTTTTTATAAGCAAGTAAAAAAAAAAAATCACATTCTTGCGGGGGGGGGGCAAGTGGGGAGAGGCACTCCAGACAGCAGACAGTTCTCTGTCCTTGCACAAATGGAACAAGGGCAAATTGACGCTGGCCATGTGGCACCCGGCGAGACAAAAATGGCAATTTGCAAAAATTCTAGAAATATTTGCGAGTCTAGGCACAGTCAGTAATTTACATGCCCTTGCCGTGCATTGGGGGGAGAGGAGCCAAGCAGATGATCGTGTTTTCACTTGTCCAGAAAGAAGTCTCCCTACGGGAAATGGGATAATAAGATTCCAGGCGGGTATCAGCCTTGTTAGGTCTCTTTTTGGGCAAAGCGTTGAAATAAGGAGTGGGGGAAACCTTGTGGCCTTCTAGATGTTGCTGAACTCCCATCGGCCCCTGTCAACATGGCCAACAGTCGAGGCTGGTGTGAGATGGGAGTCCTGAAACAGGTCCCCCATTTCAATAAAAACATATCAAGAGCCCTGCTGGATCAAAGATCCATCTAATCCACTCTTCTCAAAGTGGCCCAACCATATGCCCCAAAGAGAAGCCCACAACCAGGATCCGAGTGCAACAGCACACACACACACACACACACACACACACACACACACACACACACACACACACACTTGTGACTGTGAACAACTGGTACCCAGGACTGTTCTGCCTCTAACAGCGGAGTAGCTCACAGCGAGTGCATCAGCACAATCCTCCACACATTTGCCTAAACTGCTTTGAAGCATCCAAGTTGGTTTCCATTACTACAGCCCATGGGAGCAAATTCTGAAACTTCCAGTGTTAGAAACTCAGATATACAAGCTGGGGGCCAAATGGCTCCTTAAACCCAAGGTTGCAGTCGCCCAAAAAGGAACACCATTTTGGGGCAAGACGGCTCTAAAGTCTTATTTTGACTGACTGACTGTGATAGATTTTCAGCTAAACATCTGGCTAGTTCAAGTTGACAACCTTGAGCTGTGTTAAGAATGTTGAGAACTTAAAGAAAAGTCACTTTATCCAGGGAGAGTCTGCATGTATTTTTTTTCCTTATACTATTTTGCTTAATAGTGACACAGACCATTCATAATGTAAGAAAATTCTTCACAACTGTGAGGTGGGGGCAAGTGAAGACAAGTGACAACAGTGAACTATAACGCTGTTCGCTGCTCCTGCGCAAGCTGCACAAAAAAGGGTTTTGGTTCCTGAAATTCATTCTGATTGTGCAGATAAAATGGGACACATAGAATTCTACAGGAGAGGGTATTAGTGTGTGGAAAACAGTCAAGATCCAATGATTCCCAGGCATGCACCTCCAGAGGTGGAGGTGTCAGGTACCTTCTGTGACCCAGGCATCTTCACCTGCAAATGGCCAAGAGCCAAGTGCAAAATGCGCCAACCACAAACTGTGCTAAGCTGTACAGTGGTACCTCAGGTTATATACGCTTCAGGTTATACACTCCACTAACCCTGAAATAGTGCTTCAGGTTAAGAACTTTGCTTCAGGATAAGAACAGAAATCGGGCTCCAGTGGCGTGGCAGCAGCAGGAGGCCCCATTAGCTAAAGTGTGGTGCTTCAGGTTAAGAACAGTTTCAGGTTAAGTACGGACCTCTGGAACGAATTAAGTACTTAACCTGGGGTACCACTGTACTTCCCTTTACCTGTCCTGGATCTCCCAATAGGTGGGACATACTTTGTGGCAGAGTTCTTCACAGCAGTCATGCCATCTTCCCTTTTACATCCTAGGATTCAGGCCATCATGGAAAACAGGAACGCCGCTGTGCTGGGACCCACAAACCCCACGTAAGTTAGCACTCACACAGAGTTGACATAAAACAGATGCTGCCTAAGCCATTTGTTGCATTTGAGGAACGGACAACCCCCAGGGATGTGGACTGGGAAATTTAGAACTGGGAAGTTTTTTTGCCGCCCCTTAAGAATGAACCGAGATTCAACTTATATTTGGTAAGCAAAACTAACAGCATTTCACACTTGGTGCTATCTGAATCTCAAAATGTTTTGCCAATTAGCCAGAGGTAGATGAATCAACAGATTCCATTAGGAAGCCTTCCATGCAGAGTGCACTTAAACCTCAGTCCTACACACGCTTATCTGGGAATAATTGGCACATAAATAAGCCGTAGTGTCTTCAAAATAAACAGCCACAGGATTGCGCTGTCAGTGAGGTCTAAATGTTATATTCCGATTCAAGTTCCTTTTATTGGAGGACTTGTAAATATTTTAAGACATGGCAACTCAATGCTACCCACTTGTCTTAATATAGAGCTTAAGGGGGGAAAATGGAGAGCAACGTAGACCATTTTGGCAGGCCTAATTTTAGCAAGCCTGAGGCACTGGAGAAGCGGGTTCTTCCTAGAGGGGAAAAAAATGGTAAAAACACTTTCCTGTCAAATTTGGCTATGGCTATTTTCCATTCTAGTTGCCCAGTTTGATTAGTATTGCACTTGTTTTGTTTCGCCACTAATTTTCTAAAAGCCTGCATTTCTAAAATTAGAGAATGGAAGAGAGAATCAGAAGTATTGCAACAGGGGAAACGAATCTGGATCATTTGTTTAGAAAACGTGTTCCACCACACATCACAGACTGTCTCGTACCCAAGGACTCCTGTTTAGCTTTAAGGCAGCCAACAAAAGATCACCTCTACCACCACTCTCTGTTTGTTTGTGCTGATAAGTATGCAAGCTTGTGAGCAGCACAGAACACCTGCCAAGACAACGGACTGACTGACCGGCACTTTCTTCACTAACGCAAGGTTAATAAATAACTATTTCTTCAGTAGTTCCAGGTAGATAACCCTTTGATCAACCTGTTTAGAAATTCAAATGCAGGAAAGGCATACACCCATCAGGCTGAAAAGTGTTGAAATGTGTTTAATTCCCCTCCTGCCAACATCAGTATCACTTCATACCCCATATATTCTCCAAGGGTGGGTGCTTCTAAAGATGTAAAGGCTTGGTGGGGAAGGGAATAGGAAAATTGGGAGGGGAAAACAAACTTTTTTGGAAACAAGAAAGGAAAATAAACTGGGAGGACCGAACACATTGGAATAGCACCTGGCTGCATGCACAAGATCCCGGGTTCAACCCCCTTCACTCTCCAATTAAAAAGATCAGCTGCCCAAGACCTTCAGTCAAGAGTGGCAGACAATCAGAATGGGCAACCCTGGTCTACAAAACCAAATTGTCCAGCTTCCTAGGCTCTATATAATAGGGGCCCCTACTGGGATATTACAATTTTTGCAGCCGGGGGAAGTGGGGTGATAAACAGAAATTTTAATTTATTATTTCGTTTTGTATGCCGCTTCCCCCCACATCAGTGCTTCCAACGTGGCTCATTCTGGAAACTGGTTTGTCTTTCTGTTTTCTATAGGCCGCCTCTCAAGATGTCTTCACCAAACCTGGCACAAAGGTTCCTGAACCAGGGGCAGCAGTCGTTGTCTATGTTTGGATACCAGCTGCCAATTTGAATCCAGATGGCAAACCCAATTGTGACTTTGGTGTGACTTCACCTAATTTTTGGCATGGCAGGTCCAAATTCACTAACTGCACTATCCCTTTTAAAATAATTATTTGTTGTTGTTGTTTCTACAAATTACTGGGCAGCGACATGCATTCCCCAATAGTAAACATTTGAACTACATTTGGAGCACATTATTTCTCCCAAAGCATCCTGGGAACTGCAATTTTTTTTCAGGGCTGCTGGGTATTGTAGCCCTGTGAGAGGGAAATTACAGTTCATGGGATTCCTTCTTTGTGGGAGATAATGTGATTCAAATGTGCTTTAACATTATATTGCATATGCAGCCGAAATGCTGATTCATGTCAAAACAGAACGGGTTTTACTCAGAGTAGAACCACTGAAAAGAATGAACGTGTTAGGTCTATTAATTTCAATGGATCTACTCCAAGTAAAACTTAACTGAATACTGCCAAACATAACAATCCAAATAAATAATTCATTTTGATAACCTAGAGTACGCGCCAGTGAGAAAATGACACGATTTCACTGGAGTGCAGAGAGAAAGGAAGAGAAAAATTATATATAGATGCCACAAAAAGTAAATTTTACTAAATCTCCCTTTGAGCAAGCTTCTAGGCCTCATTGATTTTCTTTTTAAAAAAAAAACCATTTACAAGCCTGAGGATGTCCTGGGGAAAACTTCAGGTGGCAGAGATAAGACCCCAGCAAGTCAGGTAGGGTAGATATAATGTTTATGGCACCCAGGGCCTTTTGTGTCACACCCTCAAACTTATTGCAAACACACCCTTGAGTCAGAGACTGGGGTTCCACACCCCACAAAAGCTCCTTGTTATCAACCAGCAGAAGGCGTCAAGTGAGAAGTCTGCCCATTTACTGCACTGCAGAGAATCCAGATCCGCTGCTCACTCAATTAACTTAGTACAGGATTTATCTTTCAAAAACAAAACAAAAATTTAAACGCGACGTTACACACGTAACAACTCAGCCAAGGACTTAGTTCAAACACAGATAGCAAAGTAAAAACTTTCCCCTCTTCCTGCGGAGAGCAAGCGCATCATTAAAGCAATTCCAGACCAGGCAGAGCTGCTCTATCAGACACACCCCTCTCAGCTTTGAAGTTCTTTCACTCCGGTTTTTTTATGTTTATGAGGAGGGAGGGGCACGCTTTCCCTTTGCTACCACTAGTCAAGTTGCAGATTTGCAAGGGGGGAGTGGGGAGAGAGAGAGTCAAGGCAACAAAAATCACCTAAAGGGGAACTCTTATGGGATCAATTTATGTTGGATGCAAGACTCTACAGGCTTCTGAGCTACACAGAACCTATCCCTGGGGCAGTTAGAAGTCTCGGCTTCTGGGTGAACCAAGGTCACTGAATGCAAAGTGTTGAGAGAGAGAGAGAGAGAGAGAGAGAGAGAGAGAGAGAGAGAGAGAGAGAGAGAGAGAGATAGATCACGAACTAATCAAGTGTGATGGGCAACAGGTGCTGTTACCGGTTCCTCTGAGCCAATAGAAGGCCTAAACTTCACAGCTTTGATTAGTCCGGCTGCTCTGACATCACATAGGGCTGCTGCAAGACTTGAGCCACAGCCAACTGTTTTGGGGCAGCAGGGATTCTGACTTCAGAGGCTCGGGAACAATTGAGGGCTTCAGAGGATGGTTTAACAGTCAATGCCTCCTTCCAGGGAACTCTGGGAATTGTAGCTCTGTGAAGGGATCAGGGCTCTCCCTAGAAACCCTCAGCACCCTTCACAAACTACAGTTCCCAGATTCACTAAGGGAAGCCACGTCCGCAGCCCAATATTGCGTTAATGGAATACTGCAGGTTGGGTCCCAGAGCACTTAAGCTGCCTGCCCTGCAACCAAATGGCTATATTTTGTCCTCAGTGCATTTTATTTGGCTAATTACCATTCTCTGGTCTTTTAAATGTGTCAGTGGGAAGGCGGTTATTGGTTTGTTTTCATTTATTATGCATTTTACGTCTTCATTTTGTACTTTTATGTTGCAATCTTCGGGTGAAGGGTGGTACAACAATTTAATAAACAATCTTTAAAATGGGAACAATGAGCGTTTAAGGCAGAGAGGGATGCAGACATTAAAAGCAACAATATAGCTCAGTCAGTAGAGCAAAAGACTCTTGGTCTTAAGGTTGCAGGTTTGAGCCCCACGTTGAGCAGAAAGATTCCTGCATTGCAGGAGGTTGGACTAGATGGCCCTGGGAGGTCTCTTCCAACTCTGATTTTATGATTCTGTTCAGCAAGCTGCAATTACTGTCTGCATCATGAAAAAAAAGAGAAGAAAAATCCTTGCAGGGCTCTCCCACCTATGGACTTTGAAGCAGAACACAACCCTCTCCAGGTGGGGAATTGACCAAATGCTTTGAATCACCAAACACCTTGTGAGCTGAAAGCACAGGAGGCGACTTCAGTTTTAGTGTCTGAGGTCTGCACTAGTCCAAGTGTTAGGACAAGCCATGATACCCACCAACTGGCCTTTGGGCAACTCCCTACGGCTACATGCACACCACAGATTTAAAGCACATGACTCGCCCCCTCAAAGAACTGGGTGCTGGGAACTGTAGCTTTGTGAAAGGTTGTACTACAGTTCCCAGCACCCTTAACAAACTACGGTTCCCAGAATCATTTGGTGTGAGGGTAAGTCACGGGCTTTAAATGTACGCACCCAGCCTCTTTCACAGTGTATTGGAAAGACAAATGGGGAGGGCGGGAGCCATGTGTCCCATTTCAAGTGTCAAGGAGAAAGGGCAGGACAAAAGTCATTTTTAAAAATGTAATTCCTGTGTGCCAGTTATGACCTCTCAGGTGAGACGCACTTTAATCAAAGGCCACCTCTGCTTTCTCTGTGTGTTGCTATAGTCACACAACATTGAAGAAGTGTACCTTCTTTAAGTACGAAACCAAATCAACGCTGGAATCATTGCCTGTCAAGTGTGGAACTCCTTCCCAGTGCTGACTTGCCGAAATACAAAATCGTCCAGCCATTATCCAAGAATGGGGGGGGGGGGGGACCTGCTTCCCTCCAGTTGTTGATGGACTCCAGCTTCTATCAGCCCCAGCCAGCAAGGTATGATGGAAGTTGGAGTCTAGTATAGGTTTCCTACTCCTGGTCTATGAACTGTGCAGTATTTTTATATTTAGCTTTCTTTCGGTAGGGTTTCTAATTTCAGCAGCTGGATTTTAAAACATGCTTTATTTTTTAAAAATGACTTCATCCTAGCAAGTATTGAGGGGCAGCACGAGGCCTTTTCAGTGGTGGCTCCCCACTTACGAGGTGCTGTCTTAGGTGAGGCACCCCTGGTGTCATCATTACCTATTTTTTAGGTTTAGGCACCAGGCAAAAATATTTATTTTCACCCAGGTTTCTGGCCCTTAACTTGGGAGGATTTTTAGGTATCTGTGGCCTCTGGAGTGGGATGTGTTACGACTTGCCTTTTTCTAAGTGTATGGATGTGTTTTTAGGTTTGTTCTGGGTTTTTTTATACTCGTTTTTAATGTCTGCATCACTATAAGTCGCTTTGGGTAATGAATAAACAGCAAAGCAGGCCAAAGACAACACAGCCTGTTAAGACACCACTGCCTCAGGGAATGGTATCTGAGCAGCATTTAAGGCTGCAACGCTTAAGGCAGAATTGGGCAACTTTTAAGACAGTCTAGGAATCTGCTAAAGGACAAATCCCTAAAATGTGCCGAAATGCATTCATATTTCATTACCCAGAACACTCAGCATGTGCTACAGCACTAATGTAGCCCCCCATAATAGGGCTGAAAGTTATTCCTCCCTGTCTCCTAATACTAGAACCCTCTAGGGGCCACCCGGTAAGAGATTTGGGATGAGGAAGCACTTTTTCACAGCACAGTGAAACTGTGGAACCTCTTTCCACAAGATGCAGGCACAGCCACCAACTCACGATGGCACCAAGTGGGGATTAAAAGTATTCACAGACGGTAACACTATTGGGGGCTAGCAGGATGGCGATCGATTTATACAGCATGTGTGGGGTACCTGTGGCCCTTCAGATTTTGCTGAACTACGACTCCCACCGCCCCTGGCCATGCTTTCTGGCGCTGACAGGAGTTGCAGTTCAGCAACAACCAAGAGGGGGGAAATTTCTCCAACTCCTATTGAGCATATACCTCTGAATGCCAGGTGATGGGACCAATACTGAAAGACCTCTGCCCTACATCTGGGAGCGGCAATACTCAGTGACATTTCGTCGCGCGACACACAATTAGCCTACGGAACTCATTGCCATGAGAGTCCGAAGTGCCCAGTTGCTTTACAAACAATGGTTAGGCCATTTTGGGGGAAGGGTAAAGAGAGCCGTCCATGGCTGTACCTGCGCTCCTGTTCAAAGTTCCTACCCCTCCAAAGATCATCTATCGCCAACTACCCAATAGGGACAGATACTGATTAACTGCAATATTTCAACATGAACATCATGATTATTATGGTAGCTTTATGCGCATTAGAAGAATTTGTAACCTGAAATGAGAGATATAAATGACATTTTATTTTACTGCAAACAAACAAAAAATACAGTGGTACCTCTGGTTATGAACTTAATTCGTTCCGTAGGTCCGTTCTTAAGCTGAGGTACCACTTTAGCTAATGGGGCCTCCAGCTACCGCTGTGCCACCAGCGCATGATTTCTGTTCTCATCCTGAGATAAAGTTCTTAACCTGAGTGCTACTTCCGTGTGAGCGGAGTCTGTAACCCGAAGTATTTGTAACCTGGGGTGCTTGTAACCCGAGGTACTGCTGTACCAGACTATGTGCCCCTGTAGCAACAATATGATGGGGAGCAACAACAGTAAAAGCAGCAGCTCAGCATCAGGGATAACTTATTATTACATTTATATCCCACCTTTTCTCCTATAAACTCAAAAGTGGTGCCGACCCTTCTCCCCCTTTCTGTTTTATCCTCACAACAACCCTGTGAGGTAGGTTAGGCTGAGGAAGAGAGAGTAACTGTCCTCAGACTACCCAGTGAGCTCCACGATAGAAACCAAATCCTTGTCTCCCAGGTCCAAGTCCAGCACTCTAACCACTATACAACACTGCCTCTTGGGAGTTACCATCCCAAGACACACAATATTCCAGAATGACACCCTCTGCCTCCATCCAAACAGTCCCAGGACTCTTGCTTTCACTGTGACCACATGGCTAGCTCTACCACATATCAATGGCAGCCACTTGAAAATGATTCTTTTTTTTTAAGGCTTCCATTTAAAACAGCTGTACCTTCAGGAATCCGCCTAAGCGTTGGGGGACTGAGGTCTCTGCTTCAGCAGAAAAGCGAGGCTCTTGGGCTCCTTCCATTCCCCCCAAAAAACCCTCCAAGTTTGCTTAATCATTCCCCCGCTTGCAAGAGGAAGGCATCACCAGCAGCCAATGGGAGAAGACTGACTCCAGCGGAGGAGGGACTGGAGGAGGAAAGAGTGAGTGACATTTCTCAAGTTACCATTCAACACTAGCCCCCCTCCAGGGAGGGAGGGAGAGAGCAGTGCAGGGAGGGTGACCTCCAGCAGCCACTTACGCCAGGAAGCGCCAGTAGGGCAATTCCTCTCAGAAGGCAAGCAAGCTCACTAGCCTGCTACATAGGCCTTGCTTATGTAGCACCAGGAACTTGCTCACCTCAGACAGGACGAAAGCAAACAAGGGAAGCTGGAGAACTTGTCCCATTGAAACTTCTTTTCCTTCTCCCGCCTCATCTGCCACACTCAGGAAGGTGATAGAGGGCACAGTCAAAGGGCAAAGGCCAGGGTCACCACTACAGAGAGATCAACAGATCCTAAAAGATGCCCTCGGGCACAAGGCACCCTCTTCTCAAATCTGCCGGTGTCATATTTGTGGATCACAATGCAAATTAAACTGCAGTCTAGTGGTTAGAGCAGACTACAACTCCCATTGTCCTTAGCTAGCAGGACCAGTGGTCAGAGATGATGGGAATTGTAGTTCAAAAACAGCTAGAGACCCAGAGTTTGGGAAGCACTGACTTAACAGTGTCAGAGCAGAACCTGGGGGATCTGGGTTCAAATCTCCATTAAGCTCACTGGGTGATCCTGGGGGCCAGTCACTACCTCTCAGCCTAACCTGCCTCACAGGGTTGTGTGGGGATTAAATGAGGAGGGAGAAAACCATGTAGGCCACTTTGAGCTCCTTGAGGAAAAAGACAGGATGTAAATGCAATAAATTAAAAAGTACCAGAAAAGCACATCGGTCCAATTGGTGATTCATCTGCTTAGGAAAAACGGAAAGCAGCCTTCTGCTGAGTCAGACCATTGGGCCCATGTAGCTCAGTATAGTGTACACTGACTGGCAGCAGCACTCCCAGGATTCAGGAAGGGAGCTTCTCCTGTCTGTAGCTAGATATGCCTCTGGGGTCTGAGCCAGAGACCTTCTGCACACAAAGCAGATGCTCCACCCATTGAGCCAGAGCCCCATCTCCCATTGGAGTAACGTCAGGGCCATGAGCATGTAGTTGCGTTATACCAGAAATTTTCCACACACACAAAAAAATTGTGTTTACAATCAAATTATTTCCCAGTAATTGTCAAAGTGTTTGCCTGTGTATGTGTGTAAAAGCAAAGGCACATGAAGTAATTGAAAAGGCAGACACAAGGTGTGGCAATTACTCTAGAGGAATTATCACAGTCCACGTAGCCGAAACAAATGCCAAACACTCACAGAACACACCCAAGCCAGCTCTGTATCTTGTATTTGGGGTGGAGGGGTAAAGGTCAGAGGGGACCTCACTATTTCAGTAAGACATATTACTCCTTGCAGCATAAGAGGGTTTGGTTGTTTTTTGGCAGGGGAGTGCTAATGAGTTTCATACCTGAACAAGTATCTTAACCTAACTCAACAGCCATCCAAACTCTCACCCATTGTGTGAGAGACCTACAATGCAAACCTCTTGTTAACAGCCAACAGCAGCCTCTTGCTTCACCAAACACCACCTGCCACTCAATAATGCTAGGTTTAACACAACATTTCCCTTACAAGCACAGAGCGATTCAACAACCCTGTGAGGTAGGCCTCAGCTGCAGATACACTGAAGAAAAAGACAACTTGACCAAAGCTACCCAGAAAAGTAGATTTTGCTCAGCATGCTGTTGTACCAGAACTTAACACAAGGGAAATATCTACACTGTATATTTAAACCATACGGCTTTACCCAAACAATCCCAGGAACTGCAGTTTGTTAAGAGTACTAGGAACTGTGGGGAAACTACAGTTCCCAGGATTCTTTGCAGGAAGCTGTATGCTTTAAATGTATGGTGTGCATGTTATCTACTTGTGCATTATGTGTGTGTGTGTGCGCACAAGAGAGTCTACACCTAATGCTTTCCCAGCATATGAGTTTAAAAGCAGCAACCAGAGCAAATCACACAGGCTCAATCCAGTGGCATCTTCACGGGATGAGAAGAGAGGTGACACAGACCTGTGAGTCTTCATGGGCAGACTCCAGGCAGGCCTAGCACCTGTTCCTCCAAGCCATGAATACTTTCCACAAGCCAAGGGCTCAGAGAAGCCACAGCTCCACCTGCAACAACGAGGGAGAATCTTACCAGAGGTCCCAGGTTTCCTACTTAAGGTGACATAGCTCCATAGTGCTTTGCTGTTCAAAGTTCATAAGGGGGAATGGAGGACCCAGAAAGCAGAGGAGAGGGAAGAATTAAAGAACAATTTGTCTCCTTATTCCCACCCCCCCACCCAAAGTGGGGCAGAAATGCTAGTACAGAGACATGAAAAGGAAGATACACATTTCAGTGCCACAAAGCAAAGAGGAGCTCCCAAGGGCAGGCTAATGACAGTGCACTGGGGCCAAGGAGGAGTGGCTCCACGTTCAACAAAATCACGGGTGCAAAACTTTTCTGAATTTTCGAAGGACACTATAAAACGCTTTCTTTTTGTTTAATGCACAAGACAAAGTCGGCGAGAGCACCGCGGAAGAGCCGCGCTTTAACAAGGGTTAATCTCCAGCCTTGGCTCGAGCGAAGGGATCCCCTAAGAAGCCGCCGCTTTACGAATCTAGGGTGGGTGGGAGAGTGCGTGTGGGGTGGAGAGCGGCCCATAACGAGGAAGGGCCGAACCACGTGCCACGGGCTGGGTGGGCGAAACGCCAACGCGGAGCAAGGCGAAGGAGGAGAGGTTACCGAGGCCTGCTCCTGGTGCTTCTCGGTGCAAAATGCCGCCCGCCGGCGGAGCTGAGCGCTCTCTCACCTGCTAACTGCCGCAGACCAGAAGACCCTTAAAGGGGCACAGCTGCAGGGGCGAGTCGGGAAGTTGTTGCGGGAGGGAGGGGAGAGAAAACGTCAAAAAACACCCAACAAATGCAATTTTAAAAAATCGCTACTTGGGAAGGAGCAACCGTACGTGTAATCCAGCGGAGGCCCCGAACTGCCGCTCTGTCCTCCCACAAAAAGCAAAGCGCGTGTTTGATCATAAAGCAGCCCTCCCCCATGAGGACTGGCGCCTTAACCCTCCAGTTAAAGCCGCTACTCACGATCCGCCCGGTGATGCTCGCCCTCCTCCGTCTCCTCCTGGCCGTCCCACCCCCGGTGCCGGTGCCAAGCCCCCGTGCGCTGCCGCCGCGCCCGGCCCCTCCACCCGCCGCGGGCTCCTCAGTCGTCCCCCCACGTGCTGCCCGACCGGGCCTTTCGGAACGCTGAGACATTCGACCGATATACACAACGTTCCGCTCGCCCCGCCCACCGCTCGCTCAACGTCCCGCTCGCCCCGCCCCTCCCGCTTACCCCCTTCTCGGCCGCAGCTCGCGCGAGACGGCGAGGGGGAAGCCACGCCCCCTCCTTCCCCAGACTGGGCTCGTGAGTCAGAGGGCAAGAGAGAACGAGAACAGGGAGCGTGGGGAAGGGGCAAAGTGTGCGCATGCGCACCCCCAGCATGCTTTCTCTCTCTCTCTTCACCGCCTCCCCATGCAAGGAAATAAGAGGCGGGGTTAGTTCTGACAGGGTGTGTTTGACCCTCGTTGAGGCTGTCAGTCGCTTAAAGAGAACTTGCAGAGTAAGGCTCTGTGCGCATTTACTCTGAAACAAGTCCCACTTTTCGTAAAAGGCCTACCGCCTAAGTAAACGTGCATAGATCGCACCATCAGGCACTCTTGCTTGGGATCAAGCCCCGAAAACGGGCTTGCTTCTAAGTAACGACGCATGAGAATTTTGATGGAGTGATCCATTAAACATGCAAACATTTGCATCAGTAGAATATAAAAGCTCAGAGTAGCAGTCCTTTCTGTGTTATTAGAGGATGCAAGAAGCATTGTGACGGACATGGTGCCTACCCCCACATTTATATTAATTATCGTTTTAAAATCAATCTGCCCAGTTAATTGGGCAGACATTTTTAAGAAGAAGAAGAGGAGGAGTTTGGATTTGATATCCCGCCTTTCACTCCCCTTCAGGAGTCTCAAAGCGGCTAACAATCTCCTTTCCCTTCCTCCCCCACAACAAACACTCTGTGAGGTGAGTGGGGCTGAGAGACTTCAAAGAAGTGTGACTGGCCCAAGGTCACCCAGCAGCTGCAGGTGGAGGAGCGGAGACAACCAGTTCCCCAGATTACGTGACTACCACTCTTAATCACTACACCACACTGGCTCTAATAAGGTTGTCAACTAATTAATATTATTGATTGATGAATGTTTCAGCACTGATAGAGATTGAAAATATATTTTTGTCAGTCTTGTAGTTAATTATTATTATTATTATTATTATTCAGGGTTCTCTTAAAAGTATCCATTGTCAGCTATGAAGTCACAGCTGGCCTTCCTTGCAGGGCTGTTGGAGGTTTCTGGGCAAAACACTGCCAGTCTATCCTATTTTACAGAGCATTTGTGAGAGCTAATGCTGCAATCCCAGGCATACTCAGCTTGCAAATAACTCCCTTGAAACCTGGGGTTCATGCCCCAGTAAATGTGCTTGGGATCAGGCTGCAAAAATGCTAAATCAAGGCTTTAGGTGGGATGCAAATAAATAAGCTTCTTCCACAGGATGTCTGTCCCTCTGGTTTCCAAATTCCCCCTGCCCCGAACCCTTTCCACCTGGTTCGCCAAATAATGCCCATACACTCCAAAGGATTCTTAAGAATATTAGTGGGATCACGATCATGCAGAGCCCCAGTCCCCAACCCCTATTCTTTGTACAGTGGTACCTCGGGTTACATACGCTTCAGGTTACACACTCCGCTAACCCAGAAATAGTGCTTCAGGTTAAGAACTTTGCTTCAGGATAAGAACAGAAATCGGGCTCCGGCGGCACACTGGCAGAAGGAGGCCCCATTAGCTAAAGTGGTGCTTCAGGTTAAGAACAGTTTCAGGTTAAGAACGGACCTCTGGAACAAATTAAGTACTTAACCCGAGGTACCACTGTATATTGTATTGTTGTTTTATTGCTATGGCCGATGGCTGACGTAAATAAAGATTCATTCATTCATTCATTCTTGTGGATTGCCCATTGCTGGGAAAGATTGCTCACCTGGCACTACCAATCTTCAAAAGCCCAGGGTGCATGGCTGCTGATTTCGTCATTTAAATGCTTTGAAGGGATGCACCAGGTTACCCCAAACCCACTGCTATAGCAGAATCAAAGCCAGAGTGTGGTTTCTAAGAGTGAGAACAGAGAGCAAAAAGCAGGTCAGATGGATTATTTGTCTGAGAATGAAACTCCTGCTGTGCCCAGCTGTTGCCCTTTGTGCCAGGGAAATATGCACACAAATTCAAGTTCCACCAACCCCACTCTTTTTATGAGGTGGGTTTGTTCAGCAGAAGCCACTAGGATCTGGGTTAAGGTAGGTTTCCTTTCAGCGCTTGAGCAGGTCTTGTCAACTTATTTCCTAATGAAATATATTTGCACTTGATTTGGGGGTGAAGGGTGTGGTAGTTGATGTTCCAAACAATATAGCAGAGGAGCTGATTCCAGCTGTGTGTAAGTGGGAGAGGACGGGAGAAGAGTCAGCTGCAGGGACTCAGTGGGAGAAATGCACTCTGCACATTCCCAGGGATAGTCTTTTCATAGCATGTGAGAGAGGAATAAGAACATAGGAAGCACTGCCTATCATCCACCTAGTTCAGTATTGTCTACTCTGACTGTCAGCGGCTCTCCAGGGTTGCAGACATGGATTATTCCATCATCTGCTTCCTGGTTTTCTTAAACTAGAGACACTAGGCATTGGATGTGAAACTTTCTGCATGCAAACTCTGTGCTTTTTCACTGGGGTTGTATCCTTCCCCATTGTCCTTTGTCAGGGACCAGCTCCCGTTCACATGGCCCATGGAGCAGCAATGGAGAACCTGTGGTCCTCCAGACATTGTTGGACTGCATCAGTCCCAGCCAGCAGTATTTCAGCAACCTATGGAGGGCCACTGCTCTGCTCTGGAGAGTGGGTGCATAATCCCTAGGGTCAATGAATGTGCATGAAGATTAAGGCACCATGGAGCCTGCCAATGTGCACACTGCCGCTTCTGGGGCAAGCTTTCAACTACTGACATGGCTGGGCAATTATGTTCCTCCCTTAGTTTATCTTTAACCAAAAGAACACACACTTTCTTTGCATTTAAATCATCAGAAGATAGGCAATCATAGAGTAAATGAATTAGGCATACAAACTGGTCCCTCTACAGTTTCAAGAAGACATGAGGCTTTCTCCAATATGTACTATCTGATTCTTTTAACTGGAGATACTAGGGAATGAATGTGGGATCTTCTGCCTGCAAGGCATGCACCCCACCTCTGAGATATAGTCTCTCCTTATTTTAACCCTGTTGATTTTCCTTTGGTCTTAAATCAGGGATGAGGGATGTTGCAGGACTATAACTCCCCACATCCCTGAGTCCATGTTGGTGTCCAACAATCTCTGGAGGGCTGCAAATGTTCCCAACTAATCCTCTGCTTTTTTTACCCATATGCATGACTAAGGCTTTCCAATAGGCATTGGCTCTTCTCAATGAGCAGGCAGAATGGGCAACAGAATATAACAAAGAATAATTCTAAGAAGTATCAGGGAGACATGTGGGTGGGCCAACAGAGGGTGGAGATTTGGGTATGGTTGTTTTTCAGAGACACCAAAAGCTCTGCATTGTGTAGTGGCACTATTGAGATTACATGCAACATGTCATGGTCTTTGGACAGAACAATCAAGTGGTTGGTTGGTTGACTAAATGTAGCTACCAAATTATGGCTCTATCTTACCTTGATCATCTAATACTGGTCATCTCTAGGCAATCTACAATATAATAATAAAGGCATATAAAAATTCAACCATATGCAACACAATAAAGCATTCCATTCTAATAACCACATCAGTAAAATACAAAATTATTAATAAAAACCACTCTCTTGACATGTCACCACACAATGCATACAAGTTGATCACACCCTACGAAGCAGTAGTCAGTCAACTGGAATACAGGTGGAACCTCCCTTGGTAGAGCATGCTGGAGTAACTGGACATGAGAAAGGGTTAATTTCCTTCATGAGCATAAATCATCCCATGAAGGAGCTAATCACAGGTGCAAGGTCATCCAAGACGGTTGCTATGGTAACAGCCCAGTACCCCAACTGTATCTGTGATTAATGCACGTCAGCAAAATAGTCTGTTAGTCTGCAGTCTGTCTGTTAGTCCAATGTTGTGTCTTGAATTGCTGAATTTATTTAGAGCAGCAGAGATACTTTGTACTTGTGTGTATCTGTTTATATCTGGGTTTGCAAAAGCCTACAAGCTGTACATCCAGAATTGTTTTGCTGAGCCTTATCTTCTACAACAGTAAACTATCTTAACATTTGTCTACTTCTACATGGCAGCTGATACTGGGAGCAAATTCTACTGCATGGGTATCTCACTTATGATTCCCACCAGAACATTCAATAGGAGGTTCCCTATAGGATTGTACCCAAAGCAACACAGGGCTTGACCTCCCATTTTGCAAAATTGGTGATTTTGTGACTCTGACATCAGAAGAAAGCCTACTGTAAATTAATTTTTTTTGGGTGGAGGAACTCTGATCTCTCTTAATAACTCCACAAATTTGGAATTGACTCAACCTGTCTCAGATCACTAAAAATGTGACCTAAACCATGGGTAGGCAAACTAAGGCCTGGGGGCTGGATCCAGCCCAATTGCCTTCTAAATCTGGCCTGCGAACAGTCCGGGAATCAGCATGTTTTTACATGAGTAGAATGTGTGCTTTTATTTAAAATGCATCTCTGGGTTATTTGTGGTGCATAGGAATTAGTTCACTCCCCCCCCCCAACAAATTATAGTCTGGCTCCTCACAAGGGCTGAGGGACAGTGGACCGGCCCCCTGCTGAAAAAGTTTGCTGACCCCTGACCTAAACCATCACAGCCAATGCTCCTGTCTGTGCCACAAATTGTACTTAATATTTCAAAATGCGTGTTCTTATATCATGTGCTCTCCTGCCTTCTTTCCATAACACTGGCAAACACCCTTGATTTTTTTTTTTTTAAAGTCAGCAACCTTCCATCTCAGGCCTTTTTGGAAGACAAAACCAGCAATCTTGCCTGCTGAAACAGGCCACAGCAGAAAAGGCAGGAGGTAACTCTCTTGCACAGCCAGAGAAGCTTATCCCGCAGGGCATGGGATTCACTGCCTGACAAACCAGCTGAACCTACCTACACCCGCTCAACATCTATAAAGTGTGGCCCTGTTTTGAATAAGAATGCTCCCTGGTAGGGCTGGGAAATCTGTGGCCCTTTGAGCATTGTTGGGTATAGGAATTCCCAGCATCCCTGACCACTGGCCATGCTGGGTGGGGTTAATGAGAGACCTATTAATTTTTATTATTATTTAAATTTGTATACCGCCCTATACTTGTAGCTCTCAGGGTGGAACATGAAAATCACAATATAAAAAACACAAAATACATAATAAAAATGAAAATGAAAACAAAGTCAACCCAAAAATCCACCTTCCACAACACACTTTAAAAGGCCCTTCGATGTCAATCAGCCAAAGGCTTAGTTAAAGAAGAACGTTTTCGCCTGGTGCCTAAAGATGTATAATGAAGACTCCAGCCAAACTCCTGAGGGAGTGCATTCCTCAGCGAGTCACCACTGAAAATGCCAATTATTGTGTTGCCAGCCTCCAAATCTATCGTGGAGGGAGCACACAAAGAAGGGTCTCAGAAGCAGTGGCGTAGCGTGGGTTGTCAGCACCTGGGGCAAGGCAAGTAATTTGCGCCCCCTAACCCGTGGATTTGCGCCCCCTAACCCTAACCCCCAGATGTTGCGCCCAGTGCGGCCGGCCCCCCCTGCACCCCCCACGCTACGCCACTGCTCAGAAGATGATCCCAGGGTCTGGATAGGTTCATATGGAGAGAGGTGGTCCTTGAGGTATTGCAAAAGTTGACTCATTCTATTGGTCCATCTAGTTCAGCATTGTCTGCACAGACTGGGAGCAATGGCTCTCCAGGATTCCAGGTAGGAGTCTTTCCCAACCCTAGTGCTTTCCCCCCCTGGGGGTACTCAAGAGTATGCAGTACAGACACCTTTTCCCCCCAATAAGAAAAGCACTGGTAGAAGGTATGGCACTTACTGAAACAACTTCATGGTGAGCACAGGCACCTTTTTTTCTAGAATAAAAGCATTGCCCAACCCTACTTGGAACTGCCAGGGATGGAACCCGGGACCTTCTGCATGCAAAGTAGATGTTCTAACCACTGAGCAAGATATTTGGCACCAGATTGGCTGCAGGAGTTGCAGGAAGGAGGTATATAAGGTGCCATCCAACCGTCTTAGGGACTCTGCTCCAGATTCGTGTAGGGTTTACTTCTTAGCCGTTTCTTCTCCTGAAGATGTCCTGCAAGTATATGATTTGTTCAAATAAATAAATGTAGAAGGCTTGCTCTCAGGTCTTGCTTGCAGACTTCCCACTGGGGCATCTGGTTGGTAAGGACAAGATAGATTTCTTTTATTGCATTCTATCGTCTCACAGTTTGAATTATATGGAATTCAGATTGTAATATAATAAAATTAAAGGAAGGAATTGCAATACAGCATATTACAATTGCTACAGCAGGCAGAAAAAGTGGTCCAACATGGCCATCAGCAATTTTCAAGTGGTCCATGGAGGGTAGGGTGGGGGGAAGGTTTGCAACCATTGTTCAAGACTGCAATTTTTATGGGGATACAAATCCTGATTTATCTCTCAGGTGCTTTCTTTACACTTGGGGAACTTAGATTAATTTCATGTTTAAATCTTAGTTGAAGACTGCAACCTTAAGACTACAGAAAAAAATAGGACATCCCTGAGGGCATCGAAATTTGTTAAAGGAGTGATGAGTCAAAGTTGTCTGCATTTTAAGGCTGTTTTTGACTGTGGGTTTTGTTATTCTCCTAGTTAAAAAGACAAAATCTGTATGCATGTATATTGTGTCTCTCCCTGCCCCCAGCCCTGGGGTTGTACAGTAATTATTTTGCTAACCCTGCACTGTATCTGATATGTATCAATGTCGAACCATTGAACTCAACATTTAAGCTGCAAAACCTACGGACACTTTCCTGTCCATTGATCCTTGCCCATCCTGGCTTATAAAATCTAGGGAAGCTTTTAATGTTTGATGTATTACAGTATTTTAATATTTTTTTTGAAGCAGCCCAGAGAGGCTGGGGAAGCCCAGCCAGATGGGCGGGGTATAAATAATAAATTATTATTATTATTATTATTATTATTATTATTATTATTATTATTATTGCCGGGAAGGACTGGGCGATGGGCTTTGTGGGGTGGTGAATGCTTCTCCCTGTGAGGGAATGGCACCCTCACCTGCTGGGTGAGGTGGAAATGATATCTGGTAGTCAGCAGAGGGAGCTCCAGGACTGCTTGTGTTTAACTTGCACAGTCCGGCTCCCAAATTTCTACCTCGCTCAGAATTAGAGCTGTGCCAAACTCTGCCCAGCAGGTTCTCAAACACTTTCTCCCACAAAAGGCATTTTCCATTTTCCTCCTTCATTGTCAGGATTGGCAGGGCATGGCGTTCTGAACTTTATTGCAAGGTGGGTGAAGGACGTGTGTTGCTTTCTCCCCCAGTAAACTTTCCTGAGCTCTGCAGCACCTCTGATTTGAAAAAGCTTCTATAACAGATCCCACCGCTTATATACCAATTGCAGCAGATCCAAACTGCACACACACTCTATAATAACCACCACAGGTTATCTTTTTGGATTTTGTGTGAGGGAAAACTTTGGTACTTGGGAGACTAATGCAGAAGTTGGAACAAGTAAGAAAGATTTGTTTAACAGAACATAGATAAAAAAAGGATATAATGTTATTTCAGGAAACCATTCACCTAATAGTATTTCTGCTGAATCTAACGGATGTTATGGGCTTCTAATCAAGCGCAGCTTCTTTTAAACTTCAGTTGCTTATGTGCAGTTACTTCGCTTCAGGTAGATGCTAGACTAGAGGGTAAATGCTCAGCTAATTTTCAGTTATTTCACTTCAGTTCCTTAACTCACTTGTTGCACAGGTGTTGCAGCTTAATACTTTGGTTCTTAAACAAGGTGGTACTTTCTGTCAGTTACCCAGCCCTTTGATAATCCTACTCCTGATGTTCTCCAAGTAACAGACCCAGGAGATCACCACACCCCTCTTAACTGATTTGGGAGTCTTCTCTTTCTAGAAGAATCTCTCCCCTCCTGACTGGACTGAGACTTAAGTAGACTGTATCATTTTAGCTTCTACTTCTTCTGCCTCAGCCTCCCAGTTAACTCCTGGCCTAATACCACACACCGTCCTTCACACTAAGCTCAGAGACTCCTTTCTCTAGCTTTGGATATGTTCCTCAGAGTGGCTGTTTCAACCCAGAACCAACTCCCTCTCCTCTCAAACTAAACCCTATCTGAACATTCTCTCAGAAATGGCTCCTTTTATTTTCCCTCCGAAAGTGCTGGCTCCACCCCCTTCTGGTTAGCTGTCTTGGCAGTTAATCAGAGAGGTTCCAGCCCCCTAGTGGAATTCTGAGGCACTGCATCCCCAGACTGTGCTCTGGCTCTGCTGTCCGTCAGTTTCGCATGCGTTCCTCTTGGGATGTCTTTTACTGGACTTTAACTGAAGCCTGAGCACCCAAGAAGGCTGCAGCATTACCTCAGGTTAAGAACTTAATTCATTCTGGAGGTCTGTTCTTAACCTGAAACTGTTCTTAACCTGAAGCACCACTTTAGCTAATAGGGCCTCCTGCTGCTGCGCCGCAGCTGCACAATTTCTGTTCTTATCCTGAAGCAAAGTTCTTAACCCAAGGTAATATTTCTGGGTTAGCAGAGTCTGTAACCTGAAACGTATGTAACCTGAGGTACCACTGTACTGAGATGGATTTGTAGAATAAAAGGACACCTTGTAGCCACCTGCATCTCACCCATAACTCAATCCACCCCTTTGATAATTTTCAAATGCAATTCCCCCCCTCATAAACCAATGGCAGAACTGGGAGGGGAGGAGAGAGGGAACCATGGGAGAGCTTTTCTGCTACCTGGAATTTCATCCTGTGGATGCACAAGGTCCCAAGCTCAGTTCCTGGTTCTTCCACGGTAGAAAAAAAACTAGGTAGCTTTCATCTGAGGCTTTGGAGATCCATTGCCAATCAAGAACACTTGGCAATGGTAGGCAGGAACTAAGTGTTAAGAGCACTTGACCACCAGCATTTCAGTTTCATGAAAGGTACTACAGTGGTACCTCAGGTTAAGTACTTAATTCGTTCCATGGGGCTGTACTTACCCTGAAACTGTTCTTAACCTGAAGCACCACTTTAGCTAATGGGGCCTCCCGCTGCTGCTGCACTGCCAGAGCACAATTTCTCTTCTCATCCTGAAGCAAAGTTCTTAACCTGAAGCACTATTTCTGGGTTAGCGGAGTCTGTAACCTGAAGCGTATGTAACCTGAAGCATATGTAACCCGAGGTACCTCTGTATAAAAGTGTGAAGCAGAAGCCATTCGTGTAAGGCACTCAGCTCAAGGCCACATAGAAGCCTCTTTTGGAAGCCCCTATTAGCATGTGTCTTTGGGGAGTGGTTATTTAAAAAAAATGATTGGCCATGTTCTGTGCCATGTAAGCAGAAGCACATGAAGTCTCCAACCAGAGTACTGTACATAATTTACTCTGAAACATTCACTGCTTTGAATGATTCATTTTGGTTTTGCTAATACAAAGGGAAGAAGCCCTTAAGCTTTGACATTTTATTCCCGCCTACTTCCTCTGGCTTCTGAGATTATCCCATACACTGACCCATCCACCTTTCAAAGCTGTCTTTGCCGCTCATAAGGGTTAGAAACTTTGAAGAGCATAAAGAAAAACTTGAAGAGCATAAAGTGAAGAGCATAAAACTTGAAGAGCATAAAACTTGAAGAGCATAAACTTTGAAGAGCATAAAGAAAAACCTGGACTGTGCATCCTGTCAGTTTGCATTTCTTAGTACAGAAAGTAGTACAGAAAGTAGTACAGAAAGTATTGATCTGATGTGTAGAGATTTTTCCTATTCTAAATTCGGGAGGGTTCTGGAAGCTTATCTGTGTGAGAAACAAGCAGAAGGTTCATGATTGTTTGGGTTATACTTTCAGAGAAGCTAAGTACAGCTGGTTTGAACTGGTTCTCTTATCTCTTTCCATCAAGGTCATACTGACTATAAAAGTAGGGCCAGAATGAGCCTGAATTTCACTTTCTCTCTTTTTTTAACTCTTTCCCCTCTGTGTGGTTTTCTGTACAATGTAAGCATAGTGCTAAGGTTTTAGATTTATTATAAGTTATTGTAAGTGTAAGGTTAAGTCTGCTGCAACTGGATTATTTACGGACAGTGCCAATTCTGAATGTATTGGATTTGTGACCATTATGCTCATTTGCCTTCAGTAGCAGTAAAGTTCTGCTGGATGAAATATCGCGTCTGGTCTATTTTTGGGAATCCTGCAACATGTTTAAAGTTTTTACTCTGCTAACTATACATTGGAATCTACTCTGGATCATATCGAGTAGATTTTCAACGACACACCCAACCCATATTCTGTACTTTTTCTACAGCTTTGTAGCATCCTGGTATACAGATAGCCTCCTATTCTGAGATGTGATCAATTGCTTTTGGGAAATGGCTGCTCTGCCGTTAGTATTTCACACACCCCAGATGAAGCCTTTACAGATTAGATTCAGGACTGAGCCACGACCCAAATCAAGTGATGAAAATGGGTTTAGAACCATTAAAGACGCACAAGCAAATAATTACTCCAACAAGTCAAAAGCAGGTTGAATTTACATTTTTTACTTCAAAAAAAGGGAAGTACATACATGAGGGAAAGTGGGGGGTAAACAACAATTGCTTGAAACCATGATCTCTACAGGTTTATTTTAATTTTAATATATATTTATATATTTATATATATACCTCCAATTACCCACCCATAAGTCTGCAAGTCTGCGGGGCACACGCCCAATGCCTTGCACAAGCACTTACAAATATTAACAGGATTGTAGACAGAGGAGGAGAGGGAACCAGTCTTCAAGGTTGAGGCCCCAACGGGAAGTAGCAAGTTCTATAATACATGGCGTTAGGTTTATAGTACACAGCATCACTTCCTTTCAATGACAGAACGCAACAGCAGGGAGGAAAGAAGCACGTTAACAGTTACTAAACACTAAAAGATATTCAAATGTCATTATGTTATACATGTACAGCGACTAACTGCTTTACAAAAAAGCAAAATAATACAATATATTGTCACATGTATTTACAGTGTAGTAAATATACTTTTTTTCTGTCAAATTTTACACAAAACTATTTACAGGGTGAATATACTGCATTAAAAAAAAAGGTGTGTGGCCAATGCAAAAAAAGTGACTTCTGTGGATAAGAGTCTCTTGCATAACATTAAGACGTGCTTTAATACATCGTGGGGGAAATTAAAACTAGAAACAAAGCAGGAGGAAGGGGGAGAAGAAGCCCTAAAACCCCACAAACCCATCAGGAAAAGAGCACCAGCCACAATCTTCACTGCTCAGTCCCGTAAAACGTTGACTTTGAAATGTTTCTTGGTTATCGAAAGCAAGTGCATGCGAATGGAAGCCTAACAGACTGGCGGATTTAACAGGGATTCTTCTTTACGCGCAAGGAAAATGCATCAGGCTTAAACTTCAATATCGGGGGAAAGATTTTAAAAAAATACAAAAAGAGAACAACGCAAAACAACTTTACAGTACTTAATAGTGCACATGGAGCCCGTGCTTGAAAACGAGGAGTGTCAAACTGGTTTCCTTTTATTTAGTGTGAGAGTGGGGAAAGGTTGACCCTGCAGACGCCACCGTATTCCTTCAGCCCCAGCCAGCCAATGGTCAGGGACAGTAGGAGCGCTAAGCCCAGCGACATCTGCGGGGCCACAGGTGAATAGCCCCTGCTGCACAGCCTGCAGCAACCTTACGCTGCAGGTCAAAGTTACTTGGTTCTCGACATGATATATTGAAATCCTCTAGGAGAAGGTTCAAATTTAAACACAACAATCAAATTGCTAGCCCTCTGTCAAAGCCTGCTGGGGCACCTCTGGTTGAGAACCTCTTTCCTGTGTTCCATTAAAATAAAAAGAAGCAAAGGAAAACACTCCCAGAGGTCCCTCTCTTGTCTAAACATGCTAACGCAGGAATTTATTCATGGATCTACTTTGTTTTAAAGGCACATGGATGCCACCAACTCACAAGCAGCTCAGCAAGCAGCACAGCCTCCAGAGCAGGGAAGTGTAGTCTGCTGCTTTCTGGGCCTGGAGAACATGAGATGGCCCCCAATGGCCCAGGACCTAATCGTGAGAAGGTGTTCTTTTAAAGCAACAGCACAGAATCGTTCGCTGGGTTGTGTAGCCGATATCCCAAAAAGAAAGGGTGAAGACAGCAACGGTTGGTGGAAGGGCAAATCAGCTGCAGTGGCTAAGGAGAGGACATTTTTCACCAAGTGGATGAGAGAAACACTTAAGGCACTGAGCAAACCAGCCACTAAATGGGTTTGGTTCAGGGACAAAGCCATCCATGCCACCCTCTGCACCCACCTTCTCTGCATTGGAAAGAAGCATCTCTGAATTGCTGCTCCCTTATCCCGTTAAGACACCTCAGTTCAGAAATCAGCTCTACTAAAGCACATCTTGTAAAGCAAGCTTTTCTATCTTTTTGATTCTAGGAAGTCTGCCCAGATGAGTTTCTGCTGTCCTGTAGTGGTTTCTCTCCAGGGTGCAGAGTCTGATTTCTTTCGAAATATGCATAGTTTGGATGGCCGAAGAACGCAACAGATTCACTTACTATCACTGTGTACAGCACTAGGTTCCCGTGGTCTTTGGCCAACTGACCCATGCTGATTACTACATCCAAATCACCTCGAATTGTGCCTTCTTACAGGCTTTTAACATACAATGTGGCATCAGCTTTCATGGACTAAAGCTGACTCCACTGGATGCATCAACTGGCACATATAATGTAAATATATGTGCTGTGAAGACGACACTTTATGCACCTGACAATGTGGGCTCTAGTTCAATTCCTTGAGTGCATAATTCACCAGTTTCTCTAGAATCTGAACAATCCCCACCCCCCTTTTTAAAGGCTAACTTTGCAAAGAACACGAGAAGGGTGCTGAACACCCATCTGGAAATATCCCACTAGCCTCCCCTTCCAGGGAAGATGCATGCTGGCAGCAAGAAAAAGCAGTGTCAAAACTGCGAACTAAAAATGGTGGGGTGCAGGGCTAGAGTGACCTCACTCCAACTCTCTTGATTTGTACCTCTGGAAAGTTATATAGCTGAAGGAAGTTCTAAAACTGAGTGCTTACATAATACAGCCTAATTTTAGAAACCAGGAAAGTCAGATTGTCTGGAGATCCTGATGTTTGGCAGGCTGGTGGGAGAAGAGAGAGAGAGAGAGAAGGAAATTACTTCCCTTGCCAACCCCACTTTGGGTTCGCTGGCCTGTTTTGCCAAACCCATGATTTGATGATGCAGCCTAGAGGCTACATCAAGACCTACTGAACTGCTGTTAATGCTTCTCCACCTCCCCTCCTGTATCCCCCTGCCCTCAAGAGTTCTCTTGGCTGTTCACAGTGACTGCCTGTGCAAACCCCAGCTGCCACACACCTAAAACATGGACGTTATCATAAGGAAACCTGGTGGGTGTGCTTGGAATTCTGACCATTGCTGTGAATGGGCTAGCGGGCTGTGATCCTCTGGGCAGAGGATTAGCTGTGCCTATTCAGAGCTTACACTCCGCCACTCCCTGTTTCTGTCACATCTGCCATGAGAGGTCCTACTGGCTCAAGCTTTGGGTGAGCCCTTAAGGTATGCGATGGAGACAAAGGAATACATCAGAGGGGGGAAAGGATTAAAGGGGCTTCTGCGCAGGGCTCCCTTTGAAGCCAAGGGTTCACCCACCTTGTCCAGTCCTCTGGCACCACAAGCTGCACATCTCCTGACCTTGGCTTGGGGGTGCAACATCTACACATGGCCCAGTGAGAGATGTTAGCACAGCACAGGACTCTTGAGGACTACGTCGTGCTATTTTTCTCTCAGACTTATGATTTGACACTCCAGCACACTGCAATGAGAACAGGAAAGCTCCCAATGCAGGTGTGACCTGGTGCAATAGGCAGTATTTCCTCTGATCACATAATGGGAAGAAACTTTAAGGATTTTAACCTGTGACAGTTTCATTGATCCTACTTTAACCCTTCCCACTTGATTCAAATCTATTTCAGCTGAAATTCCAACATGATCAAGAGTGTTTCCTTTCTCTACCTCGAAAAATAAAAATTAAAAAAACCTTTCTTGATTTGGCAGACTGTTGTTGGCACCTTAAGACTGTGTTCCAGGAGTGGAACAAAATAAAATAGTTCCTCTCTGAATCAATACACCAAAAGAGGTTGTTTTATACACATAAAACCCATGACATTTTAAATGAATGTTAATAGCTTGCTAATGGACCATTCATTTGCACCCTCTGTCTAATGCTGTGGAATTTGATTTACCCAAAGTCAGCATTAAAATTTCACTGTACAGTTTCAATTGTATGTATATTATTCCCTTTGAAGCCACTGAATAACCGATTATGTCAGCAATACATACATTTCATTTCATTTCATTTCATTTCTGACATGCTTTTTCAGAAGTTGAGAATCTGTGCTTCCAAAATCTAGGCAAGCTGCACACATTTGGACAGCCAGTCAAAGCAGCACGTTCATCATCCATGTTGCTGCTGGGACTCTGGTAATCTCAACACAGAGTCACAGCAGTCTAGTGGCTGAGTGTCAGACAAGAACTAGAGAGACCCAGATTCAAAACCCCAACTCAGCCACAAAGTTCAGTGCCTGACTTTGGCCCATCCATTCTCCAGCCCAATCAGCATACATGTTTCCCCCCTGTTAATATAGCCTCACAATACTGCCTATGAAGTACGGTTAGGCTATGAGAGAGAGAGAGAGAGAGGAGGGGGGGGGAGGGAGGGGGTCAAGGGTCACCCAGCGAGTTTCATGGATGAGTGGGGATTTCAATCCCCATCTCTCTGATCCTAGCCCAACAACCTAGCCCTTATTCCACATGGGTTTTTCAGAAGAGATATCTATTGCCGCTATAGCATTTTAACAAGGCCTTTCATGGTGGCTGAAAGCTGTTTCAATCTGTGGTTCCTAAAGCTGAAACTCTGGGTTTGAGAGCAGCAGTTGCTCCTTTAAAAGTAAGTAAAACTTTGAGTAGGAGCAATGTGGATATTTTGGAAAAAGGGGGTATGAGCCAAATAAAAGTCTAGGGAGCTTGGGAATTGTTAGCGGCACCTTTCCTTAACTGGGAACATCAATGAGTTATGTCTGCGTGGTGCAAGGAAGGTGGGGGAGAGTTATCACATGAGAAGCAGCCGTAACAATCTTTGTGGGAGCGACAGCCCAAGGTGACACAAGCACAAATGGCTGCAGTCGAGCTTCCATACAGGAGCTGCTGTGGAACGAATTGAGTCCATACAGAACCTCAGTTGGGGAGGGCAAATGAGCAGGAAAGGCCCACACAATCACGACATTCACCCTAGCCATGCTGTGGAGTGGGACGGAACATTGAAATAGCTAGGATAGCTCAGTCAGTAGAGTATGAGACTCTTAATCTCAGGGTCGTAGCTTCGAGCCCCACGTAGGGCAAAATATTCCTGCATTGCAAGGGGTTGGAATGGATGACGCTTGTGGTCCCTTCAAACTCTACAATAAAGAAGTGCCCCTCCCCACAGATGCATTCATTCATTCATTCTCTCTCTCTCTCTCTCCCCCCCCCCCCAAGATGGAAGTGCTGCTGATATATATATATATATATATATATATATATATATATATATATATATGAGAGCAATCTAAATTCACCAAAGGAAAACTCGACAAACACAGCCAGCTTCCTCCAGTCTGGTTCATGTGCCCCCAGGAGGCTATTTTCTGGAGTATCAAGAGAGACACCCTGCACTCTGAAATGCCTAGATAATTAAAGATACACCTTGACGGGGCAAAAACTCTCAGCCCTTGGTTAAACTCATTGCACTGTACTTGTGCTCAGAGGCAATTTAAGCTCAGGAAAAGGATGTCCACAGCTACAGGGATGTGGGATGGAAACCAGGATACTGACTGCGTCCACTGGCCATCAAAACCTCTAATGTGCAAACAGTATTGAATATTAACACTCCCCCCCTTTAGATACAAAACAAGCCATAAACAAACAAACAAGCTCCCCCCCAATAAGGTAACAAAAACGTGTCTGAAATGCGAGAGACATGATTTCTGCCTTTCGACACAACCTACGGTCATTTCCCTGCTTTCTTCAGATTCTTAAAAGTGGTTCTGTTCATCACAGTTTGGCTATTACCAGCTTAAAAACAAGAAAAAGAACAGAAGGGTTGTTGTTGCTGTTGCTGCTGCTGCTTCTGTTTTGTTTTTTAAAGGTGGCAAAAAACAGAAATGAAAATCCAAAATAAATTCAGACAAAATGTTTCGCGAGTTGATCGTCTGGCACCACGGCTGACGGGGCGAGTGGGCAGGAGGGTTTGAAATTAAGTGCGACACGACCGCTTGTGGAGGTGGGGCAGGAAGTACTTACGCCACGTTAGAAAACCAAGGATGGAAGGAAGGGAAAACAAAGGGGAAAGGAGAAGGCTTCAGACAATCTTTTTGATGCTGTGGCGCTTGAAGCTGCCAGTGCTGCGCTGCTTCTGCACCTGGCTGGCGGAGCCGTGGCGCGTCCTCCCACTGCTGGAGTGTGCTGTGGTCGGGGAGAGCTCCACGTTCTCCTTATCGATTCCTAAGGTGGTGGTGGGAGTAAAAGAAAGACAATTAAAAAGGGAAGTGCCATGAGCGGGAAATGTAATGTAGAAGCTTCCGTCGGACGACTCCATCTGAAATGGCCAACTGAGGGTCAGGGAGGGTCCGGTCTGTGGCCCTCCAGCAGGACTCCCAACGTGGCCAGTGGTCCGGGCTGATGGGAGCCCAGCAACCTTTGGAGGGCCATACAGGTTCCCCACCCTGTTATTATCATGCAAGGAGGAGCTCCGCCTGCAGTTAAGATCAAAGAAGCATCCAAAATGGGTGGCGGGGGGAAGAGAGAGAGGCAGGAGGCATTCTCTTTTGTGCCAAGGTTATGCCATGGGAGCTGGGAAGGAAGGGGAAAGCTGCTGGTGAAGCGAGAAGCAGAGGCTTAATGGGATTCTAGGGCAGTTCCAATAGTTTTTTCAATACACATCCGACCCCCAGGTGGCGACTGCTGGGTTGCTGGGGAACGCATTGCCATTTAGGGAGCAATCAACTTCACTAAAGCAAAAGCGGCACTTTTGCCTCGGTTACAAGATGTTCCTGACTGTTTATTTAGAAAGAACCGAAGTAACCTGCCGGGCCATGGTCTAATAATCACATCTGCAGCTCTTGGCCTTTCTCTTTTTCTCCGGCTGCTCCAGCCTCCTCCCAGCTGCTCAAGCCACTTGGCCTGCTGTGTAACTCTTTCTTGCTCTGGGAGAGTCGCCCCCCCAACAGCTCCAGATACTGAGGGCTGGCAACTCCCATCTCTCCCAGCCAGCGGGGCTAAGGGTCAGCAATGCTTAGGGTCTGGTCAGCTCTCCCAGAGAATCTTAGCCTGTCTCCTCTGCGACATCAGTCATCTCCTAGCTAGTCACAGCAAGTTACTTCCCCTCGTAGGGTGTGACTTAGCCCACCCTTTCGTGTCATTTGTATTGTTCTGATAGATTATTCTTTGAAACAGCATCTCTGACAGGCATCCTTGGCAAAGAGCATCACATTCATTCATTCCTCGAGGAACACCACTATCTGCATTTGGAAAACACAGGACAAGGGTGCAATTTTAGGGCTCAAAATGAACCACTGGGGAGTCTTTAGGCTCCTGCCTTTAATGTCTATTATTCCCTAAGCTTAGTTCATTTCACAGTTGCCAGGATGCTACCCACCGTTCAGTTGGTTCAGCACTTCCAGGGGAAGCAGAGCAATGTATACATTTTTATGCCTTTCCTTGATCTATTATGGAGGCCTCACAAAGAACCCTCCCAGTAACAGATCACACTAAAACAAAGGCAGGATATGGAGGGAGGGAAGACAGGCCATGAAGCCAGACACAAGCAGTCCAAATGACTAGATTTCTTCCTCCTTGAAGCCTTGTTGCTAAAAATGTTCCCCAGAGCCTCTGCTCGGCAATATACCTTCAGCCTCATAACACCCCTCCAAGGTAGGCCAATCCCCCCATTGGTACTTGAAAAGGAGTGCCACTCTGAATTCCTGGATCTTGGGCACTAGCACTGACCATGCTAGTGCCAAGCTCTACAGCAGCATCTTGTAAGTGTAGAAGGGAATAGAAACACACACACACACACAAACACCTTTTTCTCTTCTGCAAATCCTCCTTCACTGAGTGCATGGATGGGGAGACTGTGTTCCATCAGATGTCGATGGACTTTTGGCTCCCATCACCCCAACCATTTAACATGCAAGTTGAGGCTGAAGAGAGCCCACCCAATGAATTCTGGAGGGTCACAGCTTCCCTGGCATCCATGAGGTTGCTGGATGTGCAACTGCCTGCATTTTCTACTGGCAAACAGTGAGGGAGGAGGGCAGGATGTGCCACGGGTGCCTGACATCACCTCAATTCAAACTCACCATGCAGAAAGCACTCCAATTTCTGCCTCGGTGGGTGCTCCCTCATGCACAAACAGAATATTTCTCAGGACAGGAAAACAACAAGACTGGCTTGAAGGCACTTCTTTCCACAGAACTTTCGCATGTTCTGCTAACTATTTTTCCCCAGTCCACTTCTCACTGCCATTATTTGGGTATGAGAACAAGTTCCCAGCCACACAGCGTTGCTTCCAGTCACTTTGGAGCCTGTTCAAAGAGCTGCACATAAAGGAGATGGGGCAGGAATGGGTCCATGTGGCTTCCTTAGGCTGAAGCTTTCTCCAGCTCAACGTTGTGCTGCTGTTGACTGCCTAACTCTGGGGTTGTCTGCTTGGCATGATGCCACCCTGGAGGGCTGCTTCTGGCACCTGCAAACCTTCTTGGTCCATTTCGCTCACTGCTTCCTTCATCATGAGGTAGTTGGGGTAGTTACCTCCACCCCACCCTGGCAAAAAAAAGCACCTGGAACTCAATAGAACTCAGTTCTATTCATTTTTCAAGGCTCATGTTGACACTTGGTGGGGGGGAGGGATTATCAAGGCAAAAGAGGAAGAGATTCCCTCCCATGTCCTCTTCCAGCTTAATGCGCTTTTCGAGCCAGAGCTCAAAAGGAGAATGATCTGTATGGGAAATGGAGCGGCTGGCAGGGAGAAAGTGGGGTGCCACAGGAGTCAGAGGGAATATGCACACACACAAACAAATGCTCACAAAGCATCCTCCTGAAAAGGCACGTTTTTGTTACTTGTTTCACCTACAACCACCATCAAATCACAGAACACATCTATCTCCATTGACTGAGGCATAGAGATCACAGATCCAGCAACGCTATGCCACAAAGAGCTGGGTGTGATCCCTATAGCTGAGTTCATAGATGTGGTTTGTGATTTGCTGGTGTTCCTGTCACCATCCTGCATAAAAATCAAAGAGGTCTCTGAGCATCTTTGCTTTAGATTAATGCTCCTGTGCTGCTGGCAAGCACTGGATCTGTGGTTTTTGCTGTTCAGTCTGCTACTGTATGCTTTATAATTCAATTACATGGGGCCGCAGGGTAAATTCATGCAAATTCAAGAGGATCTCTTTTAATTCTACTTGAGACAACCTTCACCCAGACTCCTTGGAAAAACAATGTTTTGGGGGTGGGGTTGTGCCTTTTCTTTCTTTGTCTGTCAGGTGTTTCTGTGTTCATGAGTAAGACCTGGGGAGAAGCAGCCAGACAGGGCAGGGGCCATGGCACTCTCAGAATTGAAAGTGGGTCAATGGGTTCAGAATGGTTGGCAAATTTGGAAATCTGCTGCCAAGAGGTTGATGCCATTTGCACAGTTGAGGAGCACAAAACCTTTTCCTTTGGGTTTGAATTAGTAGGGGTCAGAAGGTGCTAACCTTTTGCCTCTTGTGAAGGTTCTCTTAACAATGGTTGTTGGAAGCTGGGGGCATGATTTGACTAATATCGGGGATGTACGTGTGTGGGGGGTGTTGGAGCTCATGGATTTTACACAGGGAACCCCCAACTCCTCCCCCCAAATAAATGAGGCATGCCCCACTTCCTGCTTGCCACCCTAGACTGATAGTTATTCCAAACATTCTCAAAACCCTTCTCACATTGAGAGGCAAGGAGGTACGTATAGGTGGGCATATGGTCACTTGCATGAGGCAGAACAGAAAACTGAACAAGGCAGAAACATGGTTGGTCGGTAAAGTAGGGGCACACAGCAGACAGTAACACCTGGGCAGGGATGGGGTTCACACATTTTTATAAGCAGTTACAAAAGTCCTGCAGGGAGCTGAGACGGTCCTGCGATGTTGTAGTCCCCACAGGTATCAACATCTACGGGTGTACGATCCCCTCGAGTCCAGCAGCAGGCAAGAGTCAGTCAGAGGCTGCAAAGTCTACACCTAAGGATCTGCAGGCCTGCTGCTAAAGATGGGGAGACTCCCCCCTGAGCCTAAGATTCTCAGGCAGGAGCCCCCGGAAGAAGATCCCATACCCTGAGGACTGGTACGGCTAGAGTCAGGCCCTTTACTTCTCTTGGGGAACCTAATGCCTCCCACAGCATCTCATTGGCCAAGTGGCACAAGGAGCACATCAGGTGGGAGGCTGTGGAACAGAGGGGGAGTGTTGGTCTGCAGGCCAGGGGGTTGGCCCTTTAAGAATCTAAAGTGATCCACAAGGGGGTGGGGCCTGGGAGAGGTGGGTGGGGCCTGGGAAAGGGGTGGGTGGGTTGCAGAGGCTTAAAAAGGCTCACTCTGCTCCCACCCTTTGTCCATCAAGTTGCTCACTTGGAACTGTCTGTGGTCCTGCAACTCATGACCCGCCTTGCCTCCCACCCTGACACCCCTGCTGCAGCTTCAGCACCAGACCAGAAAAACACCACAAACTGGCAGCATGGATTTGTTATTCATAAATTCTGGATGTGCCACTACATGCGGTTGAGACTCAGGTCAAATGAAAAAGGAATGTTTTTGAAGTCACCCTGAGGGAGCCATGGGGTAAAAAGGTCTGTGTGGCTCCCGTGTGCAATGCCTTCCTCAGACTCGTGCCGCCGAGGAGGCTGACAGCAAGCCCTAGCTAAATGTAGGTTAGCCACATTAGGCAAAATGTGAGTGCTTGGCACTCAGCCTTCCCTTGTATCTTCTCCACCTAGGAAAGCTGTGTTTTGTGTTAACAGAATGATGCACAATGCTGACAACCAGGCAGATGTGCTCACTGTGCCAACAAGCTGCTGAGTTTGCATCCTTTATTCCAAACCCATAATTTGAGTGGTTTCAAAAAAACAAAACGAACGGAATTATGAATGAAGAAGTGGGATGGCAGAAAAACAGGCACAATTCAAAAGGGCAATAGAAATATCACAAGTAGAAGGGCTGGAGTCCAGAAGGAAGAAGATGAAGAGAAACTGAGAAGATCAAGTGAGTGGATCACCTTCCCTTGAGGGAAAAGCTGGAGCCCCGAGGGATCCTTAATATAGAAGGGGCGGGGGCACACACCTAAAGGGAAGGGGCCTGGCAGCCATGTAGAAAACTTATGCACAGGGTGGGAAAAGTGTAACTGGTGCCTGTTTGCTGCTCCTACTGATCTTCCCAAACCATCCTTTCCCCCCTTCTTTCTTGTGTGCTATGTCTCTCAGACTAAGCCTGCAGGCAGGGATTGCCTTGTTTGCTACTAAGCCTTTGCAAGTCACTCTGGCAGGCTTTTTTCAGCTGAAGGGTTTGATATTTTTTTAAAAAAAAGTTTTAAAGAAACAAATGTGAAATTTGATTGGCGGTAGATGTGGGACAGGCAGAAGTACGTGGGACTTCACATGGTGCGTCATTCAACTCACTATCCAAAGAAGTGGAGAAAAGCCGCTGGCTTGGATGGCTTTTGAAAGGAGAAGGATTAGGGGGAGCTGACCAGACTCGCCAAAGGGTATCATTTACCATTACTACTGGCAACTCCCATGTTCAGAGGCAGTCTGGAATGGGGAGGGGAGGGGAGGGGAGGAGGGAACTGTAGGGGAAGGCTGTTACTTCCTGTGCCCCAATTGTGGGTCTTTAAAGGGTACCTAGCTAGCCAGCGATTTTTTTAAAAAGGGTGATGGACAAGACGGGACTTTTGGTCCAAACTACGCCCCCACCAGCAACACTTTTTGCAGATGCAGTCCTCAATGGAATAAATTTCTGTGCAAAAGGGCCTGGGATAGCTCAGTTGGTGGAATAAATTTCTGTGCAGATGCTTGCCTGCTTGCATCCTTCTGTGGCTGCAAAACTTGCCTTGGAAGTGTGTGGTCCACACTTTTAAGAAATCTTTGGGGCTGGGGCCATGTGGATGAGCAGGGGGCGGAGCTTCTGTGCCCTGCACAGCTCCTCCTCAGCCCACCTATGACTAGTAGAAATAGGTATGCTAATATACTTGATTTGCATAAAGAATTCTGGTCAGGTGGTTGGAGCAGAAGGTGGGCTTCCCTGGTTTGCAAGGTTGGTTCTCACCATGCTGAGTAAAAGCAACCTTGAGCCAATCAGTGTTGCATCTACGGTTCAGAGAGAGAGGGAGAGGGAGAGAGAGAGAGACAGGTTGCAGCATGGAGTTGCCGCACAACTAGCCTGAACGAACAGCCCAACCAACAATGTCTCAGCCAGTTACCTGGTGCTTTGGCCTCTTTGGTATTCCTGCAGCATCAAAATGAACATGTGCACGCCATATCATTTTTTTCTGAAGCAATTGTGTTATTTAGCCACTGTTCTGCATGCAAATGAAGCCTGCAGAGAGGCAATGAGGAAGACCAAGAGAGAAGGCAAAACTCAAAACTAGACTGCTACATTGAACAGCATAATTCAAGAGGTGCCCGTGTTTCCTTTCCAGTATGGTAAGCCTCTTGAGTGAACTGAGCATGCGCTCCAGTGTTCCCTGAACTCTTGCAAAAGAGACTTGGGCGCAATCTTCATTTGCACATGGATGGGAGCTGCTGCTAGGAAAACAAGGCACAAGTCTTCTCCCACCCTGGCAGTAATGCAAGTTTTGCAAGGTGTGACACTGAAAATGAACAGGGCAGAAGGAGAGGAAGAGAGAAGATCTTGAGAGTGTCATTTCACCAATAAGGCAGCCAGCGATGTACAGTGGTCAGAATGCTGAGCTTAGACTAGGAAGCACTGGGTCTGTATCTGCCCATTTGCCACAAAGCTCATTAGGTGATACTGGGCCAGTCTCTCTCTCTCCCTCTCTCTCTCTCCCCCCCCCCTCTCTCTCAATCCAGCCTACCCCACAGGACGGTTGTGAGGATAAAATGGGAGGGACCACCTATGTCCCCCTCAGTCCTATGGAGGGAGAATGCAAGTAAAAATACTAACAGGAATTTAAGCACTTTGTTTCTCAAGGTATTTATTTATTTAATCAAAACATGCTGGCCCTTTTGTATTGTGTGAATCAGCCTTTTTGGACAAACTTGAGGGTTTTTGCTAAGGGGTGGTTTAGCGAAACAAGAAACCCTGAATTGACCTTGTAACTCATTCGTGCCAAAAATGTGCTGTGTGATACATGTCCAACCAATTTAGATTTCAAAGTATACAACAGCAGACATGTCTAATTAGACTTGGTATTGTTAAGCTCACAGTTTCTGTGGGTTATTTCATTTTTCTGTTTCTCAGCAACACAGAAAAACCACACAATGTGGAAACACCTACACAATGGGAAGTGTCAAAAGGAACTAGTTTCCTATTACTCTTCAATGTTCCTTCTTCCAGGCAAAGAAGCATGAGAGGCAGATGTGCTGCGATATATAACCACTAGGAGTGCCGCTTCATGTTTTATTGTCGACTTTGGTGTGTGTGGTGTGTTTTTTACAAAGCTATCCTGCCGCTTCTGAAAGAAACAAATTGCGTCTCTCAGTAACAATGTCAGTAAAATGCAGCTTCGTAGATTAAACGTGTGAGGAATGCTTAATGGGTTTGGGCTAAAGGGGAAACTCTAAGCACTTTTCTATATGGTTGGGGCCATTGCAGAGGAGATTCTCGCCTGATGGCTCCACCCATTTTGCTGCTAAAAGGACAATTCTTTGAGAGCAAAGTTACAAAATGTGGCAATGGTGGCTGGCAGACATAAAAAGGGAGAAGGCAAATTTGCAGAGGTTTATCACTGGCTATTATTATCTATGGCAGGTAAAAACAACATGGGGGGGCAAAAAACAACGGGAGAGGGTTCTTTTCGTTCATACCCTCCTGATGGGTTTGCTGGGAGACACTTAGCCGTGCCAATACAGGGGAAAAGGTGCTGGATCCAGCAGGGTGCTTTTCTTATGCCCTTACAAAATGTAGTTGGGCACATAACTGTCGTCTCTACAGCACCATTAGTACAGTATGCAAAGTGCGTTGAGATATTATTAATATTTCCATTTTCCAACCCAGCCAAGAATCCTAGGGTTGATGCAGGGTTTCAACACAGGTCCAAATTCACTGCTCTGTGCCCTGGAACACCCAGCCTCCCAAAATGCCCAGCAGCAGAAGCACTACAGTCGCGCGCTAAAGGCCCACTCCCTGCCCCTGTTCTGTCCTAGGTTTTGGGATCTCTGTCTGCAAAATAAAAATAAAACTCCTCTTCCTGTCATGAGCCCCAGCTCTGGCACAGATCAAAGCAGTAGCTCGTGCAAGTAGAATGAAAATTAGAGAGAGTACCTGGATGAGGAAGTTGCATGAAAACTGCAGATTTAGAGCAAGGCAGAGAAGCTTCACAGACACAGAATGAAAGAGAAAAGATGAGCGATCAACATTCATGATTGGAAGACAGACAGAAAACATTTACAGGACAGTGATTATGGACAGGGAAGGGAAACCTGCATCTCTCCAGATTAATGAATGAATCGATTTTCACTCCATCCTTAAGTATCTTTTATAATAAAGCCTTACGTAAGTTTTTATTTCACCATCAAATAAATTTATTTATATGTTGATTTTATCCCACCCTTCCTCCCAAAAGAGCCCAGGGTGGCAATCAAGGAGGAAAACACCCCCCCAAAATAAGAGATTTTTTTTAAAAAAACATTTGAAATATTGTTGAACTAAATGGCTGAGAATTGACAGTAGAGCTGCAATTCTCAGTCATTTAACAATCTTTCTCTCTTCCTAGGGAACACTGGAAATAGTAGCTATGTGAGGGAACAGGGTTTTCCTCACAACTCTCTTCACCCTTAACAAACTACAGTCCCCAGGGCTCTTTGGGGGGAACCCATGACTGTTTAAAGTGGTAGGAGGCTGCTTTACATGTGTAGCGCAGATACTGCCAATGTCACAACCTGCTGTGTAAATCAGAACTGGAGGGTGGCTGCCCTACAGGTCAGGAACACAGCCAAAGAAGCATTCATGGATGGGAAGCCTTAATTAGCACATGGGTCTTAGGAACTGAACACAGGAGTCCCACCTACCCCATGCTGAAAACGTTTTTGGTCCCCCACCCCACCCCGGATGGCAAGAGCTGATTTTCAACAGTTCTATGACCCACAGGGCACACAATGATCTAGAGCCAGAGAGGTCTGTTTCTTAACAATTCCACGCTAGCTTGCGGTACACGTTCCTCCTCCTAGTTTCAGGTGGGAGACAGTGAAAGCAGCAGCAAGAACAGGATTATGTGGTTACTCTTTGCTCATTGCTAAGGATGTGACTCTTAGCACAGGACAACAAAACACTTCCCAATTCAAGAAAAAAAACTGTGTTTGGATATAAGAAGCTAAGGCATAGCTACAAAAGCCAGGAAAGGATTAGGGTTGAAAGATGCTCCCTTTCTGTAGCACTGGTCCAAGTCAGAAAGCATTTCTGGAGCCCTCCATATAAATATCTGGGGGGGATAGACGTGGGGGCTCTAACCTAGTGATGTGTAGGATATCATGTTAGCCACAGCCCCTAGCACCTCACTTTCAGTTAAATAGCTTGTCAGGAGTACAAAAAGTAAATTCCCATTCATTTTCACCCCCCATCCCCCATCCTAGGCACATAGAGTGTTTTCAAACATTTGCTTTTCAGACACTAGTAATACCATAGAAATACTAGATTTGTCCACAGCAGGTGTGGGGGAACCTTTGGCTGAACTACTGCTCCCATCACCCCTGGCCATTAGCCTTACTTACTGCAGTCATAGATCAGCAACACTGAGCTAGATGGACTAAGGATCTGGCTTTGTAAAGGGCTGCTTCCCCTGTTCTTTAGCCTAGGGAGGCAAAAAGTCTTCCTGACCAAGCTCTTAGGGCCTGGAGCCTTCTCAACTACAGAAGGAAAGACAGCTTTGCAGGATACAATAGATGGAAATACATCTTAAAATGAGCCTGGGACTTTTGCAAATCCATTTCTGCATCTTTTTAAAAAACATTTATTAGCAAACCAATATACATTGCTTAGGAATGAATATATATCTAGGCCTCTATGGAGCGGAGGCAACCTCACATTGCATGTTACCGGACGAAATGGGAGCTTGTACTTACTACTTCCATTTCCATCACTAATGCAACTGCCTGACTCTGGTACCCTTCAAAGTTTTCCCTTACTGTCACATCCCACCCATCAGCATTGCTTTACACCCAGGGCGGGGAATCTTTGGCTCACCAGAGGCTGCTGAAATACAACTCCCATCAGCCCTAGAAAGCTTCTCAAAGGAAATAACGAGACCCTACCCCACCCCTCCAGACCTAGCTTTTATAGCTTTATAGCAGTGGCAAGGACTTTCAAAGGCTGGGGCACTGCCACAAGGTATAGTGAGGATGGTCAAAAGCTTACATAGCTTTAAAGGGGAATTAGGCAAATTCATGGAGAACAGCAATTCCCAGGGCCTTGATAAGGAACAATGTCTCTCTGAGTATCAGATGCTAGGGAGCAAAGAACAGGGTGGGGGAGAGGTCTTCCCATGACATCCTGCTTCTTAGTTTCCCAGAGGCATCGGGCTGATCACTACAGGAAGCAAGATGCTGGACTAGATTAAAGCTTTAGTCTGATCCAATCGAGATTTGTGTGTTTGGGGTTTGTTTGTTTTTTACTTAACAATATTCTTTTACTTATACGCCCAACATGCTTTTAAGCACAGACCTAACAAGTCAACGTAGCAAACTCACAGTTGCAGAGAGATTTGCTCACCAAAGAGCTGTGAATGAAAGCAAGAGTGCAGATTCCGGTAATGCATGTTTGCCTCTGTGTAACGTGGGGAAGGGCTCTAGCTCAGCAGCAGAGCACCCGCTCTGCATGCAACAGGTCCCTGGTTCAATTCTCAGTGGCATCTGGAGGTGGGGCTGGATATACACCTGCTGTCTGAAAACCTTGATGAGCCACTGCCAGTCAGTGTGGAGACAATGCTAAGTTAGATGGACCAATAGTCTGATACAGTTTAGGGAAGCTTCCTATGTACCCTAGCAACTGAACCCAAAGGGTGTTTATTTTTAAGCTTCTCGGGACATTTCATTCTGCCCCCAAGAACAAGTTCTGCACTTGTACATTAGTATCAACACTGCCATTTGGGGACAAACCAAATCTGAGTATGCTTTATCCAAAGCAGTTAGGAAGCCACCGAGCTGAGATAAGATCTGATCCCATATCGCTGTCCATGAAGCTGGACTACTTCATTGCATGTATTATCTCATCTTGATTTGTGCCAACGTCAGGAACAGGTGAGTGGAAATTCACCCCACCTTTCCCCCCCACAAATTCAGTGCAAGAAATGTCTCTGAGAATTAGTCTAACGAAGAACAGAGCCTTGAGGCTCAACATGGGGTGATGATAAGCTGGCCCAGTGAAAGAGCCTGACACCCAAAAAAGGGAGCAGTGCCCTCAAAAGGTGTTTTAACAAATCCTTCCCCCTTTACGTAAGCAATGGAAAAGCATGGCGAACTGACCTGGGGAATGCTGGGAAGTTGCAAGTGAGGTCATGGAATTGGAGAGGTTTAGGTTTGCCGTAATACTAAGCTGACTCTGCACGGCAGGAGGGTAAGGAGAAGTTGGCGTCAGCAGGGATTCCTCGCTGGTTTCCTCATCAATCCCAGGTAAGTAGGTGTCGATCAAGGCATCAAGGAACTTTACTATGAGCTCAGCATAGTCTGGGATTTGTGTTTGCTGGAAAAATGAGAAACAGATCAGCACCATCTCTACCTGTTAGTTCTCACTGGGGGAAAAAAGCCTTTGGCTTACAATCTAGTGTGTGCGTCTGAATAAGCTTCCTGCTGCCCCACTGTTACTGGGATGTGCGGTTCCCACCAATGAACAGGTCCTATACGTTCAGAAGGGAAAGACTGGTGGAGTGCTGTTTCTCCTCCTTGTGCCTCCAGCTAGATGGGGCAGGGAGGCCAATGGGGAAGCTTCACAAAGCAAACCCAAAAAGTTTTTAAATGTTTTGAAGTTATGAGCCTGAGGGATCTCACCAAAAAGTCCAGTGACACTGCCAGCAGAAAGGGCCAGTCCAGGAGGGCACGACGGCTCCTCTCCTGGAAAGAATCCTCTTGACTGGCCCTGTCTGCTGCCCAGGAGATGAGGGTCTACTCTCAAAGGTTTGGGACATCATCCAGGAGACAATACATTTTTTTAAAGCTGCTGACTAATAAGTCATGGACAACTATTTAGCCTATTTAGCCTATGGGGGGGTAATTAAATCAATTAACCAACATCAAAAAAGTGTGTGCAAGTTTTATTAACCTCCAACAGGGACTTCAATTGTCCACTCAAGAATTACTACAAATGCCATGTAAGGTTTCAGCTGAAAGAGGCCCCGACTGCTCACCTTAGAAAATGGTCCCGCAAACCTCCACAAGCCATTAAATCCAAAACCTGCAACCAGCAAAAAAAGCAAAACATGAATGAGCACCTTAGTAAGAAAGATGGGGTAAGATGCAAAGAAGTACATTTGCAAGAAGTTCCTCATACTTTGCTCATCAAAAGTAAATGTTTGCAAATGCATAAACATCACTTGACAACATCAGCAGCCCGTGATAACTGTTCAATGGGCCATTCGAAGAAACCACAAAGATTCTTTTTTTTATAGAAAAAACACCACCACTTTTTAAATTATCAAAAAACTGTAAAAGTAGATACAAGGACAAATACAAAGCAGAAGTAATGAAAAAATATTCAACTTTTGTTTTTCTTTAACTGTAGAAACAAAAATGCAGATAAATAGAAAAACAAAACATTTTTACAAATTTCCCAATTATAGTTGTGGTTTAACATTCTCCTGTACTGTATTTCGTTGAACTGATACATTTTTCAACCTTCTCCCAAACTTTTGTATCTAAGGTGGGTGGCATTTTATTTCCTCCAGTAGTAACTGTCAGTCAAGCAGTGGCTAGGAAATATGTTACCATTTCTCTGTCATATGACAGAACACATTGCTTTTAGGCTACAAAAGGGACTATTATGTGCTAGATTTATTGGTAGAGTATCTTGTTATACATTTTCTGTTTCCTTTTACACTTTCATTTCCCCTCAAATGCACTTGCTTTGCAAGGGTATCCATTCACACATTTCACTGCCAAGTAATTCAGCGTGGAAAAACCAAGAGATGTCATACACATGAGCCCAAATCAGTGTAGTACAACATTTAACATTTTAATTGCCCCACTGTTGACCCATTTATTGCCACTATCAGTTCCGTTAATTCCAAAAGGTCTACTCAGAGTATGGAGTGCGTTGGATACAGCCCATTGTTTTGATAATATTCTCCTATCACTCGCATATTAGCATCTGATGTAGTACACAATAAAATAATCCGTTGCTCGGGGCTGCTTCCAATAAAATAATAAAATGCAACAGTGTGGCATAAAAGCCATTTAAACACATTTTCCTGTCTCTCAAGGGAAAACGGGAGGAGAAGAAAAGAAGAAGATGTATCAAAGGGAAGTTTCAGAAATCATCCTAAAGAGTCTAAGGTGGCCTTTATGACCTTCTTAAGAAATGATGAACAAAAAATGAGGAGTGATGGCTACCAGATTGGATAGCTTTAAAAGTTGTTGTTTTTGGCATTCATCTGGGGAGAGAGAGAGAGAGAGAGAGAGAGAGAGACAGACAGACAGACAGACAGACAGACAGACAGACAGACAGACAATGGAGTGCGCCTCTTGGGGTGAAGTAAAACCACTGCATTAGCAGCACCAAAGTGACCCCCCCCCGGGGTGCAAGCCTGGACAGAGTGTATGGAGGTCCTGAGCGGCCTAGATGACAAGACCTCTCTCTTGGCCTCGCTGGTGTGGTCCAAAGGAAAGCAGAGCAATATGTTTGGCAGCAGCTTGACTGTCAGAGCTGCCAGAAGGAGGTATTGCAAGGTGCCATTCAACTGTTTTAGGGACTCCAGATCTGTGTAGGGTTTACTCCTTAGACTTTTCTTCTTCCAAAGACATCCTGCAAGGCAGCGGGTGTTGAAGACCAGAGTTTTCCTTCTCCTAGATGGGTTACCTTACCAGGTTGACAAACCCCACCTGCCCCTCACTTCCCTCTACAGCACATGCAGAGACCGCCTTCTTGACCACTGGACTCACTATTATTTGTTCAATCTGCTCAGTCCTTAGAAGATAAGGCTACCAATGGCTCCTAGTCACAATGGTTCTGCCTCTACTGCTGGAGGCATACGTCTCTAAATACTAGTTGCTGGGACACACAAGTGGAAAGAGCACTGCTGCCTCAAGTCCTGCTTCCTGGTTTCCCACAGGCATCTGGCTGGCCACTGTGAAAACAAGATATTGGACTGGATGGGCCACTGGCTTAATCTAGAAGGCTCCATCTTATGTTCTTAGGGATGGGGAACCTCCAGGTATTCTTGAATTACACCTCTAATCCTAGCTGACCACTGGCTGTGCTGGCTGAGATGGGACTTTGACTCCAAGAAGATCTAGAGGGCCACAGGTTCCTCATCTCTGACTTGAGAGCTACCAAGTGACACCAAAGGGTCTGCTAAAGCAAAAGCAAATGCAGCCAAGGGTGGTTAGGGGAGGCGTTTTGAGCACTGCTACTCCCAGGAAGGACCTTCTCCTGAATGAAACACTAAGGCCTCAAGATGAGCCACTGGTGAAACACAGAAACCAACAGAAACTCTGCTCTTGGTGCCTTCCTTCAGGAAAGAAAGGATGGCATCTACCAGGAGCAGGACCTTTTCTGGCGTAAAAGATGGAATATACAATACAGCTTGTGCGGTCAAGCTTCTCTTCTGGTTCCCTGGCAACTAGTAACGAACCAAACCAGATTCCAGGCTTTTGTTTCTGGAGGGAGGGAACAGATGCACTTGGGGGAGTGGGCTTTGATGGGACACACGCCCACAGAAGCAACACTTTGTCATTTTAAAATGGTAAGCCACTTTGTTCACAGTTTTCTGTTGAAAGGCAATCCATTTTGTCTTTTGGAGAAAAGCAAAGTATACAGAATTAAAAACAACCATGCTTGTGGGGTTTAAACGTTAGCCTTTATTCTATACCTGAACATCTGAGACCTTTTTTCAAAGGAGCTGCAAGATACCTACTTTGTAGATAAGAAGTTTGGTACTGTGGCGGAGATTCTTCATGGTAAACCACGCTCTGCACAATGCCATGAATCGGATTCAATAAATTGGGATCCTGACACTGCGACAACAGGGTATTTATCTTGAAGTCCAATAAATTGTGCCTAGACAACCAAACACACCATGTCAGTTCATCAGTTGTTAAGTTTTCATCACAGTGAGCAAGGTGGACTGTACAGCCTATTTTAGCCAACAAATCTAATCTAACAGCATGTGACTTGCAATGGAGGGCATATGTGCATTACAGACAGACAGGCATCAACAGTTGTTCCCTTTTGCAAGGGAACTGTATTTCTATAAGGCTGGCTAGGGATCTATAACAGAACATTATCAGCACCTTTCCAAACTACAATTTTTGAGATTCTTTGGGTGCACAGGCTAAACTCAAGATAAACATGCACTTCCTAACAGCTGACGACAGCTGGCTCCAGTTCATTTTGACTGTAATAGCTGTCCAACTACGAGCCTGCTCTTAAACAGCATACACAGCAAGCTGCACATCTGTATGGTTCTAGGCTTGGGGAATTCATTCCCAGAGATGCATTGGCAAGTGGAGCCAATCCTCTGAACAAATATCAACCTTGAATGGAAACTCTGTAAAGAGTTATCTACCATTTATCCTCACTGTGTGGTGTCTTTTTCGTCACTCCACTCATCTGGGAGAAAGAGATATCAGCAAAAAGTGGGGTCAGGTGCCTATCGAGACACATAGAGCAAAAGTTTGGAGGCCAACAGTAGGTAAAGCCAGAGCCAATGACAAGCACATCCAACTAATTATAGTTTTGTCCCAATCCTCTTCCTTGCTGAGCACTGAGACCTAAGGAGGACCAGCCCTGGACTGGTTATAAATGAGAAGGCAAGCAAATGGAGGCTGGCTGAGGACAGAGTGAAATTGGTAGGGCAGTGCCTTGTTTAACCCAATGGACCAGCCTCTATTGGTAGACTAGTTCCTAAGGTTTGAACCCCCATTAGATGTGTTTAAATTTCCTTTCCTTTAGCAGAATTTGTATATCACTTCATCATTAAAAACCAAGCAGAAAGCAGACGTGTTGTGAGAAGATGTGAACACTTACACAACAGGAAAGACCTTTGGGAACACCACACTGGCTTCTGCTAAATACTCATACAGGATTCTCTGGTCAAACTCATCTGCCGTATATTTTACTAGTGTTGCCTGCCAAAAAAAGGGGGGGAGGGGACAGAAAGAAAGAAAAAGGTCAACATCTAAGTCCTGGTGAGCTACTTGCCTTGACTACTGTGCTTCTAAAACATGCTGGAGGAAACACAACGCAAGCAACTGAGATTAAAAGTGCATATACCAGGATGGTCAGCAAAAGGGCTTGGATTTTGGGATCTGTGAGGACTTCTTCATCCAGGAGGACATTGGATTCTGACACTGATACTTTCCGGAGATGAGGGTGCTGCTGCGGCGATATCCTTTGAGTTTCTGTAGGAAGAGAGCAACGTATTTAATGAGGAAAGCAAGAACGGACATATCTATTTATTGTGCCATCAGAACAGATGGAAATCACTAGTATGAGAGCAAGTGTGTCTCACTTGAGAGAAAGCCGATGTTGTACCTGGGAGACCAGGCTTCAGTTCCCATCTCAACCATGATTGCCATGTGGCCCCAGGCAAATAATCAATGCCCTAAGATCAGCTGGGTTCCCCACTCCCCTGCTATATTTGCAATCCTTCATATTGCCAGGACATGTTAACTAGTAGCCGGGTCTAATAGCTTTGTTCCTTACCCATTTCATAATTTTCTGCTACCCTTCTCATTTTGGGAGGTGTGGTGATTCCAGATTCCATTTCTTGTCTTTTAGGCGCTTTTGTGTCAGGCATCAAATGGTCAAAACTCTTTCTTGTACCTATATATATATATATTTAAAAAAATCAAAATCAAAGAGTGGGGCGTGGGAAACAGATCAGGAAATGAAAACAGTAAATCGGCATGCACTCACATCCACTCTGTATCCTGCCTGAACAATGATGCTTTGATATTTGTGGCTGAAAAAATTAGTTGTACACCAAAGGTTTGCTGGCAAGTAACTAGGGATGGCTTACTTTAATAGGGCTGTTAAAGGGTACACATTTTCTTGAGTGGCAGTCTGGTCAGAACAGGAAGCTGAATGTAAAGCTTGCCACAAAAGTGGCAGACCAAAATTGTTTATCCCCCACCCTCCCCCAGCTAAGAGAGAAAAATAAAAAGGCAATCAGCCCAGGGTCTCTTAGGGCTGGGTCTGCAGGTCTGCCTTCCTCACACATGCCTCTAACCTTGTGACAAAGAGAGGAGTGAAACTCCCCACTAACCTAGTAGCTTTTTAGTGTTGGCTTGAGAAGGCTGCCCCATATCCAAACTCATGGACTTCCTTGTGCGTGGGCTGATCTGCCCCACTGTTGGGTAACTGGCAGCGAGATGTCTGTCTGAGCCCTTGGGAGAAGACCATGGCTGGTTTTCCCTTAGTGTCCTGAAAGAGAGGACAAACCAAATGTTCAGAAAACAACACACCGCTTATTGTTAAAACAGCAGAGTAAGACCGACATCAACACACCCCCCTTCAAAAGCAGCCAGCCTGTGACTCTCTTGCAACACTCTCTGCCATGCACCCAGTTCACAGCTCCCCTTGTCCCTGAAATTCAAGTTTTGGCCCCAAACTGGTAAGAGCTGCGACTCAGCGGCCGTTCTAGCTGCCTGCCTCCAAGCAAGGGGGGAGGCAATGAGGCACCGTCAATTAATCTGGCTGGGACCAACTCCCACATGGTCCTCCCTTCCTCCTGCTGTTTCTCTATCATGTGCCTTCAACTTAAAGCAACACACACGCTTACCTTCCTGTCCACTTTGCCTCTTGCAGATTTTGAACCTATGGCTTGAAATCAGGGACGGGCAACCTGCGGCCCTCCAGATGCTGCTGAACCACAACTCCCATCATGCCTGATCACTGGGCTGGGGTCAAGGGGAGCTGGAGGGCCACAGGTCGCCTGTCCGTTTTAAATTGTGCTGTGAACACAGGAAGCTCAATACTGTCTACACTGGCTGGCAGCAGTTTCTCTGCAGGGCTTCAAGCAGGTTTCCTTTGCCTTTGAAAGCAAAGCATGTGAGCTACGTCCTTCCCCAGACAACCTCCTTGATCCCAAATTAAAATGCACCATCCTATGAAAAATTCAGGAGGACCCCTGACCTGAAGCTGCCATCGCTGTGATGTATGTGATATGTCTCCATTGGAACATTTTCCATCGAAACGTCTGTCAGGAGGAGAGACTTCCTATGCTTTAGGCTGCACCGACTTCGAACCTCCTCGGACACAGTGAGTAAAGCTTAAATGATAAAAGGAAGGAAAGAGATGTCCAAAGTATATACTTCACTGCAGAATCTCCCAAAGCCTACGTGATATGTAAAGCAAGGCAGGATGTAGCTGCTCTCTTATTACTCAGTACAGGTCCAGAAACTGCTATTGCATAAAGACTTCAGTATTCCAAGCCTCCAAGCCTCCTTCAAGGTGGGGCAGGTGGGAATCCAGCCCTCAGGACTCCAAAGGAAGGCTACAAAAACACACTGGCAAGTACTCGGAAGAAGGGGTTCAGGTTGAGCAGAGTCCCAGTGGTGTCAAAATGGGACTTTGGTGCCTTGCACGACACTTGTCTAGTCTCCACGACAGGCAGAAACAGAATCAGTTGCAGAAAATAAGCACAATGCACTCCAATGCACTTGCTTGGCATCATTTTTCCACAGGGGCCCCAGGGCACAGTCCAGAGGCACATGATGCTGCTTCCTTGCTGAAGCTAAGCAGGGCTGGGTATGGTCAGTGCCTGGATGGGAGGCTGCTGGGGAAGCTCCATGTATGCTGCATTGAGCTCCACAGAATATAAATTCAATACAACATTTTAAACACTTTTTAACTGAGGTCTAGGGACGAAGAGCGGGATATAAATTCCAATATCAAACACACTGAAAAAAGCTTCAGTGATTGGCTTAAAACAAACAAATTTGCAATATAAAATCTACAGATCCGTACTGATGAAAACACTCCAGAAACCATCCTATTGAGCTGGGAGAAGCTTAGCCTTTAAAAAGGCAGCTCTTCAGGGGGTGGGAAAGGGAAAACGACACACACAACGTAGTTCTTCCTTTATTGTATGTTCTTCCAAGGAGCTCAAAGCAGTATACACATTTCTCTCCCCATCCAACTTTATCTTCACAACAACCCTCCGAGATAGGTTAGACTGAGACAGACTAAGGGACCCCAACCACCCAGGGAATTCATGACTGGGAGAGGATTCTGCCATAATCTAGCGCTACAATCACTGCACCACACCAGCTCTCTCCTTTGTTGTTTACATTTTGTTAATAGCAAAGAGAAGAACGGTCAGATTGGATGCTAGAATTGGATTGGATACAAGCCTAATAGAGTTGGGTTTCTTTACCTGCAAGGTAAGCCACACTCTGGGTATTCACCTCAAACTTGTCACAGTTCCTATGTTTGTTCACCAGAGCGAGGAGCGTGTGTAGAATTCTGACTGTCCTTGCCACGATGGTTGGAGAGGGATGCCGATAGCCTAAACGGGTAAAAAATGCATTAAGCAGTCCGTTATCTACAGGGGCAAGGAGATGGTTGCAAAGCACTTTATGGATGGGGGGTTTGTGTGTCACACAATGTATTTCAGGGTCTTTAGTGAGGACAGAGATAGGCACCATTCACAGGGACTGAAATTCAATGAAGTTATAATCTGATTAAGGATGCAATGACAACTGTGAGTTGGTCAGGATTAGCTGCCCATCTCACTAACCAAATTCAGGTGTTCTAATAAGGAAAATTCATGTGTGTGTGTGTGTATGTTTGGCAGGGGATGGACAAGCACACTGCCTTCTCTTCCTGTTGCCCTCCACATGTTGAAGGGCAACTGTTTGAAGCAGGAAGCCCCCTGCACTCCTGGAAATTCAGGGGTCTACACCGCCCAGAACTTTCAAAAGCAGAAGCAGGCTCACCTCTCCAGGCAGTTGCCCTTCAGATCACAGAGGGAGACAAGAACAGAGGAGAGCAGAGCTAGTGAGCTCCTCTCTGCTGCCCCTTGATCACATGTTGTGGAATTTCCCAATTACAAGAATGCCTGAATAGGGTTCTGTTGGACTCTGTCTGCACATGGGGGGGGGGGGCTATAGTACAGACTAGCTCACCTCAACCTGCCAGGTGGAAGATGCCATTCCCAACCCCGTAACCACTCCCCGCAAGAAGAAAACTAGCATCTCATGAAGAAGAGTTCTAATCCAGCCTACTCCCTGTTGTGTTGTTTCTCTACTTGCACAGATAATTTCCCATAGGAGAGCATTCCAGGAACTGCTTCCTGGAGCCCAAAAGGGTTCAGTTCATCTACCTCCTCTGCATCCTAAAGTAATGCACACGGTTCTCAACCACAGCGGAGGAAAGGCAAACTGGTAATCACTCTGGAGTCTAATGAATATGAAGATTTATTTATTGTATAAGCACACACATTTAAATGAGGATAAGTCCCACCCACCCACCCACACCCCACTCCCAATGTGCACACACAGCCCAACCCAAATCTACCACTTGACTGTGTGTCTGTTGACAATGCTGAGCCAGGGGGACCACTGGCCTGTCTCTGTACAAGGCCGCTTCCTATGTTCCTAGCTGAATAAGAACACAAGAAGAGACTGCTGAACCAGGCCAGTGGCCCATCTAGTCCAGCAACCTGTTCTCACAGCAGCCAAGCAGATGCAAGCAGGACCTGAGCACAAGAGCACTCTCCCCTCCTGTGGTTTTCAGCAATGGATACAGGCAATCCCTGATTTGGCAGAGTGTACAACGGAGCCCGAAAATGGCCCGCACATTTGGCTTTGAACATGTGCAAAACAAGGATTATCTGTATCTAGAAACATTATGGAATACCTCTCTGTTTGCATCATAAAAACAGTCTTTCAGCCTACTGGCTCTGCTGCTTGTGTTCACTCTTCTCCTGCTTTCTGAGGTCTGGTCCATTTGCTTTCTCCTCCACTTCCTCCTCCCCGCAGGTCTCTCTCCTCAGCTCCTTCTCTCCCTCCAAGTGCCACCAACTGACTTGTCCTTCCCAGCCCTCCCTCCCCTTGCCCTCCATTCCGTTGATTCGGAGGTGTTCTGTATTCTTCACTGCCGCTCTAATGGCAGTGAATAAAGGCGGCCCCTTGGGAATCCTAGGGAACAGGAGACTAAGAGTTTCCTTTTATGTATTAACAGAGAACAAAGCTTTACAGGTATGTAAGATACACATCATAAATAAGATGTGAAAAAGCAAGCGGAAAACATATCAGTAAATGCATCCTCTTTCACAGAATGTCAGCAGAAAGACAACACACACAATCTGTCGTCTACAGCACAAGCAGTCAAAATACTGGCTGTGTTGGGGGCTGCAGCTAATCTGAAGCCAGCTGCCAATCTGATCATGCCCCCCTCTGAGTCTGCCAAACAAACAGAGGCTGTGTGCATACTATGTATTTAAAGCACATTCAAAGCACTTCCTTTGAAAGAATCCTATGAACTCTAGTTCCTTAACGGCGCTTGGAAGTGTCACTCTGTGAAGGGTACAGTTCCAGGATTTTTGTGGTGGGCTGAATGGTGTGCTTTAAATGTCAATTACCTGGCAGCCTGACCAATGAAACTGCCTCTATAAAACCTGATGGGAATATTTATCTGATGGGGAAATGTTTCAGTGAGTGTCTGTAAACAGTGGGTCACATACCTTCAACTGACATGGTCTGAGACAAAGGAAGTAGGCCCACCTGGGCTACCTGCCTACCTTTTAACAGATGCCCCACCAAGGCAAAGTTGAAATTGGAGTTGAAATTGAGTCCCACAAAATGGTCCATCTGCTTGCAGTGCCACTCCAGAGGCCTCCTGATCTCCATGAAAACTTCTTCAGGGCTCTGTTGGGAAGCCAAAGTACAGACCATCACAATCATCCGGTGGGGGAGGGGCGATGCTGGTCCACCGTGCTCATGAATGTCTAATACTATAAAGCGCCAGGCATATAAAACAAAACTATAAGTCTGCTAAAATTATTATGTCTTTGGCAGGGCTCATTTATTAGAAATTATATTGCTATGGTTTTCTATTTTGTTTCGTCTGGTATTATTTTATATATTTGCACAAAACTGATTATAATAAGGGTGGGGTTCTCAGGAGCTCCTGAATCCACGGCAGCCAGGACTCTTGAGAACCATTCCCAAGACTACCTGCCAAATTAGCCAGCTCTTTTATCTAATGAAGTCACGCCACCAAAACCTGAGATAGGAACCACGGTGGACTCTTGTGGTACAAAAGAACATCCATGGGAAAGGAGCTGTCAGGGAACTGCCATCGGAGAGTCAGGTGGTGGAAGGGCTCAAGGAGGCTAGGAGACCTTCGGATGCGAAGGAAGGAATCAGTAGGGGGAGAGGGAGAGTTCCTGCAGAAACACAATCGGAGGAAGGGCTCCAAGATGTTTCCAGTGAGAACAGCGGGGAGGGCTCAGCACCTCCACTGGGGACGCCCACCCCGCGCAGGAAACTGTCACGCAGAGAATCCAGAAGGAGAGTTTCCGTCAAGGAACTCTTATGTTGGCGTAAATTCCGGAAGCGCCCACTGACGGATTCTGCCAGCGATTGAGGTAGCCATGCGCCCATGGCTCCGCGGACTGGGAGAGTTTAGGAACTGATGGTTAAGCTTGGAGGGCTTAAACGCTTACGCACGAGCAGCCCCCTTGTCCCATAACAGGAGCTTACCGTATTTTTCGTTCTATAAGCTCTCCCTCTCTGCGCAGCGCCTCTCCAGCGAAGCGAAGTCAGAACAGCAAGAGGGATCGCTGCGCAGCAAAAGCAGCGATCCCTCTTGCTGTTCTGGCTTCTGGGATAGCTGCGCAGCCTGCAATTGCTCCATAAGACACACACACATTTCCCCTTACTTTTTAGGAGGGAAAAAGTGTGTCTTATAGAGCGAAAAATACGGTACTTTGTAGGCTTCCCAGACAACCTGCATGTCCTCTGGATCAAGTGTTTTAATGAAGCCTGCAGCACAACTGGACAATTCCCATACACATCATCTTCTATTATTATTATTAATATTATTATTAGTTGTTGTTGTCATTTTTATTATTATTTTCTCCATTAATGTTTTAAATAACCTGAAGTAGGGTGGGGGAATTGCTTCCATTCTCAACACTCAAGTTATCACTCAAAAGGAAAGACGCACCGTTTTTCAAGCAAGTTTCACCTCCAATTGCCGGCACAACTAAAGAGTATTCAGGTGTGTGTGTGTGTTGATGTTTCCTGACAAGTGGCTGACTTACTTTGTCATTGAATACACGAAGGTTGTCCAGGGTATGGAGATTCTGCTCGAGGAGAGCTGTGCCTGCTGAATACAGACTGACTTCGTCCAGCTGCAGAACAGCCATGGCCACCCAGAAGAGGGCCTTGTGCATAGGCGAGTCCTGGACAGGGGAAGGGAAAAGCCACCAGGTTGAAATGCAAAACTTGTTTCTGTGATGAACAGCCAAAGCAGAAAGTCACACGCTGCATTCATCACGTACACTGGATTCATTTTGCAATGTAAACAACCCTAGAAGCCGAAGGGGGCCTATAACTGGTATAATATATGCAAATTGGGGAGAATCACATTTGTGTACCTGCTGGCTTGGTTTGGATAATATGCTGCGGCTCAGTAAGCCACAATATGTAAAGATGCAAGATGGAGCTAGCTTGTTTTCTGCTGTGCCAGAGGTTGGGGCCCAAATCAATGGACTCAAATCACAAGAAAGGAGATTCTGACTAAGGAAGAACTTAATGATGGCAAGCTGCTGTTGGACAGTGGAATGGGCCCTCTCAGGTGGTGGATTCTCCTTCATTTGAAGTTTATAAGCAGAAGTTGGAAGGCCATCTGGCATGGATGCTTTAGCTGAGATTCTTGCATTGCAGAGAGTTGGACCTTTCCAATGCTACAATTCTATGTGGCCAAACAGCCTTTTGACCACACATACAGCTACTCTCTTCAGGGAGTCTCTAATTAACCACAGTTTCCCATTTCATCGAAACAAGGAAGCTACAATTACCAGCTCTGAGAAAAGATGGAATCCTAAATTCCATTTCAAACTGTGCTTCAGTATCCTGGCTTGGGCTGTCAAAAACTGAAAACATGCTAGGCACTTACTTGCTAAACAACCAACTCAAAATCACCAGCATTTAGCTGTTGGTGCCACACCTCAGATTCAAACACCCCCTCTACACGCCCCCCCCCCCGCCTGTGGGTGCTCTGATTCCCTCCCTAACTTCCTGATTATGACCAAATCAAGTAAACTACCATTAGTGCAAACCATAGTTTGCCTCTCAAACAGAACAGAAAACACGGTTTGCTGAGAACCAAGAAGTAAGGCGAAGAAGTAGAATGTACGAGGGATAGAATGTGCAAACCCAAGGAATGGTCCTCATGACATCAGGCCACAGTGTCTTAAGCCAGGCCATACTAAGTTCCATTTGCCAAATATGTACAGCAGCAACATTTAAAAATTCCTCTTCAACAAAGATGATGTTCAGAGAGGAAAGACGGTTGGAAGATCTGCGCTTGAGCTACCGGAGCCTCCTCATTTGAACCACCTTGTAGTTGCTCCAAACAGCAATGCAGAACAGGCTGTTGAGCTCCGAGGCAGCTTACCTTATTGAGAAGTGGCTGCAGCTTGGTCAGTGCTATGACTGTGGCTTCTATTAGAACCTGGCTATTGTAGTTATCGGGGCCTTTCAAGCAGCTCTCGAGACCCTGTAATCAAGAAAGGAAAAAAGAGGATTGGCTTGTGATTGCAAGGCATGGCTCCCCTTCTCTTTGCTCCAGATTTTAAACACTGATTTGCATTGTCCCTGCCCAATAACACAAGGTGGGTTATCACTAGGGAGAGGAGGACCTATTCAGTGGTGGCACCCTAGTTATATGGATCGGTCTTCCTGCAGAAGTTTACCTGAAGACCTTGTTGCTCCCCCAGGCATTTTCAATAACATATGTTTTATGGAGTCATCCTCTTAGCTTTAAAATCTGCGCTTTAGTTTTTATTATCATTTCATATTTTATATTGCAGAATATGCTTTGTTGGACAGCTATGTAAATATAGTAAAAAACAACAACACTGAAATACCAGGCTGAGGCTCAGTCTCTCCTTCTGCGTTCTTACTCTCCAACCACCTCCCGCTTCTGTCAATCACAAATGCCTCTGTTAAAGTGAACCTCTCTCACCCACATGTCACTATGGTTTCACCCCCTCAGAAATGCTTTCATGTTTATTTTCATTCTAGCATCAAGCTGTTAGTCTACAAATTGCTCCCATCTTTTCCCTTTATTGATCCCTTTCACAGCTGAGCAAAAGGTCTATCTGTTCCCCTCTGCTCTTTCTATTCTTTATGCCACAATTTCCCCCTATTTGTGCAGAAGATTAAGTCCTGTGATGACAACACTTTGCTTTGGACTCATTTGTTCTACAGTCCCATTCAGGATCAACTACAGCCTCTCTCTGCTGTACCAGCAGCATGCAGCTCTAGCCTAAATATGGAATGCAGGAAGATGCCTTAGACCATTGCTCCATCTAGCCTGGTACTGTCTACACTGACGGGCAGCAGCTCATCAGGATTTCAGACAGCAGCCTCTCCCAGGAGATGCTGGGGATTGAACCTTAGGGCTTCTGCATGCAAGGCAGGTGCTCTGCCAATGAGCTATGGCACTTCCCCTTCTGGGAACAAAGAAGCAACAAAGGTACCTCCCAGTTGAAAGATTTAAGCAGAAAACCAGCTGGATATACAAGTAAGCCCATTACAAGATCAGAAGAATCTTTATTTGCATCAGCCACAAGCCATAGAAATTTTTCAAAAATCCATGTAAAAACTTAACTATACAAAATATGTTCTGGAGGTTTAAATCAATAATCAAATAATAGATCTTATTCTAATTGCCCCTGCATATATATATTTTTTTGCAGTTTTTGCTGTCACCGGATCATCTTGATCTACTAAAAGAAAGGACATGGTAGCAATGGTTGAGCCACCCGGCATGGACAATAACAGAAGGGTAATAACCTCACTCCTCAACTCAAAGAGTGCAAGCCAGAAGCACATGAGCCACTGACTCAATACTGCCACCTCCACAAGGACACAACCATTTTCCCAGTGGATTTTTTTGAAATCGACCCACAAGTACAGCTGAAGGCAGTATATTCAATATTGTGAAAGTGAAAGCATGTCTGTATTTTGGAACTGTTAAATTTTGCAAAAAGGGTGCCAATGTGTCAAAATGACTAGGTGCAAAATAATCATACCATGAACAAAATTTCCTTATTGTGGCCAAATTTTTCTGTCACTCGATATATAGGCACTGTCTAATTAAATTATTTGCTTTGATAACTGTTGTGATAAACCAGGAAAGTAAAGATTTTGGTTGACAATAATCTTGTGATACTAAGAGTAGTAGACCAGTGGGGTTTAAATTTAAGCAAAGCCAATAATTAAATGTCTTGCACCAAATCTGTAATTCAACAGAAGGGAGATTAGCCTCCAAGCACAATGAAGCACTTGGAACACAGGACGGAACAGGAAAAAATTGCCTTAGGAACTTAGAATGAACAGCTTCTGCAGATCCAAGATGAGCACCTGTCCAAATGTGAGCCCCAAATAATAACTGTGATGGGTTTAGCTTTAAACACTTGTTTGTTGGTATGTGATTGCCACCTTTTGTATGGAAAAAGCACGTCAGAATTTTGGCGCTCTGAGGCTCCTTTTCTTTGCATACTTCTGATGACCCTGTTGACTGAAAAATAAGGCCGAAGTACTAAAAGACTTTAACTTGTTCGATCAACTGATTATCCATATACCATCTATGTGCCCTATAGTTTCGTGAAAACACCATGACTTCAGTTTTCTTGTAATTCACAGCTAGCTGTTCTCTTTGGCAGTATCCTGAGAATGCCCTCATCAATCTTTTTAGGCCCACTTTTGCATTACAAGATCTAATATGTTAACAATGGACAAGCAGCAGAATCCTAAGCATATCTACTTAGAAGGAAGTAACACTGCCTTCAATGGGTCTTACTCTGAGGTAAGGGTGCCTATCATTACAACACAAGCAGTAAAGCAATAGGAGAGCAGACTGGCCTCCTGCTGGACTATGCAATATACAGCAGCTGGATCACTACTTTCACATTCTGACTCCATTCACACAGTGACAGATCCAACTGTGAGATGTATCCTTTAAGGCCTCTAGGAGAAAACTGAAGCCGCTGAGAGGAGCGTTCTTCACGTAGCCTGAAAGCCCTGCTTCCCCCTCCACAGATTGTCAGTTTCTCATTTATGGGCTTGTTTCAAAAGTGTCATCAATACGGTTGGATCCAGGGTTGTTTTTCAGAGTTGGGTTGTGAGCTAAGCAGAGTGTAATCCTGGGCAACCACAATGGCGAACTTATTGACAGCTAAAGTACAATGTGATGGGGAAAATGCCCACTGCCACAAAACATGGCAGATGCCACAAGACCAAGCATTCTAGGTAGTAGTGCCAGGCTCAGGAGAAGCACATCCAAGTGTGAGGGGGCAGACAAGCACCCCTAAATTTTTTGGGGTGCCTTGAACCACCATAACTCCTCAGACAGTGCCACGAAAAGGCCACAAGACTTCAAGCCTTCTTTTCTATATGCCACAGCAGTTGTGAGAATATTACTAGTGAAGAACTGAAAGAAACAAGATTTACTATCGAAGAATGGCAGATGAAGACGATGGACTATATGGAACTTGCTGAACTGACTGGGAGACTCTGAGACCAGAGAGAAGAGACGGTGGAAGAAGATTGGAAGAAGTTTAAGGAATATTTGAAAAAATATGTAAATATTTAAATCTTAGAATAGCTTTGGAAGTGGATATAGGCTGTAGGGTTAAGAAGTAGAAGATGGTGTATTTTAAAATAGTATTATCTGTAAGTAATAAAATGTGAAGATTTTTATGGTTAAAGTAAGTGTGATAAAAAAACAACGGTTAGAAATTATTATATATGTAACTACTAAAGATGAGGTAAAATGAAAATCAGATGGGGGGATTTGGAGAAGCCCACCTAATGATGTTTAGAAAAAATAAGGACAAGACAAGAATTTGTTTGTATTATTTGTTTTTCTGTGTTGTTTATTTGTGTTATAAAATGAATAAAAAAAATTGGAAACAGAAGACTTCAAGCCTTCTGTGACTGTAGCGTACTGCACAGCACCAAAATGTTTCACAGGAGGAGTTGAATGCTTGCTTGCATCCCAGACAGTATGCGTTTCAATGGGCTGAAGTGCCTTAGCCTGGAAATAAGAGCTACGTGAAAAGAAAAGCAACAGCAGACAGGAAAGGAGGGTACATACCTTGCTAAGAATCCGGATGATCTGCTTTATCTGTCCGTGTGACACCCGTTTGCTAATGCAGCCAAAGACAACCAGGGCTCTTGGCTGGAGGGACGGATTATATTGGAATGCAAACCTGTGGAGGAGGGAAAGCAGATATCAAGCAGGCCACCGACTAGAAGAAGGCCAACAGTGAAATCAGATGGGGGTGGGAGATGGCTGAAGGAATAGCAAATGTGACACAGGGGTACCACCAAAGCTTGGGGTTGGGGGGGGGGGCAAAATGACCTACTTCTGAGCTAGTTCCGTCCACTGGTCAAGCCACTTGCAGGTCGGAATATCTCTCATACATGCCTACGGAGGAGAAAGGCAAAAGCAACAGTGTCTGAGCAAATAACGTTAAGGTAAAAGCAATATTGAATTTCAGGCGTGTGTTCGCTTTCTCTTTCTGATGCTTGTTTTTTATTTTTTAAAATAAAGCAAAAATAAATGCAACATTACATACGTATAATTGCCTTATATATAAGATGTATAATTAGCTGTTGGTAGAGTTCGACTCTTAATCTCAGGGTTTTGGGTTCGAGTCCCACCTTGGGCAAAAGATTCCTGCATTGCAGGGGGTTAGACTAGATGACCCACATGGTCTCTTCCAACTCTACTATTCTATGATCCCATTCCAGTAATTAGTAAACAACAGCTTTCTCCCTATGGATACATTGCCTGCTGTCTTTAACTGCCAAGTTAACAGACACCTTTTGGTGTTATCCACAAAGGTGTCCTTTGTGAGGTACTAAGGTACAAGGCAGGGAACCTGTGGCCTTCAAATGTTGGCCGTCACCAACTTCCATAACCTTAGCCAGCATGGCCTATGTCAAAGATTATGGGAGTGGTACAATCCACTACCACCTGAGTCTGCTCCATGTGTTGACTAAGCCAAGAGCTGCCATTCACTGTCAGCAAGGTCATTTGAAACATTTTCTTCCTTGCTCCCTCCAAATACAAGCCCATGCACTAACTCTTGGCATCACTGATTAAAATTTGTCCTGTCCAGAAACAACCAACCAAAGTTTTAACTGAGTACCAACTACAACCGTGAATTCAACCCACAGAAGATGGCTTGCCTTGCACATATCATACCTCCATAATCTCCAGCAGAGCTTCTGTCACCGTTTCCAGAGAAGTCAGTGCAAACGTCTCCCTCTCATAGGAGCCGGGAGAGAACGACCGGTCCCGGTAACTGGATCGGAATGCAATGACAGCTGCCGACTTCACCTTGCTTATGCCAAACAGCAAGTAGAACTTGGGGAGTGAGAACTCTGTTAAGCTCAGTCTCAACACTTGTTTGGTCTCCTCTGTTGAAGGAAGTAAAAACAGGTACTTCAAATCTCATTCCATCTGTTTAGATTAAATCGCAAACATACACACGCATATGCCACTACAACGTATATATTATGGTAAGTGCCTATTTTAGGACCTGGCCTGAAATAAAGTAAAACCATTAACAATGTCCTTCCATAATGGTCATGCCTCTGATGGTTCTCCTCATTTTACTTGCCCAGCTCTGGGCGATGTCAACAACCAGTAAGATGCCAAATGCACAACCCACCTGCCCAAGTTGTAGTTCCAACTACCACTGGAGGACACCAGACTGGGGAAGATTGGGGCAGACAATACTGGGGTTAGATGGGACAAACAGCCCAGCCTTGTAAATAAGTAGGCAAAAGTTACTAGCCTGCAAATAATGATTTTTACTCACCTGGATAAGAGGCTAGCATTCTGCATTTTCATGCTGGCCACAGGAGAGGACACTCTCCCCTCCCAAAGTGTCTAGTACAGAAACCCTTGAATACTAGCCTCTTAGTAAACTAGTAAAGAAAATAAAAATTGCATCCTACCATGTGTGCTGGCAGAGGGAAGCTGAGGGACTGCTCTTCAACCAATATAGAAACCAGGCAGCCAGATTCCAGGCAGCCCACTTGTGTGCCTACACATAATTCCTTCTCGCCTCTGGCTACCAGGTGAGTTACTAAACACAGGGCTGAAATAGTCTGACCTGCTTTAAGGCAGGTATGCTCTTGTAACTGAATCAGAGAGCCCCCCCCCAAAAAAAATTGGTCACACTGGATGCTTGAGAAGAGGGGGGAAGGTAGGAGCTCAAAGTTGAAAACTTTGGGTGACTTCAGATCAGCAAAGGTAAGAGTAAACAGAGCAGGGAAGCATCTTACCCTGGGCAGAGGAATTCTGTTTCATCACAAAGTGGCACTGCCTCTTATGTGGAGACCGCTTTACCCACCATGGGAGATTGAGAATTGCCTAAATGCTCCACATTTCGCTCCAGCTATTGATCTCTACAGTGTATTCTTCTTTAACCACAAAAGCAAAAGGTTGCCCTACAATTTATTTTTAAACCCAATGGCAACACTACATGCATCCCTAATTTACGGTCATGACAAGCAGTCAATTTTGTTCTACCTTACGATGCTTGTAGAGCCTTCAGCGGGAGCAAACTGATCTTAGCATTCCTTAGACCTCACAGTGTGATTTTAAATGCAACACTAAAACCTCACTCTATTAAAACACAAAATATATAGCCCCCAAGTCTAAATTGCAGCTTTGTATAGTGTGACTACATGGAAAATGAGAGAGGAGAAGATAAAGGAGGGCTACAGGGGAAGAGCTAGAGGTTATACATAGCACGGTCAGCAAATATGGAGCACAGGTTCCATTAGCTCTCTTGATATAAATGTATTTAAAATAGAGAGCGCAGGGTTTTGTTTGGTTTTTGCTTACCTTAAACAGTTTCACAACACTGTACATTAAAGTTTGATCTACCATACTGGCTATAATTCAAAGGGCTTATGCAACATCACTTACTTGTATTAGATTTTTAAGCAAGGGAATGTCTGTGGTACCTAACTCACTTCTCCAACAATTATTAGGAACGTGTTCAAGCACCTTTACGGCTCAGTAGCTGATGAGACAACTCTAAAATCAACCCATCACTACTGAGTTGCCTTCCTATGTTCAGTTTAATGCAGTGAGTGTCACACAGTGTCACACAGTGGTGCCTCGCAAGACGAAATTAATTCGTTCTGCGAGTTTCTTCGTCTTGCGGATTTTTCGTCTTGCAAAGCACGGATGCACCCTGGTATTAACGGTTTTAAGAGAACGGAAACAAACTCGCAAGACGTTTCGTCTTGCGAAGCAAGCCCATAGGGAAAATCGTCTTGCGAAGCAACTCAAAAAACGAAAAACCCTTTCGTCTTGCGCGTTTTTTGTCTTGCGAGGCATTCGTTTTGCGAGGTACCACTGTATCTTGCGACCCAGATAAGGCCTCTCAAAGACTTTCCCCTTCCTTGCTGTCAGGATTGTCCCTACTTTGATGGCTCCTAGAAAATCCCGGTCCTGATTGGTATGTGCAGGCAGGCAGGCTCATGCACAGCTGAGCAGCAGGAGAAGAAAGCACAGTGTTTAGGAGGGAGACATTCACAATTCCTGCAAGTAGCAGAGAGAAAAATGTAGGGACAACAGAGACGGGATGGAAAGAGGCAGCAGGTAGCTGCTCATCACTGATACAGACATTTGACGTACCCAAAATTTATACTGGACCCTGCTGACCCTTTAAATCTGCCCCAAGGTCAGCTGCTAGGAAACAATGTACAAGTGTAAAGGAGAGATCAACTCAGTCAATAAAACCATCTCGTAAAGGACTTACCACTAAAGTGGAGTTGTGAACAAGTGCACAGAGAATGAATGATGTTGATGACCAGGCCATGGGTGGAAGCTCTAAGGGAAAGAGGACCGGTGGCCACCAACAGAGTAACTACATGGAAGAGGTAGGGGAGGTGTGCAGCCACATCGAGTGAATTGTTAAAGGACAGCATCAGCATGTAACGGGCTAGAATGGCAATATCATCCCACATCAGGTGCTGCTCTAATGTAGGAGTTGGAGACAGACAGGTCTTGTCGATTATTTTGCACATCCTTCCAATTACCTGAAAGGGAGCAACCAGTCACTTTTAGTAAGGAGCGTTCTATGTTCAGAACAACAACAAAGGTAGCATCACAGTTCGCATGAGGGACAAGGTGTTCCTGAGGGACGCTTGAGAGAACCATCAAGAGGGGAAAGGGACAGGGGAACAGAGTCCGAGACTCCCAAAGAAAGAGACATTGTGCTTGTCAACAGCTGTTGGTGCGTATCCTGACATTTAGGTTTCTTTTCCACTGTTAATCCTACATAGGATTATTTTCAAGTTCCTCCTTGAAACACACCTCTTCCAGGAAGCCTTTGGGCTTAACCTGCTAAGGCATGTACAGGTGTACCTGCAACGAGGAACAGATGCAGACTTTATAGCTGCAGGACTAGTTCTTCCCTGCAACCCCACATTTTCCTTCCTCAACTGACATGTACAGTGGCCAAATCAAGAGTTGTTCTGGCTTTTCCGCCCCCTCACCCAAATGCTTCACGCAGGCTGTCTGCATTGCTCTGATTTCTCACCCCACAAAATGCCTGCTCTAAATGGCACCAAGGTTTATTCAGGGCTATGGAACTTTATGGGTTTTTTTATTTGACATGCTTTTAATTATTATTTTGTCTTTGTAAACTGCTTTGAAATTTATTTGGGACGACAAGCAGCACAGAACATGTATATTTAAATAAATAAATAGCACCTTAAGCTTCTACAAGTGGACTCACCACTGAAATTAGTGCCAGTTCCCAACTGCAACAAAGCCTACAGCTAGGAAGGATTGTTGCCTTCAGAGTCATGCTTGTGCGCTTCCCAGAACATCTGGCTGACAACAGGTAGGACTAAATAGATCTCTGGTTTGAACTAGCAGGTCTCATCTTATATTTTAATGTTTTAGTGCCCTATCCACCAACATGAACTGACTACCACACAGCCAACAGTGTTGCGCTGCCTCTGTAGGAATTATCCTGCGCTCTGCCTGCTGCCCCAACAAAGCAGGACAGAGAAGGGAGCTAACCCTTTCCTTCTTTAGGAACTACCTCCCTTATAGTTTGCAGCTTTCTTAGATTAATATAAGGAAGGATGGAGGGAGTGATGACTTCACACGACCATACCGTTTCTTTTCAGATGTGTAAGACAGTGTCAAAACAGTTCACTAGGTTTAAGCTGGTTAAGGAAGAGAAGAACTTACTTTACTGGAAACCAATTTCACGTTTCCAGATGCCAGAGCTACAGCTGTGTCTGCCATAACCTCCGCTTTGATGGATCCCAATCCCCCTGTGGCACTGGTTTTGATGAAACTGTCCAGCACTACGTCAAGCAGGTCAGTAATCTGTTGTAAAAGACAATAAATCATTTGCATCCGTTAACATAAGAACTTCAGCCGAACCTCACAGGAGGCTCTCCACAAACAATCTGCCATTCGTCCACCGCAATCCTTGACTGGAGAGAGCCCTTTTCCCATGATGGGTTCTTGCATTTCGATTGCTCTCCCTGGAGGAGGCTGCTGGGTTCCTTTGCAGCTATCAATTAGACTCCAGGAAAGGGCACTTCCCATACTTTTTTTAAAAAAGTCTCATGCTGACATTTTTACTTAGAGCAATCTTCTTTGACTATCTACCTGTGCAAGCAAACTTTTGCTCTTTGCGTGCGCTGTGTTAGTTAGTTTGCTTCATTTTAATAATCCATTTATTTATTTTTAAATGGCACTTTTGCATTTACTACTTATCGGGTGACCTGGAAATGCAAGACTTTTAATGGTAAGATACAAATTTTGTCAAACCAACCAACAGGTGATCTCATAGCTTTTCCTACCCCCAAGTTGGGAATGCTTAGCATATTGCCACCATGGGATCCTTTGGAACAAAAAGTGGGATATAAATTTAAAAAAAAAACAAGGGGGGAGGGACCTGAAGCAATCCAGAGACACAAGGGAACACCAACAGCAGTAAATTGTTAGGAACAAGGAGAGCTGAGCTAAGAGGGAAGAAACAGAGCAAAGGACTAGCCTGAGGAGAAATATTAAGGGAACTTAAGCAAACCACTGAATTTGACGAAGGCAAGAAGCAAACGAGAGGATCATGGGAGTAGCCTACTTCCAAAGAGTTTGTTCCTGCCTTGACCAGAAGGTGGAGCCTAAACCCATTCTACTAGTCCCGCTGGCCAAACGGAAGTAATATTACAATTTATTACACTATTAAAATAAATGGCTTTCTCAATACCAGCCAAATTTGCATACCTAAGCCAGAATCAAACACGGAAACCGTAAAAAATCAACCGATTCAACAGATCTCCCTCAACAGTTTCAAACTGGATGCTTACTTTTTTGGAAGGTTCTGAATATGACATTTTGAGCCCCTTTCCTTCCAAGGTCCAGCAAAAAATAACAACAGATGTTGCAGAGATGGTTCAAAGATAACAAGAGTTGGATATTTAACATGAATTGCAAACACTTAAGGTAGACGTAAATTTATCTTTATTTGTGACTCTAGCAAGACTAGAAGCAAACCTTCTAGCAATTAATACTTAACCGACTGTCAAGGACATTGTTTCTCCCATAAACAGATAAGATCTGCAACATAAAAAAGGCAATACCTGGCCCAAGCTCCCCCATATCTTGGCTTGAATGGAAGGGTACATCTGCTTCTCATTTATGGTCATTGTGATGAGCTTATCGAGAATAGCAGTGACCCGCTGGCGTTTGGCATCGTCATTGTGTTTGCAGAAGCGGACCAGATTCAACAACCAGGGGGTCATGTATTCCAGACAGAGGTGTTTCAGTTCAATACCTGAAATAAAATACATACATATTGAAGTACGTGTGGAGGTCTCAGAGAGGGCGTTTCTCCCTTAGAATAGGCAGAATTCTGTGCAAAAGCTTTCAAGGTTATTATCCTATAACACTGTCCAATGAAGATTACTAGAAAGAAGGAACGACGTCTGGGATCCAAAGGAGAGCAAATAGTTCTTCTGCATGCTGCCAAAGGTGACTTAGGATGGGTGTTTCTTGAAGTGCATCTTCCCATGCTGCATGGCAAACTAACTTTAAAATGGAGGGGGTTTTCAATAGCAGTTTGAGCTGTGGCACTGAAGAAAGCTGGCAATTCTGCCGGGGCAAACAGACCCCTTGGAAAAACAGGGGCATACATACCACAATGTATGGACTGGGACCAGAAGGCCTAAACATATATTACATTTCATGTGAAGGGCAACCACATGAGGACTGGTCTATTTAGTCCCCGCCACCCCATGAAATGCTATCTCTAGGGATTTGTGACTAGAGCCACCATTGCCAAGTCTTTTAAGTACCAGACCTTTTTGTTTACTCAGGCCTCTTGTAATTAAGTTGCCTCCTACGGTGGTGTTCATTTATTAGTGGAATGGGTAGGACTTGCCCTATTGATATATTATTGGATGCCTGTTCTACGTATTTTGCATTGTTCATTGTTTTAAATTACGCTTAATTGGTGTATTTTATCTTTTTAAGTCACTTTGAGGCTTTTTCTGTTGTATAAAGTGACAGAAAAATGTAAACAAACAACAACAATATAATGCACTCAAAGGCAGCCCTTCAAAAGAGGGTGGCGGGGCTGGAGACAATAGATTTCAATCTACACATGGCCATTTATACACAAGCAAGGCCAACATCCATGGGCTCAGGAACATCCAACCAGCACGAAAGCCTGCAGTCTAACACTGTATCCCTTTGACGTCATAATCTATGCCCTAAGTAAACATCTTATTTTGGCAAGTTAAGAGAGGCTCACTTGAATTCTGCAACGTGTGTCCTGGTAACATTGGGTTGCATCCAATTGAATTCTATTCAGGGTAGACCATTGGAATGAATGGCATTAAGTTGGCTCTCTCCATTCATTTCAATGGGTCTATTCTGAATAGGGCTAATTGTCAGATACAATTCGTAGCCCTCTGCTTAATTTCAGAAGAGGCAGCAGACCGCTAGTGTAAAGACAGAGCCGTTTTTAAAAACACACTTTAATATTGGACAGCAAAGTTTATTTTATAAAATTGGTTCAATCTTCCGGGGGGGCGGGTGCATTTTCCCGGTAAGCAAGAAACCAGGAAGACATGGTTGATTACTCAAATAAAATAAACTCAGCTTGGCGTCGTCCTTGGCACACACGGACTGCAGTCTGTATCATAACACTGCCTGGCACCAGATTAGGACAGAGATAAGTCTGTTACATTTGGAAATGGGCACCAATGGACTTGCTATGGGTTGTGCAAAGGAGGAACATGATCGGAAAAACACTAACCAGGAAACACTTCCATTTATGACTTTGGTAACAGTGCTACCCAAACCCAACATCTTTCCATTGTCAGAACAAGAGCAGAAAGCAAGTGTATCTACTTACTAGATTTGCTAAATCCGGAAATGCATTCCTCCAAAAACTCTAAGGTGAGGTGGGGCTCATTAGCTGCCAGAGTCTTACTAATAGAGACAATAAAAAGGGTGTTGTTGGCAGGGATACACAGACCTGAAGTTTCCAGTAACTGGCCTTCAATCTTTAAATTAAAGGTACAGGTTAAGGCACAGAGAAGATTATAGGCCGCAGACCTGCAACAAAGAATAAGGGAAACAGTTAAAAAAAAGAATCTTTCATCAATGGGGACTAAAAGGCTTTACCAAAAAACACAATTTCATAACACTTGAAACCAGGGTTGCTCTCTGGACTGTAGCACCGGCTCCAGCTACCATGTTGGATTAATCATTGCAAAAACCCCAAATTTAAATCCCAAGGAAATCTCTCTCTCTCTCTCTCTCTCTCTCTCTCTCTCTCTCTCTCTCTCTCTCTCTCTCTGTGTGTGTGTGTGTGTGTGTGTTTGGGGGGGGGGAGAACTCAATTAAAATAAATATTTGTTGATCAGTTATATGTGCATCTGTTGGTGAATCAACTAATTAACTCTACAAAAACTGGCATACGAGAAAAAGGGAGATCTAAACTTCCCGTAATTCCTTTCTTAGATATTCTAGGGCAGAAAAATATTTGACTGTTCGGACCTCCTCTGATCACCAGACAGGGCCAGCAGGAAATGATGCCGTATAGGGAAGTACTTCTCCTCTAGCCCTAGAGAGAGTCCAGACTATGGAAGCAGTTCACTGACCCTAACTCATAAGAAATCAAATCAAAAACTAACCCAGGCATAGGCAACCTCGGCCCTCCAGATGTTTCGGGACTACAATTCCCATCGTCCCTGACCACTGGTCCTGTTAGCTAGGGCTCAAGGGAGTTGTAGGCCCAAAACATCTGGAGGGCCGAGGTTGCCTATGCCTGAACTAACCTGTCCCTAAAACAGGGGTAGCAGGTGGGGTGGGGGGACCTCTGATCTGTGAGCCAATATTGGCCTACTGGGGGTTCCAACTTGGCCCACAAGGCCACTTCCCACTTGCTGGCTGTCAAGTGACATCACCCGATGGTTGGAGGTTCAATCCTGCTTGGTTCACTTGCATGCACAGTTCCCCCCTTAGAGAAGTAGTGCACACAGCCAATCCGTACAGGCAGCAGGACTGAACAAACACACACCAGTTGATGTGCAGAGAGTTCAGTCCTTCTTGGACTGGGAACGGGAGCTCCCTCATACACCAAAACCCTGCAGAAAACAGGATTACGGTTTCAATTTCCTATCTGCTCTTCGCCACAAGATTCCAGGGCAGGTTACAGAAATTTAAAAATGTGATATTAAGAACCGTTTAAAACAAACAAAACTGGTGTGCTTTGTCACTGAAGGCTTTGTCACTATCTCCCGCCTACAATGGGCCAACTTGTGACAGGGTGGTAGGAATGTTCACCAGCTTTGGTTGTCATTCCCTTGACAGGAATGCTCTGTCCTTGGTGATACAATGTCCAGACCCCAGATGTGGAATCCGCTGTATCAAGATAAGCTCGTGGAACCCTGATTATAAAGCTATAAGGATGTTTGTTCCACATCCTTTCTTCCTTGAAGGAAGTTGGGGATTTGATTGCAACGATGTCTAAGTTAGGGAAAAATGAGACTGTTCATACCGCTATGGGTGGAGATGCACCATCACTTTCACCAAGAGCTTGGTAAATATGTGACAGGCAAAGGAAAGGTCAGCTATGTAGACAACATGAAGTTGCCTTTATTCATGGCTTCCAGGATCAACTCTAGTGTTTCCATCATGAGTGAGTATACCTTCATGCACTGGTTCAGCCACTTTAAATCCAGAGTGGTTCTGAGGCTGCTGGGGTATTTTTTAGGGGGAGGGGGCATGTTTTCCATATGGTGTCCTTGCCTGTTAACCCTGTTTGGTTACCAGAGAATATCTTTCTAATCCGTTGAAGATTAGTCTGCCTAGGGACCTCCAGAGAACACAATTAAAGAAGAGAGCACATTTTCTTTCTAGATAGTGTATGGGTTGCCTTGGGCATGTCCTTAAAAGAGGCCTTCCCCCCTGTGAATGGATGAGAGAGCATAGGGAATGCCTCTTCCAAGATGGCGTTTGCCACACACAGTTTTCAGAAGTACTTGCAATTAAGAAATGTTTAAAACACGCCAACCAATGAATCAAGAACTTCTTCTTAGTCTATTAAAATACTTCACAAGTCAATCGGTCGACACCTCAATGGCTTGAAAAATGATATAAGTGTATATATGAATCCTAAACATTTGTAGTGTATAGCATTAAGTTTCAGTAACCTCAAAAGCATTTACTTTTACATAATGGCTGCAAGTGAGACAATCGGGCTTCAACACTAACCAAGGCAAGCAAAGAGCTCTGAATGTAAAGGTGATCCACAATACACAAGGGGAGAACCCTGGCTGCATATACAACACACCGGCTAAATTGTAGCCGGTATGCTTCAAAGCAGGATGTACGGAGAAAAGGCCAATAACACCCTTAAAGAAACTGGTGCCTGTTACAAAGTTTCAGTTGAAATTAAGAGATCCATACCGTAAACTTGGGTCTGAGCTCCCTAGATTGAGCAACGCGATATTCAGCAGTGTCCCAGGCACATCCTTTGGGCGGATTTTTGTATGCTGCGGTATGGAGTCGGGCTGCGATAGCTCCCACCGCGTCCGTATGTGAATGATGGACTGGACGATGGCATCACACTCCTGGTGCATGAAAGTGAGAGGCGTGCCTTGGTTGGCGATGGTTAAGGTGAACTGGTTTTCATCCACAAGGCAGATTTCTTCTATTTCAGAGGCATAGTAAATGTCATTCAAAAACACCGTCTGTCCCAGGACCCTTGTGCGCTCCGCTGAAGTTACTTGGACAGCTGTAGAACCAACCTATGGGAAGGTATTTAGTTTGTACAAGGAAAACATGGTCAACACTCCCCCCCCCCCAAAAAAACAACCCAGTTATGTTACCTCCTTTTAAAAAGAGTAAGGGATTTCATTAGTTAACAGTAAGCTCAATTTATTCTTTATATGCCATTTCCAAAAAGGATGGCACCCGATCTCTATGGGAGTATGTGTATTAATTACATACAAGAATCCTAACCACTCTGAAATCGGGTTCTTCTCAAGGAGTCAAGCTATTTAGCAGGAGAAAGCTGTGTGAACTGGTTACTTTAGAACAGAAAATGGTTGACTAGCAAGCTAACATTTCTCCTGGTTGATTTCTAGCAAGTGGTCAGTCACTTTGAGAGAGATGGTGAGAGACAGAGATAAAATCTGTTACTGATCAGGAAATCTTGGTCACAACAAGGCAAGCAGTCTTGTGCATGGCTGTGCATGAATAAAGCTTTCAATAAAGCAGAATTTGTTTACAACTGCATACAACTGTACAGCTAAGCTTAATAAACCCCAGCTCCCATCAGCCCCAGCCAGCACAACCAGTGGTCAGGGATGATGGGAGTAGATGTCCCACAACATCTGGAGGGCCATGCAATGCTCTGCACTTGCTCATTTTAAATGGAGAATCCACACTGCCCTAAACGTATATATGGCACAATTCCCTAAGGGCAAAGACCACATCGTTGCATGAGACTCACTTTAATAGAAACTTTGGTGTCTTTGTGGGCCAGCTTGAGCGCATTGTGGAAAACCTTCAGGTCTTCTTCCAAGGCCAAAGTGGCTGCCGGGAGCTTCTGCTGCTCATGCTCTATGTGCTCTGCCAGCTTCCCAGGCGAGTCAATGAAGATGAGTCTCTTGCTGCCTTTGAGGCCCGTCAGAAGCCTCTCATGGTATTTCGTGTACTCCCTCACCCACGAGTTGCAGTTATAGATGAAAACAGCGGTGACGTTTTCGTAAGCAAGTCCCGGGAAAACAACAAACCACTTGGAGAGGAAGTCCGTTTTGAAGCGATTGCTGGGGCCGGCGTGAGTGAGGTCCACCACAATCTCATATGGCTTAGCGTAGTATGGCTTCAAAGTTAGCAAGACGTGGTATATCAGCAGATCACCATTTATCTGGCCAGTCTTGAACCTAGAAAGGAAAAATAAATAGCTGAGAGGGGGGAAATGTTAGGGTGCAGCTTGGCTTGAGTCTTCAGCAACAGCAATAAAAAAAGAGTGTGAGAGAGAGATTACCCCTTTCCCCTAATGGAAAACAGGAACACAGAAGAATTAGCTCCAGGGTGACTTTGTTGGCAAGGGACAAACAGCAGTGATTAGAATTTAGACTTTGCTCATCTGTCATGTTAGACACAAGAAGGAATTTTAAAGAACGGAAGAAATAACACTGAAATTTTCATCTCCTCTTGAGGAAGAGGCCACAATAAATGCAATTATTATAGACAGAGCTGGTGCTATACTAAAGGCAAATCTGGGGAGATGTGGATGGCCCAGGAGGGCCATAATTATTTCACCACATATCTGAATTATTATTATTTTTTGGGGTGGGGTTCCTTTGACTAGGGGCTGGGAAGGAGAAGAAATGTGACTATATGAGATCTGAAGATGTCATCCTGTGGAGCAGGAGTTGTGCCCTCCAGATGTTGTAGACAACAACTCCCCATGTTGTTTGTGGGCTGATGGGCACTGTGGCCCTACAACACCTGGAGGGCACCAGGTTGGGGAAGGCTTTAATATATGAACGTGAATCACTGGTGTTTGGAAGCAGACATTTCACATGGTTGTATTTCGTCAGAGCTGCGATTGCGTGCAGCTCCTTGTAGGAAACTGCAGTCTGATTAAACCAATGTTTGCATTCACGCACTGTATGGCTCAGTCTTGAGGACTGATTCAGACATTCAAATGAGGCAGGAACTGTTGAAACAGCGCACATGACATGCAGAAAAGACTGATGACCCTCATTGTAGTCTTCCAGATTGCATGGACCTTGTTGCAGGAGATACACACATTTATGCTTTTCATAGATGGAGAATCTCAAGTCCATGGTACAAGTGTGGCCCTCAAGGTTTCTCTATCTGGCCCTTGGGACTCTCCCAAGGCCACACCCCTCACTGGTCCTGCTCTGAGGCCCCTCGGGTGCTTTAGCCTGGCTGGAATGTGTCCCTGACCTATGAGAGTTGTGAAGGTGAAGAAACCTCTGGCTCTTGAGTGGCTGGAATGTAGCCTACTGTATGATGGTAAGAATCACATCTACTGCTCCACTCACTTTCCCCTCTGCTCCATCATCACCGGCAACCAGAAGGCTGCCCATAAGGCATGGTGGCCCTCAGCCTGAAAAAGTCTCCTCATCTGGCACTGGATTTTGCTGGATTACAATTCCCATCATCCCTGACCACTAGGCCATGCGGTTTGGGGCTGATCAGAGTTGAAAGCCAACAACATCTGGAGGACCACAGGTCTCCCACCCTTGCTCAGAAATGTGAGTCGCTTTTTGGTCCTTGAACACCATCACTGTGAGAAACCTATGGTGCACAAACACCTGGAACTCCCCCATAGGACCTCCTCCAACTCCAAAAACATTCCCTTTAAAAAGCACAGTGACAGATAAATTTCCTAACCTCTCAACTGGAAAAGCCACAAAAGGGAGTAATAGCACATCAATTACTCTGAAATTGGCCTTCCCACTTAAAGGCACTCTTAAACTTTTCCTCTATAAAAACAAACCAGCAACCCTATCTCAGCAAGGATTCTTCATCAAACCCCGATTTATTTGCTTTCCCTAAACTTTCAAATTACGCCCGCGCTGAAACACGAAAACGAGGTCATTTATTAGAGCAGTGCTGCCCTAATTAAGCAAGTACTGGCATTTCCATTACAAGCCCGCCATCTGATGGGATTATAATTCAGATGTTTCATTTGCCAAGAGCTGAAACGTGGCATCCTGCTGCTTAATTGGATGTGTCTAAGAGCGCTCAAATGAATAGCAGGAGATGAAGGGACAGGAGTGGAGGCATTTAGATGCTTTCAGGACACCAAACAAGCCCATGTAAAGCAGTCGTACACTTAATTAAAAGCTTTGCTGTTGTTTCAGGAGGAAAAGTCGTTCCAGCAGAGAACGTCTTAAAATGCCGAGCGCGATAGATGTATATGCTGCAGATATTACTCAATGAATCTAATTCCTTAGGGAGGTGTAACAGGTACACTGGAGTAGTGGAAGATCACCACCATTATTTGTTCAACAGTCCTGTGTACAAACGGCTAGAATGAAGCGCTTAGCCCAAAGGATGAACTCTCTGTAGTTTTACGAAATATAATGAGGAAATTGTGGCCCTCCAGGTGTTGCTTGGCCAAACCTCCCACCAGATTTAGCCAGCTAAAAAAAGTAATTACCCTACAGGCAATTAAAATAAATGTGAAAGCAGCCCTGGAAAGAAACACACACCGATAATTTACATGGAAGTCTGAGTGTCAGACAGATCTCAATAAACTGTACAGCGAATCTTTGCCTCCATACTCAAGAGTTGACTCAACACACAGGCTCTAGGAACCTGCAATAAATCAACTTCCCCACCAAATTGATTTACATAGAAAGAAAAGGGGGAAAGATGACCGTGGCAGTGTACTCAGCTGCTTGGAGAAACAGGCTTGCCTTAAAGCAAATGCCTTATCCGTCAATCTGGAGGTCTAATTTAGGCAAGATGGTGGTTCTCCCTCCCTCCCTCTTAACACGTCACGGGGTACATACACCAGAAAGGAAATGTGTCATCTCTGTGGTTTAGTTCTCTAAATGGAGAACTAAACACCATGTTTCAGAGGCACATTCACTTTCAATGCATAAAAACATCCCCAGCTTCTAGACTCCAGAATCTAGAGTTTGCCACTGTAAGGCAGACAAATATTGAGGTGCGATTAGCTAGCGAATCACAGACCTCCCGAGTCAAACCCTTCGCTGACCTCTCCTCCAGGTAAGTGTATGTCTACCTTTTATACTTGGTTCTGTTTCTATCTTTCCTCACAGCAGGTCCCAGATTGAGGTTTCCAGTACCAAGAAGTAAAACTAACTTGTTCCAATGAGCCTTAGGTAGCAAAGCAGGAAACGTACTGAAGAAAGCGAGGGCCTGGTGCTAACTGAACCGCAAATGTTATTTATGTAACAGAGGAGGGAAGGCATTCTTGTAGGAGAAGACAATTAGAAACCTGTCAAGGTGCTTAGGGAAAGCCCAACACACTGTTTTCTAACAAAACAGCCACTTTGCCAGAGTGAGCTTAGGTGGAGAAAGAGATAAAGAGCCTTTAATGGTCAGTTCCTTTGCTCTTGTCTGTTTAAGTGAAATCCTTAACACCAACCATCAGCTACTACAATTAACAGTGAGTGCTTTGTGCCGGCAGTGGAGGCACATAAGGCAGCATTGTAGTCATCACGGTGTGGCAATGGTGGGCATCCGAGGATGCTTTCAGTTTGGTATGACTGGCACCATCCAGGCAGGACAATCTAAAAACAACAAGAATATCTGAAAGGTTGGGGGCAGGGAAGGAAGCCTCAAGTACCACCGGCATCATGTGTACTCTGGGCGTGAAAAACAAAAACCCAAGTTTTGCACAAGGAAGAAAAGGGGCGGATGTACATCTATTGTAAATTTTTAATCTGGAGTCCCTGCCCTCCCTTTGTGGGAGGGAATAACAAAGATTGAGGCAGTAACACCTCTAAATACCAGTTTCCAGAAACCAAAGGAGTAGAGGGTGTTCCTGTGCTTGTGTCCTGCTTGCAGGTTTCCCCCAGGCATCTGGTCAGCCACTGTGGGAACAGGATATTAGACTACATGGGTCATTGGCTCCTAGCTTGTGTCTGGTTCAACACACAGCCAGAGAGTGCAGAAAGAGCTGGTCAAGCAAACAACAGAGGGCTAGAGATGAACACAGACTGCAGTTGGTAGAAGACAGCTTTATCATTTGATGCTCATACATAGGAGATGCTTTAGTTCAGCAGGACACCACGGACTCTGTGTGCACAAGGTCCCAGGGTTAGTAGAAGGAATTTGGGAAGCAGGGCTAGGAAAAGCCTCCACCTGAACCCTTGGAGGGTCACTGCCAGGCAAGGTAAACAATGCTTGGGCTAGATCAGGGGTGCCCAAACTTTTTTCAAAGAGGGCCAGGTTTGATGAAGTGAATATGTGTGAGGGCCGACCAAGTTGTTGCGCTTTTTTTAAAAAACAATTCCCCCCCCCCCAAATTGTTGATATTTGCAGGACGGTACCACTTCAGGTATAGGGGACGTGGGTGGCGCTATGGGTTAAACCACAGAGCCTTGGACTTGCCAATCAGAAGGTCAGCGGTTCGAATCCCCGCGAAGGAGTGAGCTCCCGTTGCTCAGTCCCTGCTCCTGCCAACCTAGCAGTTCGAAAGCACGTCAAACTGCAAGTAGATAAATAGGTACCGCTCCAGCGGGAAGGTAAACGGCGTTTCCATGCGCTGCTGTGGTTTGCCAGAAGCGGCTTAGTCATGTTGGCCACATGACCTGGAAGCTGTATGCCAGCTCCCTTGGCCAATAAAGCAAGATGAGCGCCACAACCCCAGAGTCGGCCATAACTGGACCTAATGGTCAGGGGTCCCTTTACCTTTACCTTACCACTTCAGGTGGAGGAGGGTTGTAGTTTTCAATGGGATCTCTCACTAAAATTCTCTTCCTGCAACATGCAAAGTTAGCACAAGGTGCGTGGAAGGAAAACTCTCCCAATGTGGGTTAGATCTGCAATCTCTTGTTATATGATGTGTCCTTTTTTACATGTGAACTGGCTTTATGGACTCATGGGACACCCAATTCCACGGTGGATGTCCAATTTTTGAATTGGGCACCTACAGATCTACAGGATGCACACAGCCCCCTTTCTCCAAAGCATTTCATACAAAGGAAGCACCATGCAGGCATCAAAACAATAGGATGCCCCTTCACTGACTGCCGAAGGAACATGTTATATTCGATGAGTAATGTAGCTCTCAAACTGAACTGCCTTAGAGTTGCTTTTGTGCTCTTCTTTATATGTACAGATTGCCTGGGGCTCTTTGTTCATGATCACAGGAACATGAGGGCGTTGTCCTTTTGTTTTGCTGGAAAGCCCTGGTGTATCTGAAGGTTACCAGAGATATAGCAAAGGCACTAAAAAAACTTCTCAAAGAGTCTACCTTCTGAAGGGCTTTTTCATGAAAAAATGATACATTTTGGTTGTATTGTATAACTAAAAACCTCCTCTATTACTTTTCTGCAAGGCACTGATGGCTTGTGGAAGAATCTTTCGCAGAAGCAGTTTAAGTTTCAGCACAGATGGGAAAACAGCCATGACATTTATCCCTTCCAATTTTAACAGAACAGAAGATGCTATAAATAACCAAAAGAGAAACTATATTTTTCTTAATATCTATGAGGCTTGAGAAGAAAGAACATGAATTATGAGCAATCAACCTTCAATCTGTGTTTAGTTTATAAGATGAAAGCCATTATACCTTAGACCCAAAGTCAGATTAAGCTTTAATCCATAATAACAAGCTACACGGGGCTTGTTGATTTTTATTATGTTTTTATAGTGTGGTGTTTATCTGCTTTAAAACCTAGGGATGTGGTAATTAGAAACGAATAAGCAAACCATGCCACAACACAATTCAAACATGATAATATTTAAGTTCTCCCTCAGGAGAAGCCTCTCTGACAACTGAAACAAGTGTTCCTGTGGGTGCAAAACAAACTCAACCCTGTCACTTTATTATTCTTGCAGGCAGCAAACGTCCCCATGAACATGAAACTGATGGGCAACTCTCACATGGATTTGGGTTTCCTTTGGTGGGCCATCTTGCTATTTCACATACAAGTAAGAGCGGACACTACCACAACTCTTTTGATGACAACAGAAACTCCCACCCTCCCAACAACTCAAACCCCAACACACACCAGTGGGGCTCTTACAACATTGCCTTTGGGGGAGACGTCTACTTATACAACACAGATAAGCACCTTCGAATCGACATCCGCAACGCAGCCAACTACCTTTAGTTGGACATCCACCTCTCAATCCTCATCGGAGACTTCAACTGCCCCGCAAATGCCCCCGACGCTTGCACCAGAAGTGCCCCCATCTCCCTACACCGTTACTGGTCCAGATCAAGAACTTGCAACTCCTAGTCAGGATCAAATGAAAGCTGAACTCTGCGAAGAGAACAGCAAAAGGCTAATACTGATCTGCCTCATCATCATTGGGGTGCTTATCTTCATTTGTGTATGTCTACTCGTGGCCACTGTTGCAATGGCAAACAAGCTCTCCTATATGAAGAAAAGGCAGCCAAGCAAGCGCCCCCTCAGGAGCAACGGCGATTTCCTCACCACAAACAGCTTGTGGCCAGCTGGATTAGAAACGTTGCAGAGGATGACCAACGAGGCAGCAGCAGCAGAGCTGATGACACAAAGAACGGGGTCGGAGAGAACAAAAGCAGGACAAGGGAAAACTGGCGAAGAGGCTAGCAAGAAACTAGCGAGTGAACTGTCAGACAGGCAGAAGCTCAAGGAGGTGTCGACAAAGCCACCCAGCAGCACCGCAACCATCATTTAGATTCAAGCATCATGCGGACACCCAAAAAAGGTTGGGAGGGAGAGAACTTGAAGGCTGTGCGCCGCCACTGCAGAGGCATTGGGTTTCCGGGCGGTAATGAACTTTCCAGGTTGGAATTCCATAGCAAGCTATTACCAGAGAGGTAATTGTCCACGATGCTTCAGAAATCAAGCAGTCCACAGCTCCTGAAATGGGGGCGACTTGTTTGGAGAAAATTCAAATGCTACACACGCAAGGAGGCAGGTGAAAAACAGAGCAGATGCGAGGCTGGAAGGGGAAATGTCCCCTTGCCACCCACACAGAACAACAAGGATGGCTGAGAGGCGGAGCCAGTCTTTGCGAGGAAAGCCTTCCACAAATGTATGCATCATATCCCTGCTCATTTCCCTTGCATTAGAACACTGGGTCTCAGCACAGGAAAGCAATGCCACAGAGGTGTTGCAAGCTCTTACCTGCTTGCTTCCTCCCCCTGCCCCAAGCTACCTGGGTGCATCCTGACTGGACTAATACAGTGGTACCTCGGGTTACAGACGTTTCAGGTTACATACGCTTCAGGTTACAGACTCCGCTAACCCAGAAATAGTGCTTCAGGTTAAGAACTTTGCTTCAAGATGAGAACAGAAATCGTGCTCCGGTGGCGCGGCAGCAGCAGGAGGCCCCATTAGCTAAAGTAGTGCTTCAGGTTAAGAACAGTTTCAGGTTAAGTACGGACCTCCGGAATGAATTAAGTACTTAACCTGAGGTACCACTGTACAGCAGACTGCCTCCACCAGCTGTTCATGTCTAAGACTGCAAGAGGCTTGTGTAACTCCTCATCCCCCAAGCTTCTGATTCTTTGCAATTACATGAGCTCCACCTCCCTCCCAATTCTCTCTGTTGATCTTTAATACCTGTGTACCAACAAGAGAAAGACAAGGAAAAAATCCCAGATCAATCACCCCTCCTTTGTTCAGTCAAGTGCTTGGGAGGAACCTGATCAGGGCTAGCAAAATGCCAAGTTTCTTGCTTGTGGCGGAATGTCTACGTCGTACTTCCTGTCCCCATCCCTTAATGCGGGAGCCGATATACCAGGAATTCTCCTCTGTTAGGTCAATTTAAATGACTTGATTACAATCAAGGTCTGTTCTCAGCTTCTGTAATATTGTTCCTTGTAAGTAATGAAAAATAAAGCAGGCTTCTTGGGGTTTCCTTTTATGGAAGTGGGGAGTGGGGTGTTGTTTCCTTTTAAAACAGGGCCAGAGTTAAGTTTTCAGCAATAAAATGTTTGCAGGAGATTGTGGAACAGCCGATGTCAATACATACTAGATTGCTAAGTGCAATGTTCTTGCAGAATACTCAGTTTGTTCAGAGTAGAGGTTTTTGCCTTTCCTGGATTTCTTTATGTATGAGCTTGAAGATGAAACCTCAATCTCCTGACATGAACGAAGTATAACAGCTGAGCAATAAATTCACTCCACACAATCCCAAAGTCACCAGTAATTATTATTTGTGAATCTGGAACTTGGGGGAGCCGAGTATATGAACTCAATTTCAAAAGCCAAGACTGATGAGCCTTAGAACGGATCCTTCCAAACTTTGTTCTGGCTCGAATTAGAGGGCATCAGTGAGACTGGATAAGGAATGGTGAGATTGGATAAGGAATTTCCTGCTTTTATTTATCTTTTATTTATTTTTAAGGGAAATCCTTTCCCTAAAAGCTGATATTGGCAGAAGGTTAAGATGGGATACATGGTGAATCACTGGGTGATCTGCAGTAGATTGACCAGGGTTTCAGAATCCCAACTGCATATGGAAATCGAAGCATACGGCTGATGGAGTGGCATTAGCTGATCTCTCCAAACTATAGTTTTGCAGCTCTTGTTTTACAGCTGGCTCCAACTGGTAAATCTTGGGGTATGAGAAAGTGTTGATGGAGACAGTTATTATTCTGAATACCAGTTGCTGGAAACTGCAGGAGGGGCGAGCATTCTGGTGCTCAGGTTCTGCTTGAGGATTTTCTAGAGGCTGCTGTGAGAACAGGAAGCTAGACTAGATGGGCTGCTGGCCTGATCCAGTAGGGGGGTTCTTATGTTTAATCCCCTTATGTGGCAACACAGAATTGGGAACAATACCTGCTGAAAGAAAGCAGCAGAACAGGAAAGGAGTGGCCAGTATTTCCAGCAGAGAAGATCAGGAATTCAGTACCTTGAACCTCTCAATGACTATCAAAATTATGTAACATGGCATAATTTGTTTAGGTTGTAGAGCTTAGCTTTCTTGGTACAAAATTAAGTATCTAAGAACACACCCAGTTTTGGATAGAAGATGATGATGCGTTAATGGTCCATTTAGCAGCTTGAAGTTGTTTACATTAGGCACAGAAAAACCTCCTCCCTTATCCTTCATTTGCAAAATAACTTCATAAACTTTTCCGTGCTGTGTGAGGTTGACCACTCTTCCCATTTTGCAGATAGGTTAATATATATTGAGTGAAGGGAACAATTTACGTACCGTGAGCTCCTTGGAGGAAAGGCAGGAAAAAACCAGGGATGGCTAACCTCTGTAGAGGCTGTAAAATTCCTCCTCCCACCAGCTTTTTTAGTTGGGGGTTATTTTGCGTGTGTGTGTGGGGGGGGGGGTTCTTTAGTGTAGAGCGCACCACCCTGCACATCTGAATGGCCACAGGTTCCCATCTCTGGTATACAGTATACTCGACATGGCACATCAATGGACACTTAATCTCTTTACTGAGCAATACAATATTTTCCTGTTTATCAGGTGCCTTTGCTTCAATTCATACATTACCACAGGAGGATAGAAACCTCTACTTCTCCAGCGCTTCTTGTCATTCCAATTTAGTAATTTCTTAGGGGAGAATCGATTTGGAGTGGAGTCAAGAGTATGTATTGTTCCTACACAAATGCTGCCTTGTTTCCCTTAGGGATACTGTATGAATCAGGCCCATTACTCTATGAACCACACTACCATACATATAGGCAATACATATCATAGAAGACTGTATTTTCAAGATATCCTGCTTGAACAACATACAAGGCAAGAAGGGAACCTGAGAAACCTTTGCCATCACTATATCCTGTGGTAGCAAATTCTACCATTTCACCCTGCAATGTGTGAAGAAGTACTTTTTTGGGGGGGGGGGGGTCCGCCCAAAAATCTTCCAACATTCAGTTTCACTGGATGATCCCAGCTGCTAGTATTTCAGAGAAACTTTTCAGTCCGAAAAGGGACTCCCAGAACGGCTTAAAAGACAAAGAAAAAGAAACCACCAGCAAGCAATAAAACCAACTGGCTGATTCAGAACAGAAAGCAGCAGAGCAGTCAACACACCGAGATAAAATCAAGGATAAATCTGAGTCAAAAGGCAGAGGGGAACTTTATTTAGAACAATATCTGGAGGCAGGGGGTCCACAGGTCACACACGCAAGCATGCATTCTGCCCTGCCAGCATTCGTGCACTAGAGGAGACCCACCCAAACACACATTGCCTCACTCCCATCTGCTTCTTGCTGTCCCACCCCTTAAATATTGTGCAGTCTATGAAGTAGTCCTTCCAGCTGACCGCGTTCTCAACTTTGAAGATTTTCCTGCAGCTTGGTCACTTATTCCCTATAATAAGAAGTGTGCAGCTGCTATTCCCTAGCTGAAAGCTATATTTTGAAGGAAGAAAGCATGGGAGGTTCAGCAATAACTGGCTCTGTTCGGTGACTCACTCCCACACAAGCAGATTTGGAGGCTGTGTCCTTTTAACCCCCTCAGCCCCCAATGCAAAGACATCCCCCCTTCATCACACATGATGAACACTGCTTGAGGCAAGAGGAGGCTCTTAAGATCAAAAGCTATGCTGGGGGGTGGGGATGTCAAATGCAAAGTCCTGCCCCAATCTCCATGTTACGTGAAATTTTCAAAAAAGAGGAATTTAAGGATGTGGGGGGGTAAGCTCCTATGCTGGGCAGGGGAAGACATGTGGATAATGACACCATAGAAAAACCTCATAATCTGTCTGGGACTTTCTGCTGCTGCATACTTAGCCTAGTGATTAATCCATCTCCTGAATGTGCTTGGCACAGCATGAGACTTTCTGAACTGCCGTGCAGTTGAGCCAAGTCATTTTTAGTCAAGACTTACAGCAGGTGGTTCCATGTTAGGCATGTCTCTCCCTCCACCCATCCACCCCCAGGAAATAAAAGTACTCAATGGGATTTTTAAAATGATCATACTGCCAAGTGACTCAGCTTATTCCCCAATGAGCAGATGATGTGATCTCTTCCTCTCCCCACCCAAGATACGTATGATTTTGGTTTGGGAAATAAATATCTATATATTAGTATCAAACTTCCAAAGTTGTTAGTGAACATAGGCTTGAAGCTCTAGCCAACATCATACAGCTGATGTGCAGGAAATATAAATTTATCAAGCCCACCTACCCCAAACCCAACACAAGCTAAGGGACTTGGCTGCAGCTCAGCAGTAAAGCACACCATTTGCACGTAGAAAACCCCAGACTGAATTCCAACATCTCCAAGTAAGGCTGGGAAAGACCCCTACCCAGAACCATTGAGAACCACTACCAGATAATACTTGGTTAAATGGACCAAGGGCCAGATTCAGTATAAGTCAACTTCTTATGTGGGAAGGGTAGAAAGTGAGCAAGCATATTGACTGTTAATGCCAGCTCCTATCCAGGGACTGCTAAGTAAAAGCTGAGGAAAGCTGGGGGGCAAAGCTGGGGTTAATACAGTATTGTGGGGAGGGAGAACACAACACCATCCACAACCCAATACACATCTTGAAACCCAGGTGAGGAGAAAAGGAGGAAGTTAAGATGGCAGGTAGGACCTGAGCTGAGCTAAGATGCTTGTAGCAAGAGTGGCTGGGACAACTCAGCCACACGGGCAGAATATAAATAACTAAATTAAGTAAATTAAAGTAAACAAAGTCCAGCCTGCTTAAATAAAATAAGACCGACTACAAACAGAAGAGACTCATTGACCCAGCACTTTAGACAAGACAATTCACTGTGTCCATCAGCTGATCACCGGAACCTACTAACTGATATATACTTAACCAAAGCACGACCAGATCCACTTAAAAAGTTTTACGATCAGCGACCTAATTTACAATAGGCAGCTTTATGGGTGCTTCTGGAACGATCCCTGGCCCCCATGCACATGCATGTGCATGTATACTCACAAACACATATAGTAATAGGTGTCAATGTGGACAACAGGACTACAGAGGCTTGCCAAAAATGAAATGCCACCTTCCATGTCAGGAACCACAAGAACATGCTTAGATCTGCAGTCCAAAGTGCAAGAATGCACAGGTGCAATGAAGCATTATGGGCTGGTGAAATTTGCATCCCTAACTGAGTCATTTTGAACCTCAGCAACTTCCCCGTGCAGGGCTACTCAAGCTGAGAGTTTGGGCAGGGAGAACAGAAGACTTCTCCTCCATGTACCCAGCTACTCAAAACCGAGTGAGAACATCCAAACAGAAGCCTAGCCATTTTTGAAAACACCAAGGAGCCTGGCAACCGCTCCTTCAACAAGGAGCCAAGCAAGCAGAGAAGAAAATTCCCCTTGGAAGCAAAAACAGCAGCTTAGCTAAGCAAAGAGGAGGAGGAAGAACTCCGAGCTACACAACACCCACTTGCAACCACAAAGGAACACAGCGCTTCCTGTTCACAGTTGCCTCAGTTGCCAACAGTCACTACGGAACTTGCTCATACGGAAACACATCCGGGCAAGTGCTCGGTGTGGACCTTCAGCTTGCTCCTTAATGCTATTTAGCAGCTGAGAATGGGGAAGAAAAAGCAAGCCCTGCACAGGCACCTGGCTCTCTGAGCTAGGTATTGTAGCAAACTGAGCTATGTATTGTACTGGGCTCCGGAGGGCCACAAGATGCGGAGACTGGCAATCTGAACATGTATTGACCAGCTCAGAAACTCCCACAACTACATCACACTAGGTTCGCATCTTGATTTTGAAATAAGGGTGAAGGCCCTGGTTCAGTAGGAACTTGAATATCATTAAAAAAGGTAAAGGTACCCCTGACCGTACAGGCCAGTCGTGTCCGACTCTAGGGTTGTGCGCCCATCTCACTTAAGAGGCCGGGGGCCAGCGCTGTCCGGAGACACTTCCGGGTCACGTGGCCAGCGTGACAAAGCTGCTCTGGCGAGCTGGCACCAGCGCAGCACACGGAAACGCCGTTTAGCTTCCTGCTACAAAGCGGTACCTATTTATCTACTTGCACTTAGGGGTGCTTTCGAACTGCTAGGTGGGCAGGAGCTGGGACCGAAAGACGGGAGCTCACCCCGCCGTGGGGATTCAAACCGCCGACTATGCGACCGGCAAGCCCTAGGCGCTGAGGTTTTACCCACAGCGCCGCCCGCATCCCTTGAATATCATAAGCCAGGGTTAAATCAATGCTTTGTATCACTGGGGCAAAAACTGAGTTACAGGAGAGTCACATGGAGGCTGGAAGGGTTTGGGGAGGAAGAACACACTCTTACAGCCTGCTCCTAATTTTTTAACCATGTTGAAAAGACATAGATGTGTTACATCTATGCTGGACCAGCAAGCGACCATATACCGTATTTAAAATACACATGTTCCTCAAAGAATCCCAAGAACTCTAGTTCATTAAGGGTGCTGAGAATTATAGCTGTTGGATATTCTCCAGTTCCCAGTATTCTTTTTGCAGGGAGGGGTGAATGTTCTTTGAATGTATGTAAGCACCCTCTGAGCAATTATTTCCTTGGCTTTCCAAGAAAAAGCAGCAGAAGCACCTATATTTGTGTCAATGTAAATGTCACATAATTTAACAACATCAACATGTGATTGGCTGTGTTTTCTCTTCACAGGCACAAAAACTCTCTAATTTCCACCTGCTACCATTAAAATTTGGTTAGACACTGAAAAATACTTCCACAGAGAAAGCTGCCCAGAGTACAGCCTTTGCAGAGAAAAATGTCCACACACTTAATCACTTCTCAGTTCTTGGGGCTTCCTGCAAAAAGTGTTGATAAACTTCCTCTTTAAGTGAAAATAGGATCATTTTGCAACGTGTAAACCACCAGCCATTTAGAAACACTTTGTTGTGTTATGCTTCCTTTTCTCTGCTCTTGAACCATTAAAATGTGAACTTAAAAACGAGAACCTGGTTAGAACAAGAAACGATATCGAACAGGTAAGACACAATTATACTTCTTTGGATAAAAAACATCTCTAGAACAGTAAAACTGGAATTGAATATCTTAGGAATGTGTGCTTTACTTTTTGGAATGTTCTTTTTTTTTTAAAGTTTTGCATTCCCTATCACATGCAAGGCTAATGTTATATTAAGTGAGGATTTTTTCTTCCAAAATAGATATATATATTATGCAAAAAAAAAAAAAAAAGCACCAGTCCCCCAAAGAGTGATTGCCACTGGAACGCCAATCAGATCTGGGTACAAACTCAACTTGGGGGTGGGGGTGGGGGGTGAGAACAGACCTCTCTTTGAAATGAACAAATATAAAGAGAAAATTGGAACATTAAGGTGGTCGTGCCTCAAGTTTTTATTGTCTGAGGGAAGCCTTATAGGTTCTGAAAATACTCCCTTCATTTTATTCTTTATTTTTACTCACTACTGGGATTATAACAACAAATGCATGAATTCTTTTTTTCTTGCTTGCAATTTTGTTATCTTTAGTAAAATCTCTGGATGTAATTTCTGCAAGCAACAGTCATATCACAACAAAAAATCCACATACTTTTGGAGCATCTTAAGTACCAACAAATTTATGTAAGTAAACACAAAGGTGGAAAAAATGAGTATCTATGTGTTTCTCTGTAAATATATATGTGTGTATATTGGAGTTAAAGGGCAATTGGCTGCAACAATTGAATTTGAGCGGCAATGAAAGCAAGTTAAGTTCAGTGACCTTCATCACAGGAGTAATTCATGATAGCATGAAAAAGTAAAAAGGTTTATGGCGCAACACTGTTTACTTTGAAGTAAGCCCTACGTAGGCGGGGTTCACATTTGCAGGATCCAATCTGGAGCAAGAAAAAAAACACACCCTGCATAGTTAAGATTTCTAGTTCCATCCCTTCAGGTTTGCATTTTTAAAATGTTATCCTTTAAAATGGATGCACAGACCTTGAAAACATTTTACTGAGGACAACTGCTATTAAGATTGCCTTCAGAAGGCCTGCCCCAAGGCCAGTTCCCACTCATAGGGTTCCTAACCCCCCAGCAGGACCCACTGCTGGTGCCTTCCTTGCACCCCCTGCCCTTAAAAAGAATTCTGACCTGGTGCTCTGAGCATTCTCAGCAGCTGCATCACACTGTCATTTTAATTTCTCACAATGCAGCTTCCCTCCAGGAGCACTGTGGGAAATTTAAATGGTAGCTCGACCCAGTTACCCAGAGTCACTTGCCATGCTACTGCTGATCACCACCTACCGATGGATGAGGGGGCTTGCCAGAGGGCATTTTGCCCTGGGCCCCCTCAAACCTGGAGCTCCTCCTGTATGTCCCTTCATTAAAACAAGTGCCACAAAACTTTGTTGTATTTGCTCTGGGCTAGTCTCCTTTCAGTCAGGCCCAGTTAAGGGAAGGGGAATTCTTTCATGTCTTTGTATCGGCTGTGAATGGATTAATCACCCCCCATTTAAAGATGCAGGCTACCTACTCTGTTTCTGTGGGAGTTACTGCTCCAGGCCTGCCTCTTTCAAGTGAGTAACTCGCACTCCAAACAGGGATACAAATACATACAGGAATGGGAAGTGCTCTTCAGACATTAGGAAGGAACAGAACCACAAATTTCTGGTCCAAATCGATTTTGGATGTGTTCATGCATAAGTTCGTTCTCTTCCATTTCTTTCTATGTTTTTAGTGGTTTTTATTTTTATATGCAAGTCGCCTTGAGTCCCATCAGGGAAAATGGTTAGGTATAAGTAAGTAAGTAAGTAAGTAAGTAAGTAAGTAAGTAAGTAAGTTCTGCATTAACCTGCAATGAAGAAAAAAAAATCTACCCCAAAATTTGCATTTAAATAAGTACTTTTGAACATGTTTTCTCACAAAATACATGTTTCTAAAGTATTTCCCACCAAAATATGCATTTTTAATCTGCATGTTTTACTCTGCATGCTAGTCACATTGGAATGTACAAAGATCAGATTCTTCAAATGTACAAGTCAAGCCCATGTGAAAGTTTTAACTTTTGTTTCTCTAGGACAGAGTTGAATCCTGGCCATCATAGCACGAGTCAGTACACTTGCATTACAAACAACACTACTTATTTTAAAAATCAAAGATACTCGGTTGTATCCAATGCAACACAGAACAGACCCACTGAAAACAATGGATATGACTTCCTTGGGTTTATTAACTCCAATGGGTCTATTTTGAGTACAACAGAGTTGGATACAACCCTCTAGATTAGGCACCCCCAAAATTGGCCATCCAGATGTTTTGGAACTATAATTCCCATCATCCCTGACCACTGGTCCTGTTAGCTAGGGATGGTGGGAGTTGTAGTCCCAAAAACATCTGGAGTGCCGAGTTTGGGGGTGCCTGCTCTAGGTTCTGATAATTTACTGCCTTTTATTCCCTTTGTGCCACAGAAGCGTTTATCAGCACTGACGCAACTATGGACTCCAGAGCCATTGTGCTTGTTTTCTTCTACGGGCAGCTGTGGTGGAACGTATCAACTACACTTCCGATCACTACCACTGCAGTTGTTGGCACTGGTGGAAAAACCCCCATACATTCATACAAAACAAGCGAACCTGGAGACCCTGCGAAATTTAACCAGCAAACATCCACCACACAGCCCCAGGTTCCTGCAGCAGAAGATCCCAAATCTCACGATGGTGGACACTTCATAGCAGCGGTAGTAATTGGGGTCATCCTGACTGTCATGATCATAATTATTGTTGGCATCTTCCTTTGGAGGAGGTGGAGAAGGTCCGCTACACCTGTCCCGCACTGGGCAGGCCGTTCCCCATTTGCGGATGGAGAAGTACCAGATACAACTGCGGATAAAGAACCTATTCAAGACACGAGGCGGACTTCAGTTCTCTCCTTCTTGCCTTGGAAATTCAACAAGGATTCACAGCTATTGGAAAATGCGCAGGGACAGTTGTCTGAATCAAGCCAAGGCCCGGATGTTCCCCCTATATGTGGGGCTGAAGAGAGTGGCATGCAGTCAAGCTCCACAGCAACAGCTTCTTCTGCAAGCATGCAAACTGCCATTTCTGAAGAACCAAGCAGCTTGATAGATGTTCCACTCCAGTCTGATAGTCCAGAGCCACTTGATTTGCCTCCACCACCAAACTGGCTTGATGGAGCTAATGAGGATCTCTGTCCAAAGCAGACAGAGTCCCTCTCACTTGAACCAATTGCAGAGATCCAGGGTTCTGGATCCCATCAAATGCCAGGCGAAGAACTACTACTACCACCTCCTCCAGAAGACTTGTTATCTAACTGATATAAAGGAGGAAAATGCTTAGGGAAACAAACCAATCAAAGAAAAAGGCCGAAGACCTATCAAATGCTGTTAGTCTCTAGTTTTTTTTGTGAGCAAAAGGGAGCGCCATTGCCTTTTTCACATAAGAACAGAAGAGCAACGGTCCGGCTGCTTCTAGGGTATCTATGTTCTCCACTGTGATCAACCAGAAGCTTCCAGAAAGTTAAAAAGCTGTGCATGAAGGAAACAACTGGCTTTCAGAGGTACACAACCTTTGCAAATGGGATGCAATGTTAAAACATTTCCTCCATAAGTTTCTGCTCCTTTTTATTCACCCTCATTTGGGCAGCAGTTGATCGCATCAGAATACCTTTCCATTTGTTTGTACCCTTTACGAACCCATGGCATCCTTTTTATCTGTGGTTCTACTACATTGGTCTTACATAATCTCCAAGTGTCCGGAAGAGATCTGAACCTTCTGGCACTTCCTTTGCAGCTTCCTTTTAAGCAATGCCTTCTCTTTTAAGAAGCCGTCTTTTTGACACTGAAAATGTGACCTTGCTGGACTTCCTGGGAACCACTTGCATTTATGTTGAATTTTACAGCACTATGGTCACTGTTTCCAAGCCGATCAACAACATCTGCGTCTTGCCCTGGTTCCTGGGCACCACTAAGTATTAAGCCTCGTTTCCAACAGGCTCTTTTATAACTTGTTAAATAATAGCATTTTTTCCCTGTCTACAAATTTTGCCTTTTTTAAATCTAAAGGCAAGCCACCACCCCACCCCACCCCAAATTTTGTTTGCTATTGTTATCAGCCCAAAGCAAATTTTATCAGAACTCATGATTGCAGGTTCAGACATATCATATGCAACAGAAGCACTTTTGCACCCACGTCACTGCAGTACTATATGGGAGTAACCACAACATGGCTATACAAAATGAAACACAGGAACCCATTGAGCTCATCTTTAGTGCCAACCAATTTGATGCAGGTGCGGCAGCAGTTCCACCGAGCTCCAGAAGCTCAGAGGGTTCAGCAGGTACACTAAGCCCCAGGGAATTATGGGATGGGAACTTTGGGGAAAGGAACATAGCTCAGTGGTAGCATTTGCTCCACATGCAGAAGGTCCCATGCTCAATCCCTGTCTGAACTCCTAGAGAGCCACTGTCAGTCAGTGTGGACAGTACTGAGCTAGATGAGCAAGTGTCTGAATCAGCATAAGGCAGCGCCCTATGTTCCCAAAGATATATGGGAGACACGAGTTTTGGTGCTGTGGCTCAAAGGGAGGTGGTGGTGAACTCCGCTCTTTTTTTGGCCGAGGAGAAATGTGTCCTGGGAATATAAATCCCAGAACAAGGGGAAGCAGGATGGTGAACTCACCTCTATTCAGCCACCCTCAGCCCCATGACCGGTTTTCCCAAGGACCAAATTCTGCAATATCCAACCGCTTTCACCTCCTCTGGAAGAAAGAACCTCTCCAATAATTCTACAACGCAGACGTGACTCGGATTTCTTTCACTTGCACATTTGAGCCAGTGGAGTAAACTGCTGCCAGTTTTGATCAAGGGGATCTTATGTACGCAGAAGAGATCCCTAGATGATGCTTTCGTTTCCTTGTTCAAAGTTCTACTGCAAAGTGCATCCATGAGAATTAAAAGCTCTGCTGCAAGCAAGAACACTCGCTTTGGAATCTGGCCGGAGCTGATTGGGTGGACCTTGGGGAAATCAACTCTTGATTCTAATGCTAAACTTTGTGCTCTTCAACACTTAAAAAAAAAAGTTACTGCAACTTCAGCATCCTGGTCTTTTCTTTCTTTTTTTATACATTGGTTAAGTGGTGAGATGCACCAAGAGTTGCTAATCGTTAGCATAAGCGGATGTGACGGTCTACCAGAGCCTTGTCATGAAGTTACAAGTCATGAAATAGTCCATTCTATATTTAGATTTTTTTTCTGCCTCCATTCTAAAGGGATCATGAAAATGTACAGGTTTCATTCCCGCAGCCTATGAGATAATTAGGCTTTGAGACCTTAACTCCTCCATATCCACACAAAGCTATATTGCCAAGGGTCACACTATTCATTTCACTATACCAACTCAGGCCAGAACTGGGTGTTATTGCTGATGTATGTCTGCCATGGGGAAAAAGCAGCCTAGTTCACCTCCTTCTCTCCTGGGGAAATAGGTAGTTACAAAATGTGTGTCCTGACATCATCAGACTCCAGGTTTCCTTACACCCATTCCATTGGCTGCTGTTTTGAAGGACAGGGAATTTCTCAGTATGCTGATGCTGCATCACACATCAGTTGTAATAGATGTTATCAAGAAAATAGATGGGTCCCATTTTGCAAGCTGGGGGTGAAGGGTGGATCCCGGGTCTGAAAAGTTGAAGACTATTGGGTTAGGATGCATGGGTGGCAGCCATCAGTCAGCCGTACCTAAATTTGTAACATCATGAAAGCAACCACTTCTGGATACATGGATTGACGCGTACAGATAAATTATCTGACCATCTTGGCTGTGAATCCTGGAAGACCTGCTCCCTGCCTTGCAGGTCTTTTCCCACCTGGGAAAAGGCAGGGCCCTGAAAAGGCAGGGCCCTGAATGACTCCAGCTGCAAAAGCTGAGGCTGCTGGACAGAATCTTGGGCCAGGGTATGGTTTAGGGAGTTTTGTTGGGGGCGAGGGTTGTTGCTGTTTATTTTGGATCTTACGACTTATGTGGAAATTGATTTGGTTGTGCACTTTTTTGATGTTTTGTTTATTGTTTATGACTACTATTGCTATGTGTGTAGTTCTGTAATTGTTTTTATAAGCTGCAAACCACCATTAGCATGGTTTTAACTTTGGAAAGGTGGCAGACAAATAAAACGATTGACTGATTGATTTTGGTGCATGAATTGGCAAGCTGAAGTATAATGGGAAAGTGAGCATGTTCCCACACCGATCAAACCTGGCAGAGTGAATTGAGATCACCTTGGATGTGCTGCAGTACCTCCCACTTGAAATCCATGGCAAATTTCCCATAGGGTTATCAGTGAGTGCAGCCCTTCTCTCCATCTTTTTTAAAACATATATTGCACCATGCCTACCAGGCTGCCAGTGCAATAAAAATATGAAATAACAGTAAGCATCCTGCTAAGGACATCTGCTTACCTGTGAACCACTTCAGAAAATATAACATTTCATATCTGCACAAATGAAGCATCATCTCAGCTGGGGCCACTGAAAATATCCACAATGTTCCCTATTAAGGCAGTTGGCAATATTATTTTTTTGGAATCTGACGCTAATACCTTTTTAGCTACCTTTTCATGTTCTATACTTAATGCATGTGAGCGTATTTGGTTTTACGAGCTCTTAAACACCCAACTTTCAGCAGGGGTATTATTTTAAAGGGTGGGAGTTTGTGTCCTTTTTAAAGGACATCATTTCGCCTGGTTCAGCTAGCAAAATCTCCCCCACCCCACCCCACGTGCAGTTTGTATATTCCAGTGTATATCATTTTACCCGTGCAGTGTTAAAGTTACTACTCATTTTACTCTTCTTGGCTGCTGTTGGCTCTGCAGTGCTGAGATCTTGCTGAAATCTATTCTGGCGTATAGAGTCTCAATAAAATAGCTAATCAGCCTCCAGTCGCAATCCCGAGTCTGTTCTTAGTTACCTCTGGATAACATGATTGATTGAAAAAGGCATTCCTTGGCAGTAACAGAAGGCAGTATCCTTCCTTCTATTTCTGATGTTCAGGCATGAGTGCCACGACTTATGCCGCCAAGATGGCATCACCCACACACAAGAGAGGGGAGCTAACAGCAGCCTTGGGCGAATTCCAAGGTTTGCAGAAGAAAAAGAAACCTTGCTGAAGGGTAACTCCCCAAACAGTCCATTGAAAGCTTGAGCACGCTTGGCGACCATGGAATGCTGGCTGATTATGAGGGGAGAGGAATGGGAAACCAATTGGAATGGGGCATGGAATGGAGTTGGCTAACAGGGGCACCCCACACTGCAGCATTTTGTTGCAGGTGTATTCACACAGGATCTTTCAGTCAATAGTAGGATTACACATCTTGTGGATCAGAAACAGTCTGCAGGCCACTGGTTAAGAAAAAAAAGTCAGAAAGGTGGTCCATCTAGCTTGGTGCAGTTGGCATGGATTTAGTGGCTCTCCAGGGTCCCCCCCCCCCCGGCCTACCTGGAGATGCTGGGGACTGAAATGGAGAACTTTTGCATGCAAAATGTGTGCTTAGCACTGGTAAAGGAAGCAGCAGTGTGGAAACCCCGTTCTCCCTGGAGCAGTCTGCACCTTGCAGAGCCCACACTTTGTCTGACACGTCTGTCAGCTGAGCCAACTGGCAAAAGGCCAAGAGCAGGCTGGAACCCCTCTGTGCACATATACAGCAGGGCTGAGGAATAGTGAAGCCCAGCATCTTTGGGCTGAGTGATGATGCCTTTGGGTGGAGATTGAGGTTTAGTTGCTGTTCCTGATCACATTTGCTTAGAAGGAAAGCCCACTGATGCACCCCGCCATCTCCTTTTCTTGGCATGAAATTGCAAAACAAGGCTGTTTACGAAACGAAAATAAAAACCCACGAGATCTACCAACAAATTCAATAAAAAACACCAACCGCTACCAGCCTACAAAAATATTGTCCCTGAACTCCAAATGCCTGTCTTAAAAAGCAATCTTCAAACAGGAAGCTAGGGCTCTAACCAGGCAACCCTCAGCTCTGGAGGCACTTTGACGCCGTCAGTCTATAAACAAAACACTGAGCTAGATGGATCGGACTGCTCATAAAGGCAGCTTCCTAACTACCTGCTGTACTGGAATGCAATGCAGGTGACAGAGTCCTAGTCCAAATGGGCTTACGTATGGAGCAAGGAAAAGTCATACAGTTGAAACAGTAAAAGTAATTAGCAGCAGATTGTTAGGGGAGTTGGGGATACAAGTCACCTAGTTTGCGAGACAGAGCACAAAACAAAATGGCTGTTGGCTCTAGCATTGAAATTTTGGTTGTTGATATTATTTATTATTAAAATTTATGCGCCACCTTTCCTCCCCAAACAGCCCAGGGCAGCAAATGTACAGGTGATAAAGCAATCAAAACAATTCCAATACACATGCAGTCAGGAAAAGATCTCAACTTAAAAGGTTTGTTGAAAGAGGAAGGTCTTCAGCAGGTGTCACACAGGCAACAGTGATGCCCTCCATCTAATATTCAAGGGGAGGGAATTCCAATGGGTAGGTGCCATAGCACTAAAGGCCTGACACATACATTGTGAAGAATGGACTTCCTGATAAGATGGTATCTGCAGGAGACCCTCAGCTGCAGAACACAGTGATCGATTAGGAATATAGGGAGTGAGACTATCTTTTCAAGTATTCTGGTCCCAAGCTATATCAGGCTTTGTAGACCAAAACCAGCACCCTGAACTTAGCCAGGCAGCTGAACAAGGAAGCAGCACTGAAGAAGTCAAATTCTCATTATAACCTCCATGATCAGAGTCAGGCTCCCTCTCACTATCAGTTGCCTTTGAGTATGAATGTGAAACCCAATGGGAGGGCTGTTGTTTTATTTCCTGCATGTGGGATTCCTGGAAGCTGCTGCGGGGAAAAAGATGGCGGATGAAATGGCCACGAAAGGTCTGACCCACCGGAACTCTTCTTATATTCCTAGTCTAGTCTCCAGATAGAACTGCGGAAAAGACTATTCAACCATTGTAAGGAATAGTGCCAACTCAAAATAGACAAAAATGTGGGGGACTTTGAAAAGACGGATGAAGGACAAGGCGTTAGAGAGGGATGGGGTCTTTTCAAAGCTGCTCTTGGAATTAGTTGGTTATAAAAAAAAGACATAGTAAGAAAAAAAAGTTTCAGAGTTTTATTTTTCAGCACACGCTGTTACCTTTTTATTAGTCACGTGCACCACTAATTCTCAGTGTGGCTATATTATATTGCAGCTGGCAAGTCATTAAAACCAATTGCAGCGCTGCGAATAACGGGCTTTACTCGGTAGTTGCTTAAATCAGACAGGCAATTTCGGCATAGGGTCTCTCTGTTAGCGTTTGGGTCAATGGAGGTTAATCTGTTAGGTGGGTGAAGATGACATGAAGATGTCAACCCAGTGTGCAGCAGCTGTGAAAACGGCAAATTCCATGCCAGAGCTTGTTAGGAAAGGAACTGAAAATAAAACCACCATTATCATAATGCCATTATACAAATCTATGGCACGGCCGAATTTGTGGAGTAGTGTGCGGAGTTTTCGCTACCTCACCTCAAAAATAATGCTGTAGAGTTAGAAAAGGTTCGGAAAAGGGCAGCCCAAATGACCGAGGGGGTGAAGAAGCTCACCTATGAGGAAAGGCTAAAACATCTGGAGCGTTTGGGTTTCGAGAAAAGGTGAGTAAGAGGTGACATTGGTATGTATAAAATGATGCATGGAATGGAGGAAGTGGATAGAGAAAATATTCCCCCACCCCCTCATAACACTGTAACTCCAGGTCATCCAACGAAACTGAATATAGGAAGATTCAGGACAGACAAAATAAAATAATGGAATTCGCTCCCACACAAAGGAAGTGATGGCCAACTAATTGGAAGGCTTTAAAAGAGGATTAGACAAATTCATGGAGGCTATCAATAGCTACTATATGTGACGGCTATATTTCCCCTCCACTGATGAAGGCAGCCTGCTTCTGAATACCAGTTGCTGGAAACCACAGGAAAGGAGAGTTGTGTTGTGCCTCAGGTCCCACTTGCAGGCTTCCTGCGGAGGCATCTGCTTGGCCACTGCAAGAACAGGATGCTGGACTCAATGGGCCACTGGCCTGATCCAGCAGGGCTCTCCTTTACGCTCTTAGATATGGGTCAACAGAAGAAGTGCCTCACCCTAAAGCAGGGGGCTGGACTAGGTGATATTTGGCTTTCCCTGAAGTGCTACAAAACCAATTATATTCAATACCACCCTCCCCCGCACAGAGATATTTCAAGAGCTGCATTTAAGGCACACAGAGAATCCCAGCAAGACAAAAGCTGGTTAAAAGTAAAAGCAGGGAGCAGCCGGGAGCAGTCAAACGCTGACTAGCTTATGACTAGCACAAATACCAAAAATCGAGACTGGATGCTATTTGCACAGTTAAAGTATGCATGTCGTATCCTAATGCATTGAGACACATCCCAGGGGGAGGGCGGAGGGAAGGAACATGCGGAGAGAAGTTTGGAAACTTGGGCTTTTGCTTTTTTAAAAAAACAAGAAAAGACTGTCCATTTTGTTGAGTATGCAACCCCTTGCAATAAATTTGAGTCAGCACCAAAACGACAGCTCTGCAGTCCTCCGATGGAGCACTGATCAGGTGGTTGCAGAGCCCCTGGAAACGGCAGTACGATGCAGCTGAGGAGGCAAAGCACAACCCACAGACAAACTGTGGCTACCCTGGAGAGTGAGCCGACCTTTGCGTTTCGGTCTTTCAGGGAAACGATGCACTGATACTGCAGCAGGGACTAAGGTAAGTTTGCTTCTTTTACTCTTTCCGCCTCTCATTTGCTTTTAAGGCCAAATGCTGCCACAATGTACGTGTGTGTGTGTGAGAGAGAGAGAGAGAGAGAGAGAGAGAGAGAGAGAGAGAGAGAGAGAATATATTACTATATAGTATAACTCGGCAGCTTCTTAAACCAGCTGTCTACTGCAGTGACAGCTACAGAATCTCATCCTAACATTAAACCCCGGTTTGAAAATGGACACCTTGCCAAGCTTGGGAAAAATTAGATTAATATTATGGCAAAGGAGGGGGGGGGGACACAATTAGCAGTCTGAGTTTAAGCTTGCACGGTTCCGAATGCATGTCTGAATTGAAAATGCCATTTGATCAAATTATCTTATTTACAGCAGATAACAGAACTGATGTATAGCTGCAGGGATTTTAAAACTATTCTGTAGCCAGTGATCCCGTCCCTGCTTTTTAAAATAATCCATTGTAAAATAAAGAAGGGAGAAAACCCCATAGATAAACATGAAATTCAAAGGGCTGAAAACAGAAAGCAGACATTGTATAACATTTGGAAGAGACTAGCAGTTTAGGAAGAATGCTACCATTGGGAGCTGGAGGCGGATGGGGGGGGAGAGAGAAAAAGGAGGGAGATGGAAATAGATGAGCCTCTTTCTGCCAGACAGCAAGACAGTAGGATGAAGAGATCCTTTGTAAATAGCTGTGTTTTTTACACCAACGAGGTCTATGCCACAGCGATGTAGGTATGCGTGGTCTTTTTCTTGAAATGCAACTGGAAAGGAACCAGTGTTTTAAAAAATAAACACCACCTTCTGAATTGTATTCATAGTCTGTGCAATAAACTGGCTATTTTGGCATGTATTTGTTTCCAGGCAACAATGGAGAACCGGGTCTTGAAGGCATCGCCCTGCGTCCTGGCGCTTCTCTTCTTCATACCAGCTGTCCAGGGTATCTGCCCTTTGGCGTGCTTGTGCTCAGGAAATGACAGAAACGTGGACTGCTCCAGCAGAAACCTGACCACGCTGCCACATGGACTTCAGGACAACATTACCTATTTAAACCTGTCTTATAACCACTTTGCTGACCTCAACCACCAGCTCACTCGGTTTGCCAATCTGAGGACCCTGGACATTTCCCACAATTGGCTCCAGAGCCTCCCGGCTTATCTGCCCAGGTCGCTGTGGGAAATATATGCTGCACACAACAACATCAAGGTCCTTCAGAAGCTGGACACAGCTTACCAGTGGAACCTTAAAGTCCTCGACGTGTCTGGGAATATGGTGGAAAGGGCTGTTCTGATTAACAACACCATGATCAGCCTCAAGTCCCTCAACCTCAGTAGCAACAAACTGTGGACGGTGCCCACCAATATTCCTTACAACACCGAGACAGTGGATCTATCCAACAACTTCTTGACACAGATACTCCCCGGCACACTGGCGAGGCTGGCACATCTTTCTGAACTTTACCTGCACAACAACAAGTTTGCTTATATTCCTGATGAGGCTTTTGACCAGCTTGCTCAACTGCAGCTAATCACGCTTTACAACAACCCCTGGTCATGCGAGGATAACAAGCAGGACCTCTCCTATTTGCAGAAATGGATAGGAGAGACGAGGGCTACCGTCGTAGGGTCGCCATGCTCAGATGAGGCCACCACCCCTTGGAAGGCTGCCACGCCATTCTCGACAGCTGCAGAGAGCCACCTCCTTGTTAAAGCCATGAAGGCGGCGGACGCAGCTGGGTCTCCAGTGGCAACGGAGCAAACCGGACAAGTGCACCAACAGTTTAGAATGAAGGATGTTGGCCTGAGCGCCACCCCTGGCCAAACCATCGCCTTCACGAGCACGGACAGGCCACTGGTCCTCTACCCGGAAGACCTGAGCACAGAGAAACTCAGCTCTTACGAAGCAGCAGCAGCCACAAACGGCATCTACATGCAAGAGACGACCTCTGTGAATTCAAGCACAAGGGGCTTGGTAGGACCGTCCACCACTCCCATGACCTTAAGCATCACCAGTGGGATGCCTACAAACTACTCAAAGAGACCACAGAGCACAGCTGTTACTGTAAAGAGAGAGGAGACGACCACAAAAATCAACCCTCGCGCACCCTCCAAGGCAAATATTCCCAAGGGGTGTTTGGCCTTCATCGTAATGCTTACCACAGTGGCCCTGCAGTCTGGCTATGGATTTGTGCTTAAGTGAATGAATTGCTTCATTTATCCCATATTAATAAAATGGTCAAAGGGGGGGAAACGCTCATGTCCCGCAACGATTCCAATGCCAAGAAGAAATGCCCGTTTAGATTCTGAAATACGACCGTAAACGAGAAGACTGCACAAAATTATGTCTTGATAACCAAGCTGCTACTTACTTTAACTATGTCTTACTGAAATTAAACAGAGGAAGCCTAATTCTATCAAATATAATCGTTTTTATGAAATGTGCTTATTTTGTATTTACATTTTTAATTTTCTTCACACAAAAAATATGAAAAATGTCAGTATTTTATGTATTGATTATGAATAGTTTTGTCATTAAACATCTGGAAAAGAAAAAAAAAAAACATGAAAGGCCTATATTATATATGTATTGTCTTGCTTGACTTGCCAGAAAGTCTTGTAATATAACAGTGCTGGTCCTTTATAAAAGGTGACATGCAAAAGGGAGGAAATAAAGTCATCTAAAACTTAACTGCTTCTTATTTTGAGGCACATGGCTGGTGCATCCATGCATAGGCAAGTGCAAAAGTTAAATTAATGCAATGCTATAACAGAATCATTTTAATATCTACTACAGTGTGTGCATTAGAACACTTGGGCTGCAATCTGAGTTGCCTCACCTAAAAAAAAGGATATTGTTGAGTTGGAAAATGTTCAGCAAAGGGCAACCACAATTATCAAGGGGATGGAATGATTCTCCTATGACAAAAGGTTGTAGCTTTGGGACTTTTTAGTTTAAGGGGCAAAGCAAGTAAGAAGTGACATAAGTGATTATGGGATAGACAAAGCAGAGAGAGAGAGAGAGAAGTTTTCCTCTCTCTCTCATAAAGCGAGACATTGGGGCCACCCACTGAAGCCAAATGCTAGGAGATTAAGGCAGATAAAAGAAAGTACTTGTCCATGCAGCACATAGCTGGAACTCAGTTTCACAGAAGGCAGTAATGGCTACCAACTTGGATGGCTTCAAAAGATAATTAGATTAATTAATGGAGGAGAAGGCTATTGATGGCGACTAGCCATGATGTCTATGCTCTGCCTCTGCAGCTGGAGGCAGTGATGTTGCTGAATCCTAGCTGCTGGAAACCACAGGAGGGGAAAGGGATCCTGTGCTCGGGTGCTGCTTGTAGGTTTCCCACAGGCATCCAGCTGGCCACTGTGAAAACAGGATGCTAGACCAGTTAGGCACTTGGCCTTATGCAGCAAGCTCTTATTATTTTTTTTAACCCCATCAACCAGGTAATAAGCCCCACTGAACTCCACAGGATCTATTTTTGAGTAGACATGGTTAGGATTGCACTGTTGGCTAGGCTTACCACTCACTGCAGCTGGTTGCCTTAATTCACATTCTCCTCTCAAGCATACAATAAAGTCATTACTTCAATTTGCTGAGTTAAGCCCTGCCTCTGCAGAGGGTACAGATAGGGAGACAGTGGCAAGACCAATAGAGGGGACCGGAAGCTGCATTGCTCGAGGGAGATGAAATAATCAACTGTGGCTAAAACCAAACAAGTGTTCTGCAAACCCCCTTCATATCACGACTTTACGCCATGGTTTGCAGTCAATGCATAGCCATGGTTTAAAGTATCATAACCTTGCACAGCCAAAGTTAAGGAAAACAAACCATGGTTAAGCATTAATGCATGTATGCAGCCTTAGCATCTAGTTCTCTAGAAACTAACAGGAAGGTTGGTTTAGTTCAGGGATAGCCCTTTTGAATCTTTAGGGGGCAATTCAGATGGGGCACGCAATGCATCACAACACAAGAGTTCATAGTGAAAAATCTGGCCATTTCTTCAGAACAAAAAATATGCTCACTGGATGGCCATATCTTTTAATCTGGTGTGCACTGGTCCCTAATCTCCCATAGAGCTCCAGAGAGGCTGCTCCTCTATCCCCATCTGTTTGACCAGCACTTTTACAAAGAATTGTTTGTAGATAGAACTGAATAGATGTAACTGAATAAGGCAGGGTGGGACAGCTTGAACCCAATCCCGTTACAACATGCTGCTTGAACACAGGAAGCTGCCTTCTGCTGAGCAAGACCACTGGTCCATCTAGCCCAGTAAGGGAATTCAGTGGTACCTCAGGTTAAGTAGTTAATTCGTTCCGGAGGTCCATTCTTAACCTGAAACTGTTCTTAACCTGAAGCACCACTTTAGCTAATGGGGCCTCCTGCTGCTGCTGCGCCGCTGGAGCACAATTTTTGTTCTCATCCTGAAGCAAAGTTCTTAACCCAAGGTAATATTTCTGGGTGAGCGGAGTCTGTAATCTGAAGAGTATGTAACCTGAAGCGTATGTAACCCGAGGCACCACTGTACACTGACTGGCAGTAGGTCTGCAGGGTTTCAAACAGGGAGTCTCCTAGCACTGCCCGGAGCTGCCATTGGGGATTGAACTTTTGACCGTCTGTGTGCAAAGAAATTGCCCTGAGCTACAGCCCTTCCGTGTATAGGGCTCAAGTCTTGTCTGAATAACCTTGAGTTTGTATCCGGAAATGACAGAATGTTTGATGAGGATAATGCGATCCTAAGAACCCACAAAGATTGGGGGAAGCAGCATCCCCATGCAGCTCAGAGGTAGGACACCTGCTTTGCATGTAAAAGGTCCAAAGTTCAATCCCCACTATCTCCAGCTTTAAAAAGGGATCAAGTAGCAGGGCGTGGGAAAGAGACTCCTCTGTAGCTGCAGCTGCCAGTCAGAGTAGAAAATGCTGGGCTAGGTGGACAAATAATCGGACCAGACAGAAGGCAGCTTTCTGCACTGTCCAACATGAAGCTTTCACTAGAAGCGACCAGGAAAGTCCATTAAAAAGCCAATTATCTGAACAGATGTACTGGCGACAGCCATGCAGAAGCCTGGTTTCCCTGGAAATGAAAGCTATGGGCAAAGTATCTGCTGTGTAGGAACTGGGTGCACACAAAAAGCAGGAATAGGCGATGGCTGAATGATTAAGCTGACCTAAAGCAGCAGGAACAGCATATTCTAGTTAGTTGGTTTTTGGGGGGGGAGGAAAGGTTGGGTACTAATCCAAAAGAGAGACCAGTAAATTCATGCCTTTAGTTACCTCAGTAATAAAAGTCAGAGGCTGTCTAGGCTTGGAGGAGTGAACTCTGGAAATAAACCCAGGCCAGTGTCCTTGTGAGGGGCTGCGGAAAACCACGACTCTGTTTGGAATGCAAATATTCCTTCGCGAGATGCTAAGGTAGAGAGGGGCAGAACTGGCAGCGAAAGCCTGACACGTGCCAGATCCTTGCTTTGCAGCTCCCACAACAGGTTACATATTGCAGCAGCCATTTCCATGGTTACCAGAAGCAGAGGATTCAGAAAGGGAGGCCAGTTCTACATTATTATTTTTTTTAAAAAAAACCCAAACCACAGAGTTGTTTTCCCCCAGCGTGGTTCAAGGAAATCAGAACCGAAAAACAAAGAGAGAACTAGGATTAATATGCTCATCTCATAACTGAAGAAAAGGTAAAGTGGCAGTATCCCAGAGGTGCTAAAAATGGGCCTATTGCTCACCTACACTACTCTGGGGCCAAATGAACCAGTGCATTCAGACAGCTTCCTCATAGCTGGTTTCGAGAGAGATGGGAGGGTGAATTCCCAGACACACAGAAGAGGCAGAACCTGCCTGACCAGGGGCCCTCCATCTCAGCCAAATGTGTGTTGTCCCTTTTAGTTATTGCTTGCATTTCTGCCCTGCATTCTCAGCCTAACAGGGCTCTCAAAGTGAATGTGAGGATGCTGGCAGTGTGGTATAATAATAATAATGATAATAATAATAATAATAACAACAACAACAACAGGAGATGGGGCAAGTGCTTTGGCCTCTCAGCCCTATTAGGTGTGGAGAAAGTAGAGAGAGAGAAATCTTGCCAATCTATCCATTCAAAGATTGCCCGCAGATCCCTAGCTTCTCCCACCTCTGCCTTCAAACACAGCAGCCTTGCCCTGTGGCAAAGCATCTGAGGTGAAGACTGGTCATCGTGATCTCAGGGAAGCTCAGCTTCCATTGCTAATCTTCTCACTGAGGGTATCTGACAAGCTTCTTAGCAAAGGCAGCTTTCTCCAGGATACACCCTGAAAGCCACTTGCTTCCCCTTCTCATCTCACGCACGCCACCTAATTTCTGATTAAAACAGTGCTGCTCAGTGATCCATCTTTCTACATAAGATGTGCAGGAAACACGGAATGTGCTTATAGCCTTTTGCTGCTTTAGTTTGAGGTCTCCAGGCGGCCAAATGCCTCAGCCATCAAAGCATCGTGCAGCACCCAGATGTAGTTCTTCTTTTGGAGCATTCGGAAGCCTGAAAGCTTAGCTGCCCCAGAAAGTTGTTCACAGCCATACCACTGGGTTTTGAGATTTCACCAGGCCCTACCCAGTGTGGTGTAGTGGTTAAGAGCGGTAGTCTCGTAATCTGGGGAACCGGGTTCGCGTCTCCGCTCCTCCACATGCAGCTGCTGGGTGACCTTGGGCCAGTCACACTTCTCTGAAGTCTCAGCCCCATTCACCTCACAGAGTGTTTGTTGTGGGGGAGGAAGGGAAAGGAGAATGTTAGCCGCTTTGAGACTCCTGAAGGGGAGTGAAAGGCGGGATATCAAATCCAAACTCTTCTTCTTCTTCTTCTTCTTCTACCCACAGTAAAAAGGCAGGTGCACAAAATATTCACAGCCTAAGACACAGTGTGCCTTTCTGAATGACAGACCAGCTTATCTTCACATCATCATGCTTGAAACATATGTTGTAGATATTTTTCCACATTTATTATGTTATTTTTGCGATATACATATGACATGAGAAAACTTGGTACAGTGGTACCTCGGGTTAAGAACTTAATTCGTTCTGGAGGTCCATTCTTAACCTGAAACTGTTCTTAACCTGAGGTACCACTCCTGCTGCCGTCGCGCGATTTCTGTTCTCATCCTGAAGCAAAGTTCTTAACCCAAGGTACTATTTCTGGGTTAGCGGAGTCGGTAACCTGAAGCGTCTGTAACCCAAGGTACCACTGAATACTTATTTCTATAAGATTATTATTGTTTATAAAACCCAATTATAATAATAAAAGGTATAAGGCAAATGGAGCAGTCAACAGGTTAATGAAATGCCAGTGGCTTTAAACTGATTTGATTAAATCTGTAAATTTACATTAGAGCAAAACATTGCTTTTTGCAATATAAAACCACACACTGTTTTGAGATGATGCATCCACCTGCCACTACCTTAGATTTGCTATTTTCCTCCTACATATGAGGGAATGCTGATTTTATTAGCATTTCTACTGAAATGAGTTAAGAGTCTTTAAAAAAGTATTCTGATTGACTGGGGCAACTTTCTATAGTTTTACTCAAAAGGTGGTTAGCAGATTAAAAGGTAAAGGTAAAGGTACCCCTGCCCGTACGGGCCAGTCTTGACAGACTCTGGGGTTGTGCGCCCATCTCACTCAAGAGGCCAGGGGCCAGCGCTGTCCGGAGACATTTCCGGGTCACGTGGCCAGCGTGACATCGCTGCTCTGGCGAGCCAGAGCCGCACACGGAAACGCCGTTTACCTTCCCGCTAGTAAGCGGTCCCTATTTATCTACTTGCACCCGGTGGTGCTTTCGAACTGCTAGGTTGGCAGGCGCTGGGACCGAGCAACGGGAGCGCACCCCGCTGCGGGGATTCGAACCGCCGACCTTTCGATTGGCAAGCCCTAGGCGCTGAGGTTTTTACCCACAGCGCCACCCGCGTCCCGGTTAGCAGATTAGATTGTTTTTATTCATGCATTTATTTTCTTACATTTATATCCCTCCTTTCTTCCAAGAAGCTCATCAGACTAAGGTCTGCTAAAGTTCAACAAGGTGCCTTCAGACCATACCTATCTAGACAATTGATCAAGAAGACACTGCAGCTCTAGATTTCAAAATATACTGCTGCAAACATTCAAGGTTGAAAATGCTTTCAGCATTTCTATTATGCTTCCTGAATGCTCCATGAGGTCTATTTTTATTAAAAACAATATTTAGTTTGGATTATGCTTTGCAAACAAGGAAACGAACCTTTTGTTAGCTGCATGGTTACATCATTCTTAAGCTCAACATAAATTGCAGTCCCCAATATTCCTGCCCAGCTGTTTCTAAGGCTGAGAGGTGGATAAGCCAAGGAGGTGCATTTGATCTCCCTGGACGAGGATCCGAAGGGGAAAAGAGAGAGGTATGGAATTTGACACTGTGATATAATTGCCTCATTTTGAACATGATAGTACCTGCTCCTTTGATTTATTTATTTTTTGTCTGATTTCCAACTTTCTTCCAAGGGCACAATAATCACAACACTGGTACTGGTGCATTAGATCAGTCGTTCCCAAAGTTTATTCTCCACAGACCACTTGAACATTGTTGAGGGTCCTGGTGGACCACTTAATTTTTTTACTTGTTATCTGCCTGATGTTGCAACTGTAATAATATTTGGGGTGAGGTTTTGATTTATTGCATAGTGCCCAGAAATAATGAATGCTTCTGCATCTCCATTTTTATTTTAACAACTGAGTGAGTCTATAATAAAAGCTGAAATTCTAAAGAATCTAAATTCTAAAGAATCCAAAAAGTCACTGAAGGAACTGGAGGGCCTTCTCAGTAGTGGCACCCACCCTGTGGAACACCCTCCCATCAGATGTCAAGTAGATAAACAGCTATACAGCATTCAGAATAAATCTGAAGGCAGTCCAGTATAGGCAATTTTTTAATGTTTGATGTTTTACTGTGTTTTTATATTTTGTTGAAAGCCAGCCAGAATGGCTGGGGCAACCCAGTCATACGGCTGGGGTATAACAACAAACAAACAAACAAACCAACAACAACAACAACAACAACAACAACAATAATAATAGGGACTTGTGAGACTCCCTCTTCTAATTATGTAGTTCTTTGGCTCTCATTCTAAGTTGGGGGCCCAGGAAATACAGCATACTTAGAGGAAAGCAGGGGCTGGGATTGGGTCAAAAACTTCAATAAAGTGTACTAAAAGACAGCATCAAAAGCAACAAGATTTGGCCCGCTTAGCTCTTGTTTTTTTCTTGTGATGTTGTGTGGCATGCAAAACAATGAATCTCTGCTTTGATATCGCTATATCCAAGGGCCAATTTACATCACTTTTTAAAAAGTCACATAGGATAGACATCTCAGTGGTAAAGGTGCACCACATGCTTGGCAAAGTTCAAAAACAAGATCTCATGAGCCCTGAAGGTGACTTTGTGAAGGAGGCACAGTTGGATGGCTTAGTTTGAGCAGCCAGCAAGCCATTTACAAAGACAACTGTGAGTTATATATTAATTGTATTGTATTGTTCTTCTCTACCAGAACCCCAGGTGCAGGATGCAGTTCGGTCCACACTCCATCTTTATCCTAATGCTCAGTGGGCTTCACTTCAGTAACTGTGAGCCAATAGCAAAAGACTCACCCACCACCTTCCAAAGCACCACCAGCACATCCAGTCCTGGCTCAGCCAACACCCCCTCTACCCCCAGCCCAGTCAGCAACATGGCCACATCACCAGCCAACACCACCAGCATGTCCACTAAAGGGCTAACCAACAATGCCACTTTGTCGCCAGCTAACAATGCTACCGCTTCTACTCCTGGCCAAGCCACCAACACAGCCAAAGTCACTCAAGGTCAAACCAACACCACCTCATCTTCTTCTGGTCAAGCCACCAACACAGCCAAAGTCACAAAAGATCAAACCAACGCCACTTCATCTTCTCCTGGCCAAGCCATCAACACAGCCAAAGTCACTCAAGGTCAAACCAACACCACCTCATCTTCTTCTGGTCAAGCCACCAACACAGCCAAAGTCACAAAAGATCCAACCAACGCCACTTCATCTTCTCCTGGCCAAGCCATCAACACAGCCAAAGTCACTCAAGGTCAAACCAACACCACCTCATCTTCTTCTGGTCAAGCCACCAACGCAGCCAAAGTCACAAAAGATCAAACCAACGCCACTTCATCTTCTCCTGGCCAAGCCACCAAGACCACAGCCAGCCAGGACAGTGGCACTACAAGCGCTTCTCAAAAGAAAACAACCAATATTGCTGTATTCCCAACTTCTTCCTTTTTGGGATTTGCATTGCTTGCCGTTTCCGTACTCTGCCTGTAAGGAAGTATTTCTCTGTTGTACACTGCCATCCTTGGAGGGAAAAAAGGCTTTCCTCTTTCCACTGTCAACTGGTCTGCGAGTCGGTTCTTTGAGAGGTTTCACCTCCTATTTGAAATATTCTACAAATACCCCAATCTTTCACTGAAAGATCGAGCAAATCCAACACTGAAGCTAGTGGATTGTGAGACTGAGGTGGGGACAGGGCAGCTTTTATCTAATCATGGCACATATTCATAAACTATGTAAGCTCTGGGGAGGCTGGAATTACAATTTATTTACATTGCTGGATATGTGAACAACAGCTCACTTGCAGCCATGGGTTTTCAATGGTCCAGACCACAATTCCTAGCTTTGCTCCCCAAACTGAGGATCACGATCGGTTTCATTCCAAGCAAACCATGATTGTGATGTCAAGGTTTGTTCTTTACTTCAAGTCGTGGTTTTGAGCAATCCCGGTTTTGTCCATTATGCTAGGTCAAGGATTGTAGCTTTTTTCCCACGTGCTAAAAGTGGTTGAGATGCTTTTAACTATGATATGCAATCAAGGCCAATGTGAGCAAATAATAGTGAGCAAATAATGAGCTGTGAGTAAATACTAGCAAAAGAGCTAGTGCCTTCCAAACACTCCCTTCAATCTTCCTTAATTTTGTGACGGGAGGCAAGAACTAAGCTGGGTTCCCTTCTATCTATCTCATGGTGCATGGGAGACTTCAGGTGTATCATTTGCTGCGTTGATTTGGGGGCCAATGGAAATGGTCCCTAGGCCTCCTTCCCTTGGCACACTTGAAGCCTACTGCACATCTATGCAATCTGCCTCTCTACATTTTTGTTTTACCCAACTAACCCTACGATCGGATCTAGAAGAGTCACTGCCAAGACAACCTTGTTCTATCTCTAGGCATGCCCAGCCAGCAGTTTCTTGCAACAGTTGCTTACAGCGCCCAACCAGAAGGAAGACAGTGAAGCATGCTGTGGAAATGGACAGGTAGCTGTTCCCTCAGGATTCCACCAAATTTATTGACAAAAGTCTATCATGAAGACTGTGACATCTCTGCTGGTCTCTGCAAATGGCCTGCAGCCCCTGCATGGACCATCCTGCATGGACCATGTGAGGGAAGGGGGAAGAGAACAAAATGTGTCTCAAAGACCCCACTGCATCAGGAAGGTCGAGGCCAGCAATACAGAAACAGCCCTGCATGGATCAAAGGCCTCTAGAAGTTCTCTTTTATTTTACTTCAGCAAATCAAGAACTTCCAAGACCTCAGGTTGGAAATTTAATGTATTTCGACTGCTTCTGTTGTTAGCTTGTTCTGTAGAAGGGCGTTTTGTCTGCTTGCCTTTTTTTATAGTTTCATTAATTTTAAAAACTCACAGAAACATATTTACACAAAATGCAAACATTAACAAACACAAATTACAATTCCCCAATTCTACCCAATTCATTTCTGATATATAAATCACCGTGTTATTTTGAGCATACCATGCAAAGTTTTAAGTTTAAGCATTTCCAACTGATCCCAATTTTTTTTTAATCAATTTGGGTTTTGATTACACTTCAATAATTTAGCAAATAACATTATTGCAAGTGTACTTATATTTAAAACAGTCTCTACGCTGTCCTACCATAAGCACAGAGAACCAGTGGCCCTCCAGTCCCCATCATCCCTAGTGAAGAGCAATGCCAGCTGAAGCTCATGGGAGTCTGACTATCTGGAGGGCCACAGAATCCCTCTCCCTGTTTTATAATGCTGTGTTTTATTAATCTGAATTAGGGGAGATTGGGGTGGCTGGTTATGATGTGACAGCAACTAATTCAAATCGCACCAGATATCAGAGGACATGTCAAACACTATTCAGGATCATAACAGTGGTGGACTAGAAAGTTAAAAAGAAGATTAATTCCAGAGAAAGGTGGGGCGAAGATCCAGACCTCCTTTTTGAATTAGGGGCATATATGTTATTTATTTATTAGCAATCAGATCAATGTGTTCTACTGGGGAATGAAGTATGACAGATATAAAAGCAACCTGCCTAACGAAACACTCCATTCAATGAAAGGGAAACAGCTGGTGGATCAGTCCCAAATGAATAACATGAAAAGTCAACAGGGCTGGCATTCCTCACTGTTGATCCCTGGAGAAAAGAGAGCAGACATGCTGGGCATTGAGCACATTCATGGGGTAAGAGTGGGTGATGTGCAGAATTTAGCATCTGGTTGTTTTGGTGCCACTGTGAAATGGAGCCTGTGCCACTCCTTTTTACAAGCAGCAGCTCAAGTTGCACCTGGCAGGTGTGGCAATTAGTAGCGGTGAGATCTATAGGCAAGAGATGGATAGGAGAATTTCTATGCTATAGCACTGCCTGTAATGCCTTTCTACATGTTTGTTTTAACTGGCAGAAACAACAAATATGCCGTGTTGGATTGTACTTGCTTGCATTAAACATGGCCAAAGCGGATTTGTTTTCTTCTGTCATTGACTTAAGCCTCCACATCCATGTAACCACAAGACAAACCACCTTTTGGGCTACGCTTCACAACGGATGACGTACAAAAAATTCTCTTGAGAAGAAACATCGGGCCTGTACTCTTGAAAGGAGAGCAGCGATCAAATCACTGACCCTTCCCTCCTTTCCTTGTACATTAGACCTCGCTAAAACAGCATTTTCTCCCTTGCTAGAGACTAAAGTGATGCTTACACCAACCGCATTTAACTGTGAATGCTCAGTCTCTTCCATTGATAGATGCTATCCAGAAGTCCTACTTGATTCAGGGGAAGGGCCCCAATATGGTGGATGTTTTGGACTACAATTCCCACCGGCCTCAGCCTGCATGACCAATGTTCAGGGATGATGGGAGTTATGGTCAAAAACAGGGGTCAGCAAACTTTTTCAGCAGGGGGCCGGTCCACTGTCCCTCAGACCTTGTGGGGGGCCGGACTATATTTTGGACAAAAAAATAATGAATTCCTATGCCCCACAAATAATCTAGAGATGCGTTTTAAATAAAAGGACATATTCTACTCATGTAAAAACGTGCTGATTCCCAGACCATCTGTGGGCCAGATTTAGAAGGTGATTGGGCCGGATGCGGCCCCTGGGCCTTAGTTTGCCTACATATGGTCTAAAACATCTGAAGGGCACCAGGCTGAGCTATGCTGATTCCTCTGTGCTTGGTCCCCTTCAGTGGGAGGAGCTTCCCTCAAACCCCCAACAACTGGATGGCCATCTGTTATGGATGCTTTAGTCCAGATTCCTGCATTGCAGGGGGTTGAACTACAGTAGATGGCCCATGGGGTCCCTTCCAACTCTACAATTCTATGATTCTAACTCAGTCTGATGGGGGAAAGACAGCAATTTATGTGTGGAAAAACCAGAAAGAAATTAGGCTTATGAGGCAGGGGTAAGTGTTCACTCTAAATATGTACATTATTCCAGTCCACAGTGATATCCCCTTGTCGTAGCCTACAATGAGTGCTAGCTCTGGTCCATAAAACCCAACATTTCAAGTAATCATTTCAATAATATGCAAAACACTACAAGCTAATTGGCTGATTAGCGCGCACACACAAAGTTTTCCTTGCCAAACACGGATCCAAATACCAGAGAACTTGACATGCAGAAATGGGAGGCGTGATTTAAAGCAGTGTTCCAGGAAAGCGTCCACCATGCTCAACTTTTAACTGAAGCCAATCCAAACCAGTGGACCAGAGCATGATAACATTATCTGGCCTGTAGATGGGAGGATGCAGGATTTGTGAGCAAGTTCCAGCATTTCAACAATGGCAGGAAGTTCTCCAAAGCAGTGACCATAGCACCAATAAAACAAAACAAGGCTTCCGCCTACACCCCAAGGGAAAGTTGCACGTAGACCTTAAGAAAGAAAGCAGCTCCTCCCAGCTGAGGAAATTATATGCCCACAAAAAGGGCTGAAAGGCAGAAATAGAACTTAATTGTTGCATGCAAAGCAGCGGCCTTACACCTCAAACACTTGGATGTGGAAGCCCTACTGTGGGAAGAGGGGTTGCGAGCGCATCCGTAGAGAGATCTTTAAAACATTCCAGTTCCTTAATAATTGTGGGAATGTATCCCATGTAGTCAGGCAACCAAAAGCATGAGACTCTTAATCTCAGGGTTGTGGGTTCAAGCCCAACATTGGGCAAAAGATTCCCACATTGCAGGGGGTTGGACTAGATGACCCTCGTGGTCCCTTCCAGCTCTACAACTCTATGGCCCTACATTTATGTTTTGGAGGGGCAGCTCAGGAGTTTCAAATGCATGCTTGAAAATTTAAAGAATGAATATGTGGAAGATTGTAAACAAGTGCACTGTGTGCACACACATGCCCCAAAACATACATACATATTAGAAAACCATCAGATATGTAGTTTCACTTGTCAGAATCTATGCTGGGAGTCTATCTGTATCTCGCAGGGAAGAAGCTGTCCTCTGTTCAATTTTGAGGGTCAAAAATGAACAAGGGAAAGTTCACTCGCCAGCTCCTGAAGTTGTTCAAGGTCTGGATTTCATTGGCTGTCCAGGATGAACCCACAGGGTACTGGGCAGCTACTGAACCCTGCTCTTTCACTAACTACAGTGGTACCTCGGGTTACATACGCTTCAGGTTACATACGCTTCAGGTTACAGACTCCGCTAACCCAGAAATAGTGCTTCAGGTTAAGAACTTTGCTTCAGGATAAGAACAGAAATCGGGCTCCGGCGGCGTGGCGGCAGCAGGAGACCCCATTAGCTAAAGTAGTGCTTCAGGTTAAGAACAGTTTCAGGTTAAGAACGGACCTCCGGAACGAATTAAGTACTTAACCTGAGGTACCACTGTATTCAAAGGCATTTAGTTTCTTTGAGAGCTGCCAATGTACAGATATCAAAAGATGCAATGCAGTACTGTATTTCAATCAATTCCAGCAAAAGCTCCAATTTAGGAACTGTTGCTGCAAATAAACAAACAAAATAAAAAGAGAGATTTACTGAGGAGCTTGGATCTCATAGCAGAAGCAACTAGCTGGAAGGTCTTTGAGGTTGAGGGTTGGAGAAGGAGGTTTAAGGGTGCTGCGATTTTAAAGTTAAGATCTTTATACCAACTGAAGAGAGGTGAGGTTTTAGGTGGGTGCGCCCTCTTGTGGCCATATCACAGAACATAAAAAATGCAAGTACAGTAAGCACTTCAGAGATGCAGAAACACTTGTGGATGCTGTTCACCTAGGTTTAGATTTTCAGCACTGATGTTCTGGCTTGATAAATTCTCCCTCCCTCTTATTCTCTCTCCCCCTCTGCTGCTACTATTTGCAAAAGAGCTCTTTGGAAAACCAAACAATTTCCAAGATGAACCTTATGCACAAGGTTTGATAAAAGCCATGCATATTTGTGTACATCCTACCTTTCCGGTGCCTGACCACTGCCATACTTAGTGTATTTCAAAAGCAGTACAAGAGCTTTATGTAAGGAGAGGATATTAGGGATGTTGCTACCTGTCCTGCATCTCCTGGGAAGGTGGGAAACAGCACATGGTACCTAGATTATATACACTGAAACAACTACACTCTTGTTCAGAATACACAAAAACGCTTGGGTAAGGTTACCTGAAAACAGAACATAGGAACCTGCCTTATATTGCATCAGACCCACTGGCCCATCTAGCTCAGTACTGTCTACACTGATGGCAGCAGCTCTCCAGGGTTTCAGGTAGGCAGTATCTCTCAGCCCTACCTGGCAATGGCAGGGTTTGAACCTGGGACCTTCTGCATGCAAACTCCAAAACTGAGCTACAGCCCTTCAGAACAAGCTGAAGCTACATCTGCTGGCAGCTCCACACATTCTGACTGCTTCAGGGAACATATAACGTGTGGAAATCACAAATAAGTGCATTTGCACCTTCAAACATCAGCACAGACAGGCCAGGTTTCTCTGATCAAGTTTCTGAGGTTCATGAACAGTGGTGTTTAAAACTGTGCACAGAACATGCTTTGTATGTTTGCTGCAGCAACTAAAGTGTCACATTGCTCTAAATAAAAACTGTACTTCCCCTTTCTGGACAGGTTTAGGTCCAGGAAACCTGGTAACGAATAGGAAAGGGATCAAAACCTATTCAGAGGAATCCCACCAATGTGACAATAATTTGCTTCAGTTTTTGCAGATGCATAACACCTATACCTGAGAATTAATTATCCCAGGTTCAACATTCCTCAAATTAAACCTGGATTTAAACAGGTGGTAAGAAATGCCCAGTGGTACCTTGGAAACTAGCAAATGCACTGTGGCATAAGTTTTGTGGGTCAGAGACCACTTCATAAAGTATTTATCCTTAGGTGAGCAACTGATCAAGATAGACCATCTATGTTATTTGGAATGAGACAGGATGGCCTAACAAAATCCTGCCAAAACTTTTCATAGGCCATGTTCCAACCATCTATTCAAGCTACAAAGATTGAATGAAAGGTATATAGTTTCCTTTATGTTCTTTCTGGCCATTTCTGACCCTGTCTGCCTACAATTCATATATATAACAAGTTGTAGTTTAGGAAAAATAGATTCTGACCTACCAAACCAAATCCACATTTATTCAGGAAATTACTTAAGAAGTAGGGACCCACTGCTAAGGAAGGAGACAGAATGTTAAATCAGGGCAGAAGTTTCCAAAAACAGAGGGAAAGTAAGGAAAAGTGGTAAGGCAGTAGATGTTAAGAGTTGATCACACTTCTGAATACCTGCTAATCATAGTCTTATTTAAATGCAGCACCAGGTGTTTTAAAGAGCCTTACCACACAGGTCTCCATTCAGAAGAATCACATCTCTATAATTCAGGCTGAGGCACCTTGTACACACAACATTAGCAGATACAAAACACCTGTGCAGCAAGTAAATGTGGATAGCTCAGTTGCTTACAGCGTGGTGCGGATAACGCCATGGTTTGATCCCCACATGGGACAGCTGTACATTCCTGCACTGCAGGTGGTTGAACTAAATGATCCCCAGAGTCCCTTCCAACTCTACAATTCTATGTACCAGGAACCCAACTTGTACATGATGCTGAAACTCTTGGTTAACCCACAAGTTCCCACTCTTTTTTGTTGACTTTAGTGCGGTTCTCTATCATGAAGGTTCAGAAACTGTTCTATTCACCGACTCGTTATCTGATCAGCAATGAGAACTGCTCAGAAACGGGTGTTAAGCTGCAGTTGCCTTTTAGAAGAAGATGAAACTGAAGGATTCTCTTGCAAGAAACAAAAATGAAAGAAGGTGGCATAGCATTGTACCACAGGCGGGTTTCATGACAAGTGTTCAACTGACTCAGAGGCAAGCGATACCATAGCTACTGGTGCTTTTGAAAAGAAAAAGAAAGAGATGCTTTCTCCTCTTAACAGTGAAGCCACAAAGCTCAAAACACATTTGTGTTTCAGACTATCTGTTCCACTCCAGGAAGGGATAGAATTACAGCACTATTGTGCCCTTTTAAGAAGAAAGTCATTCCAGAAAAAAGTCACCTTCGGCAAGCGCACGTATCAGGAAATGAAGATGCACACAGTGTCGTTGCTACTGGCAAATGAAAATATTAACAATGATGTTGCTCTGTAACGACGCCTTTGAGAACATGGGAGCAGCCATGCTGGATCAGAGCAAGAGCACATCCAGCCCAGCATCCTATTTGCCATGTGAGCCAATCAGGCACAAAGGCAATAGCTTCCCTCCAAGCGCTGGTCCCTAACAACATGGAGGCTTCTTTTAAATTATTTTAGTATGCCGCCTTTCCATAGTTAAAACCATGCTCGAGGCAGCTTACAATATATTTAAAAAACCGTAATGTAATAGTAGTCAGAAACAGTAAATATAAGACCAAAAAGCACATAAAACATAACATCTAAAATAGAAATACAAAATAATTAACATCAGCAACAGCAACGACCCTGCCCTCAACAAAACTCTAAGCCAGTGTTTCCCAAACTTGGATCTCCAGCTGTTTTTGGACTACAGTTCCCATCATACCTGACCACTGGTTCCTGCTAGCTAGGGATGATGGGAGTCATAGTCCAAAAACAGCCAGAGGCCCAAGTTTGGGAAACCCTGCCCTAAACAATACCCCAGCCCAAGTCTGTTCAGCAACCTCAGTTTCTGCAGCTGGAGTCAGTCCAGGCCCCCTCTCCCATGCCAGGTGGGAAAAGGCCTGCAAGGCAGGGAGCAGGTCTTCTAGGACTTTTGTCTTTTCTGTGTTTTTATCTTTTTCTATTTTCTGCCTTGATTCCCAGGAAAAGATGGGGTAGAAAGAAATATTATTATTACTATTATTGCCACCATGAGTAATAGTCACTGCTCCATAAGTGGCCTTCCCCATAAATTTGTCCAATCCACTTTTAAAGCCATCTGAGCCAGCGGCTGTCCATATCTTGCGGCAGTGAATTCCCTAAATCAGTTGTGCATTTTGTGCAAAGTCCTGACCGTCCTAAATCTTCCGTCAACCAGGTTCACTGAATGAATCAGAGTTCTATAGCATTACAAGAGAGAGAAAACTTGCCTCTGTCCACTACACCTAAAAGCAACCCTGCTGGACCAGACCAAAGACCTTTCTAGTCAAGCATCCTCTTTTTCACCATGGCCATTCAGGTGCCTGAATGGGAAAAGACCAAAATCGGGATGTGACAGTGATAGCTTTCTCTCGCCATGGTTCCCCAGTGGCCAGCATTCACACACATCCTGCGTCTAATCCCAGAGGTAACATATAGGCATCCTGAGTAGGAACCATTGATGGCTTTATCCTTCCGTAAATTTTATAATCCAGGGGTTCCCAAACTGTGGCTCATGGACCACCAGTGGCTGATGAGATACAATCAAGTGGTTTAGGGTGTGGCTTTAAAAATACAATTAAAAACCATATTGTTGTTGTTTAGTCGTTTAGTCGTGTCCGACTCTTTGTGACCCCATGGACCAGAGCATGCCAGGCATTTCTGTCTTCCACTGTCTCCCACAGTTTGGTCAGACTCATTTTTGTAGCTTCAAGAACACTGTCCAACCATCTTGTCCTCTGTCGTCCCCTTCTCCTTGTGCCCTCATTCTTTCCCAATATCAGGGTCTTTTCCAGGGAGTCTTCTCTTCTCATGAGGTGGCCAAAGTATTGGAGCCTCAGCTTCAGGATCTGTCCTTCCAGTGAGCACTCAGGGCTAATTTCCTTAAGAACGGATGTGTTTGATCTTCTTGCAGTCCATGGGACTCTCAAGAGTCTCCTCCAGCACCATAATTCAAAAGCATCAATTCTTCGGCGATCAGCCTTCTTTATGGTCCAGCTCTCACTTCCATACATCACTACTGGGAAAAGCATGGCTTTAAAAACCATATAGCACAGCCCATTACAATTGTTACAACAGGCAGAAAAATCAGTATGTGGTCTAGCAATTTTCAAGTGGTCCATGGAGACCAAAGTTTGGGAGCCACTGGTCTAATCTCCTTTTAAAGTGGCTTTAAATCAGGAGCTTTCAGAAATGACGGAGTCCTATGTGTGCATGTGGAGTGATGATCATGCTCCATTTTACTTAGCAAATGGCTTCCAAAGAAGGAGGTGGTACCACCGACAGAAGTGTGTCAGTTCCATCCTATCCCCACTCCCAGGAATTGTCCAGAAAACTGTGTGAAAACCCAACGCCAATCAGGAGCATAATTTGGGTGCCCACTTATATGTTTCAACCAGTAAAAGGAGAAGGGAAGGGAAGGGGGCAAGTTGCCTTACCCCACAGATATTGCAAGCCAACATTAGTTTCTTAGTTTAGATGAGGCCACCATTTTGTGTTATGTAGAGCTGAAAAGAAATCCAACTTCCTCATGTGCTGCTTTCCGATTTGCAAGCATTTTTATAATGTGTGGGAAATATTCAAAAAATAGCACACACCCCCTCCTTGCCGCATGAAATGGTACAGTTCTCACTAGCACCCCATTCCACTGCAGGTGTACATGCTGCCTCTGTAGCCCACCTGAGTCTAAGCTTAAAACTTTAAACAGACTTCCAAGCCACTGGAGAAGAACATAATAAAATTATGATATCTTTAAATTGCTCCTTTTTCATGCTACATTCTGCAGTCTTAATTTTCTGCAATCATAAAGCTACACTTTTTTTTAAGGAGACCAGGAATTCCAACAATCTTGGAAAGAATTCTTCCTGCGCTGTGTTTGTCTGGCAGTCCTTTATTCAGAAATACAGTGGTACCTCGGGTTACAGACACTTCAGGTTACAGACGCTTCAGCTTACAGACTCCACTAACCCAGACACAGTACCTCGGGGTACTATGTAGGAACCTTGCTTCAGGATGAGAACAGAAATCGTGCTCTGGTGGCACAGCAGCAGCAGGAGGCCCCATTAGCTAAAGTGGTACCTCAGGTTAAGAACAGTTTCAGGTTAAGTACGGGCCTCCGGAACGAATTAAGTTCTTAACCTGAGGTACCACTATATTCTCTTCCCTGCTCTCTTCTTTGAAAAAAAGCATAAAGCTGGAGGGAGAAGCCCACACCATGATTTCTAACTCTTACTTCCTCCATCAAATTGCTGGGTGGAAAGTGTTTCATGTTTGCATCCGTTGCCTTGGAAAAAAAGTGACATTTGCAAGCCACAGGAGCCAATCATTATGAGGCTTGTGGTTGCATAATCATCCTGAAATTATATTTAAATGGCAGAATGAGCCGACACATCTACCGGCTGCATGCAAGGGAGCTCCTCGGAGGCTTCTGTATTTTACTCTCATCATAAGCGTCTGAAACTCGGAACAGGTACGGAACAAATGGTAAAATTAATAACAAATTTTAAAAGGGTGATTAAGTGCCCCCTAGCTGCCTGATATGCTTAGGCGTCAAACTAAGAGGAGATATTTTTATCTTGAAACGTGTGTGCATACTGGAAGAAAACTAGCAACCCAACCTGCAAATTTGTTCCTAAAACAATTCTTGGGTGATCTTGGAGCAGTTATGGCTTAAGTAACCTGTTAAGATTTGAATCACAGAGCCTGCTGTAAAATATGACATGTAGCACAGAACTAGTTAGCTCTTGCAGAATAGTAACTACCTGTGTTAGATAAATAAAATAAATACATTTAAATCCTACCTTTGAGGTTAAACCTCTTATGGCAGATAACAGAAAAATAAAATGCATGTTTAAAATAAAAAAAGAAGTCAGGAAGTAAGAAGAACAAAATCTAAACTTGGAATTTTTTTTTAAAAAACCACACCCCTACCCCTTGCGATTAATGTTCCTAGCCCTCATGATTAATGAGAAGGAGGAGAGAAATCAAACAGTGAGTTTGTTGGCAGAGGGTGCCTGCCATGGAGGGCTGATTCCAACACACTACAGATGATGTAAGGGATTTAGAATCACCACTGGAAAATGGAGGAAGGTGGTACCTGTCCCAAGTTTGGATTGTTAAGTGTTAAGCAACAAAGGCCTGGGCTGGGGCTTTCGGTAATTACTGGAGGCGGGTCCCTTCTGTAAAGTTCTCAGATCCTCTCCATAGCAGTCCCCATCGCCCTTTGCAATCTGTTACTGTCATTGTCCTTCGGTCTTGAGAATATCAAGCCTCCTTCCATAACGGCAAATAAACCAAATCATGACGGCGTAAAAAAAAAAAGAAACCTAAAGCCTGTTGAGCATCTAGCTTCAGGCAGAGAGATAGACTTGGAACTGATGTATTTTTGTTCAGTTCTGCCCTTGGAATTTTTTTTTTTTAATTGGCTGTTGTTTTTTTAACTGCAGCTGATGTAGAATTTGGTTCTAAGAACAAAATCCTGGGCTGCATTCCTACACACATTCCTTAACCTGGCAGCAAGAGCCATTCAAGTCACTGGGGCTTATTTCTGAATAGACATGTATAGGATTGCACCGTTAAGCCTATAATCATAAACCGGGCTTCAGAACAATGCACAAATCCTCATTTCTGGCAAAGGAGAGAGAATGAGCTATGACTTGGAAAGCTCCCCCACCTCGCCCTTCCCATTTGAATCACTTTTCTGCCGTTAATTCCGCAAAGTGACCACAGGCAAGTCAAACTTGCTTCAGCCTCAGGCCCCCCCTGGGGACAATTATACTGACCCTCCCTTACAGGATGGTTGTAAGGATTAACACGAGATCACGTGTGTGAAATAGTGTTGTAATCTTGGCTGTGGCTCCCTGGCTCTGGAATTCCTGCCCAGGAGAGTCCTGTCCATTCAGCCTTTCGGGTTGGCAATAAAATAAGCCCTTTTATCTCCCCAAAAGGGATTTGGGTTTTTTGGCTCCATTTTAAGTCTCCATGTTTAGTTTTGTATTGCACAATTCTAACCATTCCTTGGGATGCTTTTAAGAGCTGGCTAACAGGTGCAATTTTAAAAAAAAACTAATTAAATATAGAAATGCTCAGGTACAAGGCAATCGCCTCTGGAATATTTGACTCCAAGACAGAATACCAATATTTTACTAAAATAATAAATTTCAAAACCTCATAGGTTTTCCAAAAATATACAAACAAGGGGTTCTGATTTTTACTCAGAGTAGCCCCACTGAAACCAGTGGGATCAATTGAGTCATTTTCATTACTTCCAATGGGTCTACTTTGAGTAAGACTATTACCGGACACAAGCCATGCTTTCTTGATTTTGTTCATTTTAGTGTTTGGGATTGGCCATGCTTTTATTCTCTCGTTGAGGTCCAGAAATGGTGGTTTTGTGACCTAAATTCCAAGTCATTTCCCCCCACTACATTTGGCCCACTTGTATGAAAACATTTTTATGTGCAAACACACACACACCAAAAGTGAACTCTCTCAGCGTGTGGATTCCTATGTAGCCAAATCCTCACCATCCTCATGACAAAAGTCAAGTCTTCTGGAAATGTGTGAATTGTTAACTAATGTTCACTGTTGAATATGCAGAATGAAGAGGCTGTTGAAATGGCTCTGGCCTGCCCTGGTGGTTGTAGTTTTGTGCAAACCTGACTTGGTTTCCGCATCAGGCACTACTACGACTGTTCAAAATACCACAGTGGAAACCAGCACACTCCACAAGACGACCACCCCTTTAAAAGTGTCGCCCACCAATTCTGCTCCCTTCAACAGCAGGATCCCTGTGACGGCAACGCCGCTTCTCTTCACCTGCTTCATCCTTGTGACTAGTCTTTCTCTGCTAATGTAAGCTTTAAGTTATCCCATTAATCACTTGAAATTGTTTGTAAAATTCAGGAAAATCCAATCCAATCCAATTCTGTGAGTCCTGGTGTGTTTTCTGGCGAGCACGCATTCTGCTAGCAAATCCACAGTTACCAAGTGTAAACGTTTCAATTAATTTTGCCATCCCCTCCTCTTTGTGGTTCTACATTTCTCAAAGAGATATGTGAGTCCTTTCGTTGCTCAAGACACACATGAATCGCAGCACTTCTAACGCAAGCAAAGTTGGTTGTCAATGATGGGAAATATTCTTAACTTCAATGCATGTAAGGAAGTTTCTGTGTTGAAGAGAAACATTATGCAGCAAAATGAAAAATGGAAGCTGGTGGCATGGCAACTGAACTACTGTACAGAGAACAATACAACATTTTAAAACCACAAGGAAATAAGGGATGGGTGGACAATTCCAGGGGGAAAGGAGCTGAGGAACAGATCTAGAAGCAAAGTTGCACACCTTGTATTCAAACGAAAAATTCAATTATTCATGAATGTTTGGAGATCTTAATAAATAATGTCATTACAGTACATGCGTCTCTCGCAAGAATTATTTTTAAGGAAATAAGCCTCTACTTGCACTGTGGTATACATGTACAACTTCAGGAAAGTCAGCAGCATGCGAAATCCAGAAAGGCAGGTCACACTATGTTAGCCTACTAACCCCAATTCTGTAAGTCACTGAAGAGGTTGGGGTAGTGGAGGCAGATGGCGTACTGCCCCATCAACCTCAGTCTGTCCTTGGCCAGCCCCACACATGCCTGCCTTTCTACTTGCAACCAGTCCAGGGGGTGACACCACCGGCCAGTTTCCTCCAGCTTGGTCTCAGTGTTGCCCCGGTAGAACTCAGCAAGGCAGAGGATGGAGGGTAAAACTAAAATGAGTTGATTGACTTTCATTGGCTCATCGTTCTGCCCAGACACTGAGGTCCAGCGCTTAGGGCCTTCTGGCAGTTCCCTCACTGTGAGAAGCCAAGTTACAGGGAACCAGGCAGAGGGCCTTCTTGGTAGTGGCACCCGCCCTGTGGAACCCTCCCATCAGATGTCAAAGAGAACAACTACTACCAGACTTTTAGAAGACATCTGAAGGCAGCCCTGTTTAGGGAAGCTTTTAATGTTTGATGGACTACTGTATTTTAATATTTTGTTGGAAGCCGCCCAGAGTGGCTGGGGAAACCCAACCAGATGGGTGGGGTATAAATAATAAATTATATTATTTTATTATTATTATTATTATTATTATTATTATTATTATTATTATTATTAGGCTCCCCGTCCTCGGCCCTACCAGTTCCAATGGTCAGCAGCCGCCACACAGTTGGCAGTTCACACTTCCCAAGCATACTGCCCAGAGCCAGTGCAATTCTGGCCATTCATCTACCTGAATGATACATGGGAAACGTCGGAAGCTGGCTTAGAACAAATTGGACTGTTTGTCCATCCAGCCCACTATTGTCTACTCTGACTGGCAGCAGCTATCCAAGGTCTCGGATAGAAAGGACTTTCCCCATCACCTGATCCTTTTGTCTGGAGATGCCAGAAACTGAAGCTGGGGGTCTTCTGCATGCAAAGCATGAGCTCTTGCCTCTCCCCCCAAATACTTTGTGCCATGAAAATCACAATTTCTATACAGGGGTTCAATTCTGCTAACAGTTACAAGGCATTTGCAACTTGGTTAAGAGATCAGGGCACAAGTGGTTTGTAGGCTCCCCCCTCATTTGGCCAGGACACCCCATATTTACATCACCTTTGTGATCCCTACCTACGGAGAGCTCTTTCCCTCACAAGATTTAACGCCTTACCATCTGCAGTTTTGCAAGGTAGATTTTCAAAAATCCCGTTCTCTGAAAGATACTGCCCTTGTGGCACAAAACAGGTTGAACCCATGACACACGTTTTATTTTCTTGCCCATTTTATGTAAAAATATATGATAAGTATTTGGCCCCCTTATTAAAGGAGGGGATTTATCGCACTGACTCTTCCAGGGTGCCTTATCTGCTGAACAATTCTAGGAATGATGTTGTGGAGAATGTGGCAAGATTTTTAAGCGACGCAGTGAAATTACGTTACCATAGGTCCCAAGAGCCGTTTTCATACCTCACAATGTCTGGACAGTTTTATCCTAAAGCATCTCCTACTGTTTTGTTCACTGTGTCATGTTCTGATCCATGTATATGATGCACTTTCTCTATGTCAATAAAGGAGATTGGTTGTTTGAAGTGGTGTGTATTTTTAATGATCCGGCCATAATGGCTATGGTTCAGCCAGATAAGACTGCTTGTGGCAAGGTTTATTTAAAATTCCCCCTCTTCCTGCACATGTCACAAATTTCAAGCACATTGTTCCCCGACAACCAGAACACAAATATAATATATTGTCACAATCAAGCACCCAGCATGCCTTAGTGATGCCTGTAGAGTCAAACTCCGCTTACTATTTGTCAGTAACTTTATGGACAAAGTGCATGGCCGTTTTATGGACAAAGGATTAAGCTGGCGTCATAACTAACAATGGCGGTAGTTGTTTGAAAACAACGTGTTTTTATGCCTACTGACATGTGGCACGTAGACCGCAGTAAACAGGAGAAAGGGAGTAGAAAAAGCAGAAATTAACTCCAATGGGAGGCAACTTGAAAGAAGAGAGTCAGAAGGAAATGCAGGTATGGCTACAGCATAACAATGTGCAAGTGTGGTTTCACACCTCAGTTCAACCCAAATTTCCCTCCCATGTCAAAAGAGCCATTGCCTTGTGTCCTTCCAGCCCCCTTGATGCATGGCATACGCGATGAACATCCTCGCTGCACATGAACATATAAAAATGCCTTCTTCCAAAGCAGCAGTCTACAGTGACAGGCAGGAACTGATTTACTTCCAAGTGCCCCAATAACCTCACTGGCCTTGGGTACGACACACCTTGACTTGGCAGGGCAGGGTTTGGTGGGTGGGGAATTGCTGCTTCATCTCAGGGAGCAAAATGTCTTGGGCCAGTCCTGCCCAGCAGGCAGCTTGTGGGGCACATGCAAACCGCACCACATCCAGTATTTTTTTTCCCATTTGCTTCGCTTGCTCATCACACCTGGACTCCACTTCTCAAGCTCCTCGACTTTACACTTTTGATGATAGCTAACTGTTTTGTCAAGGATACCCTTTGCTGCACGAGCCTCATTTAGCTCAAGCACAAATATTTATATTGAACTGGTAGTCCAAAACAGGCACAGCAACAAGTGTGCACAGTGCAGACAATCTATGCCATATAGGCACTGGCACACAAAACAATGGCAAAAAGAGCTGAGGTTCAGGATGGTAAAGATTCAAGTTTGTTTTTGCATCTGTTGAGAAAACCTATTTTTAAAAAACCCAAACCCACAGAACTCCACAAGAGCAATAAATCTGCTCTCTCATAGGAGTGCATGCAGCCTTCCACATAAAATACTGAAACACAATCCAATGTGCACACAAGAGTTGTGCAGATAGGGTCTATCTATGGAGGTCATGGAGCTTTTCGCAACTCTGAGAAGCCTGCAAGCAAGCCCAGTGGCCACAGAGCACTTGCCTGAGCAAAGGAGCAGCTTGAAGATGGCAAAAATCCTCACTCCTCTTAAAAAGCGAACCAGCGCTAGAAACAGTTGTGGCATATTTTGCACACACAAATAAAACTCACTTTGCTAATGTGTTTAGAACACAACAAAAACATTTGAAATGACGGAGGCATTGCTGTCGCTTGGGAAGCAAGAAAATGAATGAGTTTGCTCCTTCATATAGACTTCACAATTCTTAATAGTAAATAATAAGGAACAAAGAGAAGTGGTCTTACCGGCGAGCAATGTAGTAGAAAACAGGGTTGCCAGCCTTGGATGTCCCAGCTTGATAGAAAATATTTAGTGTTTTCAGGGCCTTGAACTCCTCCTTTTCGTGCACCTGGTGCCTAAGGAGGCAAACATAAGCACACTGAAAATCTCAAATTAAGCTTGAGTGTCTACATCCCACCCCCAACCAAAAGCTGACTGCCATCTTTTTCAGGCTTATTCAAAACCCTTGAATCACATGTTGGAACTTCTACAAAAATACTCCTGAGGCATGGCAGAACATGCAAGCAAAAATAATAATAATCCTGGAATCTAGGAGTATGGGAGAATGTGTGGGGAAAGAACCATGAGCATTCAAAATGGGAAAAGAACCATGGACAGCATTGTATTTGCATTGGCCCCATGGCAACAGATTAACGCTAAAAGCTACTGCTAACAACAGACATCTACAGATCCACTACCTAGTCATAAATTCTTCAAACTTGGAACTGGTGAGATTGATACTGGACCACTGCGTGTCTGCCACTGGCTTGTGCTCAGGAGGACCAAGGTATGCCAGCAGAGTCGCCATCTTGTCAAATGGCCGTCTTCCAACAGCTTTGTGGTCCCTGGAGAAACAACTGCATGTTATCAACAAAACCCAACAACAACATTTGTAACAACCGGTATTTTTAGATTTTTCTTCTCTTCCATTTCGGTACAACATGCATCATCCTGCATGCATTAATAAGGAAATCAGACAAACATTTAGTGTGGGAAATACCCCGCGTTATTTACGCGGACAAAATACACTACAGAACCCAGGTTGCTTTCTGCAAGCATCACTGGCTTCCAATGCCAATCCTCCTCCCACTCTCCAAGCTTTAATAAAGTGTGTAAACAGATGAGTCTTATCCCATGTTCAGATTTCTGTTCCCGAGTATCACTGCAATTCCTCCTACAACCCATGCTCCACCCATCCTATCTGTGCTTTGCTTGCTCTGTGCCGCTGCACTGGATGCTATAATGAGGCAGACTTCAAGCTGTATCCAATGGTAGTCATACTCAGAGCAGATCCACTGAAATTAAAGGACAAGACAAACACAGGCTGATTCATTTCAATGGGTGCACTTTGAGTAGAACTTACAACCATGACTATCCCAGCATCCATACAACTAAAAAGCAAAATCACCCACAGTAGTCATCAGAGCAGAGGGTCACCAATCCGGCACTTGGGGAGGTTTTCCTGAATGCCCCTGTGCAGGTACCCCAGACTCTCAGCTTTCATTTGATAAAAGAATTAAGTTTCTAGCCGTCTTAGAAATAACATGATGGGCCAAAATATACAGGTACCTTCTAAGTGATTTCTATGAAGAGTGAGTGGTTTGTTTTCCCAGGTAATGCTCCCTGTTGCTATTAGATAGCAACATCACCAGGACTAGGAGGATATAGCTGACTTCTCATGGTACACAAAGTTGGCTCTCTCTTTCTCTAATGTTGTGTTATGCCAAGCGCCTCATGGTAGCCACGTTGTGTTATGCCACACACTCCATGGCAGCTATTTAGTGACTATTTAGCTGCCACTCCATGGCAGCTATTTAGTGACCCAGCACATTCTCAAAATTCAAGACATGCCTACTGCCCCCCCCCCAAATGGCAGCTGCTGCCCTACAGCATGTTCCTCGCTTTCTCCTTCAACTCTGACAAAGCCAACGATTCTTGGCCAGTGGTCAAGCTACTTCTACCTGTTGCTGGAAAGGTACTGGCCAATCTTCTCCTGATTGTTCCAGAGGAGCCGGTGCAAAGCAAGGACGTTGCCATCGCTGATGAAAGAGAGGCTGTGATTGACCGTGTCGCTGGCTGGACAATCTGATGCAATGTCCAGGAAAAACCTACAAAGAAAGGAAAGCCGTTGCTCTCTTTAGCAAGGATCTCACAGCTTCTCACTACAACCAACGGGGTGTTGGCTTTGTTTCTCAAGGCACACACGTTGTGGTTGAATAGTACAGTGTTCAAAGTAATATTATTAAAATTACAAGCAGGTACACCTAAAGTATGCTTGTTGCTAGGGATAAGGTGGCCACAGTGCTACAGTTAAAATGATCAGTCTTGGCAGTCATATACACTCTGACAGAAAACCTAATGGAGGGCATGAGGCACTTCCAGACTTTCCCGGCCCTTGTCCAGCGCAACACAACACCCACCATGACCAGGAGCTGCATAACAGCAAAAGGAATATTCTTGGAATCCACAATGTATGCAACGCTGACATTGATCTCTGCACATTTCTGCCTCTTTTATTTCTGGGAGATCTGTTTTGCCACGAGAGTAAAGGCAAACGTGATACGAGCTAACCACCCCACACTTCCCACCCCCAATGTATTTTTAGAAATAAAGAAAAAGAGCGGCTGTGCTGGAACAGACCAAAAACATCCGACCAGTCCAGCATCTTGTTTCACCCAGTGGACAACAAGATGCCTCCAGGAAGCCCACAACTACAGCCAGAAGGTGAGAGCCACCCACTCCACCTTGCTGCTTCCTAGCATCTTGCACTCAGGGGTGCACTGCCTCTGAACTGAGTAAGCCCAGATATCATGGCTATCCTCTTCCATGAATTAGTCCAATCCCCTTAAAGCTGAAATACTTTGTGGACCAATTCCATGCATGGTCTGCACCTGCCTGATCTGCCTATGCTGAATCACTTCTCCTGTCTCTGGTCCTTGAGACTTAATGGTTGCCATACTTGGATTTAGCCATTTGCCAGCCTCTGGCCTGTTTGACTGCACCCTCTGGAAACCCAGCCCATGCTGGAGAGACTCCATCAGGCAAGGCCTCTTTCCACCTGCCTTGCCCCCCCCCCCGCTTCCGGCCCTGGGACTCTTCATAAGGAAGCTGTGCCTTCAGTCTCTGCTTCTCATTTTGCATTGTGCACTGTGGCTTGCTGTTGTTTTATTGGAGTTTAGAAATCACTTATTGTAACTGTTAAGAGTGCATTTCTGTTTAATCTTAAAATGCTGATATTTAATATTATTCTATATTATTTTAATAAATGTTGAATGTTATTTTATTTGCATATTGTATTATGTATATTGTCTTATTTACATGATGTTAGCTGCTGTGAGCCTGGCTTTGGCCGGGGAGGGCGGGATACAAATAAAAAATTAATTTATTAATTTATGCATGAATGCATGCTGCGGACCATGCTATTTGCCTCTGGCCTTTCCAACTTACAGAGCCTGCAGATCCGACCCCTTTTGGCCTTTACAGACTTATAAAGGCAAAGCTCTTTTAAACTAAGCATTGCAACTACTTTACCTTCGTGCTGCATCAAAGTTGCTCTTCACAAAGTCATTAAAAGGCCGCATGTGCTCCTCCTTTGTAAACAAGACGTGGTTGGCAATGCTCTGCAGTACCTAGGTTAATAAAAAGAACCAGTGAAGCAACCAATCGTGCCGTGGGAAGCTGTGCCATGGCGTTCTCTTCCAAACGTTATTCCTGCATTACAAGGGATTTGCTTTAATCCAAGACGACTGAACATTTGCAGGCATGCTCTGGTCTAGTCCAGAGGACAAAGGGCCACTTTGTGGAGCATGGTTCTCAAAAAGCAGATCACAAATGCTTTACATAAATAAACGAACAACATATGCTATACTAGCAGGCTGTAAGAAGGGGTGACTTTTTTTGAACGCTCTCCCCTCCAACCCCCGAAACAAACAAGCAAAAACTCAATCTGGGGCAGGCGACCTTTTATTCCTATGGAACACCACAGTCCTGCCAGGGTAATGTGCTATATACTGGCAGTGGGCAGTGCTGAAGCCAGCGATGGGTGGATCAGGCTTCCAGGAGAGGGATGCGTGCCTCTCGCCAGAGGTCTGAACTTGCAGAGGGGTTTGGGAGTCATGCAAAGGGCCGCACAAAATTAAGCAGAGGGCCAAAGCTTTCCACGTGCGCCTTAGCTCCATTTCAAACCCCTCACAGCAATAATTTGCCTATTGTTTCACTCTGCACCTCACTCAAAGACCCACACATGCAAGAATTGCAGTTCTTTACCTTTGACATTAACTTCAAGCCCCTTTCGATTCTTGGCGGCGGCTTCTTATCCAATATCCCAGCCTCATATGGCGAGACAATGGCAGGGTTGATGAACCTCAGGAACATGGCACTCCCAACAGCTCCAATGCTGTTCTGAGGGAACCGCTGGCTGACAACCTAAATAGCACAAGTTGGAGTTTGATAAGGACACAACTTAAATGAAGGGCCAGAATGAGAACGGAAAAGAAAAATGAGAGGCCTTTTCAGCTCCCTATTCGTTGCCAAACCTTCCACATGTGTTACTGTACAGGATAAACAGAATAGGGTGCCAAACTGGACCTCTCTCGTTAAACAGGCCAGATCATTATTAGAAGTTAAGGAAGAAGAAAAGAGTTACTGATAATAGTACAGACAAGACACAATTTTACAGCATGATTTTCCCACACCCCCCTCTGTCTCTCACACAAATATATTCACACTCCGTCTTGTGGTGAAGCCCTTGTATGAGCAAATCCGTATGAGCAAGGCCCAAAACTAAAAAGCCATTTTGCAGTATGCTAATCTAAAAGGAAGGCAAGAGTTTCTTTGTACCTGAATTGTTTATGCACAAACCTTGTGGTGTGGAATGACAACTTTGCCAATGAAACCAAAATGCTCATTTATCAAACTAAAAAAAAACCAAAAAGAAAAAGAAAAGTTTTGCTTCGGTACACCCATCAGCAGGGAACTCTCAACAAAACAGGGAAGTCAGCAAGGTATAGAGGTTAGAATGCCTCACTAGGACCAGGAAGAAAAGGGGCCCAATTCCCACTTAGCTAAGAAACTCACTGTGTGACCTGCGCCCAGTCACCTCTCAGCCTAACCTCCCTCATTGGGCTGCCATGAGGATAAAAAAGAGTGGGGCAGGAACATGCATACCACCTTGAGCTCTTTAGCGGAATGGTGGTATATAAATGTAATAATATATAAATAAAAGTCATGAGTAGAAAGAGCCCATTCATTAAATTCCTGATTCACATGTCACATTAAACCAGTGTATCCCAAACTTGGGTCTCCAGCTGTTTTTGGACTACAATTCCCACCATCCCTAGTTAGCTGGACCAGTGGTCAGGGATGATGGGAAATGTAGTCCAAAAACAGCTGGAGACCCAAGTTTGGGGAACACTGCATTAAACCATTGTTTTAACATTGCTCTTAAGTTCCCACAGTACTCCTCTGCCTCTCCTGCCACACCACTGGATGAACAAGTTTACTGGGCTGTCTGAACCCAGGTTCCCGTTTGTCTCTTTGCAAACAAATCATGAGGTTGCCACTTGGGGACTGCTTGGGAGGTGGGGGCCGGGAACAAAGCATGTGCACCAGAGCAGCACGCATTCACAATAAACCATGGTTTGTTTTAAACCACGGCTTAACGTATTGTGTGAACTGGACCAGTCTCTGCCAAGAAATTGCAAAAAGCACTCCTGTGTATGTTGCATGTGAGAAAGTAATGGAGTGTTTGCAATATTAACTCTGGGGGGAACATGCAGAATACTTATTTCCTCTAAAAGGGAAACAAAGTCCAGAATTAAATTGTTCATATGCTTTTCTGCCAGTAATCTTCTAACGTTCTGGTTTAGATGTAACAGGGCTACTCTAACAAACCACAATTTGCTGGAGCATGAATGAGTATGACCTCTTAGAGCTTGCCAAAGATTGGATCACAGTTCACAATACTGATTTCTAGGTAGCTCTTCCTGGGTTGGGTGGCAAGGAGGTTCAGAATCATGCTGGCTCATACGCGAACAAAGACAATGCCCATCTGCAAAGGATCTTGGATGCGAAACCCCAAATCTGCCATCCAACACAAGGACATTAGGCAAACTCAAGAGGCAAGGTGAGCAGGACAAGCCAGCTGCAATCACAATTTCCCAGCGCATAATAATAATGAACACATTCATATCCATACATATCCTGCTTTCCTCCTATGATGAGACTCAAGGAGGAATACCTGAGTGTTTCCCAGTCTCCCACTGAGGCACTGGTGAGGTCCAGAACTGCCGAGGTTCAGCAAAGCTACCGAACACACACATAGGCCAATTCATGCCAATTCGTAGAATAAGCAAAGCCAAGATAAACTGGCTATACAACACTAGACATTAACAATTGCAGGACACTTGGAATTTCAATGACTAATTTAACTCAGAACACTGTGTTGTTCTTTAAAGGGAAGGACAAAAGAACTGGCACTAGATCCTTAAAAGGGATACTGGTTTCTAAGAACTGGGTATTCTTCCAATGGCTCTTCATATTAGCAACCTGCAGATGGTAGCTGCTGGGTCCCAAATCCCACATATACCAGACTGCCAATCCAGCATTTTATATAGATAGTCTCCGGGAGTGGCACTTGGATTAGTGGTTTATGAGAAGGGTGGCTGCAGAGGGAACAATGCCTCAAGACATGGCAGGTGTCTTCGAGCAAGTTGTGTGCATGGCTGCAGCCACAGAACATGTCAGAACAGGCCGAGAGAGTTGGGCCAGTGCCCATTTCATCTTTGAGACGGGCAGGAGCACCCAGGAAAAAAAACCCCACAGAAATCCAATTGGAGTAAGAGCTCTGAAGTCCTGTCATTGTGCAGTGGGCAAGATTAGAAGAGAAGAAGCACATCCATGGAGGAAAACACAAATTCAACTTCCACCCTCATAGCAAGTGGAAGTAAACAATCTGCTCCCATCTTGTGGACCAGTCAACAACACCCTTTTTTTTATTCTAACTGAACAGAAGGTCACCCGAAGAGATTTGTTCTCTGAAAGGTAGGCAAATGGCCAAATGTCATTAAGCATCAGGAAAGTCTTGTGTTTTAAAAACAAAAAACATGAGCAAAGTAGAAAAAATACTGAACCTTCTATCCATGTGCCCCCCATAGTAGCATTTTGGTTAGGAAACACTTTTGGAAAGTTTGACACAAAGGACACCCAGCACCTTTCGTTAAGGTTCCCATGTTCACTTCTCTTTCACACTTTGGAGGGAAAGTTAGAAAGTAAGGCCAATCCATTTGTGTACACATATTTTACTCCACCCTAAGCAGGTATAGGTGAACAACTGAAATATTTAGAGTATGTTATTGGGGCATTTTCCCCATCCCGACCAGTTTTGGAACTTGTTTTCATAAAAAGAGGGTTGCCAAGGGCATGCACTTAACTCAGCCCATCATGCATATAGTAATTGAATGAAGAGCCTCATGCATCTTGCAATCCACATCTACTTCCTTCCTTGCTGTTGCTCATACTTTAATGCTATCTACCAACTGGTGTTGCTTCCAGTTCTCATCAGAAAGGTCCACCTACTTCTCTTGAGGAATGCCTTCTTTTTTTCCTGGAGGTCCCTGCAAATACCAGTGCACACATATGCCTCACCCTTATTTTCTGACTTTCCCCTTCTTATTTAGCATTGCAAGTGACGACAAAGAGAGGTTCATCAGAATGATGGTGCAGAGCTGCAGAGGTACCCTTCCGAAATTGAAAGAGGCACATTCAAGATTTATTTTTATTTTTATTTTTGTAAAAAAACAACAACAGATGTGACTTCAAAGTTTCAAAGTCCAGTGTTAATTGAAATGAAAGCTCTTTGGTGCCAGAATTAGTAGAATGATTTTTGCAATGAAAGTCAAGTAGAGGCTTGAAAGTGAAGAGCTTTTGGAACAGAGAGAGCAAAAAAAACAAAAATCAAGAAAAGGGGTGTTCTGTGTGCTTTGAAAGAAATGGCTAATAAAACTTCTCCAAAACTTACTGATTTTTTGTTTTCCTTTTTTTCTTTTACGGTAGCTTTATTCAGGAGAGAGTGGCAAGTTGCCTACAGAACAGAGATGAGCACAAACAAGTCACAGCACCAACCACATACACAGCAACAAAAGAAACCCCCAATGTCCACCGGTACACAAAATTACACGATCAAATGTAACAAAAACAGAACAGAAAATGAAATTACACACTCATGTTGGATGGAGTTTGTGTTTCATGTGAGTGACCACAATTTGTCCACAAATACGAAAGCAAGCAAATGTCAGGTTCCAATCATTTCTACTATTTCTGGCTAGGTTGAGAATTTTTAAAGAGTATTTATTTGCTAATCTGTTGTGTGTTATTGCATGTATTGTCCAGAATATGTGCTTTGAGAGGGTCCAAATCAATTCTTCCCAGTCCCGAAGTTAGATGCATAATCAGCATTGTACCAGAACTTGTAAATGGTTTTTTAAAAAATCAACATGAAGCCCATATATATGAACTTTTTTTTTTAGTATACCATGTAGAATATGACACCAAAGATAAAAATATTCAGGTCCCCATTCTTGCAAAGGGTTGCAGTAGTGCTTCTTTTCTCCCCGCTACCCACACAAAACCTTTTGCAATGCACAGAGGGAAACTTCGCAACCTTATTTGACCAGTTCAGGCTTTAGAAGAAATATGTGCATCTGCTTCAGCTGAGTAAATATTTGGCAACTGTGGCAGGTCAGCTTCTCCCAATCCACTCATGCATTGGGCACAGGCTAAACACCCTTATCCAGCAATGCTTGCAGGATATTCCAGGTCAACTGTTACCCCAAGAACTGCAGCTGTATAATTCATTCTATCCTCACCCCACACATGGCTCTGTGACATGGTGCACCTGCTGCCTAGCAGGCAAAGCAAATGAAACATTAATGATTAAACTCTCTGTCCTGTTAGAAAGCAAGCAAAGTATTCTCGGGGTATTTACTAGTCCCTCATGACAGAATTGGTCTGGAAGGTCTGGGTCCCTGGGATAATTGGTCTCTTATTCATGGGGGGGGGGAGAGAATAAGCCAGCCTATGCATTACTAGAATAATAATATATCACTTATACCATGCCCATCTTGACAACAGCTATCAACTTTTCCCTTTTCTTGCGAGGAATCCTGCTAGGAATAAGGGAATATCCCTTTAAAAAAGGGAAAAGTTGACAGCTATGCATCTGATTGGGTCGCCCCAGCCACTCTGGGCATCTTCCAATATAATATAAAAATACAGGTTGCATGTAATTTAGTTAGGCAGCTTTTGTTGTTTAAAAAAATGCTTCTATTTGCATACATTGACAATGAATTATGTACAGCATTTAGAGATTTTTTAAAAATTAAGCGGTGTGGGTGTATATACATGCTCCCCAACTCTAGAGATAAGGGAACAATTGTGTTCCCCTTCCCACAATCTCTCAGAGCTTGGGATCCAAGACTCCCGCAATGGACTGGCAAGCCTATTGAGACCAAGTGCCAAGCCAGCCACAAGAAACGATCTGTTTTCTCCCACCAGAGGCTGGAACATACATGTTTCAAACTAGCAGCCACCCAGTGAGATTAGACGCCCAACCAGCTTCTGGTAGGAATCGGTTGTAATTAAGGAAGCTTCTCCCCACCCACATGCAGCACTCAGTTGTCAGAGGAAGTTGCATCAGGGCTTCCTCCTATCCAAGAGGAATGGGGCAGGAACAACTTGTAAGGGTTAACCAGTGATGGCCAAACTTGGCCCTCCAGCTGTTTTTGGACTACAACTCCCATCACCCCTAGCTAACAGGACCAGTAGTCAGGGATGATGGGAACTGTAGTCCCAAAACAGCTGGAGGGCCAAGTTTGGCCACCACTGGGTCAAGCAGATGGCATATCTGGGGCAGAGGGTGGGGTGGGGTGGAGAGGAAACCCAGCCTCAGGGAATGCACATCCTTGCCTTAAAACCGACACACAGATCTTCACCGCTTTTCACCTAGAACAGCAAATGCAGCCCAGTTAACAGAGTCATTTGAGGAGCTTGCTCTTGGCCCTCGCTTTGGCAGTTCTTCCCCACTTCCATGCATGCATACTCTTGGGAGAAACGTAGGGGAGTGAGCAGCTGGGAAAAGAAGCCTGTGGACCTCACCCTGACGGCTTGGATCCTCCCAATCACAAGCTGGAGCATAATTTCCTGCCTAGGATGCCTCCAATTCCATCAGTTAGGCAGAGGAAACTGCAAATCCCCTTCTCCCCGGAAGAAAAGGATGCTTCAGTGCATGCTCAGCAGCATCCAGGTTTTAAAGATGATGCCTAGAGGCCTCTTTGGGTCTCTGGTCAACCCCCCACATTATCAGCTCCCCCTTTACACAAGAGCAAGTTTTCTGGGGGGAGGGGAAGAGAACAACTGGTGGGGAAGGCTGGCAGCAAATTTAACACAAGCCAGGCCCAAACCTCAGTCACGAGCTGATTCAGAATGTGCTCAGTCACTACCGATAAAGTTATTTACAACACCAGGTATCCCACATCCCACAACGCAACCTTTAGGGAAAATATTGTTTATGCCTCATGAGGATGTAAGTAAGTAGATACTCGATCCATTAAATAAGGGAGAAACTGAATCATCCTCACAGCAGTTCTCTAACTGCCTCTCTCCAATGGAGAAGTAACCTTGAATGCTTAATACTTTCCATAGCATCTCGAACTTTACAGTCACTACACCATAAACTCCATTAACAAAATTCATTGCACGCTCAAAGAGTTGGCTGCAGGTCTGCATCTGAAACAGAAGCTGCAGACTCAGCTATTGTCCTGTACACTGTTCTATTGGGGGCTGGACAGAACCAGTTTTTACTTGGCAAAGGAGAGCACCTACGTTCTATACCCAAAGAATGCGACTAGCAAGCAAGGGCATTTGGTCCAAGTTCCCTTCCTTTACTTTGCAAGGCCCACATGTGACACGTCTCCAGTAAACGAGAGGTGTGGAGACATAATCACAGAACGCTCTTCCCTAACCCTGGGAATTTCATGCTGAGTGACAGTGAGAAGCAGTCACACCTATTTCCCCACTCAGTTAGTTGTCATTTCCAGAGGGAAAGCTCTTGGGAAGGATTTCACCATGGTCCTTCTCTAAAAGGCACTTCATTCTTCCTGAGCAGCTTTAATATAAAGAGCAGGGATACAAACATCAATCTCATTTCACCGCTGTCCCTACAGAATTGGCTTCTCAGTTGGATGGGGAGAGGAGCAAGTTAACTGATATTGCTGATAGCGCAAAGCTTTGGGGAAAGAGAACAGATGGTAAGAGAGGAAGATGTTTGGAGGCAAACCGATTATTCCTGCCCAGCAAAGCAGAAAGGACTACGTTGCGTCAAACGGACCTCCATCTTCTTTTATGACCCTTCCTGCCATCTCTCCTATGCAGAAACTCAACAACTGCTTGCAGGAGGGAGGAATACCAGGCCCATGGATTGAATGCATCCCTTCAGGTGCTTGGGACTCTCCCTAGGCCACACATGCCCTCGCTCAGCAGCCTTGCCCCACACCCTCAAGCATGACCTTGAAATGTGATGGCAATGCTTCTTGCTTGCTCATAGCCTGGAATGCAGGCTGCTGTGCGAAAGGCAAGAGCCACTATCTCCTGCTCCACCCACTTTTGCCTCTGGCCCCACCCACCACTGGCACATGTCCCCAGAAAAAGGCTCCCTACCCACTCAGTTCAAAATCAAGATTTACTCCTTCATCAAGCCAGCTTCTCTTCTTTCCTCTTTGTCAGGGCTCTATCCAATATTGTGTGATGCTGCCTGAAACAGGACTACTTTAGAACGCACAACTAAATTCACCACCCAAGGGGAGGGGGAACAAACCTAAACCCTCCTTGCATTGAACAACTCACCTTCTCTGGCAGAGAAGAGATGGGATCCCTTCATTTCTCCTCTGCCAGTTTTCTTGGTTTCTACACTGGTCACAGAAGATGGAAAGCTCTCTCTCTCTCTTTCTCCTCTATCAGATTGTTTAGTAAAATAACATTTTTTTAACCACCCTGCCTAGTGTCTAGCATTTCAGCCATCATAGTAAGAGATGTCTTTATCCATCTAGTTCCTACTCAGAGGAGACCCATTGAAATAAATGTGCCTAAGTTAGCATCCATTTATTTCAATGGATCTAGGACTAGCACTGGATGCAACTTAGCAGGCAAGTATTTTAATTTTTATATTTGCAAGCTACTAAAAAAGTTTAGAGTTTATTACCAGGGCTGTTGTAGTCTACCTGCTTTTTCCTTGAACTACTGCTTTTAGACATGCAAGAAGCTTTTCATGTAGAAGATGACACACACACACACACACACACACACCCATCTGCATCCTCAAATGGGCAGTCCCAGGAGAATAAAGAGATTTTCATTAATGTGCAAGCTCATCTCTCAAGCATATAACTAGCCTTTCAAGTACAGACAGCGGACACAACTCAAATGCCCCGCACAGTGCATATAGCAGCACACAGGTGGAACTCTGTAAATCACTGCAACAGTAGGTGATGCATCAAAACCTCAGCAAAGGCAAAAGGTTGGCCCTGGTAACAACCAAGGTGTAATTTATTGTGCATGAATTTCCCCAGTCCAGCAGAAGCAAACACAACGAAAGCAAGATTTCAAAAATAAATAAATCAGTAGCAGTGCCCTTGGAGGGTGATCTGAAATGGTTTAAAAGGCTCTTTCTTGTTGAATCAAGGCCAGGGAGCCAATCAGCCCTCAGCCCTGTCAGTCAATAACCTGGGGAAGAAACACAGACCACACGGCATTGCATTGATCAGACAGACAGACAAAGAATTCAAGGAGAAGAGAGAGTGGCTCACATCTCTCTGAGCCAGTTGCCCATTTCAACCACTGAGAATGCCTCTTTAACTTTTCCTCAGGCAATAGGCCCAATGCAGCTGCAACAGAAGGGACCCTCACCTTCATGGCACAGATAGGGGGAAGTAGTGCTTCTCCAGAGGTGGCTGGACTCCCAACTCCCATCAGCCCTATCCGGCATGATGGCAGTCAGCGATGATGGGAGTTGCAGTCCAACAATGTCTGGAGGGGCACAGCCTCTCCACCCTTTTCCCAACACTGTCCAACGAAATGTACAACCTAGTGTTGCCAGATTCAGGCATACCTGATAGAGACAATGGCAGACGCTTCGAAGCTGAGGTGGAAACTCTGCAGAGGAGTTGATAATGGCATGGAAGAATTTCTCTGTCATCTGGAGAAGGCTCCGCTGGTTATCATCAAGGCTTTCTGCGGATTCCAACCTGTAAGACAGGTCTGTCAAGGCTTTGCCAGGCTCCCTAGCTTTATTGGTGCTGCTAACACCAAGGCTGCAGGTTCGATGCCCGTATGGGACAGCTGCATATTCCTGCACTGCAGGCGGGTTGGACTAGATGGTCCTCTGGGTGCCTTCCAACTCTGCAGTTCTATGATTTCTCCAGCACAAACTACAGCTTTGCTTCCTTCTGCCTATCGCTAGCTACAATGCTGGAGAGCTTCCAAGCAGCAGATGGGACTGGTCTGCAAGTTTATCCCCCAAGCCTGGCATCTGGATGGCATCAAAATGCAGAAAGGGCTGCTTTTGTGGGCTGGCCTCCTTAGCATCAGCCAGCTTTAGTCTGAGACCATCTGCAGATTTCTGCCCCCTCCTGTCTGCAGTGAAGAGCCTGGAGCTTGGTCTACATAACACACAGAGAGCAACATATCCCTAATTCTACTGCACCAGATTTTAATTGTAATCTACTCTGGCAGCTAAGCTAAAAAGCAGAACACAAATAAAATAAACGAGCCCTGAACCACGGTGATGTCGTATCAGTCATGCACAGCTGGCCGTTATCTAAGGATTCAGATTTGTAACTTGAAGGCAGGTTGTGATAGATTAATGAGACGAGAGATGGGAGCATGAGAGTTGGCGGTGTTCCCTGCTGATCCGGAAGCAGGGGAAAGCATCCAGCGAGGTCCAAATCTACCCAAAGGGAAACCAGAATGGGCGCTGTGACTACAATATGCCAACTGTGACTCTTGACCTCTCCCTATAAGGCAGGGGCAGCCAACATGGTGTCTGCCAGTTATTGCTAGGCTACAATTCCCATTATCCACGCTAGTGGGGGCTGATGGGAGTTGCAGTCCAACACCTTGGAGGCTATCACATTGTCTGACTTTGGTACGAGGCAGCTGTGGGGAACCTTTTGCTCTCCAGGTGTTGCTGAATGTGAAGCATCACTCAGGGCCAATCTGCTGCACCCTACATTCCCTGCTTAGAGTTAGGATCAGGGCCTCAAGCAACGGGGCTTGCCGGTGGAGAGTGGCTGGGCTGCAGTGTGTTAAGGGGAAAGCAGGCAGAATATTGCAGACTTCCTCCTCCTCCCTCTGCTTCCTTCCCACCCACCCGGATTCAAACCTTGTAGGGTCCACCTCAAAGCTGACGTGCTGCCATTCATTTGATGTAATTACTGCCCTTAATAAAGGCTCCAAAAGCTTCTGGAGGTAGGTTGCCCCATAAACCTGCAGGAGAGAGAATAATCCGGTTGGCGATTTCAAATTTGTGGAAGTTAAAAAATAAAAAAAGAGCAGCGCTGTGCCACTTTTGTGCTGCGCTGCTTTAAGAAGTCAGTAAGGGGGCAGAGAGTCAATGAAAACGACATCTCCATCATGTTCAGGCATTGCAATATTTTGCTTTGTATTTTGCCTAGCTCCACACCACTGACAGCTCTCTGCCAACTAAGGATCACACTTCCTGCATCTAATGAAGCGGACTCTAGCTCATAAAGGTTTATGCCACAATGCTGTAGCCTGCTTGGAATATGCACTTATTTGTTTTTTTAAAGAAGTTAAATGTGCTGCCCTAAGTAAAATCAGGACACGGTTTAAACTAATCCCACGTTTTAGAGTTGATGGCTTTAAAAATGAATTAACCAAGTAACCACTTTGCTGGATTACAGCTATGGAATTTAAGACACAGTCTGCACTGTAGTGATTTTAATCTGACAACAGCACAACTGCAGTGGTGTACCTAGATGCCGAATTTTTTTTTAATCCATCTGATTTCATGTTCTGGGTGAGCCTTCCGCCCCAGCTCTCTCTCTCTCTCTGCCTCTTTTGAATTTATTAAGATCAAACGTACCTTAAAACAGAACGTCATTATTTTGCTAGCCAGACTGTTTCCCCTGAAGAGCGTCTGCATCGAGTCTGCCAGCTCAACCTCTTTAGAAAACATGTTCCAAAGCAGCTGGTAGAGCAAGTGTCTGGAGTCAAAGAGGGTGACCAGGACACGAGCCAGTTCATCCTTTCAAAAACAAAACACATAAACCCAGTCCTAAGTATTATTCTCTATGTGGCAAGCAAGAACAATGCCAGGTCAGGATGGTGGGTTCCCATCTCCAATTAAAAAGGATATAAGGAAACAGTGCCTGGAAAAAGCTTTCTATGGAAAGATGCTGCCAGTCCGAGTGGGTGCTACCAGGCTAGAAGGACTAACAGTCTGACTTGGGAAAGGCAGCTTCCTACATTCAGAAATAGAAATATATTCTATCAGTAAATCATCTTGTGAAGCTCTGGTGGCAATAAACTCCAGTTTAAACTCCAGTGCAGCCTGAAAAGAAGCAAGTAATTTTAATCAGCAACAATACATTTCATATCAGTGGCCACAAACAAGCCTTGAGGGTTGCACACGACCTGCTGAGTTGCTCGCACCCAGCACTCACCAATGCTAAAGAACATTCAAGAATAACCAAAAGCATCTTACCCACTGTGAACAAGGCACTACGTTCGCCAAAGCCATAGCAATGGGCAGCTCTCCTTGGTCACCCATCATGGTGACCAACTCCACCAATCTTTCGAACCGGTCTGCCAAGACAGTTTCTGCCAGGGTATCAAACTCTGTGCCCTGCTGCAGAATTTTGGTGAGGACCTCCATGAACGTCGCTCTTGTCTGAAGATCTTTGTGATAGCCCAACCCTGCCAGCAGACAACAGAAACGTTTAGACGATGAAGCCCTGCACTTTGCTGCGCTTCACACAGCTATGGTGAAATTCCCGTTTTACCTATTGAGTGCATAAGGCCACTATCCACGTTTGCGTTGAGCAAGTTTGACATGGCCAGGACTGTGCAGTGTCGTAATGAAGCCAGCCTTCGGGACATCCCTCGTTTTCTGCCGCCTGTTTGCGCGCTTTCGTCTTCGACTTCGCTGCAGTCATTGAGGAGGTTCATAAACAGGGTAAAGTACCTAAAAGCGAGACACAGTGGCTTGCATCTCTCTGGAGAAACAGTTCCCCCTGCCCTCTAATATGAGGACTCCATCTCTCCTACAGAAAACCAACATTTCCCAAAAGGGTACGGTGTCTAGGCACTATGCCCCATTTACAGAACTCTGACCCCAAGGAATTCACCTGGCTTCAATCTCATCACTTTCTGGAACAAGGAAAAGCCCATTGTAGTTTCCCCAAGTCTTTTAACCTTATATTTGGCCCTTCTGTTGTCGTTTTAACTGCTCTCCCTCCTATGCATTTTATTGTTTTACTGGGAAGCCACTCTGAAAATAGTTATCACTGAAGAATAGCCAGTGAACCAGCCAAAGCTGGAAACAGGAACTTCTACCCAGCAAGGCCACTTGGGCCATCTACAACGATGTTGGATCCAGGATTAACCCCCAAGCTACGAACCTGCTCCCACTGGAGTGCAACGCCATCCAGAACAGGCCGATGCCCTACTTCCTGGATTTGAGAAGTTGGACATAACAGCTCTGTCCTTTCGGGATTCAGTTATGCTTGTATGTCCTACAGACTAAAACCTGCTGCCCTTCCACAAGGCTGGTGTGTCAGCAATGCCCAAGTGGTAATAAAATTCTAGCTGTTTTAGTCAACCGGGTACTAAATAAAATAAGGTAAAGGGCCTTTACTTAAGGAACAACTGGGATTTAGCTTCCATCAATTCAACTCCATCTCCTTCTTCAGGCTGTAATGGAAGTCCCGCAAGAAGAGACACCACAGCTTCCATGCTTGCTTGGTCCAAATCTCTGAACAAAGCAGGAAATAGACCATTGTTAGAATGGGGAATGTGCAACCCCCTTCACTCATTCTGAAAATGGGCCAGAGCTTTGCTCCTGCCCTTTGCCGTGCTACACAGAAACATCTGGTCACATCTTCCCCATTGTGCCTGTGGGTGTCGTTTTTATTTAAATGTTTCATATCCAGCCTTGACACAAGCCACAGGACAGTTTACAAGGCAAATAGATAAGAACATGCAAAAACACCACAATCCTTCGAAAACACATAACAAATCACTAACAATTAGTAATAGCAGAAGCACTAGCAATCTGATCTCTCCTCTGAACACTCACTGAAAAAGATGCTTCTTAACCAACAGCCTAAAACTACAGAGACACAGCCAGGCAGGGAGTTGTGTCTATGAGAAGCCATCATCCGAAAAGACACTTTTCTCACACAACTATCTCATAATGAGGCAGGACCACGTCAGTATGGAAGAATCTGGGACTCCCAAGTGCATACTTGCTCATGTGTTTGTTTGTTGTCTCCTCTGCTAATTTACACAGGCCACTAGAAATGGGAAGGCTGGACCCACAGCCTAGGCCAAGTGATGCAAACACTCATGTAATTCAATATGCAGGTGTTATGATCTTGGATCAGCTCTTTCTTTCTTTCCCCCACCCTATAGTGAGCGGAAAACGGACTCCTATACAGCAGCTAGTTCCCATTTGCTATTAACAAAGCACCCGTCAAAAAGTAATCTCTGTTGTCCTGATTCTGCAAAAGATAAGCATTGTGAGATTCTGAAGTGGCCTCTTAAGCCTCTCTCACCTTGTCAGACACTTCACATCCTCATCTGTTGCCTGGTTGGATGTTCCCATAACCCAGTCTGTCAGATATTCCACCATCTTGTTCCTAAAATTGCATATTACAGAAGATTCAAAAAACAAATTTATACTAAATTAAAGCAAAAACATAGCAGTGTATTTTTAAAATGCTAAAGAATGATACCTTCCACCAAACATCTACACCAGTGTTTCCCAACCGGTGTTCCGCGGCACACGAGTGTGCCGTGAGACGTTGCCTCGTGTGCCGCGAGATGCCTGGAGGGAGGCGGGCGAGTCGGGCGGCGAGAGGCGGGGCGGCGGCGGCGAGGAGAGGCCGCGCCTCCTGCTGCTGCCTGGCGCTCCTCCTCGCAGCCGGCAGCGCTGCCTGGGCGCCTCCGCGCGACTCTGCCTCGCTGGGTTTGGTCTCCCAGCAGAGACGGGTCACACGCGCCCCTCCCTCCCTCCCTCAGCCTGCGCGGAGGGAGAGCCAGAGAGAGGCATCGCTCCTGCGCGGCGGGAGAGGGAGCAGCCGGAGCGATGCCCCAAACGAACGCATGGGACCGGAGGGGAAATCCTCTCCGAGGCGGATTGAGCGCAGCTGAGAGAAGCCTTTCGAGGAGCTGCCGTGTCCCCTGGAAACCCCCTTCCCAGCTCTGCCTCAGCCGCCGCCGCCTCAGTTGCCGCCGTCCCTCAGTCCCTCGCTCTGCTGCCTCCTCCCACCCCCAAAGCTTGGAGGTTCCCCAGCAAGGGGGAGGGAAAAAACTTTCACTTTTGTGCGTCCCTCCCGGCGTGACGCTGCGCGCTGACGTCACGGGGCGGGGCTTTAATGGTGGTGTGCCGCGAGATTTTTTTTCAGTAAACAGGTGTGCCGTTGCCCAAAAACGTTTGGGAAACACTGATCTACACACACAGAGCTCAACCCAAGGCCACCTCTAGATCTATCATTTCATCACTAGCTGAACACCTCTCAGTTCCCATCTTATTACTCTTTGTTTGCTGTGTTTGAGCTACTATATAAGCTTTTGTTTTGAAGTTCCTCAAGGTAGACCTTCTCAACTGGCACAGAGTTGAGTGAGCTGTTCTATTGCAATAGCTATAATAAACACTGGCTCTCTAAATCTGGATGCTGGACTTGAAAATAGTGTCCTTGGTTCTGTGGTTTATTCAAAAGGTGGTTGTTCTTCACCCGGGTAACAAACAGGTGTAGAGGCTAACTCTTACCACAGGAGGATTTAGGCTCAAGCATTCTTCATATCATTTTGAGCGATTGTGCAAACTGGTCCAAGTGGCAGAAACTAGAACGGCTGCAGGCACTAATAGCAAAGGTATTCTTGTATTGTGGCTACTAAAGAGCCATCCCAAAAATGATAATGGTTTTGTGTTCAGATGAAATGGTCTTGTGTTCAGATGAAAAATGTAATTCTATGGCGATTTTATCAGGATCAGTGTCAGCACTGTTACCGGGTTGTTGACCCCTGCCTTAATTTCCCCCCCTGACCTGGCATTCTTGAGCTATGTAGGCAGTTGGATCTAGTCATCCTTTCAATTTCCCACAATGCCTCTGACCTAGTGTTGCTCTGGAGCCTACAAAGCATATCTATCACCATCACTACCTGGATCTCCGTCACCAAAGCCAAGTAATCCTGCCAAAGCCCGCTGATGGAGAGGAAAGCCCAACCATCAGAGAATATTTTGCCCAGGACCCACTCAAACCTGGAGCCAACCTCACATTGATTCTGGTTTAAAAAATATATATATATAGCACCGGTAGGCAAACAAAGGCCTGGGGGCCAGATCCAGCTTATTCTCCTTCTAAATCTGGCCCGCGGACGGTCCAGGAATCAGTGTGTTTTTACATGAGTAGAATGTGTCCTTTTATTTAAAATGCATCTCTGGGTTATTTGTGGGGCATAGGAATTTGTTCATCCCCCCCAAAATATAGTCCAGCCCCCCCAGAAGGTCTGAGGGACGGTGGACCGGCCCCCTGCTGAAAAAGTTTGCTGACCCCTGATAGATAGACAGATAGACACAGACATAACTAGGTATAGGGATAATAATTGTGGCAAGAAACAGTCCACCCTCAATCAACTATTTCCAAGAAAAACAGGAAGATTGGCACAGTATTCTTCATTTAGGCAACACCAACCCTCACCTGAATTTCATCTCTTGACAGAAGGAAAGATCATCACGCCTCTCCATCATTACCTTCACAAGCTGACAGAGTTTAGTTTTTATCTGAATGGCATGGACCAGATTCCCCAGGACGCGTACATATCTGTGGAAAAACAGGCCCAAGCCTGAGTTTAGGTTAAACCTCCTTCTAAGGACTCGAGCATCTGGGGGGCACCTTCAAAGCAAATAGATGTCAAAACAACAACAACAACAGTCTGAGAGGTATGTTTCTGATAAACACACAGGCCTCTATTAAATGCTGGGAGGGAGCCATCTTACTACGATTGTAAAAATATAGGCCATAGAGCACGATGACAAAAAAGAAAAAGAGAGTCAAGACTTACTTAAAATGGTACCTGAACTAGGTGGTGTCAGGTGAGGAATTCAGCCTGGGGGAGGAATGCAGGAATCTCAACTGCAGCATTCATGACAGAGGGCCATCCGACCTCTGCTTAGAAACCTCCAAGGAAGGAGAGTCCACAACCTCCCGAAGGAGTCCAAAGAACCAGTACATCAGGGTGGGCCACCTGTAGTCCTCCAAAGGTTTTTAGACTACAATTCCCATCATCCCTGATCCATTGGCCATGCCAGCTGGCAGGCAGGCAGCTGATGGAAGCTGGAGTCCAATAGTGAGGGAGGGAGGGGTTCACAGGAGTCCCAGTCCTGCCCCTCACCATTTCAATCTCCTGTAGGCAACTAGTAAGAATAGGCTAATTTTTAAAAGTGGTTTTAAACTGCTTTAAATATTGTGTAATACTGTATTTTAATAGTTATGTCGTGTTTCAATTGTTGGAAGCTATTCTGGGACCTTAGGGTAAAGGGCTGGTAACATAACGTAGCAGTAACTGCAGTGGTATTAACAGTAACAACAACTTGCCTGACAAGGTTCAGCATCATGGTCTCAATGCTGGCTTGTCCCAGGTGTTCTGAACTCCCTTCTGTATGATTATCAAGCAGGTTCTTCATAATTGCAATGGTCTGCTCCACAAACTGGGTGTTGCTGTCATTCAACAAGACCTGTAACAGAAGCAAACTGTGCTGTAGTTTAGAGTTTTCTGGCCGGCATGCCAACGAAACTCATAAGCCTAGATTAAAATTGTAATACCCAGTGGTGCTAAACCAAGCTGAGTTCATAGACTGAAAGGGACAAGAGTATAATTATTTGCTTAATGACCTCTATATCTGTGATGAGAAACAGGCACGCAAATTTGCTACCTCTGGCTGCCTCTGAAAGAAGACATATTCCGCACTGAATTGGGGAAATCCCTCCTACAGCTTCCCAGTGGCTGCTAAAAAGCCCTGAAGGGGAAGGCAGGAGGCAAGGAGAAGGTTCTGGGACTACCAACAGCCTAAGGAAATTCTGTTGTATTCTTTTATCTTTTCACGCTACAAAAGTACTAAATAAAAACATGGCCTTGAGCGCATTGGCAGAATGGTGGTACAGAAATGCAATCAAAACTATTGCTGGGAGGGGCTAATAATAGGCATTGTGCACATCTGTGAATACCCCTGAGCTATTGACATTTGGCTAGTCTCACTAAAAAGCTGCAAAATTTGGGAGCCACCCAACATAGGAAATTGGGTGCTGAAACTAATCAGGTCTGGGTCAGCTCACTGCCTGGATGGAAACCCCCTCAAGTGACGCCCCCCCCCAGTCAGCTATGTTGATGCAAAAATGCAAACTAGTGTTTGGGCTGAAATTTAGGGGTAAGCTGGGCATAAACTCCCAGTCTAAAAGTGTTTTAGGGGCTTCGCTTATCTTTTACATACTGTATTCACTTTTTTAAAAGCCAGGTGAATTTAACACTTTTTAAATTCTAATAAATGGGTTCAATTGAAACTAGTAACCAGTAGACCAAGATATCCAATTGCTTTTAGCTGCACACAAATCTATTCATTTAGGTTATGGAATTCCCTGCTTCAGCCAACACCCCGGAATAGACTGACAATAGCCATTGGGCTATTGGGAAGGAACACACATTCTGGCTTCTGCCCAAGGTCAGAGGGCAGGATCAACAGGGAGGCTGCTTGGGCCTTCCAGGTAGAAAGAAGATTGTGTTGAAAGGGAGACCCACCTGGCCTCACCCATTGCTCAAAGGAGGAGGAGCTGTGGGGAGCTCGCTTGCCAGCTCTCAGCCAGAAAAAATGCTTTCCTCCAAAAGCTATCTGTTGCCTTGGGACTGCAAAGGGAAGGGGGAAAAACCACCATCCACCGGACAAAGGACCAAGAGTCACCAACTGCTATTCAAGCAAGCACATTAAGCAAAGGGATATTAGCCTGGCTCAAACTGGATCAGCACACCCACTTAGAGCTCACCATTTTGTTTTGGCCTTGGAAGGACTGAGCTCCCCTTCTCCTCTACCTTTTCCCTCCACTCACCCTTTCCTTTATTGTGTCTGCTCTTTTAAAGTTTGCAAGCCTGACGGCAGGGCCTGTCTCTAGTTTTTGTTGCCTGGAGTCATTTTTTGGAGACAATAGTTGTCTGAAAAGCAGGATAAAAATAAATAGTTGTTTACACATCCCCCCCTTTGTTCAAAAACCCTTGAAATACTCACAGGGAAACTTGGATGATTAGCCAAATAAAACAGGTGAGACTGCGTCCAGCGTCAAGCAAGTGCGTAGCCAATATACCGCTCACTGATCACACGTTAAATTCCTTAAAGAACCAAAGTATCCTATGCCACTGGCCTCCTAGGCAGAGTTGCAGAGGCAACCATCACACCTTGAACTGAACTCTGCACCCTAGCACCTCCATAAAAAGCAGGCATTGAAAAATGAAACTATCCCCAAAAGCTGCCCCCTTTGGACAGCTTCTTGGAACAGCTGGTTTTGGTGCGCGGTGGACATTTTTAGATTTTTATAATGGATTTTATGTTGCCATTATCATTTTTTTCCATGTGGTCTCTTTCGCCTCTCAAATCAAATGATTTCCATTTAACATAAACTTCTTAGGGCAGGATTATTAACATTGGAGGGAGGAAGGGAATGCTATGAGCACAAGGGATGGAATAGAATATATATGAAGAGGGGGAGCATCAGTCAAACATTTCCTTGTACTGCTAGGCAGTACAACTCCAGAATGTCAGAAAGATATTTGGGGGCAGGGCCTTGGACTTCAAAGAGAAGTGTGAAGCTGTGTCTGTTCCTCAAGGATGACGCTTTCAGCCATCTCTGGAATGTCCCTCTCCACCAATCTCATTTCTAACTATCACTTCCCTTCTACACTCTACTTTTGAGGCCTCCCACTTTGGCTAATTTACACAAGACTTCCCAGAAGAAAGGGGCAGGGCAGAAACGTAAAAAACGAACAAGCACGTGACCCTCAACTGACTGCCCACTTTTGGATTTGGCTCCAGATCATCACAACGTGGGCAGTGTTGGCTGGTGCCTATTGGGATTGCCAGAGCAGAAGGCAGGAAGCCCAACCAATGAGTGGAGGCAGAGCCAACTAATTCTGGTTTTGCCCCCACCTTCCTGAGTTCTATAAGGGCAAAACTGGGAAAGAGGAGGAGGAACTGGACAGCCAAGGCCACCCTCTGGGCTGGCTGTTAGGAAGGAAATGGCAGCCTCCACTGTATGTAGGTAGAGAGCCCCTGACCACTTCTCCCGGGGAATGCAGCGCAGCCCCCAAAATACTGCCCATCTCTGCATTAAAGCAAACCCCTTTACCTGCCCTTGAGAGTCAAAGAACTTGCTGATGTTGTTCTTCAGTTTGTTGAAAAGCATGGGGTAAAGCGCCGGGCTCAGTTCCAGGCCCATGAGATCTTTAATGTTGGTCCGTATCTGCAGGCCCACTTTCTCGTGGGTGCAGACCATGAGCGACAGCAAGCGGTCCATGAACTTGCTCACGGGGGTCTCCGTGTTGCCCTCGGTCGACAGCATGGATATCATAGAGCCTTTGCGCTCGTTCACGGGGGCCATGGGGGGACTGTAGGTCGCGAACCCGGCGCTGCTGCGATGCTGCAGGCACACCCCGCCCAATGCGCACAGGAAGCCGGTCATGTTGATCCACTCCTGAAGAGAATCTGTGTCCGAAAGGTCTATAGAGCCTCCCCCGCTGACATGGGACATTCGCCTCTTGACGATGGTCTTGTGGAGGCTTTCCGCGACCTGGAAAGAGTTGCACATCATGGCGGGAGGTGGGGAGAGAGAAATGCAGTGATGCAAATTCAGAACGCTCACCTGTTATTTGGATATTCCTTTCAGAGCAGGGTGCTTTCTGGGAATTGCACCAAAACGACCCCAGGACGTCTTAAGTCCCCATTTACAGAAAGGAACCGAGGCTGAAACAGACTTGCCCGCGCTTTCAAAAGCAGCTCATCCCCAGGCAGAAATCTGAAACCAGGCTTCTGATCCAATATCCAACCCACAATGGCACCATCAGAAATGGGATTTGCTTCTAGATGCTTCTGCCGTGCTACTGTAACATTAGCTTCTCTGGTTTCCTGTTTTTCCCTGTAAACTGATCTAGGAATTTTATTGAAAAGCAGCTTCCCAAAGCAAACTGGGGTTTCCCAAAGCAAACTGCCACCTCTTTCTCAAAAGATGGCTTGGTGGATAGCACAAGATGTGCTATGGCTGAGGAAGTGGCAACCAGGGACGGGTTTGAAGAAAAAAAATCAACTACTTGGCTTTCCCTAAGCATTGTAAGTCAGCAAACCAGGAAAGAGCATTAAGAAGACGACGACAGATCTTGGCTGTATGGGCCAGCAAGATGAGAAGATCCCTATAAAGCTAGATTATCTGAAAGATAGCACATTAGACCAGGGATGGGGAACCTCTGGCCCTCCAGATGCTGCTGAACTACAACTTCCATCTTCCCTGACCGTAGCTGTGCCTGCTAGGGCTGATGGGAGTAGTAGTTCATCAAAACCAGACGGCCACTCCTGTGCATTAGATGCTAAAGAGAAGCAGAGAAAAAAGCCTGCAAGGTATTTATGAAAGGCCTTACCTGGCCATCTTCCATTTTAGCCTTTGGAAAGTTGAGGATCAAATTTGTAGCCGTTTCCCATTTTAAATATGTGGCTTCCCAAGCCTGGAACACGACAAAAGAAAAAGAACTGTTCTAAATACCTTCTAGAAAATACCAGATAGCACTTGGTGAAGACCTTTTTCCCCAGCAGGCATTTCAAGTAAGTAGGTTTTACGATTTTATGGTAAACTGATTTTTATCTTTATTGCAGCATTTTAACCGTACCATACCCAGCTTAGAGACTACGGCATTAAGCAGGATATTAAGTGCTTAATTAATTAATTAATTAAGTGTTCTGGTCCCAGCTCTCTGTAATCGGATGAAGGGGTGATATATAAATTTAATAAAACAAAACAACAACAATAATAATCAGCTTACAACTGAAATAACAGATATGGGAACCAGTTTTTTTGCTTTTAAGTGGCTGCTGAAAATTTGTTTTCATATATCTGTGTATATATTTATTATTTAATCTGATACCTTAATTTAATGCTGCCATGGAAACATTTGTTAGGAAGTGCTTATCCAGGTGTTAAGCTGCCAAGGAAGAATACTTTCACCGAAGAAAACTGAAATAATGTACCTCAGTGTTACCTGCCGTCGGATGTTCAATTCGCCTTAGCAATGCCATCACTCTTTTCTGGAGAGCTGCTCTTCCTAAAGGCATGTGGTCAGAAATTCAGTACATTTTCAACTTTTAAAAGGTTGCTTTGTTGAAAACTTTATGGAATTTTCCTCTACCAATAAACATCCTTAATCAAAAAAGACTGACAAGACATATCTGCATTAATGCTTGCCTTTGAACAAACAATTGCCCTTTAGTTTTCACAGAGATATTTTGGTTAATGGGATTTAATGTACAGTGGAACCTTGGCTCTCAAATGGCTTAGTTGATGAACAAATTGGCTCCCAAACGCCGAAAACCCAGAAGTAAATGTTCTGGTTTTCTAACATTTTTTGGAAGCCAAACGTCCATTGCCACTGTCAGCTTTTGTTTCCGGGGTGCCTGCGCCAATCGGAAGCAGCGCCTTGGTTTTCGAACATTTCGAGAGTCAAATAGCCTTCCAGAAAGGATTAAGTTTGAAAACCAAGGTTCCACTGTATCATTTCTAAATTGTTTATTATTTTTAAAGCAAAATTTCCAGCTTGAAACACCAACCTAAAAGTGCACTCCACCCTTCTCTCTCCTTGTTCAATTTTCCCAAGCTCAACTGACAAGAGACCTTCTCTCCCCCTTCTCACCTGTTGACATCATGTTGCTCACGGAAGCAAACTCCATAAAGGTGTTGTAATTGGGCAAAAAGTTGTGAACCGACACCTCGTCTACGCCACATCTGATATCCGCTTCCTCGCAAAGATGTCGGAAACAGGACATCGCGACAAGCACTGCCTCAGTGTCGGGGCTCCAGAGGGACATATACAGGGCCACCTCCAATTTGGTCTGCGCTTGACGGCATATTGGCGTCCCGCTGCAGCCTGCAGCGCTTTCCTTGGGAGAAAGGACAACGGGCCACGTTAATCATTGCTGCTCTCCACAAACACAGTCAAGACAAGCCATGGCGTTTTAAAGGACGTCTGCAGAGCACAAATGAATACAGCTCTCTATTGAGCTAGATCAGTAGGGGGGAACCTGCAGCCCTCCAGACGTTGTTGTGACTGCAACTCTCACCCGCCCTGGACTGTTGCAGCTGGTTGCAGCTGATGGGAACGGGGGCCTTGATGTTCAGCGAAGGGTTTTCAAGCACGCGGCAGCCAAGGAAATGCCTTCCAGATGTTTTGGACTGCATCTCTCACTAGCCTCAGCCAGCATGGCCAGTGGTTAGAGATGATGGGTGTTCATTGCTGTAGTTCAGTATCTCTTGCTTCAGCAAATACATTTCTAAGTGACCCTAATTCTATCACTGATGTGTTTTCATGTTCTTCCTAGCTTTCAGCAGCTGATGGGATACAGAACTAGGAACGTCTTGGTTCTGTGTGGCTGCTCTGCGTGGTGAGGTATCAGAATTGACTAAGGTCTGAAACAGCACCTCTAACTACTGTAGCAGTAATAGCAGCAGCAGCAGCAGTGCTCTGTATGACAGCACTTGCCTTATGGTCACGTACCATGCAAAAGCTCCCTTTTCCTTTCCTAAGCGTAGCTCCTGGGATACAACGCATCATCTCTTCATGGTCAAGAGAAATTTGATTAGCTCCACCCCCAGAGACATCGCATCCTACCCCATAAAGGAAGAGAAAGGGACAGGAACTCCTATCTGATTGCTATGGGGAGAAAGAGAGGAAAAATAAATAAGTCACTCTGCTTTTGTAGGAGGTAAAGGAAATCAGACATGCACACACATACACAGGAGAGAGAGGTGTGTTTACTGGGGCTTTATCTATGAAAGGAGAAAACAAAACACAATTTCACTTCCCTTACTGAGCGGGAAAGCTAGACAAATTTCCTTCCCATCCAATAACTATCCAATAACCCAAGAGCTGGAGCAAGTCAGAAGCAGCAAGCCCCTTTTGAAATGCTCTTCAAGTTTCAAAGTGCTCACTTACTTTGTTTTTCAGAAGAAATGTGTTCCTGCAGATCAAAATCTCTCGCAGCCACTTGAGGATTTCTGTGCTGCTGAGAATCTGATTGCTTGTTAGCCGCTTGCATATACAAAACAGCATTTGTGAACTGCAAGAATTAGGAAAGTGCCAATCAATAGCCACTTATTAAAGTGTTTCCCGTAACTTAGCAGCAATATTTGCAATTTGCAGCACATTACAACAGCTGTGATGACAAGAGGTACACATACTCAAGCCCCTGCAGGGGATCCCAGTGGACACCTGCCTTACACCACACCCACACCAACACCCTCTCCTTTTGACAGTTTCCTAACTAGTATGCTAAAACTCTTTTGCAGGGCTACAGAATTTGTGTCAAGAACTGTGAGCACAACATAGCCTAAGAGATAAATAGGGGTTGGGGGGCAGTTTGGGTGAGGTGAACTAGAATAAACTGAGCTATTTCATTCATTCAGTTTTTGGACCCATGAGCACATCGGAAAACCAGAGCAGCTGTTATGGGCACCACACACAAACTGCAACCAGGCACCCACTGCAACCTAACTGGCTACAACAGAATGTCTATTTTCAGAAGGGGGGGAGAGGCAGGGATCCTGCAGGCATCTATAAAAGTCTTTGCGAGCACATGGGGGCCTGCAGGCACTACACTAGTAACCCTCTATTGTATACCCAGGGCTGCCTCGGCTGTCCACATAGGCAACTGTGGGTGCTCTCCATGTGGGGGGATAGACGGACACAGCACTGAAAATGGATCTGCTGAAGGGCTAGAGTGTTTGAAGGGCATCCTAGGGCCTCTACAATTGGCAAAGAGAGTCTATGTGAGCCACAACATAAACAATAGGGGCACCTCATAATTCGCAACTCCAACTCCCAACTAGCACATCTCAACAAGGAAGATCACACAGGGTCCCAGATAAATCATGTAAGATGGGGTATGAAATCTTTTCTGGCCAGATGCTTATCTCCCTACTCCTGGGCAAGCCACGTTGGGCAGCTGGGGGCTCTGAATTTTCTACACCTGTGTCCTTCCCCGACATCTTTTCATGAGCAGATTATTTCATCATGGGGCACTAAGTGATTGGTTGACATTTTCACCAGGCTTATGTAGTTTCCAATTTACATTCTATTATTTCATCTCCTGTGCATGGATCATATTTATTATTATTATTATTATTATTATTATTATTATTATTATTATGCAATTGTGGGCATTTTTTCACTGTACGGTATTTCCTCAAATAAATCTAAATTAAAAGCACTCCACTGGATTGAGCACAACTTCCGTGTCTGTTTCACCGATCTTTGGAAAGGGAAACCAAAAATATACAAAGTGTCCCACTATATTGAAAAGAATAGGCAATTCAGTCTCGCCTCAGAGTAGCATTGTTTATACAGTATATAATTTTTGATCATTTGTAGTTATGGTGCGTAGCCCAGGAAACTGAGTCAGGAGAGAGACAATTCTTACCAAGCCCAAAACAGGAAATGTACTCACCTGATCTCCCAGAATGTTTCGATGGGTGCATCTGGATTCCACAAGTCAATGCTGTCTAACTGATGGAGCACAAGCAAGGCCTGAAGGGGCCAAAAATGGAGAAACCACTTAATTAACTTAATGCTCTACATATATCATCATCATCATCATTATTATTATTATTCTGCTTTTCATCTGTAGATCTCAGGGAGTTTCACAGCATAAAATTACAATATAAAAAACACAAAATGCATAATAAAAATAAGAACAAAAACAAAGCAATAATCTGCCTTGTTATGAAATGGGCGAGAGCCCATTTTAAAGCCAGGACTTCAGACTGTGAAACACTGTTGTTTTTTAAAAGAAGACTGGCTCACTTTGAAGCAGGGCATGGGGACACACATTCAGATCTGCAAACAATACAGTAATGGGCTTGCATGTCACTTAGCTCCTGACCTCCATGGCTTCTTGTGCTATTTCAGGCATGCTGGACTGTGGCACCAGCTGGACAAGGCCTGTTATGAGTTCAGCGGTGCTGCCCTGAGTCTCAGGACCTTGTTTCCTTGGATTCTGTAAAGGAAGGTACAAAATGATAAGGTGCGGGTTCACTGACATTCATATTCCAAATTCACTGGTATAATTTCCCTGTACACTTAAAAAAAAAATTGTAGAGAAGTAGACCCCTGATCCTCCAAGTCAGCTCTTGCCCTGCAGGACATCCTTGGGGAAAACCTGTAAGACTTTTGCATATTTCTTCACTAGAGGGGGAGCTCACACTCCCTGCCACCACTGGAAACAGCCCTTCATTAACAGAGGGAGCCAACCTGAGGCTCTGATAGGTACTATGTAGGTTTCAGGTCGCACCCCAGGCTGCTAGGAAGAAGGAACAGGCAATGCTTGATTCTGCATGTTTGGAAATATACAATCCAGTTGATATCCACACCCAATAAAAAAAAAATTGTTTTTGAGATGGGGGATTTAAACATAGACAATTCCTCTACCTGTAGTGCATAGCAGTACCGTCCAGGAAACATTCAACAACTTGATTCTTCTGGGCATACTAAGTGACTCCAGGCTTCTTCATAACTTTAGGTTGAAAAATTCTACTAGGATTGGGCATTTTGTTTGTCCTAAGGGTCAGGAATGCTGCGCGCCTTCCTTTTCTAGGCTCAGCGAACCAAAGCATGCAGCAATGAAACTATCTTCCAAAAAAAAAGGGTTGTCTGCACACTGATCATAGGGTTGCATACATGCATAAATACATAATTTTATTTGTGCGTTGCCTTTCCACAGTTCAAACCATGCTCAAGGTGGCTTACATGAAAAATACATAACTACATGATAACAAAAGTAATCATAAACAACTGCTCCTTCTTCTGCTTTCACTTAATCATGCCATATTCTGTATGCTATAAATTGTATGAGACAGGTGATGCAGGAGGGTGGTCATTTTAGATAATAGCATCCACAAAATTATGCCAACCTACTAATAAAGATTAAGGGACGTGGGTGACGCTGTGGAGCCTAGGACCTGCTGATCAGAAGGTTGGCAGTTCGAATTCCCGCAACGGGGTGAGCTCCCGTTGCTCGGTCCCAGCACCTGCCAACCTAGCAGTTCAAAAGCACGTCAAAGTGCAAGTAGATAAATAGGTACTGCTCCGGCAGGAAGGTAAACGGCGTTTCCGTGCGCTGCTCTGGTTTCACCAGAAGCGGCTTAGTCATGCTGGCCACGTGACCCGGAAGCTGTACGCCGGCTCCCTTGGCCAGTAAAGCGAGATGAGCGCCGCAACCCCAGAGTCGGCTATGACTGGACCTAATGGTCAGTGGTCCTTTTACCTTTACCTTACTAATAAAGGTTACTAATTCATTTTTCCATTCCAAATCATGTGCTCTATCCCATTGGAATGGAAACTGCTATCAATACTAAACTTTCTTATGGAAGTTTAGTACAGGGGAATTGTTGGAAAGTCAATGCCTTGTTTTTCGATTCAAAGACTGTAAAAGAAACCCGCGAGTTGGTGTTTCATTTCATTTTTTAAAAAGAACTTTTACTTACACAGAGCAAAAGTTTAGGGTCAGCATGGATCAGCTTTACCATAGATAACAACAAGACCTTGTAACTTCTGGTTTCAACATCTGTAGGCTTTTCTTTAAACTTAAGGCTCGTCATTTTCTCTTTAAATGTAAGACTCTAAGGGTGGGGAAGAAAACATGATATGACTGTCAACAAGGCACTGATTACTCCAAATATGCAACTCACCACTCTTTTAAAAAGTAATACTTATACAATTAATGTCATATAGCAAAGTAATGGAAAGCATTCAAATATGAGTAAAATAGCCAGGTTTTATCATTCAACCTCTTCTTGTTAGCTGAGCTGACATTTCCATGGAACCTTCAAAAAGATCCCAATATTTATTTCCTGAGCACTTTTAGCCAATGCTGAATCTACCACTGTGATGACCCAGGAAAGAAGAGCCCAGGAGGGACAAGCTCACTGAAAACGTAAATTCGGTCTGCAGTGAAAGTTTTTAAAAAAGCAAACTGAGTGTGGGAATCATCAGGAACAAGACTGAAAACAAAACTGGCTGCCTATTTTGTAGTTGCACTTGGAATACTGGGCAGAATTCTAGTTGTTCCATCTTAAGCAGAATGTCACAGAACTGGAAGTAGTAGCAAGAACAAGGTGAGGCCAGGAGGCTGAACAGCACAAGAGACATTTGTGTTCCATTATGATAAACTCTGCAGGAAAAGGCCAAAGGTCCGTCTAGTCCAGTGTGCTATATTTCGCAAGAAGAGCACGACTCTGAGAAGCCCACAAGCAAGTCATGAAGTCCTCCCCTGCTGTTGTGTCTGGAACTGGAGTCTGGTGCAGTCCAGCAATAAATTAAAACGCTATGTCAGTGAATTAATGCTTTATTCAAAGCAACCAAAACAGTGCAGGCCTATCAGAATCTATTTATTACTGTCACAGACCAGAGACATGGACATATACAGGAATAGAGAACATGTAAATAAAAATAGGTTAAAATTAAACTCAATGCAGGCTTAGTGATCCCAGCAACTCTTCCCAGTAGCTCTTGCTCCAAGGAGGCAGATGTGAGGACTGAAGGTCCCTGCCTTCCCACAGCTGCCTAAATACCCTCCTCTCCAGCATTTTCCCCAAGCAGTTGTAGACTGAGCCTGCTCACAACCACTCTCTGCTCTTTTTCCTTTCTCTGCATGTTCTAGGAGATCAGGCAGGAGGGGAGCTGGTTGCAGCAGGAGGGGGAGACTCCCTGGATTCTTCAGCAGCCTGTCTGATCAACCAACCTTCTCTCCAGCCTCTGCTTCTGCTCCTGAACCTGGACTGTTTTCTGCCCCAGCCACATCCTGCCTACTAAACCCTGTTGCCCCTTCAGCTTCCAACATCCGCTCTTCCCGGTCTGCTCCCTCTTCTCTCTCTGACCACTGATCATCATCCCACCACCAATCCCTTGGCTCTGACGCTTCTTCCCCTTGGGGGTTCCCCTGCTGCTGTCTCCCACCATTCCTCTGCATCCAGCCAGTCCATGACATGTTGCTCTCAAGAAAGTGGCCTTTAGTGGCTAGCTGCCCCTGAACATGGAGCTTCCATGTAAGCGACACGGCTAGAAGATGTTTGTAGACCTATCACACTATGCAGAAACAAAATTGAACTACGGTCCAAGGACGCGGTGGTTAAGGATACAAGTCAGGGTGGCCTTATTCCAAACTAGTAAATAATGAACTGGCAAAGCAGATGAATGTTGCTCATGTACACAGAGGAGCAATTGCTTTCCCCATTGAACGTGCAACGCCCAGTCTCTGTTTACCGCAATTCAAGATAATGACAAATCAGCAAATGAAGCCCTACTCAGCAGCTTCACACTGAAACTTTTTCTGTCTTGTGTGGGTGACTTTCGTATTTGCTGTTGAATGTCCAAGATATGGCAAATAGGAGCATGGAATCAAGGAGAAACTGCTCTCCCCATCTTACACATTCCCAAAAAACAGATCCTGGTTTGGCAGTCTCTTAAAAACCATGATTTGCTGAAGGCTGCCAGTTAAGATGCCATACCAAACCACAGTTTGGCAATACATCCCAACCATCTCAACACTGATTCCCTCCCTGCCACATATTTAAAAAACAGAAAATAAAACGTAAAGAACTAAATGTAGAAAAATGCCACTGCCCATTTAAAATTGTGGCTGATCTCCCTTTTAAAAAGTAAGTAAATTAATCTATGAATGTTTTTGCTAACCAAACAAACATATGGGCTGCTTCAATCCAAATCTGGAAATTTTTTAAAGTATTTCCCTTGGTTGTCTGCAATTGACCAAAAGCTATGGAACTCAGGGCTGCATGTAAGATAGACAATCACCAGGAAAAGCAGAACATGAAATATGAAATCAGCGGTCACTCTAAGAATCCAAGTTTACTTAGGAATAAAGCTTCTAGGCCTCAGGCAAGCAGGGTATTATGAACCAGAGGAGGTTTCCAAGAGGGCCTTCGAGCGGCAAGGTTCTTTCTCTTTACAAACTCCCCTCCAATCCATGACCACATCAACCCTTGCCACAAGATTAGAAATTCTTGGCAGTCCTGAACCTTAGGAGCAGAAATGCACCAATACAATCACAGTTATTCTCATTCCTAGCAGAGAATGATACTGATAACTAAGCAGGCACAGTCCTAACCCAATCTGCACACAACAATGTATGCATATTAATGGCGGTAAAATACAAAATATGTTTTCATGTTAATGAATTGTTTTCTATTTCTACACACACAAGACACCCAAAAGCAGGACCAAAATCATATGCATTAACATACTAAAAACAAATTATCTAAATGAAGGTGGGAGGTGGGCAGAGAGAATGAGTTGATCATTCTTTGAGGGTAAACCCTCTAAACCATCTCAGTGAAACTGCAAACTTTTTAAAAATATCAATGGATTCAGTTACTCAGAAATAAAAAAAGTTTATGAATTTGTTCTCAAATCTAGTATTTGATAGCTGATGTTACAACTGCACACTATTTTCACAAAGAAATCTATTAAGAATACAGATTTAGTAGTGCTTCCTTCTGAACAAGAAAAGGGTTCCGCTTTCAGAAGCCAATTCCCTACTCACATCTTAACTGCAGTCAAGGCACTGACTGCTGACTTCAGCATTTATCTTAACCATGGTCAGGACTACCCAGGATTTGAAACCGACATTAAACTGCATGCTGAAACCCCAGTTTGTCATAAACAAGGTGAAGGTCGGTGCTGATGTATCCTCTAAACATGGTTGAAGCAGGGAAAGAGGAATTTCCTTCTGAAAGAGGGAGAATATACAGCCCTATGGCTGTCTCCTAACCATGGTTATACTTACACCAGCCCCAGGAAAAATCTTTGTTGTTAACTCATTTGTCAAAGAACAAAAATAAAGAACTAGCAGTTTATACTGAAGGAGGGCATCACTTCATGTTTAAGAAAAAAAGTTGTGATAAATTAAGGGATGCGAGGGCAGGGGAATAATGGAGAGAATAAAACCGCTCATGTCACCTGGTCTGTGAAATGGGTTTTAATTGTTTCATTACAGCCAACAGGTGAAAGCATGCTACATAATCAATCACTGAAATGAAGTGACATGACTGTAGTGGTAACTATACACAGAAAAGTCACGGGGGAAATAAGGGAAAGCTTTTCTGTGGTAGTTAACAATGGGTCATATACTTACAGCAACAGAAGCCCACTGCAATGCATAGCAGTGACTGGTTGGCATCTGATCATGTGAGCGACAGCAGCCAATATGAACAGAAAATAAGAAGCAGAAGACAAAGTGCCGCCAATCAGTGTCAGAGCTGCAATGCACAACTGTTCGTTCTTTTCCTCCCCATATATGAACACATAGATCCTTAAATTTCCAAAGAAATCAGTCCCATGGCTGAGTCGTGAGGAACAGTTTCAGCTGCAAAGTGGGTGTGTTTGTATGGGTATGTCTTTGCATCTGACAACACAGCTTGACAGCTCAAGGGCCCTTTAACTCAGCTTGGGACATCACATTCCTTCACCTAAACCAAACTCTCAATGCTGCTGTGAGAATAAGTGTGTGTGTAGAGCTATATCTATGTATAACAACACCTGGTTTTAATTCATTTTTCTTAAAAAATGTGGGTAGCAAATTAAGAAGCAAAAATGCAATGTGAAGCTACCAAGTAGCAACAGAGATGCAGAATTCATTGAAATAAAGAGGGCCAAGGCAGCCCTAATCGTCTGAATGTAATTCTACACAATCCCCCTACAGCAAACCGTCTGGGACCACCAGATGCTGCAGCTCTCTAGAAGCAAGAGTGAACTTTGGGAGAGCAGACTATGGAGAGCCATATGCAAGAGCGGAATGGGTTTCTTTGATCAACAGCAGAGAAGATAACAGAACACTATTTGGGGAAGGGCTGTAGCTCAATGACTGCTTTGCATGCAGAAAGTCCCATAGGCAATCCCTGACATCTTCAGATAAGGCTGGAAAAGACCCCTGCCTGAAATCAAGGACAGCTGCTGCTTGTCAGTGCTGATAATACTGGTCTGGGATGGACCACTGTGTCAGCTTCCTATGCAGTTACTTTCTCTGAGAGACAAGTGTTACTATCACAATACAAAGAGATTCAAGAAGCTGCAAGGCATTGGAACCAGCATGAACTACAGAGGCAAATGCCTGCAAAGCCTGAGAACCACAAGCCTACACTGTTCACAGAAAACACTCTGCATATAGTATACATAATTCTTGTTGCCAAAAAACCCCCACCCCAGCCCAATTCTCCTTCTACACTCCTACATTATCACTGATCTGAACTGCCGACACGCTGTAATATGGAGCAACGAAACAACTGACAGCACAAGAAACTTCCATGAAAAAACATCTCTGTAATTTGCTGACAAAGCTGGAAAAGCAACAGCTTGGCGGTAGAGCGCATGCAAAGCATGCAAAAGGCCCTAGGTTTAATTTGCCAGCATCTCTTGATTAAAAAGAAAGCATGGAAAAACCTGTGGTCCTCCAAAGGTTGCTGGACTTCAACTCCCATAATCCCTTGGTCATTGGGCCATGCAGGCTGGGGATGATGAGAGTTGGGAGTCCAGCAATGTCTAGATGGTCACAAGTCTCCCAACCCCCAAGATAAATGACCTAACATGGCAGGTCCCCTGTCTGAGACCTTGGAGAGCAGCTGCCAGTGAGACAACTTCCATCAGCTTCAGCCAGCGGCCCAGCTGTGCCCCTATCTCGACAGGGACACCCTCACTATTGTTGTCTATGCTTTAGTAAACCTCTAGGTTAGATTACTGCAACCCATTACACTTGGCCTGCCTCTGAAGACAGCTGGGAAATTTCAGCTGGTGCAGAATTTGGCAGCCAGGTTGCTCACTGGGGCAATCCTGGCTTGACTGAGCTAGCTGCCAATTCGTTTCCAGGCCCAATTCAACTTTTTTCATTCAATGGATCACTTCTATGATCTACATTTTTATGTATATTTTACATGTTTCAATGCACTTCATATTCATGTCACTATCTATGTCTGGGTCAGAAGACTCAAAAAAATGGGGGGGCAGGGGGGGCAATGTTGGTGTGGGCAGTACTCCTTTGACCCACCTGTCCCATGTAAATTTCACCCTTCAAATATTTCTGGAATGGCATAGGATCCAAAGTCCAGGCACTCCAGTAGCCAAGTCTACTCGTGTTTGACTTTTCTTCCTATGGTCTTGGAAGTAAAGAGTACCACTAGCCAAACTCTCTTCTTGGTTGACTTGGGACAAATCCAAACCTGGGATTTGCTTGGGACGCAAGAAATATCATTGGGGAAAGCATTAGAACTTCTGCTTTTAAGGACTGCGGCATTTGTACCACCTTCTATGATATAACAGAACATCAAGGAGAAGTAATGAACACACTTCCTTTTTTTAACAACAACAAAATCTAACAACTGAAAAATGAGGAGCGGGGCCTTACCGGTGTCATGCGAATCGGGGTGTGCACGCCAGAACCTTGTAGAGCTTTATGGAGGGTTTCACTAAACATGCTGCGGAGTTCCACTGAATGACAGTATACAGCGTCAATCTTGGGCCACCAGTCAAGTGCAGACTAAGGTAACGCCGGGGGTGGGGAGAGAGAATACCAACAGAGATCACAAAATGAAACCTAGAAAAGATTTCAATGGGGCAAGCAGGCCCAGCAGCCTGATCCTGCGAATCGCATCCCTACAGCATCCCTGACTCGTGTTCAGTGATCCCTTGAAAGCCTCCAGGGAAGATCCCATTTTCTTCTTTATGTTACTATTACATTTAAATCCCACTTTTTCTCAAGGAAGCTCGAGAGGGTGTACACTTTTCTGCCCGTCTCCATTTTATCCTCACAACCACCCTGTGAGGTAGGTTAGGCTGTGAAGCAATGACTGGCCCACAGTCACCCAGCAGGCTTTCATGGCTGAGCGGAGAGCTGAACCTAAAGCTTTTGTCTGCCTCTCAGAACTCCGAAAAACGGAGGAGTGGGGAGGCAACAGCCGTTAATAACTTTGAGCAAAAGTCTCCTGCAGAAGGGCGCTTCCAATTTCAGTAGGAAAGAAGCCCTGATTGGATTGGCGGCTTAAAGAAACACAGCTTTGGTAGCGATGGTCTCCAGTTGTTAAGTTTTTGTTTTCATGCTGTTTCTAGAAGTAGCTAATAGGAATCCTTGCCGCCCTCCTTCCCAGTGGGGATGAATCAGTGGTGCTGAGCAATGCAGCACCCTTCCAGGTGGTAATCCCATACATCACATCTGGAAGCCATTCTTGCTGCTGTGGAGGGAGGCCTGGTAAAGGACAGTGGACACAATGCTAGCCAATCCTCAGCTACGGCTAAGGGACTGGGAACAAACCGCAGGAATTGCATGCAGCCTTCCCTCTCGGGTGAATTCTCCCCAAATTGCTTGACCGTCGTTTTGCCATTGCGTCTGCATGGATGTTAAAGGTGGCTAATGAAAACCAGGAAGCCTTCTTTTGAAGGAGGATTTGAAACTTTAATTCTGAAGCTAGCTTGAAATGTCAGGGTCTCACCTGGCTTGCCTTAACCGGTTTACGTCCATGCAGACATAAATGTGAAATCAAGATAAAGAACATTGGAGGTGTGTGCACATCTGAAGGAAGTGTGCAATTTCAGGGCCAAATCCTGACCTTCCCATCCATGCTAAGTGTCTACTATTTATTTGTATTATTACTTTTATATCCCACCTTCCTTCCAAGGAACTCACAGTGGCAGACACGATTCGCTCACTTCCCATTTTATCCTCATAACAACCCTGTGAGGCAGGTTAGTGAAAGGACAGTGGCTTTCCCAAGTTATTATATACAGTTTACAATTTTCAATGATACTACTTATCACGTACATTTGGCATCTACAGTTGCTGATGGAATGCCAACATATCAATAGATGGGCAGTAGAAATGGGATTCTGATGTCTAGAAAGCCTCTGCTGGTTTGGGGGATAATCCACCCTTGAAATGCAACTGCCCACGTGACTTCAACAGGTAAGCTCTCCACCTTCCCCCAGTCCCATTCTCCTTCTCCACTTCTAATCAAATCATTACCATTTCTGAACAAATTACCAAGTCTTTTTGATAACTCAATAACTTACATTTGTGATTATACGGTGGAGTGAATTTACCAGCACATAATGAAATGTTGATGGGGAATTCTGTGCCAGGCAAGTCTGCAAAAGAGGAAGGGAAACATTTATAAGGTTTCCTTCTGCAACAAACACGGAAGTCAAAGGGTTACAAAGCTCCATCGAAATGAGCAGGACTTGTTAAAGGACAATTTTCTGCAGGAATGAAGTGAACACCTTTCCCCATGCAACCTATTTATTTAGTTAAAAGCATTCATTAAACTACTTAAGATTTTTAAAAATCTAAGCCATGTGAAAACAAAACATATAACTGAAACAAAAACCCAACCTAAATCCAACAAAGCAATACAAAAAACCATGAAAATGTATGGAAACAAACAGAAACAGAAATACGGAGGATTCAAAAATGTAAAGCGGGGTCAAACCTTACAGGTTAGGAAAAATCTGAACAAAAAGATACATCTTCACAGAATGCCTGAAGCAACTGGTGGCAGCTGCTTTGTATATAGCAGAGGGAATGGCATTCCACAGTACAGGAGCAACAGAAGAAAATGCCGGATTTGGGGTCACCACCCAATGATACTCTGCAAGGCATGGGACTACTAGTAGAGTTTCCCCAGATGTTCTAAGTGATCTTATAGGTCTATACAGAGGCAGGCAGCCTTTCAGGTAGCCTGGTCTCACAGTGGGTCTCATGTTGTTGGGTTTTCAAGGGAGGCGTTCTTGGTGGACTGTGTCCAAAGAAAATAAAAGATTACTAGGGCTTCTTCAGTCAATTCAAAACTTGAAAGTCACTAAAGAGCAGCAGGAAAGGTATCCTGAAAGCTAGCTACCTAAAAATAGATTTCTAGAAAACACTCAAACTGTAATTGCTGAGAAACAGAATTCTCTATTATTCATGACTCCCCAACCGCTGCTGACCCATCCATCCTTCATATCCAGCGACTCAAAAATAGCCTCAGGCTAGAGAGCATGTGCCTGCAGAGCCACAAGCCTCACCTTGAAGTGCTGGTTATTGTGTGGGTTGATGCGGAAGCAAGACACTAAGCAGTCGATCATGAGGTCTATGTCCGCATTCTGGTTGCCTCTTGAGAACGGCTTGCTAGGATTGAAGAGCAGGTTCTGAAAAACCAACAAACATGTGCCGCAGTTATTTTGGTCGGCACGTGCCGCGGGGCTACTCTTCAGAGAATGAGAAGAGCAAAGTGGCCCATCTTTTCTAAAGGATTAAGCGGCTATTTGAGGAAGTATTTTTGTCCTCCAATAAGAACAGAAAGCTTTTGGGAACTAGTGAACCTTTTATGAAAAAAGCATGCCTTGCAACGGAGGGAGGCGTACATTGGCCAAGGAAGTCAAGTCAATGGGTCTGCTCTTTGAAGCAGACATCAACTGATGCCACTGAGTGGCTTGAGCCAGAAATAGGGAACTTGTGGCCCTCCAGATGTTGTGGGACTCCAACTCCCATTATCCCAACATCTGGAGGGCCCTGTCATAAGTCTCAGCTGTCACTGTTAAGCAAGCAAGAAGACAACCCCCTGCAAGATTTTTAATGTTTTCTATGCAGCTTTCTCCTTGGACCATCTGGTAAAAGACACTGGAGGCCTCCCAGTGTTATTGGGTGGCATTCAACTAGGTTTCACTCAGAAGAGATCCTTTGAAACTATTCTATGTAACTTACACATGTTCACTAATTTCAATATGTTTATTGTGAGTAAAATTTAGTTGAATGCCACCCGTTATCTCCCCAAACCACCATATACATGGTGTCCAGCGAGAGAGATGTTTGTGTAGCTGGAAGAGTTTGGTTAAGCCTGCTCTATGCTAAAGTGAGAGTTTCAGTCTATGGCCAACTCTCAGTCCCCCCCAACCAACTTTTGATTTTATCAGTAGGGCAACTTTCTTTGCCTAGATTTTATTTTACAAAAATCCTGTATATGCACAAAATAGCACACCCTGACCAATCAAACTGTAGCTCAATTCTGTCATCACATCAAGCAACAGTTTGTGCCAACTCTAATTTAGAACCCACACCAATGGTTTGAGTTTCTAGGTGTCCAATAAGTAAACTATGGCTCTGCTTCCATTTCTTCCCACAGCTTCAAGCTCACTTCCATTTCCAAGTGCAGCAGCCCCGGGAGGGGAAACAATTTCTGTTAAATAGGAGTTGTGAATTCAGACCTCACACAAAGCCATGGCGAAGTTTCTCTTAACCACTCTTTGCAATGGTGCGCCATGAAAGTTTCACTTAACAGTTCAAAATCCTAAGCTGATATACACCCACCCACAGCACTACAAAATTTGATTCTCCTCTATTCATTTGTTTTCTTTTTACCTTCAGATCTACCACCATGGATTGAACTAGAAGGAAAATGACAGAGTTGTCTTCCCAGCTGATGTAGGTCGATGCTTTGCACAACTTAACGCAAGCAATGGCAGCACTTTCTGTCAACTGTCTGCTTCCACTGTGGCCTGAAAGTGCCTTCCTGAGGTTGTCCAAAAATAGCTTCTGCAGGATTCAAAACACAAAATCGGTCAGAAAGAGAAAAAGAACTTATAACTCCATCCTGAGATACCCGGGCTCAAATTCCAGATCAGACACTGATCTGCCTTGAGGACAGCACTGCAAGACTCGGTTCCTGCTTCTCTGTCTGGCTTCCTTCCATCTGGCCTCAGAGACCAGGGCCTTGGCTGACTCCTTCCTGCAAAGGCTTCTCCTGCTGCGGAAGGCACCTAGAACACTTTTCCTATGCTGGCTGCTAATGTGGATTTGCATAATACATTGTGAAACGATTGTTGCTTCTCTTGCACTTGCATGTTGATTTGCTTGCAGGTTTTGTCAGCCACTTTGAGTATTATGTGGGAAAGCAGCATATAAATGAATATGATGAGCAACCAGCAATAGTTTTTGTGTAGTCTGTGCTTTATCATATTAAGGCCATAGCCAATGCCTAGAACCATCTTTATAGTATTATACCACAGTACTAGAAGGAATAATCCTTAACAAAAAAAAATTAAGCACACACAAAGCTGACGCCACTGTCTACAACATAGTTCTCACCGAGGCAGTCAATCTGTGTCTGGACTTTACCCACTTCAGAAGGCTGAGAGGGCAGAATGCCCCTTCATGGAGAACGTTCCCTGCACACAGAAAACTAGAATGTCAGAGCAAAGGTTTCTAGCCTAGCATTCTCTCCCATGTGCTACTTTGCTATGCGCTAGGAAATTGTCTTCTTTGGGGGAGGACTCCTTCCGTTAGGAAGAGATAGCAGTCTCAACACAGATTTTAAAGCATCTCATTAGATTTTAAAAACCGTGACTCAACTGGGGTCTCTCAGACACCAGTACTAGATAAGCGAAGTGGGATATTTTTCCTAATAGCAGGAAAATTTTAAAAGGGAGAATAATGAAGTAAAAGGCTTTCAAGTATTCAAGCTCTTAGATTCAAGGAAGAATCATATGCAAATTCTTTGCATGTAACGAGAGAGAAAGAGAAGTTCCAGTCCAGCCTCTTAATCAACATGCTTGCTTATTTATTTGTTTTTAAATCATCTATTTGCATATATGAAAGCTGGACTGGCACCAGCCAGAGATGGTATTGCAGCTCCCTTTACCTTGTTTATTTTGTTCTCCTCCACCCCGTCCTTGTTAATGTTTTGGATGATTTCTGGACACAGGACGAGGAGGATTATTTGCAAGGGCCAAACAGCCGCCTTGCGTTTTGTGCTTTCGGCAAATCCATCCACCAAATCAAACAGCTTCTCCGCGCAATCTGTGATGGAGGGAGGAGGAGACAACACATGCAGTTACTTCCGGGTAGGTTGAGGTGCAAAAGCTGAAATACCTCCCATGTTTGCCAGGAATGATATTTCACAGCACTGCGATAACACTGCTTTGAAAGGGAAAACACCCCAAGTCGGAGGCAGTATGCTTCTCAATACCAGTACAGTGGTACCTCAGGTTACAGACATCTTGGGTTACAGACACTTCGGGTTACAGACTCCGCTAACCCGGAAGTAGTACCTCGGGTTAAGAACTTTACCTCAGGATGAGAACAGAAATTGTGCATCGGCGACGCGGCAGCTAAAGTGGTACCTCAGGTTAAGAACGGTTTCAGGTTAAGAACAGACCTCCGGACGAATTAAGTTCTTAACCAGAGGTACCAGTGTAGCTGGGAAATGCAAGTGGGGACAGGGTTGTGGTGCTCAGGTCCTGCTTAAAAGGTGTCCCACAGGCACCTGACCACTGTGAGAAGAGGATGCTGGTCTAGATGGGCCATTTGCCTGACCCAGGAGGCTCTTCTTATGTGCTTATTCATTGTCAAATGTAGGATTTCATTTCAGTAATGTTTTTAATACAGAAACGAGTATCTGACTATGTTTTATCATGGGCAGGCTAGATATTTAACCAAACACATGGTACAACTCTCCTTGGACATTTCAAGCTTCAGATCACAAAAGCACACTTGAATGCTCTCCCCGAATATCAGGCTACATATCAAGAATACCTATTCCCTTTCATATATTAGCTTTCTAACGTTTTATGCTAAGGGAAGAACCCTAGGACCCGATGGGATTTTGCAGGAAATAAGTCGACCACTGAAGTTTGCCAGCAATATAGACCTGCACTCAATCTGCTGGAGTGGAAAAAGGAGGAGTGCAACTTCTCCTCCGTACTGAAGTGGGTGACCTCTGAAATCAGGCAACAGTTGAGGCAAATAGTGGTTAACTGGAGAGACTCCACACCAGTTTATAAGGTATACAATCCAACTTCTGTTGATACCTTACCCGCCAGATCTGTCTGCGGTGTCTGGTACAGCTTAGTAAACTCGTCCGGATAGTTTTCCACCCAGTTCCAAAATGCCTGTGGAATATAAAAGCACAGTTAGTTCAGGGAATTTATTTTGTTCAGGAGCAATGGTGATGAGTGATACAGTCATCACCTTTCCAGTTTTATCTGGCAAAGCTCTCAGAGCCACTTCACTCGCTACAGACCACATGGTCTTGTGTGGCCCTACCTGGAGATGCTGGGAAGTGTTCCTGTATGCAAAGCAGATGCTCTGAAACTGAGCTGTGGACAAAATTCATGGGGAATATGGCTATCAACACCTTCTAGCCACAATGGCTGTATGCTAACTCCAAGATAAGAGACTCTATGCTTCTGAATACCAGTTGCTTAGGGAATAATACCAGGAGAAGACTATTGTGCACATGCCCTCCTTGTGGGCTTCCCTAAGGAGGTATTTGGATGGTTATTGCTGACAAAGAGGAAAACAGACTAGGAGAGTCCTTAGTGTGATCCAGCTGCGGGGATGCTCTTCTGAGAAACAAAAAGCAAAGGTTTTTCGATAGTTTTGCATTTCCTGATTTTGGCTCTCTCCTTCCAGCAGAAAGAGTACTGGGTATGCACTCCAGTACCACAAAAACCCGCAACAACCTATGAGCAGACACCTACACTCTTGCAGCTTCAGAAGACTTACAAGCCAGGAGGAAACTTGCCTTTTCAAGACTGTTGATAACCGCCAGTTGTGCTACTTTCTTGAGGGCTTTAAATTTAAAGGCCGTTTCTGTGAAAACAAGAAAAAAAGATCCACTTGTACAATGTGCAAGATGACAATAATGCTACGAAAACTGCCTGAGAATCACCTAAACAGCCACCCAAGTAGCAAATGCTGCATCATGGCCAATTATTTTTATACTTCCAATCAGGGTTCAGAATTAGCAGAGCACCGGGCACATTTTGCACCTAAAGATTCTCCATTTGCGAGCACCTCAAAATGTCTGGGTGTCATTTTTTGCACCTGACTGACACTCAAGGATTACTGAAATGTATGTGCTTAGAAGCCTTGAAGTATATGTTATGGATAGACAATACGTTAAGGTGTTTAACAATAAAGAGTAGCATGTTTTGAAAACAGAAGTACGGTACAAATATTTTTATTGTACACACCAAGTTAAACATGTATTAACCATTTATTTCTGTTAAAATGTGATATTAACAATGTGTATTGTGTATTAGTTCATGCTTATCAAAATAATAAATAAAAAGTGTTGCTGACCCCCTCCCCCCCCTCAAATGGCGACTAGACATTCTGTTTTGGCGCCCACAACCCAGGTTCCAGGAACTATTTGGCTCCTAGCTTTTGTATCCCAGTTTCTAACACTGCTTCGAATCAGTATCTTGAACTTCTGAAAGAAATTACAGTACAGTGGTACCTTGGGTTACATACGCTTCAGGTTACATATGCTTCAGGTTATAGACTCCGCTAACCCATAGTACCTCAGGTTATGAACTTTGCTTCAGGATGAGAACAGAAATCGTGCTCCGGTGGTGCGGCGGCAGAGGGAGGCCCCATTATTTAAAGTGGTGCTTCAGGTTAAGAGCAGTTTCAGTTAAGAACGGACCTCTGGAACGAATTAAGTACGTAGCCAGAGGTACCACTGTACTTGACTATTGGAGACAATTGTGGTGGTGGGGTCAATGTTTGTACATTAAGATCTCCTTAACATCCCTCCAATATCTGAAATGTATTTGAGTGGGGTTGTGGTGGTGCCTCAGTTATGGAACTGGTATTGCTGCGAGACCCTCTCTCCTCCTCCCACTTGTAATGATGGCCTTCCATCTCTATGTGAAGATCGTGGGTGTTTTGTTTGTTCGTTTGCAAACATGAGGTCCTTGAAATCAGCTAGTTTTTAATTTCCTTAAACATGGGTTTTATCCGTTGTTTTATTCCTCTGTGTTTGAGATTTATTTCATTTTATTGATGTTTTAATTTGCTGCAAGTCACCTTGAGCACTAAAAATGAATAGGTGGGGTGGAAAAAAAGTAATAAACTTTAATAACAAAAGCAGCAGCCAGGAAACTCCTGAACTGCACCTCAGCCGGGAGTAGACTTCTTTTTCTTTTTCATCTCAGTCCAAGAATCTCCCCAACTCCAGCCAGCTGTTAACAGGAGAGTAATACTACTAACATATCTTTCAACTTTCAAAAGTAAAAATCAGAGCCAAACTGACTGAAAAAGTAAAAACTGAAATCATGAGGAGCCAGGAGGCGGCAAAAGAGAGAGAGAATGCAGATTTTATTGGAATCATGGCACTTGCCTTTGTGCCATATTCTTGATGCATCCTCAAAACCACCACCTACCCAGCACAGACAAATTTGCAGGTATCATAGTTACCTGCAAATTTTCTCCCTCATGTGCAAGCAGCAGCTATAGGGAGGCTAGCAAAGATTAATTGTAAACCGCTTTTAGGTTTCTGCAAACCACTTAGAGGTTTTCTTACAAATCAAGTGGCATATGAATTCTGTCAAATAAAAATAAAACAAACAAATAATAGAAAGCAATACATAAATAGCATACAACAAACATCCCCACCCCCAGGTAATAGAAACTAAAACCTGTGTGACCTGAAGGAAGGCAGAAGCCAGGGTGACTAAAGCAAAGGTGATAGAACCAACAGCTGCTGAAACAGGCCTGAGAATATTTCGCACCATTTGTTTGTGTTAATATTTTAATTGTAAATTGCCTTGGTGCTTTGGCACAGCTCATATTTCAACAAACCACAAACAACATCTACACAATGCTTATGCACAGGCAATTATTAGTCAAGCTAGATCAGTGTTTCCCAAACTTGGCCCTCCAGCTGTTTTTGGACTACAACTCCCATCATCCCTAGCTAACAGGACCAGTGGTCAGGGATGATGGGAACTGTAGTCCCAAAACAGCTGGAGGGCGAAGTTTGGCCATCACTGAGCTAGATCAATAGGAGGAACTGTAGCACCCTGTTCTTAAGGATATATACTTAGGAGCAAGACCCACTTACCTTGCAGTATACGCTTTAGTTTAGCACAGTCGACACTGATGTACTGTAAGAGTTCAATGTCATGAACATCAGCATTGTCTTCAGAGCACACAGTCAATTCCTGCAATCTGCAAAAAACAAGCAGCTTCTCAAAATGGATGGATTTTTGACATAATGAAGGGAGAGGGGACAATGTGAAATGATAATGCACTCAGATGTTTAGGGCAACCAGAATTGGTCAAATGCACAAAGGCGACACAGCCATGCTTTGGATTTTAAAGATTCAGAACTGAGCAGAATGTGAAGTTATTCGCAGCTTCACAGCCCATTCTGTCAAAAAAACAAACCAACTCCATGGCGCCTCACTGCCCTCTTTTGCCTTGACCCTAATGAATTCAATTAGCCATGAAGTCTTAAGTGCATCTCGCAGATTCTTCTCCCACCCACACCACACACTTGGTGATTCAGCACTTTGGCCCACATGCAACTAATATCTAAATCATGTGTTGAGCGCAAGCTGAGAAACTGCTTTGCTCGGTCTTAAATCTACAGATGTGTGTGCGTGACATGATACGTAACTTCCAGCGCCAACCAGCAAGGGAGCTCTTCATTTCATCTATGTGGAGAAAGACTTAACTCTGGCATGACATGGGAATGTGCCAGGAATTCAAAAGCATGGGTCACAGGACCCACAACGCTAAGCCTGCACCACTGAACACCCCGCCGCCCCCGGCAAAATAACCCATGGGGACAAGCAATGAATGGCCAAATGTTTAAATTAATTTCTGAGCAAGAACATCATTTGAAACGATTTCTCTCTTTCACGGTCCCCTCCCAGGTCCATGCAGCCAAGAACAGGAAATATGAGACCAAACAACACTCAGAAGGTAGTTCAAGGAGAGGTTTTATTTAATTGTTTCTGACTATTCCCCATAAAGGAAATGCAGTGTCTCCCGTTCTGTATGGAACTACTCTCCATCAAGCCATTTAGCAAAAAAGAGAAAACCCACATCCTCCAGAGCTGGCTGCCAAGAACAACTCCTTGGAACAGAGGTTATGAAAAGGCCCTTAAAATTTAGTTGAGGTACCCTTTAACTGCAGGACTTTCTACCTGTTCATTAGAGACTGATGTTGCTCCTATGCTCTCCACTTCTGGATCCAAAATTCACATAGGGGAACACAGGAAGCTGCCTTATACCTTAAATGATTTGCCCAATTAGACCAGCATTGTCTCCTCTGAGCGGCAGCAGTTCTTGAGGGTCTTGAGCAGGAAAATTATCTTATGTCAGGGCTTGAACCATGCTACCACAGAGCTCTAATTTGTCCCCCTATGAAACATTACATCACTTGGGAAGACAGGAGAACTAATACCAATGTACTGGAAGAAGCAAAGATCACCAGTGTTGAAGCAATGGTTCTTCAACATCAACTTCGTTGGACTGGTCATGTAGTGCAGATATCTGATGATCATCTTCCAAAGCAACTACTCTATTCCAAACTTAAAAATGGAAAGCGTAATGCTGGTGGTCAACAAAAGAGGTTTAAAGACAGTCTCAAGGCAATTTTTTTAAAATGTTGTATAAACACCAACAATTGGGAAACACTGGCCCGCAAGCGCTCCAGTTGGAGAACAGCCTTTACCAAAGGTGTTATGGGCTTTGAAGACACTCGTGCTCAAGATGCAAGGGAGAAACGTGCTAAGAGGAAGGCACGGTTGACAAATCCACACCATGACCAACTCCCATCCGGAAACCAAAGTCCCCACTGTGGAAGGATGTGTGGATCCAGAATTGGCCTCCACAGTCACTTACGGACTCATTGTTAAAACTGTGTTTATGGAAGACAATCTTACTCGGCTATGAGCGATCGCCAAAGAAAGAAGACGACTAATGAAATATCCATCTTCAGCTTGTTTGGTTTCCAATTCTTTAGGTCTGACTTGATGCAAAGCCTTCTAAATGAATCAAAATTACAGTGGTACCTCTCGTTACAAACTTAATTCGTTCCGTAGGTCCGTTCTTGACCTGAAACTGTTCTTAACTAGAGGCGTGCTTTCGCTAATGGGGCCTCTTGCTGCCGCTGTGCTGCCGGCACATGATTTCCTTTCTCATCCTGGGGCAAAGTTCTAAACTTGAGGTAACTCTTCCAGGTTAGCGGAGTTTGTAACCTGAAGCGTTTGTAACCTGAGGCATTTGTAACTTGAGGTACCACTGTATTAACATACACCTGCGTTCAAAGAGATGACCCAACAGCCCACAAGCAGAAGGAAGGTGTAGAAATACGACTATACTAGGTCAGAAGAGACTTGACACTCAGAAGCTCAATCAACCACACTGATTTTAACCTTCCTTGAGATGTATTGATATTTATACATGATAGAGGCTGACTGGGGTCAGAAAAATTTGACAATATTTTAAATGGGGAGTGGCTGGGGAAACCCAGCCAGATGGGTAGGGTATAAATAATAAAAATATTATTTATTAAATGGGCCTTCTAGGAATGATGGGGAAAGTAGCATCTTTCACTCACTCACCTGGTGGAGATGCGGCTGAAGACGGCGTTGAAATTGTTGCAGCTGAGAGAAAAGAGAACTCCAGAGGCAGAATTGCGAAGCTCTGCTGCGTGTTGATTCCCTTCGCGGTAGGTGTGGATAAAGTGACAGATCTCCGGCAACAACTGCTTGACCAGCATCGTCTCATCGAGCCTCATAGTGTCCTTTGGTTGCTAGGAGGACAGTTTGTAAGTGACTGCCTGCCTGAAGCGTTTTCACAGTTCTCTTCCCCCATTGTTAGTAACCCAGGAAATCTGCTCCACTCCCAAGCTATCACAGTATTTTGTAAACAAGATGTGTGTGTTTGCACTCATGAGACACATCTCGCCAGGCTGTGGGAAAACACTGCACATGAACCAGCCACATCTGTCACGATAACTTGCAGCAGGGTGTTATAATGACCCTTGAGGAACCCTTAATGTGGCTGGGGAAAAGGTCGCTGCTATCCTTTTGTTGTATCCCCGCAGAAGCAGCTCTCTATCCTTTTCCTTGGCCACCTTTCTCCTCTTGAACCTGCCTGCGCCTCAAAATCTGCATTAGAAACCCTTTTCTGCCTATCAGCAATTAACGGGGGGGAGCAACCAGAAAAAGGGTCTTTTCAGTGGTAGCACCCCTATATCTTAGTTGAGATGCCAAGTTAAAGACTTTTAATGTGATTTTAGCTCCATAGTTTAAAGTTTTCTATCGATTTTAACTGTACTTTGTTATTGTTTAGTGGTTTTATTTTTCCCCCTGTCGTAAAACTATGTAATTTTAAATAGATGTCCTGCAGCTCCATCTTGCCCATCACACCTTGCTGTGAGCAAGGACCCTTCTTCAGATGGAGGCATAGGCAAGTGGCCTGAACGGTCCTTAACAAGTACCTCTGCAACAGTCATAGCCATTGACCCAGACAGCCTCTGCAGGCCAGCAGAGGCTATAGAGGGGGGGGCAGTGGGAAGGAGGGCACACAAGACCGATCCACTACCTGAAGCAAAGGGATCACCTTGCCTAATGGGTGAGCCTTGCACACGGTCCAGAGAAGGGGAGTCGTGTGCTTGATCCAATGCTCTGCTGCTCAGAGAAGCATAGGAACATGCTGCGGGTCTCATGACTACATTTATAGATTGTCTGCAAGTATGTTTACACAGGTGTCAAATGACAAACCATGAACTATTCCGTCTGCAATGGCTTGGAAAGCGATCTTTTAAAACCAGGATGGGGAATCGCAAGCAGCTTACAGATGATCTCATTACACTAAGCTTGGAACTGTGTGAAGGAAACCCTCAGGAATAAACAAAGACTCTTCGATTTCACCAGAGCCCAAGTTTGGCTTTACAGCTTTGCAGAAAGAGCTAAACCACTAACTGCATTCCCAAGGTTGCAAAAGAGGGGAAAAGCAGAGAGACTCCAGGAACAAAGTTAAGTGAAAATAGGATCACTTTTCTGGAAACCTCAGGACTGCATTCCCACTGGAAGTTTAGACAAAGTTAACTAATGTAAACTAGGAAGCACCTGCGAAAGTCATCTTTAGCAGCCAAAGAGTAAGCTCCATTATCTGTGTACAAAACTAAGCCAAACTGAAAGAAAACCACAGGAGATCTCAGGTGGACTTATGTTTAAAAAATTTAACTTTTAAAGTGAAAAGGTCTTATCTCTTTGCAGTGGCTGAGCCACAAGTAAACACCAAAGGTTCCTTTTTTCTTTTTTGTATATCAAGCTGCATCAACACCCTTTTTTGATGCAATATTTAGAGCCAAAGATACCAAAATCTTTAAGTTTGCTTTTCAAGTCCAACATTATTTTCCTTTCCAGAATTAGTCACATTTAAAAAAAAAAGGCACATCAATACAGGAATTAGTTACAAGGAAAGTTGCATCCATTTCCTGATGCATTCAGCAAAAAGGCAAACAAATATCAGCAATCAGCTGCAGGACTTGGCTCTCTACCCTGCAAACTGCTGCCACGAAAATGCTATTAGCCCACTTGTCTACATTTTCTAGACAGTTGTTTGTAGCACTGCAACAGTTTGAAACCGTCCGTTTACAAAAAAAAAAATCCCTGATTGCCTGGAAGTCACTTCTATATTATTTTTATTAAATTTATTTGGTATGTAGATCAACACATAAAGAAGTTAAAACACACCATAGTTCAAGCGCATTTGGAGGCAACTTCTCAAGCGTAACAGGGGAGTGACTTTCTACAAATCTGACATATTATCATCAAGAACATGACTATTTCAGAAGACAGACATTTCACACATCTTCACAGTTAGATTGTCTATGAAGAATTCGCAAAGGCAACTAATTGTTAAGCAGGCTACTCACCCCAGCAAGACATTTTTCCAGTGTATCCAATATAATCAGCTGAGAAAGATACAAATTCTTTTCAGCAGCTTCTCCAAATATTCTCTGGGGTGGGGGAGGTAGAACACAGGAAACCAATTAAGTTCTCATTACAAAAATGGATTTGCTTCCCATCATCCCACACAGTGGGTGGTATTCAGCTAAGTAGACCCACTGAAATTAACTTAGCCATGGCCATTGAATTCAGTGGGTCTACTCTGAGTAAAACTTAGCTGAATACCACGCAACAGGTTGCATTCAGTGTTAGTCCTACTCAGAGTAGACCCATTTAAATTAATGTGCATGACTAACATTGGCCTATAAATTTCAGGGGGCCTACTCTGAGAATAAATTAGCTGGATATAATCCAATGCTTCCCAGATGAGCATCAGGAGACCAGTAAATTATTTTGTTTCTTGAGAACTTCAGCAAGATCTGGAGCCCTTGAGGTTAATTTATTCAATCGAGACATTTCTATACCACCCATCAACCAAGGTCGCTGGACAGTTGCAAACTTAGAATCAGAAAATACAACCCCAAAATTGACAAATAGTATTTGTATTCAGGCAGCAACCATTTTGTGTGTTTCCAGTTGATGTGTGGCCACTGACACGTGGGTAATTTTGGACCTGGAAGAGGGCAGAATTTGGGAGACAGGGTGCACATGCAGGGGCGAGGAACAGAACCCCCACCCAAAATGGTCACTACCTGTACTAGAATATAAAAACCTGCACCAAGTCAGCAAATATAATTGACAAAAAAATCAGGAGAGATGTGGTTAGCAAAAAATATTGTAGGTGGGGGGCAAGACAATCCTCCCTGGGGAGGACACTGCATAATCAGAAAGGCCTTATCCACTGTGCTACCACTCCTCCTCATTGGGTGTGGGGAAGGTGGAGAGCTACATTTGTGGAAGGCACAGAAATCAAACAGGGCTTCACAGCTTAAACACAGGTCTTCTCTCTACCTTCCTCATTCCCTTTCCTCTCCTGACCCAGTCATGTTCTCTGTACCTAAACCATCCTAAAGCACATGAAAACCCTATGTATACAGGTTTTATTCCAAACACAGGATTCAGATTACCTTGGGAACAGAACTTGGACTTTGGGGTGTGCAAACCAGTCAAACCCACAACATTCAGAAGAGAGATAAAATGAGGAGGCATCCGTTCCCTAGTGCAAAGTCTGGCCCTCCAGATGTTGCTGAACTACATCTATCAGCCCCAGCAAGCATGGTCAACGCCATAGAGCATCTATAATGATCCCTGCTTTTCAGTTAAAATTAAAGGGCATATCCCTCAGGACTAGACAGTGGGTGGGTGGCAGGGAAGTTGCATGATGTTAAAACTTTGAGCTAACTCCCAACAGATACAAGACTGAACATGGAAAGATGAATGGCATCCTATAGGCCTCACCATGTTCACTAAACCCCTTAATGTGTGCCATAGCTTGCCCCTTCACATAGACAATAGCAAACAATGGCCGTGCTTGGCTTTTTACCCTGTCCCAAAAGCCACTGCAATCTGCAATTGAATCAGGATGTCTCTAATTAACCACAATTTCCTGTTTTGTCCATACTGGAAACTATGGTCACCAGTTTCAGAATTACCTAAAATAATCAATTTCAGACCATGGTCTAAAAACCTGGTTTGTTCCAATGTAATGGGAATGCATGGCTAGTTAGAGACTTCCTGCTTTAACCACAGCTCATGCAAAGAGTTCCCATGTCTGTGCAGATCTTGGCTTCATAAGCTGCAATTGTCCAAACTGGGCCAATATCATTTGTCCTGGTTACACATAAGATAGGACGTATCTAGTTTGATCTTGTTTTAAAGAAGCTTGTTATTTCGAACAAGGGAGGGGAGCATTTTTAATCAAAAGCACTGCATATAGGAGATCAATATATCAGTGTGTTTACCAAGTACCAATGGAACCACTGGCATCCAATATCCACTGGTAACTGGGCAAGCAAACACACATATTCCCTTCCCAACCTAAGGTTCCTTCATCTCATGCTTTCCCCGCCTACAAGCAGCCTATTAAGAGCAAGTGGATAGCACTTACCATATTGTTAACATTTTTTAAAATATTGGTGAGGCCACTGATGACCAAGGAAAACTTGTACTTTGAAATATTGATGAGACATTCCTTGTTGTGTTCCGTGCTGACTTTGGTGTGGGTATTCTGTTGACTAGCTTTGATTGGTAGCTGCAGGTGAGGGGGAGAAAGAAAAACAGTAAGCATTCACTTAGAAGAAAACTTCCAGAGCTCCAGTGTGTTACACTGAAGGCTTTTTCCATTAACTTTTCATGCAAGAGCTCTTTGGGTATGCCAAAAACCAACATGGTGGCAGTTTCCAGCTCTTCCCTACCACCCCCATTTAAACAAGCATGGTAAGTGTATGCGAATGTTCATGTTCAGATACAACACTAAACCATGAACGGGCCTAAATTTCTCCTGGGCTTGCATGCTCTCTCTCTTTCCTCTCCTCCTACCACAGTAGCAGGAGGAGATGCTTAGAAGCTTTTATTTTTGCCTTAACTAAAAGATCCAAATTTGCCCTCTTGAGAGGATGAGAGGGAACAAATCAGAGGGGAGGTCAGGCTCATCCACATACTGCTAAATCACAATTTAATGTTGCATCTGAACAAAGCCACTGAATTTTCCCGTCTTAAAATATTTACAAGTATTCAATGAAACAGTTCTTCAGTAAAAAAAAATTGACTGTAGCATTTAAAGCACATGGACAGTGCAATCCTATGCATTTCTAGTAAGCCACCCTGAGTTCAATGTGACATACGCCAAATTAAGTGTGTATAACAGGTGTGGAAGAGTTTTGGCCCTCCAGATGTTGCTGAGCTCCATCTCCTATCAGCCTCAGCAAGCATGGTCCATGCCCAGGCATGATGAGAGTTGTAGTTCAGCAACATCTTGATGGCCAAAGGTTCCCCACACTGACAGTATAAGATTGCAGTCTAAGGCTGTGTACACTCTATACCTTTAAAGCACATTTGAAGCAGTTTCCCCCTCAAAGAATTATGGGCACTGTAGTTTGTTAAGAGTTGCTGGGAATCGTAACTTTGTGAGGGCAAACTACAATGCCCAGAACTCTTTGAGGGGGAAAACATGCTTTAAAAGTATAGTGTGTATGCATGCAACCTAAGTGTGCTTTACTGTTCAATTACTTCTAGTTATTGGAAAGAACTTCTGACATATTTATACAGCATGTACAATTAAAGCATGGCCTTCTATTTTTACCACCAGGCACCTTAATTTTAACCTGCCATAGCAAAAGCACCATGAGCTTCTGTGAATGGGACAAGCCCCAGCCATGTGAGATTGTCCACAACAGGATAACACATATGTTCAGCTTTCTCAGACCCTAGGTGCACCCTGAACCCCACCCACCCTGAAAAAAACGAACTGCGCTCTTCCTTCCTTCCTTTCACCATCCATGCCTATCTTTCTCTTCCCTTCCACCCTGAGAACAATTTGAAAGAACATGAAACAGTTCTTCTGGGGAAGCTAATCAGATTTGATCCTGACAGTTGCCTGGATGGGAGACCACCTGGGAACCATAGCTAAGCTGCTCTGAGTTCACCACAGGAACTCGTTTTAGTAATTTATGCTATAAACTCGTTGAATAAAGCAATTCATTTTCTCCCCGTTTCCTGCCTACTTATGACTGGGGGAGGGGGGAGGAGACCAAAGAAAACGAAAATGGTGGCAGTGCTGATGTGACCCACCTTGCTAGGTTCCAAAGACCACAGCCAATGCAAACAGGTCTGAGTCCAAGATGGAGCTGGAAAGAAACAGCTGGGAGCCTTAAAATGCACTCCCCGTTATTCCTTAGCAAATGGGGCTTGCCTTCGCCACCAGTTTGGAACTGGCTTGTTTCCAACCAGCAAGCATAGTTCGCATTAACCACAGTTTGTTGGATCAGATGACATTATAAACAAAAATGGAAGCAAAAGCCCCTGAACTCCTCCTCATGGTTGCGCCAGAGGAGATGCGGGGGTGGAGGAGCGCATGAGCCCAAGGCTTGCTGTGGATCACTTCTGTCATGCTATACCATGGTCCAAATGCAGCTGCTGTGGCCTGAGATATCCCATAAAGGAACTGGCTATTGTCAGATGTACTTCATCATTGAAATTAGAATCAAAGAGTAACTTTGGGTTGCATTTCACTACCTGTCTTTTGTAACCTACTGCAGAGGTATTGGGCAAAATGTGTTTCCACCAATGTTTAGCTTCTCTCTGAACTGTATCAGTTAAAACTCAAGAGTTTGGAAGTCCCAGCAGCAGCACAGATAAGACTTGAAATGACTCCACAAATCCAAGATATTAATCCTGCTCCGTGAACACTAGACACTTTGTTTTAAGCTGCATCCATAAATTCTTCAAAAGGTCACAGACCAATCATTTCCCTCATGCGTCATTTACCAGTCAGTTGGTCTCAATTGTTGAACAAAACCTTGCAGAAAACCCCACTTTGAGGAAGTTTTACTTTTGATCAAAGCCAACAGCTTTTTGATGGAAGCAGCACACAACAGACACAAAGTGCACTTGGGGGGGGGGAGTATTTCACACAAAGTGGGGATGGTTAATCGGCAAAAACGTACTGAAATTGTTTTAGTTTGCTGTCTATTAAAACCTCTGAACACTGGAGACCTCCAGCTGAATCACTGTGAGGAACCACTTCCTTTATCAGCATCTACTATTATCACCAGCTGCAAACTTAGTAGTGGACTGGATAAGTTTCAGCCACTCTTAATGTACTCCTCTGCTAGAATTTAATTCCCACAGCTGCTATTCCCTGACACATGAGCATACATGTGGGACTGAAATATATGGAGTTGCAGCCTAATTTCTGTCTACTAGTCCACTTTCTCCATGAAGCCAGACAGACAGATCAGAATAAAAATGTTTCTCACCAGATTGCTAAGTCTCGGTCAGAGTAGTCCCAAGGTTTGAGACCCATGAAAATTAGTTCACCTGTATACATTACGTAACTTTATGCCATGTTTATTCTGACTTTTCTTGAGGAAACTTGTCACCAAGAAATGCTTATCTACTTACTTTTTTAAATGAAGGGGGACATTTCTACAACTCTTCCTAGAAAGGGGGGAGTGTACACCCAAAATGTTACAGGACTTCCAAAGAACCTGAAATTTATCTAGCCCCACAACACAATGGTTACTAAAATACTCCCAAAGAATGCTTCTGTATATCTCTTTAAAATGGAAGGGAGCAAAGAAGCGTAACCCACCCCCCAATACTCAAGCCACAGGCCAGCTTAAAGCTAAAATTTGGTGAGCGCTTAGTCCCAGTTACACTGATTAGACAATTCTGAATATTGGATATCTGCATACCTAACTGGGAAAACACGAGAGCATAAACTAAAGTTTACCTCGCAAGAAGAGCCAGTGTGTAAGCCACATATGAGATGGAATGCCAGGATCTGAAAATTTCATTACCTCTTCACCAGATTCAGATTTTTTTTATTTTGGAAAGCAGATAGGTAGCTCCCAGGAAACATAATCTAAACTTGCATAATGCACACTTCATTTCAGAGTATATATGACAATGGTTTGTTTATGTGTGTGTGTTTAAAAAGCTGCAACTCAAAACTACTTCCCAGATGAGCAACCACTAAGCAGCTATGAAGGCACAATCAAAGACTGTTGCCAATTTCTGCCTGTTTATCAGTACTGTACCTCTCTCTCCTATATGATCACGTTTGTCAGGAACACAACAGGGCCTTTACAGCAGTGACCCCTCACCTTTTCAACTCCCTCTCCCTGGAGATATGTTTATGAGGGGCTCCCTCCTCTGAAGATTTCTTTTTTAACCCACCTTTGGTTAGGGTTCCAGTGCAATTTATAACTTGCTTTTATGTTTTTTAATATAATTTCTATTTTGTCCTTCATCCAAGGATCACAGGGCACCTTATAATATAAATACACACCAAACAAAAACAATGCATTTCACAATAATCTGGTGGGGCAGTCTAGCTAGAAACATGACATATGCCAATGAAAAAGGAAAAAAGCCTAATTTTATAGCCCACAGCAATAGCTCAGAAAGTCCCATTTAAAAAGCAACTGAATTTACTTCCAAGAAAGCAATGTAGGATGAAGTGCAAGATCCTACTAGGACAGTAATTTCCAGCAACTTCTCTTTGCAAGGGAAATCACATCTTTTGTAGATAACTTTGAGAGCTTTGGCTGAAGAGTAGCTAGCTAATGCTACTTTGGGGGGAATTTACTAGCATGAGAAATTAGCTCATCATTAGAAAGTGTCATTCTTCCAAAGTAGGAAATAACTCCCTCAATATCTCTTTTTTTAAAGATAGCATAGCAGCTACAGGAAAGTGTTTGAACATTTTAAGTCCATAACTCCTATTGTGTTAGCCAGCTCAATTCTACAAGGAAAATGACAAATCTTAGGGTGTTTCACACAAGCAGTATGCCCCATTTTCCATACATTACTGCCCCCTTTCACATGGAACAAGGATGAAGTCTGCCATATTAATACCCATCTAGCTGAATGGAAGCAAGTGAAAAGTGATGCATGATGGGGCAAAATTATGGGGCCAGAACTGGCACTGACTGATTGTTGTATCCTTAGGGCTGTAGGGGGCAGCTCAAGGAAAATGCTGATATTGTGTGCAGAAACTGTGAAAAATGTCAACTTTGTGTTAGAGATTCATTAGGAAAGGAAGTTAAAATAAAACTGCCAATATTGTAATGCCACAATACAAATCTATGGTGTGGTGTGTATAGCTCTGGTTGTTTTCCGCTGCTCAAAAAGAACACAGCAGAGCTGGAGAAGGTTCACTAAATTATCAGGGAGATAGAACAGCTCTCCTATGAGGAAAGACAACAACGTTTGGGCCTTTGTCTTAGGAAAAAAGGGAGTAAGTAACAACATGATAGAGGTGCATAAAATTATGTACTGTGGGGAGAAAGTGGACATAAAGGTTTTCTTTCTCTCTCAAAATGCTAGACGCTGAATACTGGAAAATTCAAGACAGATCAAGGGAAAGATGTCTTCATGCAGTGGACAGTTAACCTATGGAATTCAATGCCGCAAGATGAAGTGATGGTCTCCAACTAAAACTGCTTCAAAAGATTGGACAGATTCATGGAAGATAAGACTATCAATGGCTATTAGTTACAATGTGCTGCCTAGGATTAGAAGCAGTATGCCTCTGAATACCAGTTGCTGAGAATTTTGAGTAGGGGGAGACCTACTGTGCTCGTGATTGCTTAGGGACTTCTAAGGGGCACCTGTTTGGCCAACAGGATAGTCGACTAGATGGGTCTTTGGCCTGATCCAGCAGGACTCTTCTGCCCAGAATGTCACAAAACAAAGCTCTCTTTCAATGGGTTGCTTTAAAATGGATCTAGTAGGCCACTCAGAAGGGCCGTTCCATAATTATCTCAAGTTAGTGTATCCCCTTATTTCCCTTCTCCCAAGTTCAACTCACAAGCAGCAAGTCCCAATTTGTTCCAAAACTTCAACTGATGTGAGTGGTACACCCACTCACAGTAGTACCCCCTATTCCCATGCTGCATAACTGGGCCTTCACTGGGCCCAGAAGACCCCTTCAATGATCAACAGTATGTCCACCTGGTCTTTCAATCCTGCTGCAAACCATCTGTGCCCCATTTTCCATACATAAGCATCCTCTTTCACATGGAACAAGAATGAAGTCTGACTACATCTATTACTGCATCCTTCCTTCCACAGGGCCCAGTTCCCACATCCAGCAAGTGAAGAGTTCCAATGAGCCAAGCTGCTTCCCCTCCTTTTTCCCTCAAAGACCCCAACTTTTACAAATCCCAGAATCATACCTTCCCAAAACCCAAAGATTGAGCCCAATTTCTTCTACATTTTTTCTCTTGAAAAAACCCTAGAAGGGGCAGTTCCTCAACTATCCACTAACAAGCTATCCCACACTGCAATATCACAACAGGTTCCCCACATCTGCAGCTATGTGGGGTGCACAGTTTTCCAGCGCTATATTTTTTCAGTGGAAAATGTTCCATTTTGTAAGTTCATTAGGAACAACAAATTGATGCCAACTGCAAATGCAATACTAGGCAAACTTAGCATTATCAATGCATTTAGCTTTCTTTACTAAATACAGGTAAAATAAAAATGTTCAACTGGCTAACCCTTTGACACTGAAAGTTTCCTACTGCAAATTATCCTATGCAAATCACCATTTTTTTGGAAAAATATCTGGATAAACCACATCTTTCTTCCTTTAAGAGGAAAATGCTGGACCACATCCAGCTACTTCTTTATTCCATTCAAGGAAGACCCGTTTTCCAGTTCTCTCTTGACTTAAACACACACATCCAGCCCTCACAGAGTAGAAGTCAATTGGTACAGTTGCCAGCATCCAGCTCAATTGATTAGAGCGAGGTGCTATAATGTTGCAGATTTGATGTCCTTAAGGGACAGCTGCATCTTCCTGCACGACAGGGGGAAGGACTAGATGATCCTTAGCATCCCTTCCAACTCTATCCCGTGCCATTTCCAAAGAAAAGGAATCCAGCGCATCCTTAGAAAGGGCCAGTAAACTCCATCCCACAAGACTGACGAAAAGTACTCTGGTACCTTACAAACTGGCAGGTTTATTGTGACAGAAGCTTTCAAGGACCACAGCCCACTTTTGTCACATACACAGCCACCTCTAGCCCACGAAAGCTTCTGCCACAACAAATGTTTTAAGTATTTGAGGTGCCATAAGTTTATTTTATTGCAAACCTAGAGATAAAATGCAAAGGCAGAACAACAGCTTTTTCTCATCTCCCCTCAAAAGTCACACAGCCCGTTGGTACCACTGATAAAGTGACACCCAGCTAGATCAGCTACTGCTCTTCAACTCACCTCCAGGATGCCCTACTACAGCTGTAACTCAAAAGAACAACAACACACAACTCCAGTGCATCTTTGGCGAGGCAGAGGGGAAAGTGGGCTCACCCCACTAGAAATGAGCTTTAGCACATCCTCCTCACAACTCAGAGCAGGGTGTGGGTAGGGTTCCTAAATGGCCAACACCAACTCTCATCCCTCAAAGACCCCAAGACCACTGTAAGCAACAACCATATATACAATTCCAGTGCAAACTTGATGGGGGGGGGGAGTGGAAAGATGGATCCATGCCCACCACAAATGTGCATGTTCCACACTCTTTATGTTCTTGTATAGAGAGAGAGATGGGACTCTTCCCCCCCACACACTCTTTAATCAGTTTGGGTGTGTATTGCCTGGGAGATCTGCAAGGATGCTCTGCATCCATAAACAGACACACACTGACTAAAAGGGACTAGCACATCCCTAAAGGGTCCCCATCTCCTCTCCCTGAAGAAGACCAGAGAGAGTGAGGAAAACGCACACACGCTTTTCCCTTGCATGGCACCCCAATTCCTCAACCTTTTCCCCAGGAAGCTTTGCCTTCCCACCCAGCCACCCTCCCCCCCCCAAAAAAAATCACGGCATCTTTTGAAAGGAGCAGAGGGAGTTACCTCGCAAAGGCATCCTCCCTAAGAGGTTGTGGGCTCTCCTTCCTTAGAGGTTTCTAAGCATCTGTCAAGGGATGCTTCAGTCGAGATTCCTGCATAGCAGGGGGTTGGACTAGAGGACCTTGGGGGGGCCCTTCCAACTGTACAACTCGACGACACTTCGGCTCTGAAGTCGTGAGGGAAACGGGCCCCCTCAGAAAAGACACACACACACACACATATATATAAATAGGTATGCATTCGTCCCTGCTTGGAAAGCCCCCCCCCCCGAAAGGGCCTTCCAGCCCTTCCCCCAAAGGGCCCCCCACCCTATGCCGCCTCTCCCCCCCCCCCCACATATCCTGCAGCCCACAGGGCCGTTACCTGCTCGTCGAAGCGGCTGACCACGGCCTGCACCCACTCCACCGGCTTGTGGGCCGCCATGTCCCGCCGCCCAGCCAGGCGGGGGAGGAGGAGGAGGAGGGTCTCGACGCCCCCGCCCCTTCTTCCCCCTCGGCTCGATCCGGCCGCCGCCGCCGCCGCGCTCTCAGCTCCCCTCCTCCTCCTCAGCCATCACAGCCTACGAGCCACCATGACACCACACCGGAAGCGGGGACCAGAGTCCGCCCCCAACGCCAGCCCCGGACGCCGGGAGAGAGAGAGGGAAGCGGGGGGAGCGACAAGTGGGGCGGGGGTGGGGAGGGGGGAGAGCGAGCGAGAGAGGAGGGAACCAAGGCAAGGCGCATGCGCGACGGGCGGAGGGAGCTCGGGCCGCGACGCATGCGCGCGCTCGCGGTGGGTGGGTTGAGGGGGGAAAGAGCTCGGAAGCCAAAGGGCAGCGGCGCACGCATGGGGAGAGGGTGGGAGATAGCAGAGGCAGCGCGGCGCAGGCGCGGCGGCGGCGGGGGGGGATAAGGGCGCATGCGCGCGGGCGGCGGGGAGGGGCGCGGGAAAGGCGAAGGGGTTAGGGCGCAGGCGCGGCGCGGAAATGTGCGGCAGGGTTGGAGGAGAAAACTGAGTGGGAAAGCCGACCCGCGGGCGAAGGGAAGCACTACTGCGCAGGCGCGGCGAAGTGGACAGGGTGGATTGGAAGAAGGTAGCTGGAATTATATACTGCGGATTTTAAAAATCAACGCTGACTTTAACGTGGCTGTTTTTATTTATGTAATCCTTAATGATTTCAGCTTAACTGCTCGGTATTTTTTTTGTGTACGTAAATGATGAAGATATAGTATGAGTTATTTTTTAATTTTTTTTTGGAATAAACCGAAACCAGATCTCGAAATTTAAACGTTTGTTTAATTAATGGACAAAACAGCCCGGACAGGAAGGCATTAAATGCAGCATTCCTATAACTCTTTTTTAAAATTTATGTTTTGTTTTCCATGGTACAGAGGATACATTTGGGGTAAGCACCTGTTAAAACAACAAACAACTTCTCCCGATAAAATTACAGACTGCATTCTAACTCTTGATTCCTCTAACAACATAGAATTGTAGAGTTGGAAGGGACTCCAAGGGTCATCTAGTCCAACTTCCTGCAATGCAGGAATCTCAACATGCCATTTAGCTCTCTAGCTATTACTTTTGACGAGTCAGATGGAGACATACAATGATGATGATGATGATGGTGATAGACTTCCTAGTTTCCTGAGCTAGTTTATTAGGACAAATGGGGCTCTTCCCACCAATGTTGAGTCTGTTTACGGTTCTTATATTCCTGCATGACCCTGATACTTATGCTACCAGTTTTGCAAATTTTATTTTTTGCCAGTTTGTCCACTAGAGGTCACTCGCTTGACGCGAAAACATTTGGTGCTTTAAGGGGTGGAGCAGAGACAAGAGAAAACCAGAGCGTACTTTGCTTTTATTTATTCAACAATTACCTGTTCCCATATTTCTTCACTGTCATTGAGACTTTAAGCTGGAAAATACCCCCCACCGAGCTACAATTTGCAGAGCGGCCTACAACATGCAAAAATACATAACTGCAAGACAACAAAAGAAGACTGAAACGGTAAATTAACCATTAAAAAATACAAAACCAAGCAGAACAATTTCCACATAAATTGCAGCAAAATAAAAGATACAAAAAACCAACAGCAGCAACCCTCTCCTTTCCATATTCCTTTCCTTCTTCTTTGTCCTTTTTCCTGTTTTGTGAATATTAATAATTATAGCTTTAAAAAAAAAGTAAAATGGAACAGATATTGAGGAGAGCAGGTTCATGGCACGGAAGCAGCTCCTTGCCTTTCTGGACACAGCTCTCTGTTCAATGAAGCTTTCGTTGCAGGCCTAGCCTTTGTTCCTTCTGTCTTCATCATGACAATAGTGCTAGGATGCTCTGCGATACCATTGCACTTCATTAAGGTGTGTCCCAACTCTGGATCCAGTTCCCTTTGCAGGATCACATTGCTGGAGACACTGCTGTCTGGCCACATTTTTTGTTCAGCGTTGAGCCCGATGAGGAGTTCTAGCTCACAACTTATCTTGGCTGACCCTAATGCAGGTGTTTTTACTGCTTATTCCAGCACTGATGTTAACAAAGACTCACTGCACAATCTGTTATCCCACACACCCCAATAAAGAGGAGAAATACCAGGATTAGAGAGAGGCGTCTGTTGTGTAAAACCCTGCAGATCAGAAGTAGTCACATGGGCCTAGCTAAAACGAATGACAGAGAGAGATGAACGCTTGTTGCCTCAGGCCCGTTTCACTGAAAAAACAAAAAGGTCTGATGCTCGGTGAGTCTTGTGACCTTGTCATTGTATCATGAACTCAGGATATAGCCACCTCCTTATATGATGTCATGGCATCAGGGTAATGAGGGAACTCCATTATTCTGATCTGTAACCTGAACATAGCAAAGACCAAACAACTGGGTGAACTTTCTGTTTTTACGCTACAGGAAGGAAATGAAACAGGCGAAAACTATGTCAAGCTGCAGGGCATCAGGCCAAAAGTCCTGTTTGTAAAGCGTGAGTCAAAGCCTGTGAGACTAGCAGACTATCCAGGCCTGCCAACATATAAATCTCACATATTCCTCTGCTTTAAAAATAATAATAATAATTGCTGCACATGCATGCGCCCCTGATGTATGTTTTGCTCTAGAAGGCTTAGTTTGGTCAGAATTGAGTATACATTTGCAGAGTTAACGCTAAATACATTACAGTGGTACCTCAGGTTAAGTACTTAATTCGTTCTGGAAGTCTGTTCTTAACATGAAACTGTTCTTAACCTGAAGCATCACTTTAGCTAATGGGGCCTCCTGCTGCCGCCGCGCTGCCGGAGCACAATTTCTGTTCTCATCCTGAAGCAAAGTTCTTAACCTGAGGTAATATTTCTGAGTTAATGGAATCTGTAACCTGAAGCGTATGTAACCTGAAGCGTATGTAACCCGAGGTACCACTGTACTTCTGGTAAATGAGCCACCATAACTGCTAGAAGGCTGTGAAAATTTGTGTCCCAGGCTTTTCAGACTCATCTAACTCATGTACTATCTGAAACCAAAGGGGCACATTGGTTTCCAGATGTAAAATATATTAGCATTATTTTCAGCTCTCCTACCCTGCGACATAGGCCTGAAATTCCCCACCTTTGGGTTATGTTCTATACAGGCTTCTCCTGCTGTCCCAGTTCTGTCCTTGCAACAGCCCTGTGAGGTATGTTAGACTGAGTGATGGTGGCAGGCCCAAGGTCACCCAGTGAGCTTTAAGATTGAAGGAGAACTTGAAACCTGCTCTTGCTAGTCGCAACACAGTTGGCTAATCCTCATAGATCCATTGCATTAGTTTCTTCACTTTCTTTACATGGGAACACAGAGCGTTGGCAAGAGATTGGTCAAAACCTGAGTTCAAGTCTAAAACAACACCAGATGTTCCTAACAGCTGCCCTGACAAATCCGCTTTGGCCTTGTTTGAGCCTCATTTTTCCAGTTTATATGTACTGCAGAAGGTGCTGTTGGAACACTGAGCAGACCTGAGAGTCTTCTTCCAACCACACCTGTCTGCAAAGGCTTGTGCAGAATGTACTTTAGGATCCAGCGGCATTCCAGTGGAAGGAGTGGTTGATTCTCTGCCAGGATCTGCTTCTGCCTCCAGGCAGGTCTGCTTTGTACTGAGAGGAGAGAGCAGGGATGACAACTGTCACGGGATCCTCCTTTGCAATGCATTAAGCACAGGGAGTGGCAGAAAGGAAAATGGGCTGCTTTTCCTGAAATTCGCAAATCTAGGTTACCATGTGACAGCCCCCGTGGAAAGGGTGTACAAAGTTTGCTTTATGGCATCACATGCTTTAAGAGACCTAATTCCTCAAATTATTAGACTTTAAGTTTTTCTCTCCCTTGCTGTAGTTGACCTCTCACTAAGCTGCAATGCCCAGCACCCTTTACAAACTATAATTCCCAGGACTCTTTGGAAGTGGGGATGTGCTTTAGATATAGCCTTAAAGTGCTATTGTGCCACATCAGTGGTCATGAAGAATCCTGGGAACTGTGGTTTAAGGTGCTGACCTCACAGAGCTACAGTTCCCAACACCCTTAACAAACTACAGTTCCCAGGATTTTGCATCACTATTGAAGTAGTGTAACAGCACTTTAAAGACTTTCAGACTTACTGATTTTCCTGAGTCTAGACAACTTGTTTCAGGGAGATGCCCTCCCTCTTCCCTCTGTTTCACCCGTCTTCTTGCTGCCAACCAGTCAGTAGGCTACAGTAAATATATATTTTTAAGAAGGCTTTTGACACCCTTTATTAAGGTTGCCATTATTAAGGTTGCAACCCTATGCAAATGTACAGGGAAGTAAACCTGAATGAACGCAAGGGGACTTGCTTCTAAGTACAAAGGAACGCACTTAAGAATCCTAAGTGGAATGCTTGATACCCTTTCATTATAAATAATTTGCCTTTTAATAGATTTGGATGCACTAGTTTACCAGGACAGGTCACATCTACGCCATACATTTAAAGTACATTTAATGCACATGGTTCCCCCCACAAAATCATGGGAACCATAGTATACCTCTCACAGCGCTACAATTCCCAGCACCCTTAACAAACTAGAGTTCCCATTATTATTATTTGAGGGAAGCCTTGTGCTTTAAGCACATGTTGTGGACGTGACTGCAGTACTGCTATACGGCACTGTGTCTTAACTCCGTGCAAGGCAAAAGAACGTACTCTGATGTAATTCTGCAAAGTACCAAGACAATGGTGACACTTTAAGATGAATGAGGCAAAACAAATAGTAGAGGGTGTGCCAACTCAGATCTGGGGAGTGCCAGACACGACTTTCCCTTGCACATCTTCTGCTGCAACCCTTGAGAGTCTCCTTAACCTCAAATCCAGGCAGGGCAATGGAGCACATACTGTAATTACAGGGTTGCTACTTAAATTGGAAGCCTTGATCTTTGTGCCAAGATGCAGGTAATGAAATTAATAGCTCTGCGATTATATAACATGGCCTTTCCCTGAAAGCAAACGTCGTAAATTTTATGTAAACCATATTGCCTTGGCTCTTACTGCTGGGGAAACAACTCAACCTCTTGGTTCTGTTTCTGCCCAAATATTTATTGCATAAATTGGATCAGTACATAGACAAAGCACTGGTTACAAGGTATTGCAGGCAGAAAAGGCCTAGGTGCATCGCTGAGCGCTAGCTAAGATATTAATCCAACAAGTAGCACACCCCCTGCATCTTCCTTTCAAAGACCGGGGGCAGGGGGGCACAGCTCTTAACATGGCAAGCAGCTGGATCCTCAGGAACTGGCAAGTAACCACATAGCCATCAACTGTCCTGATTTGGGCAGGACATCCCGGAATGATAGAAACCATTCTGTTGTATAAGACGACACCGAATTTTAAACTTAAAAAAATTGGGGGGAAATATTGTCTTATACACAGAAAAATACAGTAAATAACTTGTCATGTTTGGTTCTGTGTGTATTGTAGATATAAAATCTCTTATTGCTTTATTATTATTAAAATGTTGAAGAAAAATAGAGAGAAAAATAAACTGCCGAATAAAGATTATTATCTTGTTTTGCAACCAGAGCAGAACAGCGCTATCAAACTGCAAAGCAGAGCTCCTTTGAAGTCCTCTTTGGAACAATTCGTCCTCAAACTCAGATCGTGTCCATGCTCTGAAGCTGAAAGACAAATGTTAAGTGTCCGGGTCTTTTTCTTAGGGAAAGGGTAGCCAACAGGAGGAGATGCCTGAACAAAACAAGGCAGATAAAGGATAAAGGCAGAGTTGTTCATAGGCAAACAACTGTGGAAAATGCATTTGGCTCTCAAGAGCAGTTGTGCTGACAGAAGGAAGCAGGCCAAATGGCATCTCAACAGCCAGACTTCCCTTCGCAAGGGGTGGGGATGGAACTGGAGAAGAAGGGCCTCTCTCAAACCCTTGGAATGGTTGGCCTCTGCACACAATATCTGTGTTATGTCCCATAGTTGAGTCAGAGGATTGGAATCTTTGCCTGCCCAGCAGCTTATTCGAGTTAACCACATCCAATCGACATGTTACTCTGCGTCTAAAGGGCCTAGTGACGGTTCGCCTACCCACAGCAGCGACCAGAGGAGAAAGGGCTGCTGGGGGGAGCATAGATAGAAGAAACGCCTTGGTGCATCTTCTAGCTGCGAAAGTGGATTCCTCCATCTGACCCAGCTGCAACAAAACATGTCTCTCCCATATCGGTCTCTGCAGCCACTGTAACTCTGCGACAGTTTTAACTTTACCCCCGACAGCACGGTCTTCCATAGTCTCCTAAGACGGACGGGTGCCAACAACAGCCTTCTCGCTTCTACCACATGACATGCCCATTGTTTTCGCCACATGAGACTCTTCTCCAGCTCCTACATACCTATGAAACGGCCCCAAGGGTCACCATTCAGGGACTGGTGGTGCCACCATTGCACATGGAAGGAACCAATGAACGAATGGCAATGACGTCACATCCCCCATGGAGCGCTATGTGGTTCCATAGCCTGGCTCCTGCATGGGCCAACCAGACTGTTCGCTCCACCACAGCGTTTGAACCTGGGACCTGATTTCATGCAAATCATCATCTGCTCGCCCCTGGAGCTATGGCCCTTTCCCTTCCACAACCTCCTGGCTGCAACCTGGCAACTTTATCTCAGCTGGGAAGCTATAATCCTTTAAGGTAGGTAGGTGACAAGCTCCCACATAGGCAGCCAAAACCCTTTTCCCAGGAGCTCAAGTGTTTCATATAGCTGCTTCTGAGGTTGTTTTGACGAGGCATTTTAATCATTAACCACTTTAAAAGCTGCTTTCCTAGAGAGAGGCCAAATATGGTTATTGTATTATAGGGTAAAAGGGTGAGATGCCTTACATTACATTAAAGCGAGAGAGAGAAAAGGAGAGACCCTGGACGTCATTGCACCTAGGCTGTCCTATGTCACCTTCCCAGTTTCAAGCAGGGCGACCAGATGCAAAACACACCACAGCTGTCCTATAATGGTACGCATCACCCTCATTATCCAGGGTTGGCGTATTTTGAAGAGCAAAAAAGAGGACACACTTGCCAACTTATACTTTTAACTATGGATCTCTATGCGACTCTCATCATGGCATATGGACATATGGCATGCCAAAGTTGGCTTCCAAGCCATTTACAAATACAGTGGTACCTTGGTTCTTGAATTTAATCCATTCCGGGAGTCCGTTTGACTCCCAAAATGATTCAGAAACGAAGACAAGGCTTCTGATTAGTGCAGGAGCTTCCTGCACTCGATCGGAAGCCACATCAGATGTTTGGCTTTCGAAAAATGTTTACAAACCAGAACACTCACTTCCAGGTTTTCGGCATTCGGGAGCCAATTTGTTTGGGAGCCAAGCTGTTCAGCTACCAAGGTACCACTGTATACAACCAACTACAGAAACATAAATGCTCCTAGATTTAAAAAAATAATACAGTAAAACAATCCCATCAACACATTAAAATAAACACCTGCGATTAAAATGTGCAATAAAGCAAGCCAGGCGTAGGAAAGCTTTAACTCTCTGGCTGTTGCTGAGCAACAACTCCCGACCACCTTGGCTTGCAGGTTTCCCATTGATGCATCTGGCTGGCTGCTGCAAGAACAGGATGCTGGACCAGATGGGCCACTGGCTTGATCCACTAGGTTTGACATATGTTCCTTAGGTATGGCCAATTGCAGTGATAGTGGGAACAGCCGTTCATCAACATCTGGAGGACCAAAGGTTCCCTGCACCTCGTGCAGATGAGGTAATTTCAGTAGGTGTTACCTTGCATAACAAGCTAGACTTGCTGAAATCCCGTCTTTTACACCAGTGTTAATGGTTGGTGCGGAAGGGAGCCCTGTTTTCTTACGCATCTGGTGACTCTTAATTTGAAGGCTATTACTCAGAAGTTCATGCTGTCAGGGCTGTTGTTCAATAAAGCTATGAGCTCAGGAGGTCGTTGGTCTATCTAGTTCAGTTTTGGGTCACCGTGGATAGTACCATAAAATAGAATAAAAAGAAAATACCAGGAATGGTCTATACTAGAAAATTCAAGTAACTTAAGGGCTGCCACATGGAAGATGGAGCAAGCCAGTTTTCTCCTGCTGTGGAGGGTAGGACTCGAACCAATGGCCTCAAATTACAAGGAAATTCCAACTAAATATCAGGAACAGCTTTGACAGTCGTGGACTCTCCTTCCTTGGAGGTTTTTAAGCTGAGGTTGGGTGGCCATCTGTCATGGATGCTTTGGTTGAGATTCCTGCATTAACCTCATTTGTACTCGATGACCCTTGGGGTCCCTTCTAACTATGATTCTGCGAACCTTCCTATAATTGAGGTTTTGATAATGTGCCATTTCATTTCATTGATTAATTACTTGGTTAACAAGCAGGTGGTTAATCAGCAACGATCATTTGACCAGTTGAAAGCAATCATAAGGCTGTGCTGATAAGATCTGCTTACAGCTCCGATGCACCGTTTTATCAGTCAACACAGGAAGAGTGGGGGAACTAACAGCAGTAAATCAGAAAAAGGGGAAGCTCAATATTTGCTTTCTTGTTTGCACAAAGCAGTTGGAATAACATGGCTCACAATATTTTTGAGGTTCGGTGTTTTTGTATTTTTGTTTTTCAGTCCATGTCAGAGATCAACTCCTCTCCTTCCCTGATGTGAAATATACCGTAAGAACAAGAGCAACAGCAACAAAACCCACAGGGTTAATTGGAAGAAAGGGAGAGTTTTGCAACATGCCATCGTTTATTGGTGTTAATAAATTACTTGTTGAGATGATAGATTTGGGGCAAAGGGGGGAAATTGATTAAATGACTTTCCATTCTGTTCATAACAGGAGCGGCTGGAGCAGCCTGTAGCTCTCCCTCATTTTTACAGTCTTGCCAAATTGTGTAGCTGTTGCAAAACCTTGTAGTAGAGCAGGCCTTGCTGTTTCCCAGGCCTCAGCAACGTCACCAAACGCCTCTCAATAGGTTGTACCCATGCTAGCCCAACTCTGAGTAAACCCACTGAAATCAATAAATGAGGCTAAGTTTGGTCCTTTAATTTAAAATGGGTCTACTCTGAGTAGGACTTGGTTGGATTTTACCTCAGGTCACTGCACTCAACAAACACTGAGCTCATCTTGGCGCCCAGGAAAGGTGCCTAGCTTGTAAGTCTGGGGAAAAATGAGAAACCAAGAGAACATTGAGAGACCCATCCCTAATTCCATCTGGTCTATTTTGCAAAACATTGCTTATTTATAGCCATAAGTAAGTGAGGATTATATTTCTAGAGCTGGCACAAAAGTTGGTGTGATTTTTGTTCTTGTTTTCATTCTAGCCACGCTACCCATCCTTAAAAAAACACACACACACAAAAAAAACCTCACAGAGATTCAGTTCTCCCAAATTCCCCTCACAGAACCTACAGTTCCCAGATTTCACTGAGAAGAGGGATTGAAGGACAAACCACTCCGATAAGCGTTGCTCGTAGGGGCATCCTAACAACTCTCAGCACCCGGATTAACTACAGGTTGCTCTGGAGGAAGCCATGACTGTTTAAAATTGTACAATACTGCTTTAAATGTACAGTGGCAATGTGTCCAGAGAAGGGAAGCCCACCAAGACTGGAGTCATGTGGGTGCAGAAAGTTCACGTATTGGCTTGAAATCACCTTTGACTGTAGTTACTTTTGATGTTACAGGGATACGGCTAAATGTCACTCAATCATTGAGCTGGTCCTCCTATCATAAAGAGGGGCTGCCATAATCCCCACGCCTCTTCTACACCTGCAACACTCCTTTGCCCTCTTCGTCAAACCTTCTCAGCATCTCCCATCAAAGCAAAGTAAAACTCATTAACCATTAACAGCTTTAATCATAAACCCAACACGCACAACACCTTCCTTCCAAGTGCTTCTCGGCCCTCCTTGGAGTAACCCTTGCCCCCTGTTTCCTCACTCACCTGCTTTTATCACTGCTCTGTTGCTCTTCAGATTTTCGGTGCCAAAGTCTGACTTTGTTAACTCATGCATTGAGTTATGCAGCTGCACAAGAGTTATTCGGGCCAGGCCATACAGTACTGAGCTGCACCTGGCCTGGAGAGCCCCATTCAGCACAGGAGCACCATCTGCACAATAGGTTTAAAGCAGTACTGTACCACAAGTGGCGCTGTGGGTTAAACAACAGAGCCTAAGACTTGCCAGTCAGAAGGTCAGCGGTTCGAATCCCCGCGACGGGGTGAGCTCCCGTTGCTCGGTCCCTGCTCCTGCCAACCTAGCAGTTCAAAAGCATGTCAAAGTGCAAGTAGATAAATAGGTACCACTCTGGCAGGAAGGTAAACGGCATCTCCGTGCACTGCTCTGGTTTACCAGAAGCGGCTTAGTCATGCTGGCCACATGACCTGGAAGCTGTACGCCAGCTCCCTCGGCCTGTAAAGCGAAATGAGCGCCGCAACCCCAGAGTCGGCCACGACTGGATCTAATGGTCGGGGGTCCCTTTAGCTTTACCACTTTACATGGTCATGGCTTCCCCCAGAGAATTCTGGGAACTGTAGTTAGTTAAGGTTGCTGAGAGTTAGTAGGGGACCCTTATTCCCCTTACAGAACTACAAATCCTGAATGGTTTAACAAGCAATACCTCTTTCCCAAGGGAACTCTGGGAATTGGAGAGCTCTGTAAAGAGGGGTCTCCTAGTACTGCAGCTCTCATCACCCTTAACAAACTACTATTCCCAGAATTCTTTGGGGAAAGCCATAACAGTTTAAAGAGGTAGGAATACAGCTTTTAACACACCCTGTTTTAATATTGTGTTGAATTTAAAACTGTTGTAAGTTGCCCTGGGATCTGATGGTGAAGGACAGGTAATAAATTGACTAGGAATAAGAATAAAAATTATTTAAAGTAAGAAACTGCATCTTTTGTCTGTGTATGAGGAGGATTATGAAAGATCACTGTCAAGCCCTGTTTGAACTCTCGTCTTCCAGGATATGCTATTCTTTCGCTAATGACATATCATCGTACCCGGAAACTTGTTTTTGTTTTGGCAAAGTGTGCCACAGTAACATGATACTCGACCTCCTTGTTCTTCATGGTCAAACAATTTCATGCAAGAGCTGGCAGAGGAAAGGGAAGCCACGTTGCTGCACGCCAACAAAAAGCGTTCAACAAACACACACACAAAGCCTGTAGGAAGGCTCTGAATCACTTGCCTAGATCTGCAACACTGACAGGTCATTTAGAACTCGAATTAATGAGGTGGTTTTTTACCTTCACACTTCCACTCCTTGCCACATTTTGGACACCTTCCTGCTTGCCTGAAAGTAATCCTTAATCTGTTAGTTATTTCCAATTCTGAAAAGATACTCTTAATTAGGGTCATGGGTTCGAGTCCCTAGTTGGGCAAAATATTCCTGCATTTTGCAGGGGGTGGACTAGATGGTCCTCGTGGTCCCTTCCAATTCTACAATTCTATAAAAAAGCACAAAACCAGGGGGACATAGCAGTGAGGCTCTAACACAGGGGTGGGAAAACCTTTTCACCCTTCTGGGGAATCTTCCAGCGGCATTTAGGGCAAGAGGTAAAAGTGGGAAGAGCAACAATTTCATATTTTACCACTGTACAATATGCTAATTTACAGAACCGCCTGCCTCTGCCTCCTCTATTCAGGCAAGAAAGAGGCATTACCAGAGTTCAAGGACACAGTATTAGGTAATTAGTATTTATTTCATTATATTGATGTTTTCATGGATCTTTTGTCATCTCTATCCTTTTATTTTGCACTCTGTGTATTGCTATATTTTTATGGCAGTGCAGATTATAAATTTGTAAAGCAAATAAACGTGAGGCAAACTACACCCCTGAGCCCTTCTGATGTCTCTTTACTGCCATGGCACTCATTTGTTCCTTTGACATCAAACATTTTCTATGAATCTGTGGAGTCCCAGCACTTCCTTGCTGTTCTCTAAAGCTTTTTGTGGCAGTCAAGTACTGCAGGACCACCAGCAGCGCTTCAAAAAGAGAACGTGCCTTGCTTGTCTCCTATGCTGTTCTCAATTTCTGAGCCTTGCAACAAGGTTAACCAAACAGTGGTTTTTATCAACGGCCTTGATTGTCTCTGTCCAAACAGGCTTGCAATGTGACTCACTCCAGCTGAACTGCTTGCAGAGTTACTCCAAAAAGCATCATGTGGAAGATGACTCCATCAAAAGGAGTGAGCCTTTATACACATACTCATAAAGGTTTCACATCATATTTCAGCTGTGATGGATGAAAATCCATTACTCTGCGATGTTCAATCCCTTGTCATCTACTAAAACAAGGAAAAAGACTGTTGTGACTCAGTGGACAAGTCTCTGTTTTTGCACATAGATGGTCCCAGGTTCAAGCCTTGTTGGTTTTGCTTTAAAGAAGAAGACGAAGAAGAGTTTGGATTTGATATCCCGCCTTTCACTCCCTTTAAGGAGTCTCAAAGCAGCTAACAATCTCCTTTCCCTTCCTCCCCCACAACAAACACTCTGTGAGGTGAGTGGGGCTGAGAGACTTCAGAGAAGTGTGATTAGCCCAAGATCACCCAGCAGCTGCATGTGGAGGAGCGGAGATGCGAACCCGGTTCCCCAGATTACGAGACTACCGCTCTTAACCACTACACCAAACTGGCTCTCTTAAAAAGCATCGTGATTAGCTAACTCTCTCAAACATAAGTTTTCTCTCCGCATAATGTCTGCAGATCAAGTGAAAAACACAGGAGCAATGTATGTGTAATCTTAAGAGTTATTGATTCACTTTCTTTTCATTTTGACCTCTGATTCCCACTCTGAATTTGTCAAATTAAATGTTAATTCAGAGGTTGTTATCAATATGCATATCAGCTATTGCTTTTTTTCTTTGGGAATCTAAAGTCTTTTAAAAACAAAAACAGCTAAGGGACAAACTTTGAGAACCTTTTGTCTTAGGCATGAACCAACACACCAGTCCTTAAGCTGTGATAGGAAAGTGGGATAATAGATTGTGGCAATACTGGGAGTCACAGTTCCAGAGGTTCATTTAGGCAGTTTTAGACTCTGGACTTCATGGTCTTACAGGCAGCTTCCTCTTTAAATGACAAGATGTACGACTTTGCTTAATTAAAACTGTGGCAAACCAGTCCTGCTGTGTTACAGGACTGTTCTAGGTCATTATGATGAAAGGGGCCCTGGACTTCTGCCTCAAAATCTTGCTCTGATGGCACCCCTTGCCAGTTTCCACATAAGGTTTTGCTGTCCAGTGTTCTGAAATCAACAAATACTAGCTGCATTCACACAATACATTTAAAGCACATGATCTCCCATACCCTCCAACATTTATCTGATGAAAATACGGATGTCCTATTCCATAATGATAATTTTACCATTTATACCCCACACATCTTACTGGGTTGCCCCAGCCACTCTGGGCAGCTTCCAACATACATAAAAACATAATAAAACATTAACCATTAAAAAAAACCCTTCCCAATACAGTACAGGATTGCCTTCAAATGGCTTGCCGGTGGGTGGATAACTCCATATCCTCCAACATTTCTCTGATGAAAACAGGGATGTCCTAAGGAAAAGCGGGACATTTCGGGATCAAATCAGAAACTGAGATGGCTTCTCTAAATCTGGGATGTCCCTGGAAAATAGGGACACTAGGAGAGTCTGGGTCTACCCACCCCCATAATACTGGGAACTGTAATTCCCCTCACAGATCTACAATTCCCAGCACCCTTAACAAACTACAGTCTCCAGGATTCTTTGAAGGAAGCTATGAATTTGAAATGGACTTGAACTATATGGTATGTATGCAGCCATTGTTTCTGAGGCAGATGCTGGCCACTTCATCAAGTGATAATTGTTTTCACTTCCCCATTCCACAACAACCCATTTTAAACTTGAGGAGCCCTCAATCAGATTGGCACTCAGTTTAGTAAATAAGCCGTGCATCTGCTGCGTTAAACCAATTGTATGGTTTAGCAATTTGCGACATTATTGGAATGTGCAATTGTGTGTTCCCTGTTGTAATGGCTTGACTTTGCGAGCTGAATGACGGAAGGCACGTTTGGATTTTTCAAATCTAGTTCTTTTGTAAAAACAAAAAAATCCCGCCACCAATTCCCCTTCAACTTCTTCAGAGTTTATTTTCTTCCTTCGGGCAGTCAAGGGCACATCTGTTTGCTGCAACAACCTCAAAGGATGAGAGAATGCATTTGGAACACATTTTGACATCAATAACCCAGGAACAGAGACATATTGAAGGGGTTTCCAGACCACGGCTATTAAATTTATTTATCATGTCCAGCAAATGCCAAGAGATTGGAGATTTACGGGTGAGGCGGCATGAATATCTTGGCATCATATAGAGTGCTATTTGAGGACGCAAAGGCACCTCTCCCAGTTGCTGTTGTTGGAATAAGTTGTGGCAAAAAGCACAGCACTGAGAAAGCAGAAAAATAACCACCGGGGTGGGGGGGGGGTGAGCTGTGTCTGCCAGCTGAAATCCTAAACATCTCAGTAATAAGTGCCACAAGTAAAATGGGGCTACATCTAAATGGGTAGAGCATTGCAGGTGGCATCTTTGTGAATCTACAGCCCCTGGTTCCCACATGCACCTGAATGAGATTATAGAGGATCAAGGTGGAGATAACATTTAGGAATGTTCCCCTATGTTAAAAACAAAACAAAAAAAGCCCCTCTCTGCAAATAGAGAACCAGCACAGCAGGCAACAATCTGGGAGAGACCATCTCACCTCCCTCATGCAGTAAGAGGACAGAACAGCACCTTTGCACTCTCCCTGGGGGAAATTGTGTGGTTTGGGCCTAGAGGAAAGGGGCAAATGAGGGCTTTTTGCTCAAAGGCGCTACAAAACTTGGCAGCGGGTGCCAATACGATATGGGAATTGAATGAAGGAGTTTTTCTGGATTTACTTTGAGATTTCCAGGCCTCAAGCTTTTGAGAACCTCTGGTTTTGGTATTAGCCAACACACCAGTTCTCGGGATATAATAGGAAGGTGAGGTCCTGGCTTGGAAAGGAAGCTGGGCCTGTATTTTTCCACAGACCTGGAATCTGCCCTTCAGTATTCCAAATATTAGCCAGATAGATCCTTACATTCATTTATTTTCCCCAAAGCTTATAACAACACTATAACTTGGGGTCATCTGTCAAAACTGATTGGCAGTAGGGCTATGTACAGCCCACACATTGAAAGCACATTCCACTCCTGCCTGAAGAAGGATCCTAGGAACTGTATTTTATGAAGGGTGCTGGGAATTGTAGCAATGTGAGAAGTAAACTTCAATTCCCAGGATTCTTGGCATCAGGTGTGTGTGAATGTGTGTGCCCGGCAGACACAAACAGAAGGACTTATTCACTCAGCAAATAATGGGTCGCATCCCATGTGAGCCCTACTCAGACTAGGCTTATTGAAATTTATGGATATGATTCAATTTCATTAATTTCAGTGGGTATACTCTCAGTAGGATTGACATTGGCTACAACCCAATGTAATGAATTGCCAGAGGCGTACCTGGGGTTGGACACAAAAATCACCTTTCTTGCACTGTGGCACAAAGGTGTGCAGTTTTCCCCCCGAACGTCTTCCTAACCTTCGCCCTCACTGGTCCCTTTGACTACTTGTAAAATGTAGTGATTTCTAATGTGGATATTGCCATAATTTCCCCTTTTTCTTTTTTGAAGGGGAGCCAAATGAGGAAGGGACCCAAGGTACACTCTGTGAATTGCCACACAATGTTTTGATATCCACTGATGTAAGGCTTTATCCACACTTCCTCCTGTCCTGCCCCCAGAGCGGAAAAAAACATTATTTAGTGCTCAATAGGAGTAAACAGCAATTCAGGTTTTTCCACAGATTGCCATTTATTCCAGTTTAGTGCCAAAGAGCAGGTTTTCCCTTGGGAAGGAGCGGGGCAAGGGGAAAAACACTCAGACCTGTGCTTTTTACACACAGGACAAGAGCAAGGTGGACAAGTCCTAGATTCCTTCAAAAGGGAGTTATTAACAGGCTCTTGATGGCTTTATGGAAATTCTCTGTTCATTGGCACTGTACCATTGCACAACATTTTCTTAAGATTAACAACATGGGAGGTTATTTTCTTTCGCCTTCTGCTTCTGCATTTCTCCAGGGTTGGCCACTGCAGCTAGCAGGATGCTCAACTTAGTTAGGCCTTTGGCCTGACCCAACATGGCTGCCCTTATGCTCTTAATCCTTAAACATTTACAGGTGGAGGAACTGCACATTTTTAATCTTTGATGTTTTATCGTGTTTTTCATATTCTGCTGGGAGCAGCCCAGAGTTGCTGGGAAATAAAATATTATGATTACGATTATGATTTTCGGCCACTTAAAAGAATCAGGGAGCTCCCCAAATACTTTTAAGTGCCAGAAAATAATATTATATATTATATATATTTACACACACGCGCACAAGTTTTGGAATAACTAGCTCTAACATGAGCCACCTCAGCTTTTAACAGTTCCTTTTTCCAAATTACATTTGCCCCCTTCCGCAGAATGGTCTCGCCCAAGAGATAGCTTATTTCATTGAGCTGGGCCAGTTCTATTTCAGAAGAACAGACCTCAATACGGATTCCCTCCCTTTCCCTTACCCAATCCGCGACTCTCACGTAAGGGGCGTGGCCTTGAAGGGCCCCCCTCGGCCACGCCCCTCCTTTATAAACATTCCCGCGGCGGCCATTTTGTCTCAGTCTTTAGCTCTTGCGGCGCAGCGGAAGGTGGCTGGGAAGCGTTCGAAGTCTTTCGTTCCCTTTGCTCCTTTTTTTTCATTCTTTGTTCAGAGCCGGTCTGAAGGGCGGCTCCGTAGATGGCCAGCTTTCCCCCGAGTGTTAACGAGAAGCTCATTGGTGAGAGGCGCCCCCTTTCGCGGAGAAGGGAAAAGGGATTACTTATTGCTGATTATGTTTATTAATAATGCTAATAATAAAAGGATCGAAAAGGTGGCAAAGGAGGGGAGGAGGATGGCTCAGAGGCGTTGGTTATGCCTCGTGCTGCTTGAAAACGCTCGTTGGCAGCCGAATTGCAGGGCTTGCTTTGAAAGATGCGATAGGACTCTGCTCTTAAGTGGGTTGCATCCAGGGCGATTCCTTACTCGGAGTAGACCCATTGAAATGAATGGGCATGTCGGAATCGGGTCACTTGGTTTCGAGGGATCTGCGGCGGGTAAAGCTAACGTTGGATGCAACCCCAGGTTTGCAAGGGATCAAGTAAAACATTAGTAAAGGGAGGGGTACGGGAACGTGCAGAAAACTGGCTTACGAGCAAATGATTTTCCTTATACAAAATAAAACGAGCACGTCGTTCCTGTTGCCTTTCTGCACAATTCGTTGGAAGTTGCTTATGCCCGCGCGTGTACAGTTTTGCATATGTGGCTTAAGCTTGGAATAGGCCCAATATAGGAGGAAATGAGGGCTGCTGAAAAAAAAACGTGGGGTTGAAGGAGAGCATCTTGGTTGTTGGGGCTGTAATCATGGCGGTGTGCTATTAATAGCAGTGTGATTTGGTGTGCTAAATTACGTACACCTTGCTTTTGTTTTGTCTTTTGGGACGGGCTTAGCAAGTTATGAATGCCATTAAGGAAATTATAGTGGAGACAGTTACAGGGCAGGCTCTCGCAGGCTGCTTTGTTGGTTCTACGTAAGAGTAGACTCATTTAAGTTATTGGGCATGACTGACTTGATTTCAATGGGTCTCTTCTGAGTAGAACTGAATTGGACAGAGCCCAATGAAATCCATAAGCCTCAGCCCCCCCCCCCCGTGGCATGTTCCAATTTTAATTACTTGTGACCACCTCCTTCCTACAGCCTTCTAAAAACAGTAGCTTAAGGGTGTTGGGTTTCCCCTCAACCTTTTCACTCCTCTGTAATTTGAGAGTTGTGTGGTGGGTATGGCTGTTGCGTTTGGAGGCAGCATAGAAGCATTTGACATAGCACTGGAGAAGTAGATTATAAAGTGGATCCGGTTGGGTGTGGTTGGGGTTGGGCGGTGGTGATAGAGCAGCCTAAAGAACTTTAGGAGAGCAGGAGGGTGACAGGCAAAATAGAAAAACAAGTGCTGCTAAATCTGAGACAGAAGCTAGCTGTGGGCAAGCGACTGGGTTTATAATCAAGAGTGGGGATCCTGTAGCCCAGCCCCAACTTCTCTTATCTCTAGGGCTGAGGGGAGTTGGGAGCCCGTCACCTTTTGTTGGGCTTCAGGTTCCCCACTTCCTGGTGTGCAGGAGAGACATTGTAAGGTCTCCAGCTTAGGGAGATGCCATTGCATTTTATCCAGGTGCATGTTTTGTGTGTAGACTGCTCAAAACTTTCCAGAAGATTATAAAACGATATACTGGGTGTAGCCTGTGATAATCATCTCTGATAACGAGGAATAAAACAGCGCACACATTTTGGCTCGTGGAAGCTCTCGTTTCCTCAGAATGAGAGGTGCTTTTTTGTGAGACACTGAGGAAGGATCTAGTGGTGACTTTGGGGGGGGGGGCGGAATCTGGTTATAGAGATTTTAAACAATTCCTTCAATGATTTCAGTGGCTGTGAGAGTACAGAAAGTTGCAAAATGATTTTTTAAATAAAGCATAGAGAGCAGGACTGTAATGTAAATTGCTTGCATGCAATTTCATTCTGGTTTGACCAAGGAGTTAGGGGAGTATTTCAAAGCCCAAAAGAGGAACAAGTCTGTTCCGCATTGAAATTCTTTTGCAGTTAGTTGTACATCTGCACGGGCTTGCAGTGTGAGTGACTCTGATTGGAAGTTGTGTTACGAGTCAGAACTGAGTCAACTGCTGTGTGTCAGGTGAATTTTTTCTTCTCCCTTCCCTGCTTTTCCCTCCTTTTTTGGGGGTGGGGTGTCAGCCTGGAACCTCCCACCCCTTCACTCATCCCAAATAAGTGAAAGAAATGGAGGAGAAATTCTTGCTGGTAATACAAGATGCCCAAATTATATTGCTTGCTAATTTGCAATGCACTTAAAATGTGGACTTTTTTTTTTTTACCATGTCTTCTTTCCCCCCTTTTTTTAAAGAGACCTACGGGTCACCAAATAAGGGTAGGTTTTTCAGCTTTAGGGTTTGCTTACTTATTACCTTTTTGGGCATGGCTAGCACTGCTGCCATTATGTATGCTGAGTTTCTCATGTACACAGCCCCCTCTCCCCCTCCTCCATTTACATATGCAAGTGGAGCTCAGTGGGGAATGAGTTGCCCTGCCTGTAATGTTCATTTACCCTGCGCTAAGGGATTACTGACCCTGTATTAACTGAAAACAAGCTCCCTTCTATCTTCATTCTCATCTGTTTTATCTTCTGTTTGTAGTGCGGTATTTGGGTTGAAAGAGAAGCAAACTTGGATTCTCAAGCTCCTCCTCCCTTGTTGCAGTGAAAGAAACTTCTGTGTGTCCACAGGGGGAGTACACATTTAGTGGAGGAAAATAAATGATAGGTTACTTTTAGTGTCATCTTTTTAAAATGTCTCTGGAACCAGTGAAGGCTGTGCATACTTGGGTGATGATGTAAGGCAGGGGAATAATTCCACTACAGTTTTTTCCAGTGGTGACTTCCATTTCTGCAAATGGATTGTTTTGTAAAATGGGGAAACAAGATGTTAACCGGAAAAGTTATTTCTTATTATGATTTTCTGTTTTATTTCTTGTAACTAAGAAATAGAGCGTGAGTTTACTTTTCTCCTCCTCACTCCCAATCTTTTCCCCCTCTTGTCTTTTTTAGATATGTAAGCTGGAGGTCAGCGTTTTCATTGACATATGTAACTAACCTGCTTTAGGACCCCCCTTTTTTTGGGCAGCAGAAATACTTTAAAGAAGTAAAATGCCAGTCAGATGAAGGCAGTTTCTATTTTTGTAATTAGCTTTCCCCCTCCCCAAGCGGCTGAGTATTTATCAGTTTACTGAAAAGGGTCAGGCGTAAACCCTCTTGAATCAGAGCTAGGCTTCCTTTAGTAGATACTATTGTGAAGTTTGTGCTTGTGTGTAGACACAGGTTCTGCACATGCTTCTCCATTTGTCATCTGCAGGCATATAAAGACAGGAAGTGCTTTTTAAAAATCTAGGCTACGTCAAGACAGACTTGATATTTTGTGTGTGTGTGTCAAGAGTGCTCTTACAAAGCAGCACTTCTCAAAGTGTGGGTCCTAATGTGTTCCTGGGTGGGGGCTTGGTATGATTCAAGAGCAGAAATGGAGACCTGTGGCTCTCCAGATGTTGGACTCCAACTCCCATCAACCCCCACCAGCATGGCTAGTGGGTTAAGAATTATGGGAGTTGTAGTTCAACTTCTAGAGGACTGCACATTTCCCATCCTATAGAGATGCTGCAGTTGTGATTAGTTTAGATTACCTTCACACTCCTAGGATGCTATGATTCCTTCCATTTCAGTTGACTTTTTTCCTTTCACTAAACCAGCAGCACTTCATTCCTGACTTTTAACGAGTCACCTTCCTCTGTCATCCTTAAATTCTATTCAGATGAATGCTGTGTCGATCAATAGTAAAAATCAAAAATCAAAACGTATTCACTGTTGACTACTGATGTGATTATTCAGTAGCAAGGGTTCAAAAAAGTGGAGTTGGAAACATGTTGAATTTCTGGTTCACGCTTACAAATGGTGCATTCTCTTTTTAGGAAGATCACGGACAGTGGGAGAACTTTTAGCCCCAGCTTCTCCTTTCGACAAAAAGTGTGGGCGTGAAAACTGGACGGTTGCCTTTGCTCCAGATGGCTCCTACTTCGCTTGGTCACAAGGCCATCGCATAGTAAAACTTGTTCCTTGGTCTCAGTGCCTGAATAATTTGTGAGTACAGTCTGTTTTGAAAATAGCTTTGTTTCTGTTCGCCGTGTGTTCTTTACAAAAATCTCTGCAAACAGTTGTGTCGAAAGCAGATTTTTAAAGTTAACAGGCTGTCTGCTTTCTACTCGAAAACAAATTGTGTCATTTCAAAATAATTGGTTTTGCAAGTCTGGTGGTCCTCCAGATGGTGCTGAATTCTATAAGGAAAAGAACCTGCAAGATCAGGCCAATTGCCCATCTAGTCTAGCACACTGTTCTCACAGTGGCCAACCAGCTCCCTCTAGGAAGCCTGAAAGCAACCGAACCCTCTCCAATTGCAATGGCGAGCCACAGACATTCATTATCCAACAGGGAAGGTAGAATTTTAACTCTCCAACCCTCATGAACCCAGTTAGCACAGCTGATCATCAAGGATGATGGGTGTAGTAGCGAGAAAACCACAGGTTGATTACCCTATGCTAAGCCATGGCTTAGTGTGAGATGTGTATACATGCCCTCCCTGCTCATGCAACTGGGAGAAAGCTTTTGTTTTCCCTTAATCGTGATTTGTCATGCCATCAGATATAACAGATTAATTTCCAACCAGACAGCTTCAAATTGTGGTTTCTGAAGCTGGCCAAAGGTGGAAGCTTCTGGATGCGTAATTTCAGCAGTGCAGATGGATAGGCAGAGCGCATGAGCCTAAAGCTTGCTGCAACTCAACAGTGGTTTAGCGTGGCATGTGTGAACATAGAATGCAAACCAGAAGTGTCAAAACAATTTGTTCAGTCTGCTTTTTAGGAGGAACGACCCAATCAGTGCTATTTATGTTGCTTGCAAGTTGGACCTCAACTCCCAGTTGGAACTGTGCACGTCTTCAGATTTTTCTGTGCGGTTTCTGTACTCAGAAGTTACGCACACAATATTTTACGTGCAATGTGTGTGTTTTACGGGGAAATGCACTGACAAATGCATATTCCATGCCAGTATACAATTTAAAAGCAGGCTTTTCATGTGTCCTTTCAAAAAATGCACCGAACGCAACAGACCTTTGGTTGCACACCAGCAAGACTGAAGTAGGACTGAATTAGTGCTTAGCCCACCCCCTTGTGCAAGCACAGCCAATGTGTAAACTAGGAGAAAGAAGGGAACTACCTGAATGGAAGAGTGGTAAACCTGTGACCCTCATCGGCTCCAGTTGACATGCCAGTGATCACGAATGCTGGGAGTTGTAGTCCAGAAACAGCTGGACAGCTGCAAGTTTCCCACAGCTATGGTGAGATACATTGGGAGCTGATGTATACCATTCAGTATTGTCTACACTGATTGGTAGTGACTCCAGGTTTTCAGAGTGGGAACATTCCCAGCCCTACCTGGAGATGCTGGGGATTGAACTGGTGATCTTCTCTATTCAAAGTAGATGCACACCCCAAAACAAAAGAGGGAGAGAGAAAAGACCCATAAGTCAAAGCACTAATTCAGTTCTACTTCAGTGTTGCCAGTGTGCAACCAATGTTCCATTTCATTTGGTGCATTTTTTTGAAAGGGCACATGAAAAGCCTGCTTTGGGCTTCCTTGTTCTCCATGCAAGGCCACGCATGTATTCAGAGCAGTCCTTTGCAGATTAACTCTTAAGTTCCATGGGATCTACTGTCAGGCCACTAATGCACATACCATGCCAGCCTTAGGAAGGGAGGTGTCCACGGTAGAGACTGTACAAACCATACTTCATTTTGATGGTAGCTAACGGGGATGGGGGTTAGATTAGATGACCCTGGGGTCCCTTCCAGCTCTATGATTCTATGAATCCAGAAGCATTGCTGCCTCTCAGTGTTGAGGCAGAGCATGAGAGCATGGCCATTGTGGTTAGTAGCCATCGACAGCCCTCTTCTCCTCCTCCATGAATTTGTCTCATCCTCTTTTAAAGCCACCCAGTTGGTGGCCAGCACTGCCTCCTGTGGGAGGGAGTTCCACAGTTTATGTGCTGCATAAAAGCTAACGTGGTCCAGTAGACAGAGGTCTGGGTTCATCCCACCTCCATGTTCAGTGCTTTCTGCTTTGGTTCTTGCAGTAGCAGTGACCCAATTCATAAAGTTAATGGGGAAATAGTAAAACCTTTACTGTTGGAATTTGTTAGTTTCCCCCATACATTGAACAAGTTTTCATTAGTAGGTTGGCCTACTCTGCATGGAGAGAATATTATCCATAGCCACACACACACACACAATGGTTTGGGCTACAACTGGTGTCGGCTCAATGGTCAGGGATGTTGGAAGTTGCAGTCCAAAGTATCTGTAAAGCATTAGGTTGGGAAATCGTGCTGCATATTGACTTGTTTTATCAATGTTGCCGTTTGTGTGTACATCTTCCTTCTAAAAGATTGGCTTGTTTTTCCCTCCCAGTTCATTGCATGGCGTAAAGACTTTCACCAATTTAAGCCATTCCAAACTTTCGAGGCAGAACAGCAATGGAGACCAGAAAAACAAGCCCAGCGAGCACGTCATAGATTGCGGCGACATCGTCTGGAGTTTGGCCTTTGGATCTTCCGTGCCTGAAAAGCAGAGCCGGTGTGTGAATATAGAATGGCACCGGTTCAAATTCGGCCAAGACCAGCTTCTCCTGGCAACGGGCTTATCCAATGGTCGTATCAAAATATGGGATGTCTATACAGGTAAGCGGTGCCCTGGTCGTAGAAAATAAATTCAGTTTGCTTTCTTTCTAAGAACCAGGGAAGGGTACCTTAAAATGTGATTCTGATGCCTGAAAGGGCTCCGGTTGTCCCTGCGGACGATTTCCAAATTCATGGAGGGTGGATCTGTCAATAGCTTTGGGTTGTGGCAGATAAATAGAACTTCCAGGTTTGGAGTGATGGTGGATCTGAGAAATGAAGGGGCGGGTTGCTGCCATGATGACATAAAACCTCCCTTTTGATTTCATCAGAAGGATTTCCCCCTCCGAACCTAATAGCCACACAGGCAGAGAGGTTGCAGGACTGATGGAGTGGCCTGGCACACCTGGCCTACAGGCCTGTGGTTGTGCTCATCCCCAATGACTCTGAACTTTCCTTGAATTAGGCTGGGGAAGTATTGGCCCGTAGGCCACTCTTGGCATGCCAGGAGATCCAAATTGACAGCCCACAATGCTGTTCCATCTCGTATCATCTGATAAGTGGGAGGATGTGGCAAAATCCTTCCTTGGCTATGCGCATCTGTCCCCAGCAGAGAATGGATGCACAGCCCAACTGAGCAGATGATGGGGGGATAAGTCATGCTCAGTTTGGCAGGATCCCATGAAAAATGGATTGCATCAAAAGTCCAACTAAAACAGAGGAAGAAAACTTTGTTTTCGCAGCACCTTGCAGGTGCTTTGAAGTCCTGATTTCGGGGTGTCCCCATTCTGCTGTCAAAGTCTTGATAATTATCTGATCCATAGAGCCGAAAAATGACGGGCTTAAGTGTTGAGCTAGACAAATTCTTGGTTGTAATGTTGCACACATTCTGTACCAGTCATTAGCGAGATAATTTGGGGGTTTGTGGTTGCGGTTGCTTTTTTATTAGTTGTCCTCTCTGATCCCTTTAAAATGAATTTCTTTGATCGCTGGAGACTGTCTTTACAGTGGCAGTTTTCACCTAGTTAGCTTCTGGTCTGGGTGAAAAATATGTACCTTTAGAACGGAAATTGGAACGATGCACTGCATAGGACAATGTTTAAATGTCAAGCAGACTGCCAAGTTCCTTGAGTTTCAAAGTAAATCTTTGCACTGCTTAGAAGATAAGCTTTCCTGGCATCAAGTCTAAAAGCTTATCCAACAGATAATGCAAGCATATTGGCTTAACTGAAATATGTTTGGTATCAACAAATAACGTATTAAAAGTACTGTGTAAGACAGCCTTGCATTTAAGCACTGGCCTGGTAGCCATAGACAAGAAGGAATTTGATAGAAGGCCTGTGGGTGGGCGGAGAAGAGATGGATTACACCATCCTTCCTCTGCCAGCAAGCAAGTAAAAACATACTTCCAGGCTGGTAACTGTTACTTACAAGACTGGCACAATATTTGATTTATCAAAGGATATGTATCCTGCCCTTCCACTCCAAAGTGGATGTGTTTAAACCTGCTTACCTGTATGTAATTTGTTTCCCAACAGCCCTAAACATTAATAAATATAAAGTAACACCCTGTTACTTGTAAAGTACCCATCTGCTGCAGTACACCCCTCACATTTAAAGCACCCCTCATCAAGGCTTGGGAACTGTAGTTTTCCCATCAAAGAGCTATATGCAATTTCTAGTGTCCTTAACAAACTACAGTTCCCATGATTCTTGGGGTGGGTTTTTTAAAATGTGTGTTGTGTATGTAGTCATTGTAACACATCAAGGCTTTTGTTTGTTTTTAACAATATTAAGTATTTAAAATGTTAATACAGAAGGAAGAATGCCAACCTTTCCCCCAAGAGTTGCAGTAAGAAAAGAAACCTTTTTCCCTTTGTTCCTGACTTTCCAGGTTTAATTTTAAAATATTTTATTCCAACAGGAAAGCTCCTCCTTAATTTAATGGACCATACAGAAGTTGTCAGAGACTTAACCTTTGCCCCCGATGGCAGCCTGATACTAGTGTCTGCTTCACGAGACAAAACACTAAGAGTATGGGACCTGAAGGATGATGGTATGTTATCAGGAACGTTTTGCGTGGCGTAACAAACAACAGGGACATGATTTACTGTCTAGCAACGGAAAGGGACGCGGGTGGCGCTGTGGGTTAAACCTCAGCGCCTAGGACTTGCCGATCGCATGGTCGGTGGTTCGAATCCCCGCGGTGGGGTGAGCTCCTGTCTTTCGGTCCCAGCTCCTGCCCACCTAACAGTTCGAAAGCACCCTTAAGTGCAAGTAGATAAATAGGTACCGCTTTATAGCGGGAAGGTAAACGGCGTTTCCGTGTGCTGCTCTGGTGCCGGTTCGCCGGAGCAGCTTCGTCACGCTGGCCACGTGACCGGGAAGTGTCTGTGGACAGCGCTGGCTCCCGGCCTCTAGAGTGAGATGAGCGCACAACCCTAGAGTCTGTCAAGACTGGCCCGTACGGGCAGGGGTACCTTTAGCTTTAATGGAAAGCTATGATGCATTAGTAAAAAATTTTTTTTGATGTTTTGAGATTGTTTTCTTTATATAAAGCAAGTTCAAATGGTATTTGTAGAGATGTTCCCAGTGTCCCAGATTTGTCTGTCTATAATATCTGCCAGCCTTCCAAAATTGTCCTCGCAGACAAGCATGCACACATTAGATCTAAATTCTTGACTAGAAATTAGGCTTGCGAACCGCACCTTGATCCTTGTTTTGCAAACCAGAATTCTAGCTGGGGTTTTAGAGTTTCTCATTTTGGATAGAGCAGCTTTTATTTTTGTTAAGGTGTGTGTGTGTGTGTGTGTGTGTGTGTGTGTGTGTGTGTGTGTGTATGTATAGAGCACAGATACTCTCCAGCATTTTGACTTCACTCCCAAAGGCACTCTCCTCCATTGTCTCTTGAGACAGACAGCTGTCAACAGCAGCAGCACAGAAAAATCATGGACTCAAGCTGTTTAGGGCTTTGGCAGGTTCTCTGAAGGACTGCCTTCATCCAATCCTGCCTTCAAGCTTACTTAGATCTACCTCAAGGGCCAGATCAGCTAGGCTGGCATGCATAAGAGACCAAGCCTTCTTGGTGGTGGCTCCTGAAACAGTAGACTTCCCTTCAGTGGCCTTGTGTCTTCAGCTCTTGCATTTAGGCAGACCTTGAAGATCTTCCTCTTCGTGGCAGCTTTTCCCTGATTCCGAAAGAAGCTTGCATATCCAAAACTAACCTGTACATGTGTTCTGCTGTGACTCTTTTCCTTCTGCACTTCCTTCTGTACCTATTGGGGTAGGACCATGGTTAGAGCATCTGCTTGGAGTGCAGAATGTCCAAGGCTCAATCTACAGTTAGGGCTGGATGTTGGAGTGTTGATGTAGACAATACTGAGCTTGATGGCTCAGTACTTTGTACTTTGCTTTGTGAGGCTGTAGCTCTTGGAAGCACCTTAAAATATTTCAAGTAAAATATGAGTGTTTGATACTAAACTGGCTTTATTCCCTTCCCTTCCCTTCCATTTTCCAGGAAATATGATGAAAGTATTAAGAGGGCACCCAAACTGGGTCTATAGCTGTGCTTTCTCTCCAGATTCTTCCATTCTCTGCTCTGTGGGGGCCAGTAAAGCAGTAAGTATCAAAGTTTCATGTTCTTCAAGCTGTCTTTGATTGTGAGCAAAGAATTATCTTGAATCTTAAGAATAAAGCCAGCTTGTGCTCTGTGTCATGCTGGATGATGATGATGATGATGATTTAAGGAATTGCATGACAAAAACATGTGTAGTAAATTGGCACCAGGCTTTCGTTCGGTTATCATTTACTGAGCTGAACTTTTTATTGCTTTTAGTCTCAATAAAGTTGAGGAATCTTGCAAAGTAGCCATGCATATCTCCATCTGTTCCATGACTTAAAAGAGAGAGAGAGGGCACAAACGTTTTGCTTAAGAAAGGAATAGTTTTATAGTAATACTTTGTGACTCCTGATATTCTGCTGTCACGCTCATTTGAAAGATTACTTTTCCAAAGCCTGGGCTGCTGATCTTACTTGACAGTAAAATGTCATTCTTGGACAGTTTCCAACAAACTGCCCTTGAGCTCTCAGTGCTTTGGAAAGGATGAGCAGTGAGTTTTGCATCAAACTGCGTTGTGCTGCCGTACTTGCAAAATGCAACACAGGGCAGTCAAAGAACATAGAGTGAGCTGCTTCTTTGTATAAAGCCAGGAACAAGGCACCTGTCGCCCCCCCAGGTGTTGTGGGGCTATAGCTCCCATCATCCCCAACCACTGGTCTTGGGGGGGGGGTAAAGGAATGGCCAATGCTGCTAAGGGTGAGAGCCCAACAACATTTGGGAGGCTGAAGGTTCCCATCCCTGATATAAAAGTCTAGAATAGTGCTAAGTCTATAAAGTTGCAGTCCAAGACATGCTTATTTGAGAGCAAGCCTGCACTGAATTACTTTCGAATAAGCATGCTGGGATTTGAGTTGTGTATCTTCTGTTCAGTTTAATATTAGAAAACTCCAGGTAGGGGTAATAGAAGGGTGGACAACTTGTATCGCCTGAAGCGTGAGGACTGGAGTTTTGTTAGAATCTGGAACCCTTAAATCCCATTTTAGGAGTTAAGTTTCTAGTCCTCAAGATGGGCAGAAATTCTGAAAGTATAAAATTTACGTTTTTTTCAGAAGTTAGGCCTGAGTTGACTTATTACAACCCAGAGCCACCAGTTGCGAAATCAAATGTCACAGAATAAATTCACCAGCCGCCAATTGTAATGTTTTGTCACATGGATTAAAATGCCGGTACTGCGTCTCTTTATTAACTACCCACCCCTGAGACGGCCTTCGGGGTCGAACAAGTTGTCCATCCTCCGGGCTAGTAAAAATTGTGGCTTTCAAAGTTAGCAACTAGAGAGATAGTGTCATTTGAAAAAGAAATATAAAGAAAAGCCAATTGTGATTATTATTATTATTACTATTACTATTATTATTATTTTAAAAAAGGAAGCCTAGATAAGAAAGACTTATCAGTAAAGCCCTTTAAAATAGAACAGATGTAGATGTATGCATTGATCTTATTTTTTAGGCTGTGTGTTTTCCATAAGCTTCTTGCTTTCCCTGTCACAGGTGGTGGCAGCAATATTGGTGTGATTGAGGGTAAGCTGGCACCACTCAGACAAGCGCACATTGGTGTTAGCTGGGCAGAAACAGTGGCATCTCTGGCCACCAGGCTGGAGGCGAACTTTACCATAGGACGAAGTAACCTTGCATTCGACTGCAGGGTGTACTGTACGTACGCAGGTGCTGGTTGATGTCCACTTTCTGCTTCCCCCTCCCCCTTTCTTTTCCTTTTTATTTTATTTTAACGTTGGTAAAGAGATCCTCTGGCTCCTCTTAAAATTTTAACAATAGATATTTCCAATTCCTATGGAATTCTGGAGTCTCTTAATAAAACTGAGCCGGTCCCTCGTCGCTTACTGTGACAGACCTAGTAACAAAGTTTCAGTACAGTACAGCAGTGGCGTCACTAATTAATATATTTATTTACACCCTGCCTTAGTTCCCCACCCTCCGGACCAGTTTTATGTTTATTATCTCTGCCTGTTCCTAAAGTTCAGGGTGGCTCAACAATTTTGCATACATACATAATATATTTATTTTAAAAACGAAAAAATATTCTATTCCGTAAAAAGGCTAAAAATTATATGCCAACCTGTTTTTGTAGCCACAAACCTTTGCTAGCTTGTTGATTGTATTACACTGAAATTTGTAGTGCAATTTTAAGATCTAAATTTTCCTGCACATGCTTAAACTTACTGACTACAGTATTAAGTATACAACTGCATGTGAAGTGTGCTAAGCCGTGCCTGTTTGTGTAAACTGCTAATTACTGAGACCTTTTTAAATTAGTATTTTTTAAAAATAAATCTTGGCAAATAGCAGTGCTTGATTTTTATTTTTGTTCTTTTTCTTAAAAAAAATAAAGCTTAAAATGTGTAATATAATAAACTTGGTTTAATTTCTGGGTTTTTTTTGCCAAAGTCATGTCTTTTGGCTGTGACAATTCCTTTTTTGCTTGCAGTATCTGTTTCTCTTCCTAGGCTGACGTTGGCGATCCAAGCCTATTGTAAACAAGTGATCTTAAACTCACAGGGGATTCCACGGGAGTAACCATATGTTAACCTTACTTTTTTTTCTGTCTGTATATTTCTTAAAATTTTGTTAGTTAATTGGAAAGGGGGGCGGGCGGATGTTAGTACTTAACCCAGCTACTGTATACATATCTATATATTCTTTTACTTAAAACTGTTAAAGTAATAACATGGGATTCAGTAAAACCACCACTGTTGATGTAAACGTTTTAATTTTTTGGCTTACTTTTATAAATAACACTTAATATGCATGTTTGCTTTAATTTAAATAATTCTGAGTATGGCACTGAGCATTTTCCGTAATTGTAGTAATTCTTAATGCTTGGCTTTAGTTGTAATCCTCAGTAAAACTAGCAGAAAACGTAGTTTTGCAGGGAGCGGGGTGGTGGGAACATGTTGATGAAATGTCCCCTCTGTGCCTGGGCATCGCTATAACATGAGCTTGTTTTGATTGCAGGTTTTGCTTTGGGACATGGATAAGTACACTCTCATCCGAAAACTGGAAGGGCACCACAACGATGTTGTAGCCTGCGAGTTTTCTCCTGACGGAGCTTTACTGGCTACGGCATCTCATGACACCCGCGTTTGTGTCTGGGACCCGCACACTGGAGCTGTTCTGATGGAGTTTGGGTGAGTGAGTTGGGTGGAGTGGGCACAGGGATAATCTGAAAAACTTGCCCACCTTTGGCATTCTTTATTTTACAAGGGCAGCCTCTGCTTAGATTTGTACCAGGTTAAGAAGAATCAGACGAAGCCAGGAGCCGGTGTTGTTCATCGGACAGCTCTCGGCTGGGAGGGAGGACTGGGTTCAGGTCCCACCACAGCCAGAAATGCTTTCAGTGGCTTACTTTAGGGAAGCGACTCCAGTTCTCCAGGTGTGAAATAGGGATTAGTGAATAGCAAAATAGAAACTTGGGGACCCCAGTTCACTAGTAGAGAACACGCTCTGCTGGCACACATTAAGAATGGAGTGTCAGGCGGGGTACAAGGCTTGAAAGACTCTTCTACTTGGAGGCCCCAGAGGCCACGGCTAATCACTGAAGATTCACCAACTGGTGTCCAGCAGATGCTTCGACTCCCATCGGCCCCAGCCAGCATGACCAACAAATCGGGGACGATGGGAGTCGGACGTTCAGCAACATCTAGAGGGCACCAGGTTGGGTAAAGCTGGTAACTGTTTTTATTTCATAAAAGTTGCGCACTGCTTGATTGGTTTTTGTGTGTGTGTTTTAACTCCTCAAAGCAGTTGACATACCTTCATGCCCGTACGTGTGTGTGTGTGTGTGTGTGTGTGTGTATGCGCAAGCCATGGTTCTCTTGGCTTAACTATGGCTTGTTTGTATATTCAAACCCACCCCAGTCAGCTAGCTTATGGTCAGTTTGTGGCCAACAGAGCAGAATGTGGAACTGACTTGCATCTAATGTTAGTCTTTCTTGGGAGCAGACACATTGAAATTAAAGGATATGAGTAACTTAGATCTGTTAACTTCAAACTTAGAATCCATTAATGTACGAAGGCTGTGTGTGCTCGCCTTCCATTCCAAATGCATGGCTTCCCTCAAAGAATCCTGGGAGCTGTAGTTTATCCCCTCACAGAGTTAGAATTCCCAGCACCCTTAGCCAACAACAATTCCCAGAATTCTTTGTCCCTTAAATATGTGGAGCGTACACAGCCTTGGTCCTGGCAAGCCCTGTTGAGTGGCTTTTGGTTAATGATTAAACACAGAGCAAATGTCCCGTGAACCAAAGTTCTTAATTTCATCCTCAGGCATCTGTTTCCTGCACCGACTCCAATATTTGCTGGGGGAGCAAATGACCGCTGGGTCAGATCTGTATCTTTTAGCCATGACGGACTGCATATTGCGAGTCTTGCCGATGATAAGTAAGTATGGCAAAGCACGGCTTGGTTCCGCTGGTTCTTGCTGGCTGGGAAATGAACTTTTGTGCAGTGTCTTTGAGGGTGAGGGAAGCTTTCCCCCTCGCGGATGACCGGTGCTTGAATTAGGCAGATAAGGGGAAATCGGCCAGAATTATTTACCTACGCAACCCGAGGGTCTTCAAAGCGCCCCACAAGCACACAATTTTAAAACGCAGTTGAATGCAATAATCAGATGAGCCGCACAATGAAACAGCACAGTCAGCAGGAGAGAAGATGAAACTTTAAACTCAAATTAGAATGCTTAGGTGGTGTTGCCTTGCTGGTGATTATGGAATCCTCAGCTGACTTGGCCCCAGTGATCTGGGTAATGGAAGTAGCAGCTCAGAATACCTGGAGGTCACAAATTGGGAAGAGTGGTGTTTGTAATAACTCGTGGGCAGGTAAATAAGAGCCATGGAACCTCAGATTGTCTGCTCAGCCACATCAAGCCCGCAGCAAGAAAGAAACTGGGGCAGAAGCTAGAGTCACGACTTCATCTGAAGTTAATTGAGCAGTTTCTCAATATTGAACAGTCGTCTGGCAAGTTAGAACTTGCTCCTATGTGAACAGTCATTATGCAATAGGAGACAGTCTGACAGCTGGGCATGTGGCTTTCCGGCACCTTTGTCGAGGGGTTGCTGAAAAGTGCCCTGTCACAAGACGCAGGAGTGGGCTCACTTGCGCAAGCAAGCTTCCTTCTAAAACCTTTCTGCAACATTCCTGGAGACCTGACACATTTTATCATTGAGGTATTTAGACCTTTGGTCTGAATTTCCTTGAGCAACGGGGAGGGAGAGTATTGCTCTGACACATGGCAGAATGAGGAGGAAGAATACCGGGGCTGTATCGTGGTATATACCATTTCAGACTGCATTTAGGGGATCCCTACATTGCCTTCCGTTATATGACATTAACCATGGGCTTGCTCACTTGCAGTGGATTCAGTCACTCAGGACACACACAGTTCTTCCTCACCTGATCCATGACACCCACCCCAACCCACCTCTTTACACATAATCGGTGAGGATCGAGGAGGAGGAAAATCTTACCTCCCCCATTCTTTTTCCTCACTGGTGCCAAAATCAGCAGGTTGGGTGGATACAGGGGTGCTTATCCATCCCCTAGGCCAGGGATTAACTATTCTTCCTTAGAAGTGGATTGAAGGCATCCTAAACCTTGTGGCTTTCCTAAGGCCCTGCCAGTGAGGTCATGCTTGGCTTGAGTCCAAACACACCCAACGCGGGAGGCCTGGCTGCATCTCCCAAGTGCATTTTCTCCCCCTTTAAACTACAGGCAGCTTCAACTTCAATTCCAGCCGTTGTGCAGAGGCTGGGGTGTCTAACCTCTTCCCCATTGCTATTTCAAGGTTTAGGTCTCCAAGCTGCAGCACGCACCCCCCACCCTTCCTCCATCCCCAGTATTGGCACAATATTTTCCTGGTCTTTCAGCAGCCCATATTCCCAGATCAAAATCCCGCCATTAAAAGATTAAAAGGGTGGGGGGAAGTGATCCAGTTTTGTATTGCCTGCATCACATATGATTGAAGGGCCCTGTACAGTTCCCAGCTAACTGCTTGGGCTGTCAGCCAACCGTGCTGCATCAGCTCTTTGCTGCGGCACTTGCAAACCACCAGGACCTTCAGTTTGCAGTCCAGAATGCCCTACATTTATTTTGGACCAACGGCTAGAATGTGCATGTCGCCTTAGGCCTCGCATCAGTCCCTGCTCCTCTTGCTGGCGCTGCAGTGAGACGGCTTCGTTAATTTGCTCCTCTTCATCGTCCCTCCCTTCCTCCCTAGATGTCTTCAGCAACCAACGAAGCTGCATCAGCTTCCAGCTGTTGCTCAAATTAAGCATAAAGTTTAGCAGTGATGATAAAATAGAGGCTGTCAACTTAACCTGTTTGCTCTCTTTTCAGGATGGTGCGGTTCTGGAGAATTGACGAAGACCACCCTGTCCAGGTTGCACCTCTGAACAATGGGCTTTGCTGTGCCTTTTCTACTGATGGCAGTGTTCTAGCTGCTGGGTAAGCAAACCTCAAAGTAATAATAATAACAACCGCAAAACATGCATACTCCACTGGCAAGGCAGTTTCTTAAAAGCCAAGTGGATATTTTAAAAGAAGACCTCTCTGGTGTTATTTATATATAAATATATGCACTGGGGCCTGTTACTCTAGTTGCTGCTTGGAAGTAACTACTTAAAGCAGTCGCCATCAACGCTGCTTGATAGATAATCCTCGAGTAAAGAAATGTGTGAGCCTTTGATGGCAGTAAATGGTTTTGATCTGGAAAGTTTCCTCCTTCTGACGGAAGGGCTTTTTTTCTGTCGAAGGAAGAGAATCTTTTGACCCCACTCAAATTGTCTACAGCTATTGTCAATCTGGCACACTATCCAGATGTTGTTGGACAGGGGCCAGCAAACTTTTTCAGCAGGGGGCCGGTCCACTCTCCCTTGTGGGGGGCCGGACTATATTTTTTGGGGGGAATGAATTCCTGTGCCCCACAAATAACCCAGGGATGCATTTTAAAATAAAAGCACACATTCTACTCATGTAAAAACACACTGATACCTGGAACATCCGCGGTCCGGATTCAGAAGGCAATTGGGCTGGATCCGGCCACCGGGCCCTAGTTTGCCTACGTATGTTGTTGGACATGGGGCAGCAGGTTGGCAGGGCTGGTTCTAGACCAGTGTTTCCCAAACTTCAGCTGTTTTTGAACTGCAGTTTCCCTCATCTCTAACCACTTGTCCTGCTAGCCAGGGATGATGAGGATTGAATCACATGGGGCGTTGGAGCCTAACCGACTTCCATGTTTTATTTTGCTTTTGCCTGCAGGACGCAAGACGGAAGTGTGTACTTCTGGGCCACTCCCAGGCGTGTTGCCAGCCTCCAGCACTTGTGCCGCATGGCCATCCGGCGAGTGATGCCCACCAGCCAGGTGCAGAATCTGCCTGTCCCTCCCACAATTGTGGCTTTCCTTTCCTACCGGATTTAGAAAGTAAATTGGAAAAGGGGAGGAGGAGAGCAGTCTGTCTGGCACGTGGGCGAAAGAGAACCTCAAGCTTTTTGTAAGCCTTTTTGAGCTGAACACTTCACATGTTTCGGTCGTTATTTTTCCTTAAGAATAAAGAAGGGGAGTTTCCTTAAAGACGGTATTTATAGAGAAGATCAGTAGAGGTGTTTCTCAAAGCGCCAGACTTTTCTAAAGAAATTCTAACTGTGAAAATCTGTAAATAATTAGATGTTAGCTGCTATGTATTACCCGTGTATATCATTTGTGATTGCTTTTTTAATGTAGAATATAGCATGTATATAGGCATGTGTGTTTGTGTGTGTATGATACATATATACGCGTGCACACAAAGACACACAGATATATATATATAGATTCTGGAGCCACAAGCTGTATTGGTGCTGTGTATAGAGTGGTGTTTGTGGCTCAGGGATAGGAAAACAAAATTTAGTGGCTTCTGTATGTTGTGCATTTTTGGCAGGGGGCTCTCAAAATGGGGCCCTGGGTTGTGTACATCTTGTGTAGCAGAAGGAGTGAATTTCCTTGAGGCCCACAGCACGGGAGAGGAAGAAAGCTTGATTTACCAGACACGTGTCATCTTCAGGGAGGCCTTAATTTTGCCACAAATCGAATGGTGAGTGTCCAGGATCGCTTGGGGGTCCTTAAACCTTTGAAATCCAACTACTGTATTAAATCCTGGCAACTTCTCTATCAGATGTGACTTCTTCACAGGCTCAGGGTTCCCACCCTCCACCCCCCCCAACACTTCAGTCAACCTTTGTCATTTAAAGGGGGTGATAACTGGGTGAACTACCAAAGACATGAAACCATTCTTGTTTTCATATGCTTTTGCCTTCTGTTCATCTGGACTTGCAGATACAAAGAATGTATGCATTGCATAAAATGCCTGATTATATATATTTCTTCTTTTTTTGTATTAAAAAGTTGTTACAAAAAAAATACACCACCCTACAGGGTTTTGAAAAGCTGGTTTGTTTGTTTGTTTCGTGTGAGCTGCATCTTGAGTTTGAAAATGGGAATGAGAGAGAAGAAAGCGAAGGAATATGTTTGCTGACTTCCTTTTCCATCTAAATCTGGTGTGGGGGAACCTTTGCTGAACCGACAACTCCCAACTGGCCATTGAAATGTTAGGAGGGCTGTTGCCTAACATTTCTGGCTCCCAACAGTGAAGAGAGACAGTAGCTGTCATAATAATAATAATATATGATTTGTACCCCGCCCATCTGGCTGGGTTTCCCCAGCAACTCTGGGCAGCTTCCACAAAGACCAAAAATACAATAAGATGTCACACATTAAAAACTTCCCTGAACAGGGCTGCCTTAAGATGTCTTCTGAATGTCAGGTACTGTAGTTGTTTATCTCTTTGACATCTGATGGGAGGGCATTCCACAGGGTGGGCACCACTACCGAGAAGGCCCTCTGCCTGGTTCCCTGTAGCTTGGCTTCTCGCAATGAGGGAACCGCCAGAAGGCCCTCAGCGCTGGACCTCGGCGTCCGGGCAGAACGATGGGGGTGGAGACGCTCCTTCAGGTATACTGGGCCGAGGCCGTTTAGGGCTTGAAAGGTCAGCACCAACACTTTGAATTGTGCTCAGAAACATATTGGGAGCCAATGTAGGTCTTTCAAGACCGGTGTTATGTGGTCTTGGCGGCTGCCCCCAGTCAACAGTCTAGCTGCCACATTCTGGGTTAGTTGTAGTTTCCGGGTCACCTTCAAAGGTAGCCCCACGTAGAGCGCATTGCAGTAGTCCAAGCAGGAGATAACTAGAGCATGCAGCACTCTGGCGAGACAGTCGGCATCATGGCTAGTAGACATGAATTTCTTTTGTCGCATGAATCTTCCTAACACTCTGGGTCACTGGATCTCCCCAAATTCTAGAGGTATTGGCAAGGAAGAAAAGCATCTCACTATATCCCCATTTCACCACCCCATAATCCTGTCTCAGTTTACTTGCCTTTCTAAATGTTTAGCTCCAACTCTTTTATCATTTCGGGCACCTTTTCCGGTTCTGCACTGCCATTTTAGTTGAAGCAATGGAATACAACACAAAATTATTCAAAGTATGATCTCGGCAAAGTTCTGTATAATAGATTGGTGGTGAGCTGGGAGGGTGCCGCGATTTCTAGGAAGGCCTTTGAGCCCAGCTCTTGGGATTGTCTCTGCAATCTGCCTGTTACTTCCCTTTATTCTCGTGGAAGCGGAGATGAAGCAGCTGCATCCGGTTAACAGGAACTGGCTGCAAAACGGGAACTTCAGAGCTGTGAAGCACGAATCGCGCTGAAGGGAGAACCATGGCAGCCTGAGTGCCAGGGTGAAAACAATCCTTTGCTTGGGGGGCGGGGAGGAGGTAGAGGTAGATTTCAATCCCTTTGCATCCCTGCCAGCTGTCAAGAGACCCAACTGCTCGAGTTTCTTGAGAACAGTGGCTGGAAGCTGTTGCAGTACTGTACAAGCAGTCAAAATAATGATTATAAACACTGCAATGAGCTGGCCTACTTGCAAAACTCCCTCCAAAATGCATGGGGCGCAGTGCCCATTACGAAGCAGCTGGTGTTAAGTTTAATGAAGCAATTAATTTGGGAGCTAGACACTGGATTCAGAGGCAATGGCTGGGTGGGGGGCACTAGCCCACAGCCAGTTTTGCATTTGTGCTGGGAGAGTGACAAGGTCACAAGGCTTATCAGGTTTGCCAGTGCCCAAATGCCTGGGGAACTAGCTTTGCTGTCAATAGGAAGTGAGCAGGACCCTAAGATGGCGTAAGGCAAGAAGGGCTGCAGCATGTTGGCAAGTAGCACACTGCAAGAGCATGTGCACTAGGGCATGATGGCAGTTGTAGTCCAGAACATGAGGGCACCAGGTTGCTGAAGGCTGAAATGCAATAGAAAGCCTGCTGGGAAGAACTGAGTTGCCCCCACCCTCCAATTCACTTCCCAAGGGTAGAGCTATGGAATAGACTCCTGGGGGAAAAGGCCTAGACCAGCCTTTCTCAACCTTGGGTCCCCAGATGTTGTTGGACATCTCCCATCATCCCTCAGCTCTGGCCTTGCTAGCTAGGGGTGATGGGAATTGTAGTTCAACAAAATCTTGGTACCCAAGGTTGAGAAAGGCTGGCCTAGACTCTTACCAGCGCTTTTTAGAAAAGAGGTGCCTGTACTACGGACCCTTGAGTGCCCCCAGAAAAAAAGCACTGATTATTATTATTTATTATTGGAGCAACAATTGCAACCCACTATGCCAGTACAATAGACTCTGAAGAAGCTGAGTTAACTAGCTCAAAGAAGAATTCAGGCTGTCCTTGGAGATGTTGGGCTTTTATCTTGCTTTGCTCAGAGGACTGGACTGAAGCGGCTGGTGTATTCGGATCGGAGTGGAAATTGCCTGTGTGTGTTTCTGCATGGAGTGGCTCTGCATTGCTAAGTCTGCAAAATATATGCCAGGCTTTTAGTTTGTTTGCTCTCTGCAGTGCTGAGTGGTCCTGGGAGTGCCTTTGAGCTTAGCCAAAACCCATGTTCCAAATGTGGGGTTATTTTTACCATCGGCAAAGTGCGCGGAAACATGCAATAAAAAAGGAATAAAATGAAAAATCAGGAGGGAGAAAATAAAATCTGATTCAGCTCTGAAAGGAATGACAAGGAGTTAGCAAAGGAGCATCTGGGGACATCGTGTTTAATGTCCCCTCCTTTCCTGCTCTTTCCTGCTGTGCCCTCAAGCTCATAATCTAAGAGACATGACACAAAAGGAAAACGTGCTGGGAGAGAGGAGGAAAAAAGCAAGCTCGCACACGCCAATTTTTAATTTCGGTGAAGCTGTAGAGAATAGCAAAAATGGGAAATTGGAGAGAAGCCAAAGGTTGCTGGTTGCTAGCTTACTATACCAGGCCCTAGCCTGCACTCATGAATCCTGGTTAAATCCCTGCAGACCCCGTCAGCAGATAGTTTTGACAGTGGGTTTAATTAGACAGTCTTCCTATACCTCCCAGACTGGCGGGCTCATTTACATTTACCTTTAGATAAGTAATCAGGACCTCACTGAGAGGCCATGGAAATGTTATCAGCAAGGCTGGCCTTGTCTAACCACTGGAATGTAAGTGGTGATAACGGAGGCCATTTTGAAATCCTGGTGTGAAGTTTGAAATCTGGGAACAACTAAGGAAGTTTGGGGGCATTTTTTTAAAGAGGGCAGATATTTCCCCCTCGCCTCACAACAGATCAATGCGTCGCTGAAAGCCTTAGCCTGCGTTAGTTTCTCATGAGCAGAATACCATATTGGCGTTATTAACAGATTCCTACTTCTCCCATGACAAGAGGAGCCAATTAACTCTTGGAACAGCTCAGGAGGTCGAGCATGAGACTCTTGATCTCAGGGTCGTGGGTTCGATTCCCACATTGCAGGGGGTTGGACTAGATGACCCTCGGGTCCCTTCCTATGATTCTATGAACTCTGGTTTGCCCCCTATCTTCTTCCTCCCTGCTGAGGTCTGCGAGGGGAATGCCAAGACTTGGGAAAAGAAGGAAACTGACCCAGGTAGGGCCACCCTCTGGCCTAGATGAAGGCAAGCAAGGCAGCTGTCAGAGGACAGGCCGAGTTTGGTGGGTTATGGTGTCTGAGCCACCCTATGAGAACATGTAGGGGCATGAGAAGAGCCTCTGTGAGTTTGTCGAATGCTCTTTTAAAGCCACCCAAATCGGCTGCCGTCACTGTGTCTTGTGGCAGCTAATTCCACAGTTTTAATAATGTGCCAAAAACAACAACAAGGTGAGGCCATTAGATCAGGCCAGTGGCCCATCTATAGTCCAGCATCTGGGTCTCACAATAGCCAACAAAGTGCTTGTGAGAAACCTATAAGCAGGATCTGAGCATGAGAGACTCTCCTGTCCTGTGGTTCGCAGCGACCGGTATTCAGTGTTGCTGCCTCCAACTGTGGAGCAGAGAAAGGGGCTGTGTCCCAACTGGAGAAGATTTGGGACACTTCCGGGGGAGATCGAAATAAACCAACAAAAATAAAACCCAGGATGTTTTTGTCAATTTGTGGTTAGCTTGTTAGTGGGACTGAGGGAAGCGAAAGCAGGAAAACAACACAACCCATCTATGTGCAAATTATCCTCCCTCCCCCTGTGGGTTTGCTGTTGCTAAATTCACCACTGGAAGTTACTCAATCAAAACCACAACTGTGTGTTGTGCAACCATTGGTTGGGTAGAGCCTTCCCCTCTTCATAAAAAGGTAAACCTATGTTGACAAAATATTACCTGAAGCTACTTGGCAAAGAAAGTATAATCGTAGCAGTTTGTTATTTACAAAGGCCCAGGCATCCCATAACGATAAGCCAGGTGTGGGGGACCATTGGGCCTTCCAGATGTTTCCGAACTACAGTTCTCTTCAACTGCAGCAAGCATGGCCAATGGGAGTTGAAGTTCAGCAACATCGGGTTTCCCACACCTGTGCTAAGTAAAAAAAAAAATGGCTTAGTGCAAGTGAGCAAACCATGCAGGTGCTTTCCTCAGCCCTGCTGCTGCTACTGTGCTACCTAGAACTAAGCTAAGGTTTGGCTTAGTATTATGACCAGGACAGGGATTGGGACCATCTGTGGACCTCCGGGTATTGCTGGACTCCAACTCCCATTGGTCCCAGCCGCAAGTCCTTCAAGACCTGTTCCCCGCTTTGCTGGCCTGTTCCCAGCAGGCTGGCAAAGGAGGGGCCCTGATTCCAGCTACCGAAACTATTATTGCTGCTGCTCAAGTTGCCAGAGCCCCATCTGCACTGCCCCTTTAATCAGCTGTGTCTTCCGTCTAAATAATCCTGGGACCTGAAGTTTGTTAAGGGCTCTGAGAGTTGTTAGGAGACCCCTCTTTCATCCAAGGAACTCAAGGTGGTTCTCTCCAATCTCACAAAAGCCCTGTGAGGAAGATTCAACTGAGAGGCTGTGACTGGCCCAAGCTACCTGGGAGTTTCACAGCCCAGCAGAAATTTGAACCCAGTGGTCTCCCAGGTCCTAGTCTAACACTCTAGCCCAGCCTTTCTCAATTTTGGATTGCCCAACGTTGTTGGACTACAACTCCCATCATCCCTATTGAAAAGTCCCAACAGCCAGGGATGATGGGATTTGTAGTCCAGCCAAATCTGGGGACCCAAGATTGAGAAAGGCTGCTCTAACCACTACATCACACTGGCTCTGTCCTTAGTATGTAATACTAATTGGTGAAATAATTGGTGTAATAATGTATTTAGAAATACTGCGACAGCAGAAAATCGCCACAAGATCATTGTGTCTGAGTGTGCCCAGGCATCGATATGCATGCTCCCCTATGTGGCAAGCCCCTGAATTGCAGGCGGCAGGTACTCAGTGCTTTCAGGCCCTAGGCTGACTTTTGACACCCAGTCAGGGCCAGCCCAAGACATTTTGAAGTGGACCCCCAAATTGTGCCATGGAAGAAAGGGTGAGGGAAGATTTGCCTCAGGAACAGGGAGTGGGGTATGTGTGTGAGAGGTTGACATTGGGATCTGCTGCTCCAGTATATCCTGCCACCTGAGGCGGTTAAACTCACCTTGCCTCATGGGTGGGCTGGCATCTTGCCTCATTGGATCCTGGAGAGGAAGAAGGATAAGAAGGGAGGTGGATTCTCCTTATTTAACCCCCACTATGTGGCAGGTTAGGCCGAGGGGCAGTGGACACACACTGAGCTTCCTGGCCAAGTAGAGATTTGAACCCTGGTCTCCCCGGTTCTGGTGCAACACTCTAACCATTGCCCCACACCAGCTCTATATCTGGGTAGTTTGGGGGGGAGGTGGAGGGGTGAAGAACCACTGATGTTTGGCGTTTAATGATTGCAACGCAGCCTTGCAACATTTATCTTTCAGGAGGTCCACCGGAAGAAGACCCAAACATGTAACCTCAAAGTATCCTTATTTTCCAAGGACAGTCCTGGAATTACCAAAGCCATCCGGGGCTTCTGACTTGATCCCGCAATGTCCCTTTCCCCCCTGCCAGCGCTGCTGCTGCTGCCAAACTCGGGGATGAGGATGAGCCAGCACTTGTCCACTAAGGCCCAGCCCTGTGTAAGGCGCCAGCTCTGAGGGGCAGGCAGAGGGCAAGGCCAACCTGGGTGGGAAGGAAGGGGGAGCAGAGCAGAGGGCAAGGCGTCTTGTTTAAAAAGACCCTGTGTGCGAGGCAGGGAAGTGGAGATCTCTCAGGGTGAGAGGCTGGCAGAAGAGGCAAATGCTCTCAGGTGAGAGATGGGAGGGTACATCCTTCTCTGTATGCAATGCACCCGTATACCTGTAACCCATCCCTCTGTAAAACCTAGGCTATAATTGCAGCAGAGGACTCTGTTTTATTTTAGCACTTTTCTTCTTTTCTTTTTAGTTTATTATTATTATTATTATTATTACAGTGGTACCTCAGGTTGCATACGCTTCAGGTTACCTACGCTTCAGGTTACAGACTCTGCTAACCCAGAAATAGTGCTTCAGGTTAAGAACTTTGCTTCAGGATAAGAACAGAAATTGTGCTTCGGCGGCGCTGTAGCAGCAGGAGGCCCTATTAGCTAAAGTGGTGCTTCAGGTTAAGAACAGTTTCAGGTTAAGAACGGACCTCTGGAACGGATTAAGTACTTAACCCGAGGTACCACTGTATTATTATTATTATTATTATTTGAATTGTGATGCAAAAAGTTTTAATAAAACTTTATTTGAAAAATAAAAATAAAGGAGTCTTGATTTTAAAAAATCACCCTGAAGTCTGTGTCTAATCTTGCCCCTTTCTCAAATGTATTTATTGGTGTGTGTGGTTTTTTTGTAAAGCTACCAAACAACAAACTAAACTTGGAACTGTTGGGTTTTCCCCGGATGGTGGAGGGCGTGTTTGCTGTGTCCCGCTGGTATAGTAGCAGTGGCACGTGCCCTTCTTCTGATAGGAAATGCTTCAGGGGGGAGTTATGGGAGGTCAAGGAGAGTCTATGGGGTGTGTGTGACAAATGTCCCTATTTTCACCTGAGGAATGTTGGAGGGTATGCAAGCACAGTGGATGATGTGACCTGCTTTGCTCGAAACAGGTCTCTGATGACAATAGCAAGGGCCCTCCTTTCAAGATTGACCCACCCCCTTCCACCCCCATTTCCGGCCATTGTCTCCGATTTCTGTTTCGCTGTGAGCTGCCTCTCAGTGAACACAGTAGCTCATTTCCTGTCCCGGCAGTGACACAGCTCTGCCTCTGGAATGGCTGCCCCGAAGCTATCAAGAGAAGGGTGTCTGTTCCGCCTCTCCTCTTCATGAAGACTCTTCTGCCAAAAATTACCGCCTGTAGGTGGTGCCAGAGGATCAGAATGAACTTCTTTCCAGGTGCAATCTAGCCCTACAAGCAACCCTCACAAGGCTGGTGCCTTCCAGATGTTTAGAACAACAACCCCTGGCTGGGGCTGGTGGGAAGCCACCCTCCGAAACAGGTCAGCAAAGGCTGCCTTGCAACCTGACTGCAATCATAAAAATCAGGGTTTTCCAGACTTGGGTCTCCAGCTGTTTTTGGACTACAGTTCCCATCACCCCTGATCACTAGTCCTGCTAGCTAGGGATGATGGGAGTTGTAGTCCAAAAACAGCTGGAGACCCTGCAAAGCACCGTGATACCATTTTAAACAGGAACAGCTTCCCCCAAAGAGTTCTGGGAGTTATAGTTTGTTTTGTTATTTAATTTTTACTGAGAATTTTTTTGAGGATATTAAACAGGATGGAACAAAATATTCTTATTCTTCTTTGGTGATCACTTGCAACCGAGTAAGATGTTCCATGAACATTGTTTTAACTGTGAGTCTGTAAATGACTGTACTGTAGAGGCCAATTCTGGATCTACATGTCCTTCCACAGTGGGGACATAGGTTTCTGGATGGGAGTTGATCATGGTGAGGGTTTGCCAAGCGTGCCTTCCTCTTAGCTCATTTCTCCCTTTCATCCTGAGTTTGAGCGTCTTCAGTTTCCCAATTGTCGGTGTTTATACTACATTTTTTCAGATTTGCCTTGAGAGAGTCTTTGAACCTCTTTTGTTGACCACCAGCATTACGCTTTCCATTTTTAAGTTTGGAATAGTGTAGTCGCTTTGGAAGACGATAATCAGGCATCTGCATAACACGATCAGTCCAACAAAGTTGATGTTGAAGAATCATTGTTTCGACACTGGTGATCTTTGCTTCTTCCAGTACTCTGGTACTTGTCTTCCCAGTGATGTGTAAAACTTTTTGGAGACACCGTTGATGGAATCTTTCGAAGACTTGGAGATGGCGTTTATAAGTGCTCCTGTTTCACAAGCATACAAAAAGGTTGGTAGTACAATAGCTTTGTAAACAAGTATTTTGGTTTCCCTGCGAATGTCCTGGTCCTCAAATATCTTGCACTTCCATTGGGATAAAGTTGCACTTGCAGAGCTCAGGCGATGCAGGATTTCGGCATCTGTGTCAGCCCTTGTGGAAAGATAACTGCCCAGGTAGGAGAAGTGATTGACACTTTCCAACATTACACCATTGAAATTAAATAGTATGGAGCAAAATAATAACTACGGATAAATGAAGGTTGCCTGCTTCTTTTTCTTGCTAGGCATGATAAGGAAAGATTTCAGTCAGTAAACCATGAGACTCAATCTCAGGGTCCTGGGTTTGAGCCTCACGTTTGGCAAAAAAATCTGCATTGCAGGGGATTGGACTAGATGAAGAAGAAGAAGAAGAAGAAGAAGAAGAAGAAGAAGAAGAAGAAGAAGAAGAAGAAGAAGAAGAAGAATTTGGATATGATATCCCGCCTTTCACTCCCTTTAAGGAGTCTCAAAGCAGCTAACATTCTCCTCTCCCTTCCTCCCCCACAGCAAACACTCTGTGAGGTGAGTGGGGCTGAGAGATGTCAGAGAAGTGTGACTGGCCCAAGGTCACCCAGCAGCTGCATGTGGAGGAGCGGAGACGCGAACCCGGTTCCCCAGATTACGAGACTACCGCTCTTAACCACTACACCACACTGGCTCTCCCCTGCCCCGGTGGTTCCTTCCAACTGTACAATTCCATGGTTCTATGATTCTAAGAATCAGGGAGGGAGTGTCACCTTAGGGAAGAGGCAAGTAATGATGTTTAGGTAGTGACTTAGAACCTGAGCGTTTAAGAAGCTCATTCTAAAGGACAAACGTGTTTGGGAAAAATGTCAGATCACAAAGGACGATGGGATTCAGGAGGGAGGGAGGCTCCTTGTGGACGTAAGACAAATTCCGTAAATGTGACTGAAAAGTATGGCTTACATTTAAGTCCCCCAATTTGTCTGCTACGTTCTATAAGTTTCTCAACCACTGCCACTTGTCAAACCTTGTTCTATCATCCTGCCGGAGGAAAAATGGTATGAGACGATCTCCAATGGTGCACAACTTCTAGTCTGGCTGCCATTGCCAATAGCATAATCAAATATTTTGTACAAATTGTTTTGCATATTTTATGGAAAGGCTAAACCTGGGCCAGTAGGGTGAGTCGTAGTTTGTTAAGGGTATTGCTGGGTAAAGGGGCCCCTGACCATTAGGTCCAGTCGTGGACAATTTTGGGGTTGCGGCGTTCATCTCGTTTTATTGGCTGAGGGAGCCGGCGTACAGCTTCCAGGTCATGTGGCCAGCATGACTAAGCACACGGAAATGCCGTTTACCTTCCCACCGGAATGGTTCCTTTTTATCTACTTGCACTTTGATGTGCTTTCGAACTGCTAGGTTGGCAGGAGCTGGAACCGAGCAATGGGAGCTCACCCCGTCACGGGGATTCAAATCGCCGACCTTCTGATCGGCAAGCCCTAGGCTCTGTAGTTTAGACCACTGCTAGAAGATCCTTATTCTCCTTCCAGAGCTATAATTCCCAGAGTTCCCTGTGAAAAGGGACTGATTGTTCTTTCGCTAAAGAAACTGTAGCTCTGGGAGGGGAATGCGGGTTTCCTAAAAGCACTGAGGAGCTGCTGCCAATTGATTTCCCCTCTCCCTGGGAGCCTACTGTGGAAGACAGGGCGCATGAGGAACGTGCCTCAGAGGAAAACAAACCAAAGGATGGAGATGAAAAGCTGCTGCTTTGAGATCTCTTCACTCCCTGTGTGCCAGAAGGTGCAGAGGAGATGAAAGAGGTCTGCCTGCATGAGCAAGAGGAATCGGTGTCTGCAGAAATGCCAGGAGAAGAGGGACAGCAGGAGAAATTGGAGGCACATGTGAATGGGCAAGAGGAACAGAAATGGTTGTGGAAGAGAAGGAGCAACAGGAGGGATCAGGCTCCTAATTAGAAGGTCGATGATTCGAACCCTCCCAGGGACGGCTGTGGGCAGGATTGCGGGGGTTGGACTAGATGACTCTTGGGGTCCCTTCCAACTCTACAATTCTGTTCTCAGGGCTGAGGTGGGTGAGATCAAGCCCTCAAATGTCTTTGCCCCTTGTGCTGTCGGTGGCTCTGTACCAGCTGAACCATAAGCGGATATTTGGTTGTCGCTCCCATGTCCCACTTGTGAGTTTCACATGGACGTCTGGTTGACCACAGAGGGCTGGACTAGATGGGCCTTTGGCCTCATCCTGCAGAGCTCTCCTTCTGTTCTCATGACAGGCTTTGCATTGTCGCCGGCAGAAGCGGGAGCTCCAACTCAAGGAGATTGGTCCGGGAAAGGAGCCAAAACTGGCCTGCGGTTTATGGCATGGCGCCAGGTCATCAGGTCATCAGGCCAAGCCAGGGCTGCATTTCAGGCCCACTTTCCCCACCAGGGTTGCCTTCAGCCGGCTGGCTCCCTCCTTGCTTGAACAAGAACAAACCTTTCTTCCCTTCAGCAGCAACAGCCCCCTCCAGAGAAGAAAAAACCTGCTGACCATTATGTCTAAAAAAGGTTGTGGAATGCCTGGCTGAGCAGGCCCTCCGGGTAAAACCGCCCAGGCCGGCTGCAGCATAATCGAAATTTATCCCGTGGAATCTTCTGTTGTTTTTTAATGTCGCTCAGCCTTAAAGGTTTTATCCTACTTTCAACTTTCCCATGGGAAAAAAAAAATCTAGCATGCCGTGAAGGGGACGGACAATGCACTCTTCTCCCCCAACCCCAAAGCACTGTAATTAATTCCAGAAGGAAATCAGGGAGCAGCAGCAGGAGTGGGAGACACAACAAAATCTGCAGCAGATTGAAAAGGAAATATAAACTTGTCACCTTGTTAAAGGGGAAACTCTAGCACCTGGTTAGCTTTCTTGGAAAGGTGGCTTTTGGGTGTTCCGCCCCAGACGAGGGTTGGGGAACAGACTCTCGCCATCCCCAGCTTGGCCCAACAGTCAGGGATGATGGCAGTTCAGTTCAGCTCGGGATGCCAATTTTGCTTTCTCTCACTTTCCCATTGTTCCACTCTTAAGGTCTTCTCTCCACATTTCCACACCAGCTTGCAGTATTATTATTTTTAAGTCCTCATGAAGAAGAAGAAGAAAAGTTTGGATTTGATATCCCGCTTTATCACTACACTAAGGAGTCTCAAAGTGGCTAACATTCTCCTTTCCTTTCCTCCCCCACAACAAACACTCTGTGAGGTGAGTGGGGCTGAGAGACTTCAGAGAAGTGCGACTAGCCCAAGGTCACCCAGTAGCTGCATGTGGAGGAGCGGAGACGCGAACCCGGTTCACCAGATTACGAGTCTACCGCTCTTAACCACTACACCACACTGGCTCTCATGAAAATGTAACAGCATTTTGGTGCAATTTTTTTTTAGTATTTATCTGCATATATGTCTCCACCTTTTCCTCCAAGGATCTCAACAAGGCACGTACACGGTCGTCCTCCACTCGCTTAACCCCCACAACAACCCTGTGAGGCTGGCAGGCAGCGTGACTGGTCCAAGGTCACCCAGTTGAGAACTTCAGGGCAGAGTGAGGACTGGAACTCTTCTCCCAGGCCCTTGTCTGACATTCTAACATCTACTCTGTGGTCTTGCCTAACAGACCCATTTTTGCAAAGCGATTTCATGATTGCGTTATGTTCGTTACTGTTCACTTTTATAGGAAGACTTTCCCCTGGTGCATGCACAAAAATGGGTTTGAGAACTGCAAAATTTGGATAATGTGCACATTTTGAAAGATGACCATGCACACCTGCACAACAACCACACAAAACCAACTGTGGAATGTTTCATCAAGTCACAGAACTGCGGGACAGGAAGGGACTCCAAGGGTCATCTAGCCCAACCCCCCTGGGGCACTGCAAGAATGGCAGCTAAATAATTATTGGCAGGTGCCCATCCAACCTCTGTTTAAAAACCTCTAACGAAGCAGAGCCCACCATCTGATGCATGAAACGTCGCAGCGTTTTAGCAGAGAGCTGCAGGAGCTGCTACAATAGCTCAGTCGGTAGATCGTGAGACTCTTGACTGGAAACCTGTGTGTCGTCTTCCTTTCTAGTGCTTCAGTGTGTACATCGCCACGAGATTTTCAGTATATCTAGCTTTTTGCTGCACAAGTGAAACTGATAACAGAACTTGAAAATAATGCAAGGGGAAAGCTCTGTCTTTTACAGCATTGATGCAAGTACTTTCCTCTCTCCACAAGGATACTGAAGCTGAAAGCAGGGAGGTTACGCTTCTCTTAGGCTGACCCCAGAGGCATCTATTTCCTTTCATCATCTCCTCACTTTCTACCTTCCAGTCTGTCCAATGTGCCTTTTTTAACCTGCAAGTTCATGGCCCTTGTAAGTGGCTTAAGCACGGCAGGGGAGCTGACCTCTTAATCCTAGGTGAACACTTAGTCTTTAAACTTCAGCAAAGTTTAGCTACTGTGTACACTTAAAGGGGACACTGGGAAGAAATGCCAATTGTAATCCTCGTCATCCAAACCTCCTTTTTTGGGTGGGTGGGAAGAGTCGGTATTAAATGACCATTTAATGCATTGTCAACTTGTGACAGTCTGTAGAGACAGGCAAATCCATTTGAGATTCTCATTTGTCCAGTCTTAAGTTCAGTTCTCCGTGTTTCACACCAGTTTGTACTTAAACTAACAAACAAAGAAACAAAATCCACCAATCCTCATTGTAGTGCAAATTTAACCTAATTAACACATTTTTGTATGGAATCTTGTTTAATAAATAAATAAATTTTATTTGTATCCCGCTCTCCCCAGCCAAAGCCAGGCTCAGAGCGGCTAACATCATATATATAAGACAATACGCATAATACAATATACAATATGCAAATAAAATAACATTCAACATTCATTAAAACAATATAGAATAATATTAAATATCAGCATTTCAAAATTAAACAGAAATCCACTCAACAGTTACAATAAGTAATTTCTAAACTCCAGTCAATAAAACAACAGCAAACCACAGTGCACAACGTAATACAATACAAAATGAGAAGCAGGTGGAAGGAGGCCTTGTGTGATGGAGTCTCTCCCCTCACAGTTCTTCCTCCAGGAACAGCTTCCTTATGAGGAGACCCAGGGCCAGGGGGTGGGGCAAGGCAGGTGGAAGGAGGCCTTGCCTGATGAAGTCTCTCCCCTCACAGTCTTCCTGTAATACATCTTCCTTTCTCCCTTCCTTCCTTCCTTCCTTCCTTCCTTCCTTCCTTCCTTCCTTCCTTCCTTCCTTCCTCCCTCCCTTATTTGGAATATGTTAAAGAGAAGATTGCAGGCCAGCGTAAAAATACTGGCTAAGCTTCCTTTCAAAGCCAGGACCTCACCTGGGAAAGAGATGTTAACATGACAAAAAGTGTTGAGGGCCCATCACAGAGGAATCCTTGGGCAGAGGATGGCCAAGGTGATGGGTTAGGGAGGGACATCACAATGTTGGCTCCCCCAATCACCCTTGGAAACTGGCGCCTCTAACCCTAACTGTTCCCCTATGAAAATTTTCACTGCCCGCCACCCAGAACCCCTTGCAATCTTGCTACCGCTCAGCAGAGAGTGGCGGTGGCACCCAACTTCTGTAACAGTATTATTTCCAAACTACCAAGTACACCACTTTAGAACCAGGAAGGCAAACCCTGTGGCCCTCAAGATGTTCCCATCACTTCCAGTCAGCATGGGCAGTGGTCACAGATGATGGGAACCGGAGTCAGGCCACATCTGGTTTAGAGGAAGGCAAAGTTAAAAATAAAAATAAGGTCCGTATAGTAAAAGCTACGGTTTTCCCAGTAGTGATGTATGGAAGTGAGAGCTGGACCATAAGGAAGGCTGATTGCCGAAGTATTGATGCTTTTGAATTATGGTGCTGGAGGAGACTCTTGAGAGTCCCATGGACTGCAAGAAGATCAAACCTCTCCATCACTGGAAGGACAGATCCTGAAGCTGAGACTCCAATACTCTGGCCACCTCATGAGAAGAGAAGACTCCCTGGAAAAGACCCTGATGCTGGGAAAGATGGAGGGCACAAGGAGAAGGGGAGGACAGAGAACGAGATGGTTGGACAGTGTTCTTGAAGATACCAGCATGAGTTTGACCAAACTGCGGGAGGCATTGGAAGACAGGAGTGCCTGGCGTGCTCTGATCCATGGGGTCACGAAGAGTCGGACACGACTAAACAACATCAACAACAACAACAACAACAAAAGCCAAAAATCTGCAGATTATTCCAAATAGAAGTGCACAGCTCCCATTTTTCCTGCAGCTTCCGGGAGATCTCGTGCATGCCTCAAGAGTACCACATCCATCATGTGGTGTCTGAGTTTGCCTTTCCCCCCATCTCTTCTCTTCCTTCCTCGCCCCGTTTCCCTTTTGTTCCCTGCCCTTCTTTATTGAAAGCCCGAGGGGCAGAGACTGAGCTTTTATGGCTCTGCGTGAGGTGCTGCGGTAGCCTTTCCTGGCTGAAGAGCAGGGTATAAATGTTCCAAACAAATACAAGTTCAAAAGTCTCTGCGACTGCATGGCAGCTGTTTCTTGAAACGTTGTCTAGAACTTTTTGCAGAATGGGTGGGGAGGAGGAGGAAGGGGGAGATGGTGGCGGGGAACTCCATGTGACCATCCCAGTTACTCACGCCCCATCCTGAGCGAACAAAAGGCTTTAAAGCACTGCTGCCCACGTAGACTGTCTAGTTGGCTGCAAATGAGCTATTTTGCTCTAATGAGGCGTCTCTCTCCCCCCAGTACTGTACCAAGGAAGCCCAGATTGCACATGGAGCATGAAATCCAGACTGCGGGAACAGACGCCGAGTAGAACATGCTTTCCCCCCTGCCCTTTGTGGTGGTTTTGGTGCTTCCAAAAACAGATGGAGTAACGAACTGACTGTGTCCCTTCATCCTCCAAAACGCCTGTTCTGTGCCTGGGAGTATACACAAGGGACTAAGAAGAGGCTGGCTCCTGGGTCAAGACAGTGGCCCCGTTTTATTTTTATTTATGGGATGTGTATACAGTGGCACCTTGGTTCTCAAACGCCTTGGTACTCGAACAACTTGGAACCTGCAAACACTGCAAACCCGGAAGTAAGTGTTCCGGTTTGTGAACCCTTTTTCGGAAGCTTAATGTGCTCCGTTTTGAGTGTTACGCTTCCGTTTCGAGTGTTACGCTGAGGTCTGTCTGTTTTTGCTATTTATTTTGCGTTTTTCTTTTCGCGGCTCTTTTTGTTTTGACTGTGTGGAACCCAGTTCAGCCACTGATTGATTTGATTGTGTGACTGCAGTACATTGTTTATTGCTTTCATTTTATGGATCAATGGTCTCGTTAGACAGTAACAAACACATGTTAAATTGCTGTTTTAGAGGTTGTTTTTAAAAGTCTGGAACAGAGTAATCCGTTTTGCATTACTTTCTATGGGAAAGCGAGCCTTGGTTTTGGAATGCTTTGGTTTTGGAACGGACTTCCGGAACGGATTAAGGTTGATCCGAGGGCGGTTCACGACATAAAAATACAACATGAAAGCACAAAACACGTAATAAAACAGAATCAATCCAAGAACACCACTCCCATGAACACATTTCAGAGGACATAAGGCCCTTGCCTGGAACCCTGGAGACCTGCTGCCAGTCAGTGCAGGCAGTACTAAGTGAGATGCACCAATGGCCTGACTTGACATAACACAGCTTTCTAGCATACCACTGTCATGGTAAAGTAAATAAAAATGCTGCTGTTACAGTCACAGGAGAGGCAGCCAAGAAAATATATTTGTCCGTCTCACGCATAAGGCTGGGGACCCACCAGGGCATAGCGGCTAGGCTAGGCAGGTTTGGGTTCAAATCCCATTATTAAATCTCCGTTCACAACTAATTTCTCCATATAATCACTTCACGGCGCCAGACCTGCTGCTCTGTCTCATGGTATTATGTACCACAGACCGAAAAAAGGTACTCTGTAGGTGTGTGGGAGGCAGCCTTTGAGGGGAAATCATCGATAATAAAAAGCTTTCTTCCTCTGAAAACAATTAGCGCCCCAGCTCTCCAAATCCCGGTGCTCTAAAGCTTCTCAAAGGAGCATTTCCGTTACCTGTGTTAAAACAGATCAAGTTGAGTAATTGCACGTTAAATATTATGATTTCACCACAAGGTAACTTTCTGCTAAAAGGTATCGTGGGTGTTTTGCCAAGCTCCACGTAAAGTGCACTCAAGCCACATGTTATTTCCTAAATAGATTTCTTTCTTTCTTTCCTTCTTTTTCACAAAGAACATTATGTATTACTGGGAGGGAGAAACTTCGCAAGATCTCAGCAGCGATATCCAACTCAACCCGAATGCAGCTGCTCTGCAAGACAACAAGCAATTTAGGGCATCTCCATATCACCTGTTTATGCCCGTGTTTAGCCTGTTTGCTTGTGCAAGGCTTACACAGTGGTGAGACTATGCCCAGTTTTTATTCAGCAGCTATTCTGATTTATTTATAGAGCAGCTATAGTATAGAAAGCATTCAGACTGATTTACTTATGGGGTATTTACACATCTTCTTGTTGGGCCAACTGCTCACCCCGCACTTTTCAATGCATTTCCCTGTAACTTTCCAAACTGCAAAAAGCCCGTTGTTGTTTCTAGAAGTGGATTTGTTTCAACTGTGCTTTCTCCCTCACAGAGCTACAATTTCCAGCACCCTTAAACTACAGTTCCCAGGATTCTTTGGGAGAAATATGTTTTAAATGTGCATTAAGTGTGGATTTGCCCTGGCTGCAGACACACTACAGTGGTACCTCGGGTTAAGAACTTAATTCATTCTGGAGGTCCGTTCTTAACCTGAAACTATTATTAACCTGAAGTACCACTTTAGCTAATGGGGCCTCCCTTTGCTGCCATGCTGTGATTTCTGTTCTCATCCTGAAGCAAAGTTCTTAACCCGAGGCACTATTTCTGGGTTAGTGGAGTCTGTAACCTGAAGCATCTGTAACCTGAAGTGTCTGTAACCCGAGGTACCACCGTATAATTTTAAGGTACATTTGTAGCACAAAGAATTCTGGGCACTGTAGCTTGCTAAGAGTTGCTGGGAATTGTAAACTCTGTGAGGGGCAAACTAAAGTGCCCAGAATTCTTTGACAGAAAGAATGTACTTTAAAGAGCCACAGTTCCAAATTCTGCCTAACATTAGACCCAGGGACTTGCACAGTGCTTCAATTTCTTTCTTTTTACTGTTTCTCCGTCTCCACCCCTCCCTTTTATTTTATTTTTAAAAAGGTAAATACGTTATCTGCTTGGCCTAATGTATAGCACTGCTCAGACCTTTATGGAAGACTCCATGAATTTCCCCAATCCTCTTTGAAAGCCTTTAAAATTGGTGGCACCGCTGCGTCCCGTGGGAGTGAGTTTTATCGTTTAACTATTGCACAGTGTGAACTCTTGCACTTTCTTTTCTATCAATCCTGAATTTTCCAATCTTCAGCTTCGCTGGGCATCCAGGAGTTCTTATGAGTGAGGAATGGAAATGTTTCTCCATCCACTGTCCCCAAGCCAACACTCAAAAGTTGCAGTCATGTGTTAAAAGTCTCTCTCTCTCTCTCCCTCTCTCTTTTTTTTCCTTCTGAAGGGAACAATGGCTTTCCCTGTGAGGAGAAGAGGCTCCCCACTTTGCCATCTCCTCCTCTCAGTTCTGTCTGCAAAAGGCCTGCGTTTGTCTTTTGTCTAATCCTCGTCCAAGGACCCAAAGCCACTCTCTTTCTCTTTTCCCGCCCCCTCCCAGCTAACACCATCTGGGCCCTTTGAGCCAAGGGGAAGAATGTGGGGATGTAGACATTCATGCTAAATTGGGGGGGGGGGAGGAGAGAGAGAATGTTTAGTCAGCACATCGCTTCCTCACACGAGCCTGTTCTTTCGGCACATTATCAAAGAGGACTGTGGCCTGTTCTGTGGCAAATGCTATTTATTAAGCCAAATGTTCCCAGTGGAACACAGAAATCAATGCAAACACACCCACCAGCGAGCTTTAAGCTGTTGCGCCATCCTGTGACTCAGAAGCCTGACCCCCTAGTCTTTAAACGCTTGCGGGTAAAGCACTCTGCCTATGCTCAACAGCCCTCTTTAATGCTTCGGGTGCTCTACGGCTGAGCATTGGATCAGATCAAATTATATGGCTGGGAGCCATATAATGTTCCAGAGGAGGAGGGCAGATAAAGTGGACAACAAGTGCAGCTGGGAGAGGAACAAGATCAAGGAGGGAGCTGGATTAGATGGTTCTCAGGACCCCTTCCGACTGTGCAATTCTATGATCCTAAGGACTCCGCTCTGAATGTTGTTGGATTACAATCACCATCAGCTCCAGCCAGGATGGCCGGTTGCTAGAGATGATGGAAGTTGCAGTCAACAACATCTGGAAGGCACAACATTGGCCACCCCTGAGGATGGGGAGTGGGTGTGAAAGCAAGGTGTGTGTTTTGGCTCTGCCTATTTAGGTGCCTATTTTTTAGGGATGCGGGTGGCGCTGTGGGTTAAACCACAGAGCCTAGGACTTGCTGATCAGAAGGTTGGCGGTTCGAATCCCAGTGAGCTCCTGTTGCCCTGTCCCTGCTCCTGCCTACCTAGCAGTTCAAAAGCATGCCAAGTGCAAGTAGATAAATAGGTACCACTCCAGCGGGAAGGTAAACGGCGTTTCTGTGCACTGCTCTGGTTCATCAGAAGCGGCTTAGTCATGCTGGCCACATGACCTGGAAGCTGTACGCCAGCTCCCTCGACCAATAAAGTGAGATGAGCGCCGCAACCCCAGAGTTGGTCACGACTGTACTTAACTGTCAAGGGTCCCTTTACCCTTTACCTTTATTTAGGTGTTTAGCCCCACCCCTTACCCCTAAGGAAATTTGGCCTATTGGGAGGGGAGAAGCTCTTACATGTAAAACACGTCTCCCTCCACAAAAGAAATAAATCTTGCAAGCTGTGGTTTTGAAATATACTCGGAGTCGAGTGTGGATTTCATGCTCTTTATTCAGCTCGTAGTAGTGAGGGAGAATGGAAGTTCCCCCGAAATGTCTGCTTTATATACATTATTTACACAATGGGCCCCACATGATTGGCTAGTTCCGGGATTCTTCTGTAGGCCAATCAGGTTGCGGATCCACTTCCACCTGGAGTTGGATTGGGTGGCTCCTGCGGACCAATCAGACTGCTGCATTCTGAATCCTATTGTTCTAGGACCAATCAGACTGCTGCAATTTGGATCCTATTCAACTCAGTACATAACAGGTTGATTCCTACAGAGCTACAATTCCTTGTACCCTTAAAAAAAAAAGCAGTTCCCAGAATTCTTTGCAGGAAGCCATGCACTTTAAATGCACAGGGCATACATGGCCCTAGGGCGGCAAAGCACATGTTCTGCACCCTTGAGCTTCTCCACCCTACTTCCTTTCTTCCACTTGTTCCAGTGGGGGGTTCACAGCCCACGTTGGCAAGAGAGCCCTCCTGCCGTATTCTGCCATGGGGCACCCTGCCCAGCTGGGACCACAACAGCACCAGGCCTCTCAGGGTGCTCAGAGGAACCTACACGACTCCTGTGCTTAAGTGTTTATGTTGGCCAAAGAAGTCCGTTTATGCAAGTGCCTGCTTGGAGTGTGAAAAGGCCACTCGTCCTCTCTTTACAGAGTGTAAACACGCTGCCCTGGTGTATTTATGGAACGTGTTGGGAAGGTAATTTTTAGAAAGGCATGATGGCCCGCCTCGCAAGCGCGGCACTCTTCGGCATTAGCCAGGAATGTCTCTGGAGTCATTCCAGCACCAGGTATAGCACCTTGAGCTCCATGGAGGAAGAAACGGTGGGGCATAAATGCAATATATAAATGAATGAATGAATGAATGAGATAGACAGAGGAAAAACCTAAACAGGAGGATAATTAAAAGGTAATAATAAAAATAATAAATAATAAAAATAAATTTAAAAAAGTAAAACCCCATAGTGCCAAGGGATTGGACTGGATCAAGATAATAGTTCCCTTAAGAGCTGCAGTATGTCTTAGTCCTTCCTTTGTTTTGCTTAAATTTGGAGGGGTATAAAACACCTAGGCAGGAGTTCCACAGGTGGTGCATCCCAGCAGCCCTCCACACTCACGCTGCCAAACCCTGCAATCTGCTTGCCACCCAACTCCTTCATCATCATCATCATCAAACACAATAATACCAACCCAAATTATCACTTTGCCTTTGCACAGCGCTTTCAAGGCGTCCAAAGCACTTCACATGCATATTATCTATAGTTGTAATGCTTAACAACAGCCCTGTAAGGTATGATGATACCATTACAGTGGTGCCCCGCAAGACGAAATTAATTCGTTCCGCAATTTTTGTCGTCTAGCGAATTTTTCGTCTTGCGAAGCACGAAATCCCATAGGAATGCATTGAAAATCAATTAATGCGTTCCTATGGTCAAAAAAAGTCTAAACAAAGCCAAATTTGGTACAACAACAGTTTATTAACTGCTCTTTAAAGTCACACATACTGTAAAGAGCAGTTCAAAAACTGAAGGGAAAATAAATTAACTTTATAAACAAAACATGTCTTTGTTTTTAGACGTCGCGAGACGTTTTCGTCTTGCGAAGCAAGCCCATAGGGGAAATTCGTCTTGCGAGGCAAATCGAAAACGGAAAAACCTTTCGTCTAGCGAGTTTTTTGTCTTGCGAGGCATTCGTCTTGCGAGGTACCACTGTAAACCCTTTTGCAGACAGGAAGACTTAGGCTGGAATAAAGCCATCTTCTATATAGCGAAGCTCGCAGCAGGCATGAAATCTGAACGAGGGACTTCCTGATTCACAGCTCTTTTAGCCACTAACTTTCCCAGCAATACTAAAAGGTTGTTGTTGTTTAGTCATGTCCGACTCTTCGTGACCCCATGGACCAGAGCACGCCAGGCACTCCTGTCTTCCACCACCTCCCGCAGTTTGGTCAAACTCATGCTGGTAGCTTCGAGAACGCTATCCAACCACCTCGTCCTCTGTCGTCCCCTTCTCTTTGTGCCTTCAATCTCTCCCAACATCAGGGTCTTTTCTAGGGAGTCTTCTCTTCTCATGAGGTGGCCAAAGTATTGGAGGTTACATACACTTCAGGTTACAGACTCCGCTAACCCAGAAATAGTGCTTCAGGTTAAGAACTTTGCTTCAGGATGAGAACAGAAATTGTGCTCCAGTGGCGCAGCAGCAGCAGGAGCCCCCATTAGCTAAAGTGGTGCTTCAGGTTAAGAACAGTTTCAGGTTAAGAACAGACCTCCGAAACGAATTAAGTACTTAACCCGAGGTACCACTGTACGGACCTTTGTTGGCAAGGTGATGTCTCTGCTTTTAAAGATGCTGTCTAGGTTTGTCATTGCTTTTTTCCCAAGAAGCAGGCGTCTTTTTATTTCGTGACTGCTGTCACCATCTGCAGTGATCATGGAGCTCAAGAAAGTAAAATCTCTCACTGCCTCCATTTCTTCCCCTTCTATTTGCCAGGAGGAGATGGGACCAGTGGCCATGATCTTCGTTTTTTTGATGTTGAGCTTCAAACCATATTTTGCGTTCTGCTCTTTCACCCTCATTAAAAGGTTCTTTAATTCCTCCTCACTTTCTAGTATTGTTTTAAAAGCAGCAACCTCGCAGCATTGTCTTGGCTGCCGTCCTGCTTTTGCGCGCGCCTGCAAGAGCGCGAGCAGCCGGCGAAGCGCCCTCCCTCCCCTCCCTCATCCCTCCCCTCCGGCTCCCAACCAAAACAACACCGCAGGACTACAACTCCCAGCATCCTCCTCGGCAGCCGTGACCTGGACCCCAGCTGATATTCAAAGCTGGCTGGAAAGCGAAGCTCAGAAGAGGAGAGCGCTAGTTTGCAGCGCGGCTGCTGCTGCTGCGACTGACCCCGCATCGCCACCACCCACCTTCTTCTGCCGCCCTTTTCTCCTCGCTCCCTAGGGGGAAATAAACTCATTTTCAGTTTTCTTTCTTTTTTTTGTGGGGGAGAGATGCACTTTGGGTCCCTTTTGCACTGATTACTATCATTAAAAAAATAATAATAATTAGTGCATGCAATTGGAAAGGCAATTCATTCTGCCCAACGTCGTCGGGGATTGATCGGGCAGCGGCGGCGGAAGGTCTAGCTCCAGCCCGGCCCTCGACCCGCTTCCCCGGCCCTCGCCTGCCCTCCCTCCGAGAGTCGCCGCGCCAGCCCCCCCCCCCGCCTCCCCGATGCCGAGGAATGGATAGAGCGTCTGCCGCGCGGAGAGGAGCCGAGAGGATGGTGGAGAAGAAAGAGTGCGCCGCGGGCCGGACGGCAGGGGCAGCGGGGGCCGGAGGAGGAGGAGGAGGGCGCAGCGGCCGAGCCCCCCCGGACGGCCTGGCCTCCGGACGCCCCGGCCGGGCCGGCTGCGCGCTGCAGCAATGCGGGCAGCTCCAGGACCTCATCGACATCTCCCTGTCCAGCCTGCAGGGGCTCCGCACCAAATGCGCCGCTTCCAACGACCTCACCCAGCAAGAGATCCGCACTTTGGAGGTACGCGGAGGGTTGCCTTGGTGCCAGTTCCCCAGGGGGTCCTCTACCATCTCCTCGCTCTCCCCCCCGCAGCTAGCTTCCGCGGGAATTAATTAATTTTGGGGGGGGGTGGCTGGGTGCGGGTTGCGCGCGCGCGCCTTGATTTCCTGTCTCCCACCGATATGCGCGGACAATTGTCACAAAGAATCTCTGGGTCCCTTTCCTGAGCTGGAGGCGCAATCCCCTCCCTTAGGGAGACAACCCTTATTTATCCTTGTTATTGATAGGTACTGTATATTGCATTTAATAATAAATAATAGGCTTTATTATTATAAATATGTACGCCGCATGCACTCTTCTTGCTGGGCACTGCGTTTATTATTATTATTACTACTAGGATTAGGTATTGCGGTTTCTTGGATTTTCCTCCTTTTTGTAATGGGACCAGCATGGCCACTTGCGATTAAAAACAAAAATTGAAAAGCTATACCTTTCTATTTCCCCATGCATTTCCCCCCTGGTAGTGATTACATTGGCAGAATAAAAATAATCTGTCCTCTCCGTGCAAGCCTGTATGCATGTCTGCTTGGGAGTTGGCCTCGCTGAGTGCAATGGAACTGACTCCCAGGTAAGTGTGTATCTATAATAAGCAGTCCCTAAGCTTTTGGGGCTACCTACCAGGGGTGTATTTTGAAACTGAGAAGACAAACCAACCTGTTGTTGAGCACCGTCAAATACCCATTTCACAGGGGAAAAGCTGTACTGTATATGTTTGCAGCCTTGAGGACAGATCGCTCCTGCAACCGTGAGATCTTTTCTGGCAGTAGTATGCTGTTTGCCAAAGAAACAGTGCCCTTCCCCTCAGTGAATGCTCTTATTTGCTAAAACTGCAATGCTCTGCACACTTACCTGGGAGTAAGTCCCATCCAACTCCTTGCGGACTTTGCTTCAGAGGAGATATGTATTGCGACTGCACGGTTAAGGATTTTATTATTGGTGGTGGTGGTGGTGGGTTTTTTGCTCTGACACAAAGTCGTGCTTTACGAAACCGTGAAAACAACAAAAAAAACCCCAATCTTAACCCACCAGTAATTTGCCCCGTTCCAATCAATAAAACCATAGCTGCAGGTTGGAAAAATTCACTGCCAACATCTTAAACATGGTTAAAAGCTTTTTTTTAAAAAAAGAAGAAGCAATGGTTAATTTTCCAGGAAAAGGTGTGTGTCGGTGTGTGCTAACCCCACACTCAGAAAAGGAAGTGATGTCTGCACTGTGCAGTGGGGGGGGGGGGAGCGGAGGTTGATGACTGCCTTGTTGCAACACTTGCTTTTTCAGAGGGGAGGGGCGCTGTCTGGCTGCTTTATACAATGGTGTTTGTTTAGGATTCCTTGGCCTGTCCTTCTGTTCTCTTCTTTTCCTCCCCCCACAGCCCACCCGACCGCCCCCTTTTTGCTGGAGAGGGCATGCACTCTCAGATCTTGCGGTAGGATTTTTCTTTTGGGGTGGTGGTGAAGGGAAACATGGAGAGACAGACAGAAAGAGAGAGAACCTGCTCCCCTTTTAGCTGCCATCATGCATTTTTTCCATTCAGCGACGTTCCAGAGAAAGGACAGACTGATATGGATGTGCGTTGAATGCAGGCAACCTGTCTCTGTGTGTCTTTTAGTAAAGTAAAACCACCCCTTCTGCACATGGCCCCTACCCAGGCTTACCTACCCTGCCCCCTGGCCTGGAATTTGGCAACACAGCTGGATAGTGGCTACATGGCAGGGGGTCCCTCCCACCTCTACAATTCTATGATTCCACATATATTTAAAGCGCATTCCCCCTGTAAAGGGGGCTTTTGCGTCTAGCGTCCCACCCTGTGAAGAATCCTGGGAACTGCGGCTTACTCCCACAGAGCTACAATTCCCAGAACATACCCCAGTTCCCCGGATTCTCTGAGAGGCATGGGTGCTTTTTAAATATAATGGTGCGTATGTAAGCCACTTTGCCCGGTAATCTTGGGTGGTATTTAATTTCTGCTGAACTAGCTATGGAATACAACGGTACGACTGCTTCCTCTTTGGATTAAAAAAGATAAAATCAACGGCTCATTTCAGGTAGAAGACTCTGGGGGCACTGGAGTCATTTTAGCCTCTGGACTTTAATGGGCGTATGGGGTGGGGACTCGTAATGTGGCAACCGGCTTTGCTTCATTTTGGTTTTCTTCAAAACGTGGCAAGCCTGTCCTGCTGCATTTTGGGGGGAGGCTCCTGTTCAATCAGTTGCATGGCCCACCCCAGCTTCTCAAAGCAGGGATGGCACTGCTGAACTGAGGGCGGAGGGCAAACCTTGCTCTCCTGCCCCAAATGGAGCAGATTGGAGAGAGTGCCTTGAACCAGCTCTGCAGCTGTGTTGGAGGGTTTTGCACTGACTAGTATGTTTTGCACCCACTAGCAGAGGCTCTCCAGTGCTTCAGACCAGCAGACGTCCCCAGCTCTACCTGGAGATGCTGGGGATTGAACCCACGACCTTCTCCATGCTGGGCACATGCTCTACCGCTGAGCTACGGCTCTTCCATGCAAGATGGATTTGCCCTCTCTGGTACTATCCGGAAGCTACTGCGTGCGTTCTCAGGTGGCTTCAATGCTATTGGTGAATTCCTTAACTTTTTTGGGGGGGATCGGGGTTTATAATTGTCAGGAGCAGAGGCACAGGAGAGGGAGGAAATGGAGAGCGAGGGGGAGGAATCCAAGGGGAGCGTAGGCGATGACAGTGGTCCGAGGAATTCCCTGAGTCTCTCCAGCGAATCGGAAGATTCACAGAAGGGGGCGCCGATGGCCAGGGCAAGGGGGGTGCCAAGGGGGATACCCCAGAAGGAAGGGGCCAGCGGGGACTCCGAGAGCAGCAGTTGGAAATCAGGACCAGCTTCCCCACCAGAGCGCAGTGGGGGGGAGGAGTCCCAGGTATCGGGACCAGTGTGCTCACCACCAGCGAGAGGAGATGAGTCAGGATTGACCACGCCTCCTTCGGAGAGCGCGGAAACGGTCAAGAGGAAGGTTGCCGGCTGGGCGCGCGCGCCAAGTTCAAAAGTACAGGCGAGCGGCACAGCAGGTAGCCCGGATAGGGAACCAGGTCCTAAAGCCCGCCGGAAGGAGGGACAAGAGTCAGGGGGGTCAGCGTCAGAAGAGTCCAGAAAGGAGGAAACCCCGGGGGGCAGACGGACCCAGAGGAGGAAAGAACAACGGAAGAGGTGGAGTAAGGCTAGAGTCTTAAACTGGTGTATAGGGGGCGGGGACTCAGACGGAGCTTCGCTGGTCTAGGTTCTAAGATGTAGAACTGCACGCTGCGGCTTGGAAATGGAAACTGAACTTCAATAAAGACTTTTGTACATTACCACAGACTAGCGTTGGTCCTCTGTGAGCTGGGACCTAGAGGCAGCTCTGACAATAATCCATGCCCGCTATCAGCGATAGAAATTAGCCAGGTGCCAGGCGCATTTTGCGACTGATGCAGATCCAGTAGTGACCACGTGAAGATTTCTGGGTGACAGGTTCGTGACCGGGGAAAGCAAAATGTCACTTAGAGAAGGATCTGATCAGAAATAATTTTCTTTGAAGTCTGAACATGGTTTTTTCACCCTGGATGGTTTTATTTAATGTTTAAGGCGTTGCAAACCGCTTTGAGATTCGTTATTTAAAATATAAAGTGGTATAGAAATGGACTGAATAGTGATAATAATAATGATAAATCCCATCGGGGGGAAAAGGTGCCTTGACATTCTGTTGTGGCGACCGTAACCTAGCTTCAAGGTACCATTTAGCAATTTGCTTATACAGTGGTACCTCGGGTTACAGATGCTTCAGGTTACAGATGCTTCAGGTTACAGACTCCGCTAACCCAGAAATAGTACCTTGGGTTAAGAACTTTGCTTCAGGATGAGAACAGAAATTGTGCGGCGGCAGCGGGAGGCCCCATTTGCTAAAGTGGTATCTCAGGCTAAGAACAGTTTCAGGTTAAGAACGGACCTCCAGAATGAATTGAGTTCTTAACCTGAGGTACCATTGTATAGCTGTGTTTCTAATGCTCCCCAATATGGCATTAGCCATAAGAGGGTGCGCATATTTTCTCGTAACACAGGGATGGGGAACCTGTGACTCTTCAGATGCTCTCGGACTCCAACCCTGCTGAGCCCCAGCAAACATGGCCAATGGGGAGGGATGATGGGAGTTGTAGTCCAACATCTGGCGTGCATCACGCTGGTTATCACCATAGTAACAGCTGCTTCTTTGGGGAGCATGTTCCCCTCCAGATATTGCTGGACTACAATTCCCATCATTCCTCTCCATTGGCCATTCTGGGCTGTGGTTGACAGGAGTTTTATCAACATCTGGAGGGCCAAAGGGTCTCCACCCCTGTTTATTATGGATCAACATCCCCTCCACTGATACTCTTTGACTGTGTACTATCTTTGGATTCCAGTGCTATGAGGCCTAGTTAATTCCAGGAATTCCATCAATATGAGGCCCAGATTTTGGGGGGTGGGCTTGGATTAGATGCCTTGCAGTTTCCCCACTTTCTCCCCCCTATTGCTGCTGCTACTGTTGCCCAGACACTTGCCTTCTTTCCTTGAGCACAATCCAGAAGCAAATAGAGGAATCTGTTTCATGTCCACACTCTGGGCCCTTGCTCCCTTGCTGAAAGAGGAAAGGCGGACAGGCAGCCATAGCAAGTCAGAGGAGGAGCAAGATGGCGGAAGAGGCTCCAGAAATTGGCAATGGCAGTGCAGGCCTCAGCGAGTGCCTAACACTGCTTATTGGGCTGGCTGTGGTGGAGCCAATTAGATTAATTCCCCACCAGGGAATATAGAATTGGAGGATGGTAGCTAACTCATTGCTTGGAGTCTGTTTTTACACGTTTAACTCTTCTGAATTTCTGTTTTCCTAGAATTGTAGAGTTGGAAGGGGCCAACCCCTGCAGTGCAGGAATCTTTTGCCCCACATGGGATTCAAACCCACGACCCTGAGATTAAGGGTCTCATGCTCTCCCCATTGAGCTATCCCAGAAAATTTTCATTCGCCTTGATATATTTATATTGCAAATACAGTGGTACCTCCAGTTACGAACTTACAGTGGTACCTCGGGTTACATACGCTTCAGGTTACAGACTCTGCTAACCCAGAAATACAGTGGTACCTCGGGTTACATATGCTTCAGGTTACATACGCTTCAGGTTACAGACTCCGCTAACCCAGAAATATTACCTCAGCTTAAGAACTTTGCTTCAGGATGAGAACAGAAATCGTGCTCCAGCGGCGCAGCGGCAGCAGGAAGCCCCATTAGCTAAAGTGGTGCTTCAGGTTAAGAACAGTTTCAGGTTAAGAACAGACCTCTGGAACGAATTAAGTACGTAACCAGAGGTACCACTGTAATTTGTTCCGGTGGTCCGTTCTTAACCCGAAACCGTTCTTAACCTGAGGCGCGCTTTCACTAATGGGGCCTCCCGCTGCCACTGTGCCACCGGCGCACGACTTCTGCTCACATCCTGGGGCAAAGTTCACTACCGGGAGACCTACTTCCGGCTTAGCGAAGCTCCTTATCGGAAGCGTTTGTAAGGAGGACAGTACGTAACCTGAGGTTCCACTGTAAATTCTGCTTGATGGTAAGAAAACCTCTAAAGTCACTGGCAAAAATAGATGCATGGTTTTTTGTTTTTTTAAGGATATATTGTTTGTTTTTAGAGTACATGCCACATAGAGGGTTTTGGTTTTTTTGGGAAATATTCCATGATATATAAATGCTTTTAAACAAACAAATGCATAAGTAAGGCTGGAGACTGAGTGCTTGGTGACCCACGAGGCTTTTGGTTGCAGGGCTGGGTTTGTGTGTGCATTTGTGCACAAATGCCTGAGCACTCCTGCCTCTTGCATTTCCTGCCTCCCCTGTGACCCGACTGTTTACTACCATTTTTCCATCCCTTTCCCCCTGTGTGTCTCTGGCAACGGAGGATAACAACTGAGTGAATCTGATGAAACCGGACTCCTAGCCCGTGAAATCTTACGCCGTACGTTTTTGGCTTTCAGAACTTCAGGTGACGCCTTATAATACCGAGCCAGACTGTCGGTTCATTTAGCTCTGTATTGTCTGCACTGGCTTTCAGCAGCACTCCCAAGATTACAGGCTGGGAGTCTCTCCCAGGCCACCTTGGAAGATGCCATTGTACATTGAACCAGGGGCCTTTCTCAGGCAAGGCAGGTGCTGTACCCAATGAGCCACCTCCCCTTCCCTTTGACCTTTTCAAGCTCTTCATGGCTTAGGGCCGGAATGGGGGAACCCATTGTGATCTAGCTGGGGCTGATGGGGGCTGTCGTTCCAAACAGCGTTAGAAACTCAGATACCGTATTTTTTGCTCTATAACACGCACCCGACCATAACACACACGTAGTTTTTCGAGGAGGAAAATCCGTAGGCATGCCACCCGTAGGCATACCCTCCATAACAGACATTTCCCATTACTTTCTAGGAGGAAAAAAGTGAGTGTTATGGTGCAAAAAATACGGTATATAAGCTAGGCCCCAAACGCCTCCTTAAACCAGGGTTAGGGTCTCCAAAATGGAATGCCAGATTTTGGGGCCAGGTGGCTTGAAAGTCATCTTTTTCAATACAACTTTTTGGTTCCTGAAATTCATAACCACCGTGCAGATAAAATATAACAGAATTCGACAAGATGTGTTTTAAGTGTGTGAAAACGGGCAAATTCTGGGCATGCACCTCCAGATGGTGGAGAAGTCGGGTGCCATCCTGGTCCTGGGCATCTTCACCTGGTCGCACGTGGACAATAGTCAGGTGCAAAATGTTCCTGGCGAATTTCGAACGCTGGTTCCAAATATCTGGAGGGCATCAGGGTGAGCTAAAATATAGCCTACGTATCTGTTGGTAAAAAGCTGTGTGTATTATGTAAAGATCTCACCTAGAGCCAGTTTAGATTTCATGACCCTTTTGATAAAGCCCCAGGTCCTTAATTCCTAACTTATATAGGACTTTTTTATATGTAGATAGAAGCAAGAGGGACTCTGGTCACTGGAGAAACACATTTTAGATGTTTATCCCCTATAGTATTGTTACTGTGATGCTGTCACTCAGATTCTGTCCTCCATATGTAAAAATGTAGCTGGATTTGCCATGGCTGCTCTTCTCAAAAGGATCACTAAAAGTTTCCACGGGAGAATGTCAGCAAGAACGATTCAGTCAGTTGATAATTCAGGTATATCAGAGTGTTCGAGACCCACATCGGGCAAAAAAATAATCCTGGATTTCAGGGGGTTAGACTAGATGACTCTCGTGGTCCCTTCCTATGTGGTGCATGGAACTGGCTCTCCTGCAGGAGGCAATGACATCCGCCATCTTGGATGGCTTTAAAAGAGGATTAGATGAATTCATGGTGGATAAAGCTACCAGTGGCTACCAGCCATGAGGGTTATGTCAAGAGGCAGCTTGCCTTTTCATGCCATTTTTCCCCTCTCTGGGCTCTTTCAAGGCTGTTTTTGCCCTTTCCGAAGTCACTTCCGGGTTCAGCCCAGTCGTGCGTCGCTTGGTTGTCGCCTGTACTGAGGGGCACTGCAAGAACTGTAGACTGGTTGGAGGCTTCCTAGACGTGGCTGCCATTGTTGGATAGGCCTGGGGAACAGTGGGGAGGTGAAAGCAGGCGTCTGTGGGGTCTGCCAGGGCCCTGGGCCCCAGAAGCTGTTCCAGGTTCAGATGGCCTCTTTTTCTCTGGTGCATTGATGGGGGCTTGTGTGGAACCGCCACACATGGAAACAGCTGACCAGACCCTGCCCTCCCGTTGATGGTTTCTTGCAAGTTGGGGCCGAGAACCTTTCGTTTGGGCTGGTTGGTTGATCTGGGATAACCAACACTTCCTGGTTTCCTCTTCCAAGTTGTTCCTGCGAATTATGAAGTTTGCGGCTTTTTGCTGGGGCAGATGATTTTTTGTCGTGAACTGTGCCTAGGTAGGTGGTGAAAGCTGCTTGGAGGGGTGGCTGGGAACTGGGACACTCCTAGAATGGGGTCCTCGCTGCGGGATCACATTCACCCAGTGCTATACCAGCTGCACTGGCTCCCTGTGGAGTACAGGATCAGGTTGTAATCTTTAAAGCCCTATATGGCCTAGGGCCCTTGTACCTATGGGACCGCCTCTCCTGGTATGTCCCACGGAGGACCTTATGGTCTTCAAACAAAAACACCTTGGAGGTCCTGGGCCACAGAGAGGTTAGGCTGGCCTCACCCAGAGCCAGGGCTTTTTCGGCTGTGGCTCCGATCAAGTGGAACGCTCTGTCACAAGAGACTAGGGCCTTGCGGGACTTGATATCTTTCCGCAGGGCCTGCAAGACAGAGCTGTTCCACCAGGCCTTTGGCCAAGGCACAGCCTGACCCCCTCCTTTGGTAATTCTTCACAGAACTCTAGCCCAATGGTTGCCATCAATTTGATTTGAACTGATTTTATAATGAATTGATTTTAGAATGCTGTATTATTTTACTGTTGTTAGCCACTCTGAGCCCAGCTTTGGCTGGGGAGGGCGGGATATAAATAAAAATTTATTATTATTATTTATTATTATTAACAACAAAGCACCAGCCTCATCCTCAAATGCCTCGTGTACATCTTGGAGGATGTGCATGGTGGGCGGTTTATGCAAGAGGCAGAATCAAATGGTAGAAAGAAACTTTGGCTGGCTTGGCAGTTTCTTGGGCTCCATCGGAGGAATTTAAAAGTATGCAAGGGCATCCTGGCACACGGAGGTGCGTGTGAATGAGGCTAGAGAGAAATGCTAAATTGATTTATAACCCTACCTTTCCTCCGAGGAGCTCAGGGCAGCATGCATCGTTCTCCTCTCCTCTCCCTTTTATCCTCACAACAACCCTGTGAGGTAGGTTAGACTGAGAGTGAGTTGATTGGCCCAAGGTCACATCCAATGAGCTTAATGGCTGATTTAAACCCCGCCCTCCCAGGTCTTAGTCCAACACTCTGGCCACTAGGCCGCCACATTGGCTTCTCTCCCCTAGAAATTTCTTCCTCTTAGAGCAGCCAGCCCCAAACTCAGCCCTCCAGATGTTTTGGAACTACAACTCCCATCATCCGTAGCTAACAGGACCATTGGTCAGGGATGATGGGAATTGTACTACAAAAACTTCTGGAGGGCCTAGTTTGGGGATGCCTGTCTTAGAGGAACATCACAACATCCAGGGCCCTCTCCTGCCAGTCTGTAGCCTGGAGTGTTACACCCCAAAGAACAGATTGATTCAGCTATACATGCCTCCCCCCTCCCGACTTCTGCCCTAGTTATTTACTTTTAATTTATACATATTTGTATTTGCCACTTTCCCCCCCAGCAAACCACATATCCTCCAGATCCTATATAATATTTTTCCTAGGCTTTTCCTAACCCACAAGATTGGACTCTGTTATTTCTGAATCCCTGTTTTCTGAACTGATAAATGATTAAAAATAATAATTCTGTGATTCCAGGTACACTCAATGAATGGCTCTAACTCAGCAACGCCTATTAGGTTCAATTGGTCTATTGTGAGAAGAGCTAAATGTGGTTATAACCCATTGTGTTTTGTTTGTTTGGTTGCATCTTTGTATACAGCTTAGAGGGACTTTTTAAACAGGAAGCGGCTTAGAAATGCTTTAAAAGACATAATAAAATGAAACGACCAACAACCAAAACCAACAGGTGGTTTTTATGTGAGCCCCTTTCCCCCTCCGCCACAAATGATAGGAAGATCAAGGAAGTTTCCAACTGAAAATGCACAATTCTCTTGAGAATGGGCAAACCAAATTTCCTGACTGTCGCTCCCCCTGTGGTTGTCAAGCAGATGTTTCTGAGAAACCTTGGGCTTCCCCAGAAATGCATAAAACGCAAAGATCGGGAGAGATTTTGCGACGAACGAATGGAGAAAACATCTGACTCTGACCCCAAAGGCCTCTTCTTCCTTTGCAGTGGGTGACCTTGGCATCTGCGTTGCTTCCACAGAATGAGGAAGGCAGAGCAGGGGAAAGTGAGATGCTATTTCAGCAAGCAACAGGAAACTCCAGCCGTTGGCTCTCCAGTGGCTGAAAACAATGATGATGTCAGTGTGTGAGCCTTGAGGAGCTGGATGGTGCAGCCAACAAAACAGGCTTTGGCCTTCAAACAGGGCCGGACTGCCCATTAGGTAGGCTGAGGCAGTCACCTTGGGCATCTGATGCTGGGAGGCAAGGAGCGGGTTGAAGTTTTGTTTGTCAAGCACCTATGATGAGGAGAAGAATAAGAATCTATTATTTATACCCTGCCCATCTGGCTGGGTTTCCCCAGCCACTCTGGGTGGCTCCCAACAGAATAATAATAATAATAATAGCAATAAAACATCAAACATTAAAAACTTCCCTAAACAGGGCTGCCTTCAGACGTCTTCTAAAAGTCAGATAGTTGTTCTTTTTTGGTTTTTTGTTGAGAAACACCCCTTCTTCCCCCATTCGGTCTTTTGCACTCCTCTCCTGACATCTGGAAAAATTCCTTTGCACATCCATATGCACGAATCTGGCCAGCTTCATAGTTTACAATTGGTGTGTGTGTGGGGGGGGGGGTCTGGGTGCCATTTTGCCCTTTCCTGACCCACAAAATGTCTTGGCTCGGCCCCGTCTTCAAAAAGTTATTTGGCAAACCAGGAAAGTGGGAAATATTTTGAATATTCCTTGAGATGTAGGCAATAATCAGTGTCTCCGTAACATGGCCAGAGTTGTACCTGCGGCCCTCAGGATGTTTTTGGCCTCCTATTGTCCCTAGTCAGCATGTTGGGGGCTGATGGGAGTCACAACATCTGGTTTTTAATGTTTGCTCTTGCGACTCTGCTGTGGAAGACTCAATTTCCTTCTCTTGGATGTGAAGTCATAGGCAGAATCTCCATAACTTGATCAGAACTTGGCCAGAGCTGCTGGACTCAGGATGAAATAGCTTTGCAGGCCATTCTTCTGTTGGCAGATTTAGGTTAGCCTGGAGTTCAGTCCTCAGAATCTCCAGGTAAGGCTGGGAAGGAGCTCTTCCTTGAATCCCTGGAGAGTGGTTCCCAGTCAGCTTAGATCAGGAATGTGGAGCCTGGTTTCTCCCAAACTGCAACTCCCACCATCACAGGTCCTTGGCCATGCTGGCTGAGGTTGAGGGGAGTTGGGAGTCCAGCAATATCTGGAGATTTTTGGGTTTCCCACCTCTCAGACAGACAATGTTCAGCTGGATGAATCCATGGACTGATTCCATATAAGGTAGCACCCTATGTCCCAATGAAATTGGGCCTACTCTTGACAAGTGGGCGTTCGCATGTGGTAAAAATGGAGTGGGAGTTTGTGGTCAACCAAAGAAGGAAGCGGGCATCTTTCCTTCCATTAATTTGCCATAGGAATATAAAAAGCCATCGTATACTGAGTCAGGCCGTTGCCTCTGCTAGCTCAGTGTTGTCTGCACTGACTAGGAGTGCAGAGTTTCAGAAAGTGAAAGGCTTCTGGGAAATGATTTATAATGAGATGAAAAAAATGTTGAAATATACTTCTGCTAAGAAACCAGAAGCATTTTTATTAGGAATATTAGGGAATGAAATTAAAAAGACGGATGTTAAGTTATTTAGGTATGCAGTAACAACAGCTAGAATCTTGATGGCCCAGAAATGGAAACAGGAAGAAATGCCGACAAGGGAAGAATGGAGAATGAACCTGATGGATTATGCAGAAATGGACAAATTAACGGGGGAAATCCGGAACCAACGCGACCAGAGATTCACCGAGGACTGGAATAAATTTGCAGAGTATATCAAAAATGTATGTGAGGAGCAATTAACGCTTGTTGGCATTCAAGGAGCTCTGTGAAAATGATTGATAGAAATGTTGCTTAAAAGATATGATAAGATTAAGATTGTTAAAGTGCAATATAAATCTAAGAAATGTGAGTAATCGTGATAATATGGAAAATTGTCAGACAGGCTGAGGGAAGTCTAAAAGATGTATATGTTAGAAGTGGATGTTAAATATGGATGGAATGCATATTGGAAATTGAATAAAAAAGACTAGGAGTGCAGAGTTTCAGGCAGGGGCACGACTTGGGGGTGCTGGAGATGGAACCTGAGACCTTCTACATGCAGAGCATGTGTTCTACCACTGAGCTCTTCTGCACTGTACTGGATTTATCTTACAACTGCTTGACATCTGCCATTAAAAACGGGTCAACATTGAGGCATGTTCCACCTTCGCTTCTGGGACTTTGGTAATCCTCTGGTGCTGATGAGGGAGGTGGTAACATCTTAAATATGCAGAGCCGAGGCTTGGTGAATGCCAGAGACAACCCTGGGGTGAGAATCTCCCAGACTTAATGGGCTGGATCCAGACTTCATAGGACAGTAAACTCTTTGAAATGCAAAGGTTGTGATGGCCAGAGTGGCAGGGTCATTTCACGTTGAACTATGTGCATTCTGAATCGGCAGGAGGTAGGTGCCATTTTGAATCTCATTCATCCTTGGGCGCTACAACTGGCATGGGTTGCTTTTGTTGTTTGTTCTGTAACCAATACAAAACACGTAGGTTGTCTGTGAACACACAATCCTGATGGCACCAACTTTGGTGGGCAGAGGCTGGCATCTTCAAGGCGTTCTTGCTAAACCCGGCACAAAAACCTTGCTATTTCATGTTGAAGTCCTTCTCCTTTGTGCTTTCCCTGCAACATAGGAGTGTAGAAAGCTACCTTAATACCAAGGCAGAACATTGGTCCATCTAGTTCAGTATTGTCTGCACTGATTGGCAGTGGTTCACCAGGGTTTCAGACAGCAGGGCCTTTCCCAGGCCCTACCAGAGAGCCAGTGTGGTGTAGTGGTTAAGAGCAGTGGACTCGTAATCTGGTGAACCGGGTTCGATTCCCCGCTCCTCCACAGGCAGCTGCTGGGTGACCTTGGGCTAGTCACACTTCTTTGAAGTCTCTCAGCCCCACTCACCTCACAGAGTGTTTGTTGTGGGGGAGGAAGGGAAAGGAGAATGTTAGCCGCTTTGAGACTCCTTCGGGTAGTGATAAAGCGGGATATCAAATCCAAACTCTTCTGCTTCTACCTGGACATTCTGCCTGCAAAACAGATTCTCTGCTGCTGAGCCGAGGCCCTTGCGTGGGTTGGAACTGCTCTGCGTTTTCACTTTTTGCCAGCTTACTGGGTGTATGTAAGTGCCGTAAACAGCCTTGTGGCTTTGGAGTTCTCTCCAGGGACCTGCAAACTCGGCACTGGTCGGGGCTGCAAGTTGTACTAGCAACTGAATTTGCTGGCTTTGAACTTGGTGGAGAGTTTGCAGATGAGATGGCTGCTGCTGGATGTGCTGGCCTGAGGAGGGGCTTGGAACGGGGTGGAGGGGCGGCGAGGAAGGAAGGATGTGGTTTCAGTGACCGTGTTCCTTGGAATGGCGCTGCCCATTTGAGGTTGCACTGGTATTTTTTTTTTAGGGTATGAGTTGGCTCAATTATGTTAGAAACTCTCTGTGTGTGTGTGTGTGTTTGTGTAAATTCCTGACTTTCCTGCCGAGCCAAATGTGGGTTACATTTCTCTCTCTCTCTTTCTCTCACTCTCTCTTGGGTTATGCAAGAATGAAAATGCAGCAAAGCTTTTAGTTCAGGGACGAGTGAGGAACCTGTGGCCCTGCTGATGTTATGGGACAAATGTTATTCATGTGAATGCATGAAAACTCTCCTACGCTAGTTGCTTTTATAACTTCCTTTGTGTGTCTTTTTACACGCAGTTCGGTTGCAACAAAGATGTTCTGAAAGAGGCTACCTTCCCATAGCTCAGATTAGGATGCAAAAAGACCAAATGCTCTTGGAACCCAATAAGAAACGTGTTTTGGCCTTGCCAGCTGCTCCAGAGACGATGGGTAGCCAATGTGGTTCTCTCCAGACATTGTTGGACTACAACTCCCATCATCCTTTGCCAGTGGCCATGGTAGCAGGGGCTGCTGGTTGATAGTGGTTGTTGCGATTGCACATTTGTGAAGATCATGTCTCAGGCATTAAAAGTGAGGGTGTAAGCAGGGCATTGACATATGTTGAAGGTTGACTGGCACTTGTGCAGAACTATTTGGGGCGGATCTTAAGCACGTTGAGTCATAAGAAGAACCTGGTCAAAGACCCGTCTGTTCTCTTTTTTAAGAAAAGTTTTATTAGATTTTCCACAATTATAACAAAAACCACAAAGCAGAATGACACACAAAAACAGGAAAAAAGAAAAATACGTCAATGAACAAAAAAAGAAAAAAGGAACAATAAACAGATAAACAATAACAACAAACTTAATTCTTTACAAATCCAACCTTTTAAACATCTTGGTTGACTTCCTCTAGTCCCTCCCTTCTGAGTTTCCTTGTAGTTGAAAGTAACAGCTTTCCAATATCATTATTAAAGTAAAACAATTTCCAATTATAATCCGTCTTATTCACTTTTCTTAATATTCATCTGTTCTCTCAATGCCCATGGAAAGCCTGCAAGCCTGCAGTTCCTGGAAACTGGTATTCGGAGATGTACTGTCTCTCACAGTGGAGAGCCATCTGGCCAGCAGCCATTGATAGCTTCATCCTCCATGAATTTGTCTCACCAGCTCCAAACGTTGAGTTAGACTCTTGTCTGCTAGAGACCAACAAAGGCTGCTTCTCTCCCGCAATTTTTAAGTGGAGAAAAACTCTGTCCTGTGTTAAAAGCAAGTGCTGATGAGCCATCCTTGATGTACATAGAGAGTAGAAGAAGAAGAGTTTGGATTTGATATCCCGCCTTTCACTCCCTTTAAGGAGTCTCAAAGCGGCAAACATTCTCCTTTCCCTTCCTTCCCCACAACAAACACTCTGTGAGGTGAGTGGGGCTGAGAGACTTCAAAGAAGTGTGACTGGCCCAAGGTCACCCAGCAGCTGCATGTGGAGGAGCGGGGAAGCGAACCCAGTTCACCAGATTACGAGTCCACCACTCTGAACCACTACACCACACTGGTACAGAGGTGTACCTTGGCTTCCTTGTGCCCTTAGGAAGGAGTTACACTGGCACCTCCAAAGCTGGCCAGAAGAGTGGCAGATGAAATGGATGGAGTGTGTAGAATCAGGAAGTTTCACAAATAAAATTAGAGAACAAAAAAGAGACAACCATCAGAGAGGATTGGAAATTATTTGTTAGATTATTTAATAAATCATTGTAACAATGTTAAAAACGCTAGCCGGTTTGGAGTAAGCTGTTAAAAATTGCAATGAGAAAAATTAGGTGAGAATGATTAGAAAAAGCAGAATATGCAGCAGAAATAGATAAACTGAGGAAACCATGGAAGGATGGAAGTTGGCTAAAATAAACTATTTGATGAATTCATTGAAATGTATTGTCTTTTTTCCTTTTTTTCTCTTTTTCACTTAGATTGTATTTTGAAAAATCTATAAATCTATATATATATATTTAAATCCATCACTCTGGGCCGCCTGGTTAGAAAGTCAGAAGGCCCACTCCAAAATGCCTTTTTTATTTTGTGCATTCATGTTGACGTGTGCTCAGGTAGTGTTAGGGTGGTTATGAACGACCCCCTTCTTTCCCTACTGTTTGTGCCTGCAGAGGTTTCTAAATCAGCACATTTCCTGTAACTTCCTGCTTTTCAAACCTGCAACTTTTCATACAACGATCTTTTCCGCGCTTTCAAACTTTCCCCAGGTTTTGTCGTGCTGTAGCGCATGGGGCTCTTTCGTACCCTCCTCTTCGTCCAGCCAGTCCCCCACAACTGATTAACTTTCCCTGCTCCTGCAACATATCTTGGAGACAATAGGGTGGACAATGTCTCGTTTCAGATCTAGGCCTGGTCCCCCTTCGTACCTGACCAGAGCTGCCTGTCTGCAACCTTCGCGGACTAAACCAGAATATTATTTGTTCCGCCTCCAGCCACTGTAACCTCAGGTCACGTGGTCGTCTTGAGGTCTCCTTTGTCGAGAGAGTACTTCCTCTAGAGAACAATGAGAGTTTAGCTTCCCTGGCTTCCCATTTGGCACACGAATGCCACAGGGTTTGAAGGCCGTTAAGGTGCTATTGGACAACATAATAAATAACTTCTCAATTCCAGTGTTTGGCCCAAGTGAGAGGTACAGAGAGGAAGGGAAACTCTCTCCCCCCTCTTTAATTTGTGGGGAAATGCTCACACCTCTGGGCTAAATTTATGGGCCTCATGTGACCAGAGGCGGGTTTGTTTTTCTTCCTGCAAAGAGAGAAAGATTTTTTTGGGGGGGGGTTTGGTACAGTGTAGATAGCCACCCTAAACTCACAAACACTTCACTCGCTTCCCTGCCCCCAAGAGACTGGATAACTACACTGGACTGCATTGCAGGGCTGACTTAACTCATGTTAAACCACAACAGAATCACAAAAGTGAAGAGTTGGAAAGTACCCCAAAGGTCATCTAGTACAAACCGTTGCAATGCAGAAGTCACAGCTAAGATACTGGGACCTTGTGCCACAGCCCTTCCTCTCCATCACAAAAAATAGCAATAATTTAATTTAACTTTTAAACAAATAAACAGACAATGCAAACAAGGAACAGTTGTAGAAATAGTGTGGAAAACAAGGCACAGAGGAAAACGATGCACACCTAAAGAAAACAAAATCCTTTCTCATCTTGCCTTCCACAGCCCTGTCTGCACAATATAGTTTTAAAGCAGTATCAAAGCCGCTTTAAAGAATCATGGTTTTCCCCAGACTCGCAGCGGTTCTCAACCTGTGGGTCCCCAGATGTTGTTGGGCTACAACTCCCATCATCCCTGAGCTCTGGCCTTGCTAGCTAGGGGTGATGGGAGTTGTAGTTCAACAACATCTGGGGACCCACAGGTTGAGAAAGGCTGCCCCAGAGGATCCTGGGAAGTGCAGATTGTTAAGTTGCTAGGAGACCCTTATTCTGCCCACAGAGGTACAATTCCTGGAATTCCCTGGGAGGAAGAGGGATAGACTATTAAGCCACTCTGGGAATGAGAGTTCAGCAAAGGGAGTTGTAGCTCAGTGGCCCCCCTCTCTAATCTGAGCACCCCGTCAAACTACAGTTCTCAGGATTTCTTCGGGGCGGGGGGAGCCGTGACTGTAAAGTGCCGCGATACTGCTTTAAATGTATTGCTCGGATGGGGCTTAAATAAGCCACTCTGCACTGGAGAGGCTAGTCTGTGTATGTGAAGAAAAGGAACGGAAGCTGTTCCCCATAGAAAGTTTTCCTGCGCCGTTTATTAACCCTCTGCATACCCTCCAACATTTCTCTGATGAAAATAGGCCCGCCCCATTCCATAATGATAATTTTACTATTTATACCCCACACATCTTACTGGTTTGCCCCAGCCACTCTGGGCAGCTTCCAATATATATAAAAACATAATAAAATAATAAAACATTAAACTTTTTTAAAAAAACTCTCCCCCCATACAGATGACTCGGGGGTCAGATAGCTCTGTACCCTGCTCCCAACATTTCTCCAATGAAAATAGGGACATCTTAAGGAAAAGGTTCAAATCCCCGCGACAGGGTGAGCTCCCGTTGCTCGGTCCCTGCTCCTGCCAACCTAGCAGTTCGAAAGCATGTCAAAGTGCAATTAGATAAATAGGTACCGCTCCGGCGGGAAGGTACACGGTGTTTCCGTGTGCTGCTCTGGTTTGCCAGAAGCGGCTTAGTCATGCTGGCCTTATGACCTGGAAGCTGTACGCCGGCTTCTTCAGCCACTAAAGCGAGATGAGCACCACAACCCCAGAGTTGGTCATGACTGGACCTAATGGTCAGGGGTCCCTTTACCTTTTTAAGGAAAAGTGGGGCGTTCAGGGATCAAATCAGAAACTGGAACAGATTCTCTAAATCAGGGGCGCTTGGAGGGTCTGTCTATGTGTTGCACAAGGCCTTCAGGTGCTGCTTTAAAAACAGGGTCTTGTCTTTGGAGGCCCGCTGCACATCAGAGTGCAACCTCTTTGCCTCTCTCCCTGGCCTGCCCCCTCCAGCTTCTCTTCCTAGGCCAGCAAATGTCTTTCAGCTTGGTTAGGCAACAGTTGTGTGCGCATATATATATATATATATGCACGTTTCAAGGGAGCAGCAGATGGTGCATGCTGGGTGTGTGGCCGCTAAGCGCTCGCAGCTCTTAAATACACTCTCGGCGTCTCCTAATGGAGGGGAGTCGATCGCAGCGACTTCCTGTTTTCTGCCAAACACTTTTTCTAAATGAAGAGCGGGAGAGGCTGGCAGAGCTGTTTGCGTGGGTGCTCTTCTTCCCTGCCTTCTCCACCCCCGCGACTGCCCCCGTGTTCCTGGTCTCTCCCAGGCAATGGTCTGTATTAAGATTTGGGATATACACAGCAGCAGGAGTTGGGTGCATGGCGGCGGTGTGGGTGTGGGTGTGGGTGTGTGTGTCAGAGGGAAGGTCATCGCAGATAGGCCGCAGAAGCCTTGTGACAGGCTAAAAATAGCCTCTGCCATCTCCCCCTCTTCTTGATTGCCCCCCCCGGAGAGATCAGCAAATGAGGCGGCCCGGCCAGGGTGGGGCGGAATGAGCGGGGCCCTGGGATCAATACGTGTCTGTCTTTGCAATGCCAGTTGCGAGTGGACTTTGTCCGGCTGTCTCTCTCTGTCTCTCTCTTGCTCTGTAGTTTCACGCATGGGATGGAACATTGGCTGAAATAGTTTGGGGGCACATGGGCAGGCAGCCTTAGGATACGGGGTGGGCAGATCTGTCGTTTTCAGCTTCTCATTCTTTCCGATCTTAAGTTTGGCTCCACGTCAGCTTGCAATTCCACGCTCTTGGCATTGCGATTTGCTTTAAGCTGCTTCTAAGTTGTTGTGGTTTGCCCTGGAACCTCGGAGTGAAGGACGAGCAATATTTGTTTTATGGATTGCTTTTATGTCTCGCTGTTTCTCCAAGGAGCACAAGAAGGGTGTACCGTACGTGGATCCCCCCTCCTCATTTATTCCCCACAACAACCCTGTTGTTGAGAGGCAGTGACTTCGGGGCCGAGTGCGGATTTAACCCTGGGCCTTCTTGCTCTTGATCCCGATGCTCTAACCACTATGGTACACTTATCATTATTAGCAGTAGCAGGAATAATAATGCAAATTCCCCTTGATACGCACATTATTTTTGTAGGCAGTTTTGCCCAATGTATGCGTTTATGCAAAGCAGGTTTCCCTTATATACAGCTCTGTACGTAATTTTTATCCACACTTTCCATGTGAATATTTGCACGCGTCGGTTGGCTGGAGAAATGCGTCGCAGACGTCAGAGAGGGGTGAATTTCGAAGGATGGCTGTTTCTCAGTTCGCATACTTTCTGAAAGGGTGAATTAGGTAGGCTTTCCTTTAAATACGAAGAGAATTTCTCCCCCTTCTGTACCTCAGAGGTGGAGGGTGTTGGAAGCTGCTGAGCTGGGAGGTGCCTGTTGAATATCCTCTAGCATTTGGACTGAAGATTGTGTTTTGGGTGGAATGTTAAAACATCTGTAAGATTATTTTTTGAATAGTTGATTTTGAAGCCGGTGGCCCTTTTCCAACTCCTGGTGGGCTGTGGCAACCAAGGGGTTAGAGTGGGAGGGGGCAGGTTGTGAACCTTTTTGGACCAGGGTGGCACAGTTTGAATTTTGAAACCATGCTGTCACAAAATGAAAGAATTTGCAAGTGGCTTCCCCGAGTAATGTGCATTTTTGTATGTTCTTTTCACTAATATTTACACTTTTATCCACATCCCCCCCCATCCCCGAAACAAACGGCATTACAGTGGTAACTCGGGTTAAGTACTTAATTCGTTCTGCAAGTCTGTTCTTAACCTGAAACTATTCTTAACCTGAAGCACCACTTTAGCTAATGGGGCCTCCTGCTGCTGCTGCGCCACTGGAGCACAATTTCTGTTCTCATGCTGAAGCAAAGTTTTTAACCCGGGGTACTATTTCTGGGTTAGCGGAGTCTGTAACCTGAAGCGTATGTAACCTGAGGCGTATGTAACCTGAGGTACCACTGTAATTTTGTGCGTATTGTTTGGCTGGAAAATTTCACCGCAGAATTCAGAGGAGTGCACATTTGAAGGATTGCTCTGTCTTGGTGGGCGAATTGGCTGTAAGTTAGGGCATTTCTCACGAAAATGCAAACCGTTTGAATTTCTACTCCCTCCTTCCCTCCCTCCACAATGCAAGGCGATGTCCCCTTGGCCTTCTCCCTGTGAAAGCTGGTTGCCTCATTGTGCAGGAGCATCGAATGACTTTCTGACCTGCTTTGAAGTGAGTTGAGTTTAGAAAAGGAAGTCGGCGTGCTTTGAGTGTTTCGTGTGGGTTCCTGGTGCAGCTCCACCCGATTTGCATGCCTCTTGTTATGAAACCCTACATTGCTTGTTTGGGCAAGAGAGGGGAGAGCTTTCTCTCCGCCAGCCTTCCCCATCCTGGTCCCCCCTGTTCCAAAGGCTGCAACTCTAATAGCTGTCTCGTAGGATGAGTTCAGGAAACGGTCCAAAGAGGAGCACACAGGTCCCATCTGCACTTTGCACTTAAAGCAGTATTGTACCACTTTGTGCAGTCATGGCTCCCCCCAAAGGCTCTTGGGAACTGTAGTCTGTCAAAGGTGCTGGGAGTTTCTAGGAGACCCCATTCCTCTCTTAGAGAAACAGTTCCCAGAATTCCCTGGGGAGATGGATTGATTGCTAAGTTTTTGGGGGGATTGTAGTTCTGTGAGAGGAATAGGAGTCTCCTTGCAACTCTCAGCACCCTTAACAGACTACAGTTCCCAGGATTCTTGGAGAGGGAAGCCATGACTGTGCACAGAGGAAAGATGCTGCTTTCAATACACAATGTCAATGGGGCCAGAATTAGGGTTGACCCAAAATATTCTGCTTCCTGAGGCAGGTACCCTGTTGCATAGCACACACCCCTCCCCCAACATGCATGGTAAAAGGTAAAGGGACTCCTGACCATTAGGTCGTGGCCGACTCTGGGGTTGCGGCGCTCATCTCGCTTTATTGGCCGAGGGAGCCGGCGTTTGTCTGCAGACAGCTTCCGGGTCATGTGGCCAGCATGACTAAGCCGCTTCTGGCAAACCAGAGCAGCCCACGGAAATGCCGTTTACCTTCCCGCCGGAGCGGTACCTATTTATCTACTTGCATTTTGATGTGCTTTCGAACTGCCAGGTTGGCAGGAGCAGGGACCGAGCAACGGGAGCTCACCCTGTTGCGGGGATTCAAACCGCCGACCTTCTGATCGGCAAGCCCTAGGCTCTGTGGTTTAACCCTCAGCGCCACCCGCGTCCCTTAACACGTATGGAGATGCCTTGAAATTGATATTTTATTTCAGATCAGTAGGCAGAGGAGCGGGGGGGGGGGGGAGACTCCACGAAGAGACCAAGCTTCTAGTAATCAACTGTTTATTCTGCTTATTGCGCTTTGGAGAGAGATTCCTTCATCAGGAGCTATGTACAAAATGTGGTTCGAAATAGTGACAGTGATTAAAAGATGACACCAAAAACTAAAAACCAGGACACGCAGAAATTGTTGAACTTTTTTAAAGGAAACCCCCAAAATTGTTGAGCTATTTCAGTTTACTTGCCAAAGATCCAGGACAAATCGCAGCCTTACAGAAATTCCCTCCAAAATCCTGGTAATAGCTGGAAAAATCCAGACGTATGGCAGTCCTATGCTAGACACACTCAGAAATGTAAAACATTGCCTAGAACCAAAAATTCCAAACCGCACTGTGAATAAGACCGTGAGTTTTGGGCTATAACCAGACCTCCATAAGTAAAAAGATGAGCACTCTGTGATACACCCATTCTAATAAGATTCTGAAAGAGTCTTCATGTATGTTTGGGTCTCTGCAGCTAGTTGAGCAAACCTCTTGCTCCCAGTTCTGCCGCCTTCTCTTCCTAACAGGCAGTATATAGGGTTCTTCAGAACCCAAAGGTGAGACCCGAGATCTGTAACATAAAATATATCCAGTGGTTCCCCCTGGCCTGTCTCTACTCACTATGAAGAATTTCCTTGTGCGGCCTGATTTCTCCATGTTAGGGTTAGGGGAGGGGGCTGGACTGCTGCTCCACTGCCCCCCAACACCCTCTGTCTGACGGCACTCCCTCACTTTGCTCTGCACACACCCTTCGTTTCTTCGTGGGGTGGGGAGCAGCATTGAGCCCTCTTAAAAGCATTTTCTCCCTCTGACATTCGCATGTGGCCTTTCCTCTGAGTGGTTTGAGGCAGTGAATGTGGCTCTCATTGCAGCGGCCTTTGTGGTGGATTGCAGCAACTGCCTCTGCCTGTCAAACTCCTGCTCCTCCTGTTTGTGGAACTCAACAAACAAGAGGGGAGTGGGAACAAACCTAGAGTGAGTTGCTTCAGCCTGTCATTGGCTCTGGCGCCACCTACTGTTGGGCTCCCTGCCTTCTGCCCTACCAGCCACCAGATTGAGCCCAGTGTTCTTCCACTGGGCACGTCAGTAAATAACAGCAGTGCTGTGCAAGAGTTTCTGCTGCAAGCATATCATTTTGCATAGAAAGTGGAGGTGGTGCTTCGTATTTGCGATCTTCCGTTTTTCGCTGGCATCTAAATAGCTGGGACAGTGCCTGGGCGTTCCAGCTTGTTTTTTGCTCACTTTCCCCGGGCGTCTCAAGAAACAAGGAGATTTCACTTTCCCGTGACCTGTAACTGGAGCTGCTGGAACGAATGCAGAAAACAAGTTATTTCTCAGATTCTCATGGATCTTCCGAGCGTAAGTGGAGATCCTTTTCTCCAGGCGATGCTCTGAGGCTGGCTGAACAAACAAAACTATGATTGTCCCGGTTTTATTCCTGCTGGATAATGTTATTTACTTGTGAGGTTTTTGTTTGTTTGTTCCGCAAGTAATGAGCGGATGATTTTGGAAATGGGAGCCAGGGGCTGCTTTGACAAGTGGGGTCTGTCTAATCTGCCACCCTCCAGATGTTTGGGGCTAGAGCTGGCATCAGAGAGTTGGAGTCCAAAATCCGCCGCATGTGCTGAGCCCAGCATTATTTGAGATAGGCCTGTGGTTGACATGGTGTTTGTGAAGTTGCGAGCCTCCCCAGACCAGATTCTTCAGTGTGGATCTTGTTGGTGCCCACTAGAGTTTTTGGTGGGCTGGTGGATTCCCCAACACCACTTCTGTCAGTTCAGCTAAGAAGACAGCAGGATGGTCAATAAACTAACAGAACATCTGTTGGGTCGCTTGAGCCCAACACCAGGTACACATGCCCAGAGATGGACATCTGCAAGGTTGGGTCAGGAAGATGGCCTGTCTATGTGCCAGGGCTGCCCCACGTCCTCACTCTTCCAGCCAGGACTTCTGCTGCATCTGGAAACTTGGTGGGCACATCTGGGAGATGTTTGCTCTTCCACTCTCACCCAGCCTGGTCTCAGTGATGGCCCACCAGATAGATGTGATGGTCAAGCGGCAAGTCTGGGATGAAGCAGGCCTTGCCACCTGATGCCTTGATGTGAAGCATCACCTGTAGACTGGAGGCGGCTGCTGATAAGCTCCCTAACCTATTTAGGTTGGGGGGGGGATGAGCGGAGAGTAGAAGGACCAGGCTTGTACTGACCATCCTTCCTTATGAGCACCACCTCCTGCCGCCTTAGGACTCTGACTGCACAGTGTCTGTTGTCGTCCTCAACACATATTTCTACTGACACAACACACCCTGTACGTTCAGCAGGCCGACACCTGCGGCTGCTCTTGACTGCTTTCACTTGTCACGTCACAGGCTGAATGGCTGATGACATGACACTTGGCTGCTTTTCGGAGTCACAGAGAGTGACCTGGAAACAGCCTGAAGGTGTACTTCTCACTGAGATGGTCTGCCTGTGTTTGGACTGTACCACTGTGGATGCCCAGCGAGATGGGGCTCTTATGATGGGATTGTTCCGTTTCTGAAACACCTAAAATTTCTAAATACTGTAGATTTGCTGCCCACAAGCTTACAATCAAGAGATAAGGACTAGACATAACACGGGGGAGAGGAAATGAGCAAAGCAGGAGGGGTCAGTGAGAATAAACCGGAGGAAGAAATCTGTCTTCAGGAGAAAGCCTGAACGTAAAAACAGAGAGGGAAAGAATCTGCTGCTGGGTTGGTGTTGCAGGAACCAGGCAGCTGCAAAGGGGAAAGAACGAAGGTGGGAAATACATGATAATGCTTAGTTTGACTGTGACATGGATGGTCTAAGGAGTTTTTGTGTATAGATACACAAACACACACACACACACACTTCCCTGCACATAGAACTATAGCAAGTTGGGGATAAAGGTAGACTATAAATTTTGTCTTTGTCACCTAACTTTCTCTGTATATGGATTTTTGTGTTGCTTTTTTGGGGGGGGGGGAGTTGTGGGTGGGTGTAAAGAGGCACATTCAGTTGCCTTGGGCCCCTGCCAGCAGTCTGAAGTGGCACGGCTCACATAACTCGGTATGTAATTATGTAGAACTTCCCAAAGGCAAAATGTTAAAATAAGACATTTATATTCCCCCAAGTGTCCTCCGTTTCTTTAAATACAGTGGTACCTTGGGTTACATACGCTTCAGGTTACATACGCTTCAGGTTACAGACTCCGCTAACCCAGAAATAGTGCTTCAGGTTAAGAACTTTGCTTCTGGATGAGAACAGAAATCGTGCTCTGGCGGCGCGGCGGCAGCGGGAGGCCCCATTAGCTAACATGGTGCTTCAGGTTAAGAACAGTTTCAGGTTAAGAACGGACCTCCGGAACGAATTAAGTACTTAACCTGAGGTACCACTGTATAGCCTTTACATTAGCTATGCAATTCCCAAATCACGTTCAAGCGCAATATGGGATGTCTCAAAACCAAAGTTCCCTCCAAACGTTCATTCAATAAAGAGAAAAGAATCTCTACAAGTATCCTTTTGCTACAGGATAATCCACAGGCTGGAACAAAGCTATCCACATTGCCAGTGTTGTAGTGTTGCTCTCAATCACTCAAACCGCAGTGGCAGTGCCCCATCTGTGTGAAAATCCAAAGTAGAGCCCGGGCACAGGTTGACCTACCTACCTGTGAACTAGGAGGCCTTAATGAAAGCCTACATGAGGGCGGAAATGACTGGCAGAATCCGAGACCAGGGAGAAGAATCGGTAGAAGAAGGTTGGAAGAAATTTAAAGACTATCTACAGAAACATTGTAAAATTAAGGAATGTTAGAAGGATGCTGGAATGAAGTTATGTGGTTTTAGAAGTAATGTTATAAAGGAGTATGTAAAAATGGGTTGTCAACAGGTGAGAATGTAAAGTTACAATATATTAAGATAAATGATTAAGATAAAAACAAAGATGGAAAGGATTTGCTGAATTAACTAACTGAACTAGAATACAAAAAAGGGAGGTGTGAGGAGGTCAAGGAAACAAGTAAATGAAAGATAAGTTATGGAAAAATTGATTTGTTTTTAATTGTTTTTATTTTTCAGTTTTTTGTAATTTTTTGTTTTATTGTTTTTTTCTTACTTTTGTAATTTTTTAAAATTTTAATAAATATTATTTTTTTAAAAAAAAAATGAAAGCCTACATGAGATCATCATGATGGCCAGCACCAGGTTTTCTTGCACTTTACTCAGATGGAAGTCTTGGAAGCCCTGTCACAGTTGTCGTCGTTGGTAGCTCCCTTCCCTTTGACCACGAGAAATTCCGCCGCAGGCCTGTGCTAGGAACCCGACCAGGGTGTTGTCTATAACCCGTGTTAGGTTTTACGGAACTTGTGTGCATTGCTGACATCCGTGTGGTATCTGAATCGGTGGTCAAGGCTCGACTGGGGTGAATAGCACACAGACCAGTGTCCGAAATATTCTGCTTGTGGCTTTTCAAACTGGGAATATTGCAGGGAAGCGGGCTTAAACTGGAGAGAGCCTAGCTTTGGAGGACCAGATATGTATGTGGCCATTGGCTCCTCATCCGAAGATCCTTGTGTGTGTTAGACATTTTCCCCTTGCAAGCTGTGTGGTCTGCACTACAACTGCAGTTGTGCGTAGGAATCCTTGTCACTAGGGTGGCGACTTCCACATTGCTCCAACAGGTGATGAAACTGTTTGGTGGGCAACTTCAGAGACCCCATTTTCCCTTCTTGTAGCACTTTCTCTTTAGACCAGATGGACCAGGCAGTTGTCTCTGGCCTTTGGGACTCTCCCTAGGCCACACCCCCTCCTTAGGCCACGCCCCCATACCACTGGCCTTGCTTTACATCCGCCTTGTGTATTTTTGCCTGTATCCTATACCTGATGGTGCTTCTTGCTTATCTAGAGAGGGTGAGCAAACTAGCAATTGTTGCCCCACCCACTTTTCCTCCTGGCCCCGCTCACCCTGAGCATGTGGCCCCAGAAAGGTTGCATAGAGGGGGACGTGGCCCTCAAAGTGATAATAATAATATTCTGCCACGGGAATGCTGTAGCGGCAGGGCAGTAGCAGGCAGGAAGCAAGGAAATTCTCCCCAGAGGACATATTTAAATGCAGTTTATCTTTTTTCATTACTGCTGTTCTCTTTCAGGCCGGCGCGTTCCAAATAATTCTGGTGAGCCTCTGGGGAGAACGCGGATTCCTGGAAGCCTTGATTTACATTTGCTCGGGGTGAGACAGGGCAGTGGAGAGAGGCTGGAAAGAGCTTGTGTAATTTCAGAGCGGGAAGAGTTCTCCCTGTGACTGGGAAAAGCAGCCTCTTTTGTGCTTCCCATGGCCACCGACCTCAGGATCCGCCTTGCCTGCTTGTGTAGTTTCTCCCGTGTCGCCTTTCAGAGCAGAGTCAAGGAGTCAGAGTAGCCCGTCTTTAAATGGGTGGCTGGGCAGATTTACATAAGGCTCAAAGGAGCCTCGCAGTTCAGGAGCAGTCTGCTGTCCAAACACCAGTAAAGGTAAAGAAGCCCCCTGACCATTAGGTCCAGTCGTGGCCGACTCTGGGGTTGTGGCGCTCATCTCGCTTTACTGGCCAAGGGAGCCGGCGTACAGCTTCCGGGTCATGTGGCCAGCATGACTAAGCCGCTTCTGGCGAACCAGAGCAGCACACGGAAGTGCTGTTTACCTTCCCGCCGGAGTGGTACCTATTTATCTACTTGCACTTGGGCGTGCTTTTGAACTGCTAGGTTGGCAGGAGCAGGGACCGAGCAACGGGAGCTCACCCCGTCACGAGGATTCGAACCAGCAACCTTCTGATCGGCAAGTCCTAGGCTCTGTAGTTTAACCCACAGCGCCGCCTGCATCCCAGTTTGTAGCTGGAGACAAACAGTAGGAGAGAGATTTGCATTTCCTCCCATTTTCTGTGGGCATTCCAGAGGGATCTGGCTGGTTACTGTGGGGAAACAGGATCCTGAACCTTGTCAATTCCAGCAGGTCTCCTCTTCCATAATCAGTAGTTATGAGTGGAGCCTCCAGATGCAGAGGCAATCTACCCCAGAACGCCAGATTATTGTGGGTGGGTTTTTTTGCTTTGATACTGTGCTTGTGGGCTTCCCGGCAGCATATGTATGCCCAATGGCTGGGAAATGGGATGCTTTATAAGAACCTAGGAAGCTGCCTAGGAGCCAGACCGTTGCTCCATCTAGCTCAGTATTGTCCACACTGACTGGTAGCGGCTCTCCAGGTTTCCAGGCAGGGAGTCTTTTCCTAGCCCTGCCTGGAGATGCTGTTAGGGACTGAACCTGCAACCTTCTGCATGCAAAGCGGATTTTCTACCACTCAGCTATGGCCCTTTTGGTTCTGATCCATCAAGAGGCTCCTTATGCCCATTTCACAGCTGTGTAGGCATTGTGGCAGCTGCATGCCTGAGCACTCCTGATCTCAAAGGACCAGGTGGCAAGAGTGCTGTCCCAGCAGCAGCAGTGTGCTCTCTTTCTTGGCCCTTGTAAGTTCAGAAGAGGTCCTCTGTAGGCACAGCTGTTTGCCCTGCAGGAGAGACTCAGGTGGGCTGGCAAGCAGAGTTGGTCTGAATTCACAGAAATGGGTGCGGCGAGAGAACTGTTTCTGGACTGTACTACTTCATCCTTATTTTATCAATAGCTTTTTTTTTCCTTAAGAAAAATTAACAAAGGAGAAATAAAATGCAGCCAAAAATAACAAAACAATGCTTTCAGTTTGCCCGTTTATGGGGGAGGAGGGGAACGAGCTGGTGGTCCAGACTAACCCAGTTCCCATTCATGAAATTAGATCTATAGATGGAGTTCATAGATCTGAAAACCTCTTGTGCTTGCGGAAGGTAACCTTCTCTTAGGCTGATAGCGGAGTCCTGTCTTCTGTGCAGTGTCTGATAGAGTGTGTGATGAGCAGGGGAGGTAGAATCATACAATCATAGAATTGTAGAATCGTAAGGGACCCCTATGGTCATCTAGTCCAACCCTCTGCAATGCAAAAATCTTTTGCCCAACATGGAATTTGAACCCATGGCCCTGAGATTAAGTGTCTCGTGCTGTACTGACTGAACACTACTGATGTTTAACGACACCAAAGTGTTAAATATTTAGCCACCATGAGTGCCTTCACTAGCCAGTTATATTATCTCTCTGTCAGGTTTCAGAGTTCCAAGATATAATTCAACTGTACATTGACACCTGTAAATCTCAAAAATACCGTATTTTTCGCTCCATAAGACGCACCTAGTTTTTACAGGAGGAAAACAAGAAAAAAAATACAGTGGTGCCTCGCAAGACGAAATTAATTCGTTCCGCAAGTCTCTTTGTCTTGCGAGTTTTTCGTCTTGCGATGCACGGTTTTCCATAGGAATGCATTGAAAATCAATTAATGCGTTCCTATGGAAACCGCCTTCCCCCGACCTCTTCTGGCGGGGGGAGGCTTTCTCGCCCCGCTGCCCGGCATCGGGACGATGCCCCGAAGCCGGGTGGCGGGGGGAGGCGTTCCTGCCCCGCCGCCCGGCATCGGGACGATGCCCCGATGCCGGGCGGCGGGGGGAGGCTTTCCCGCCCCGCCGCCCAGCTTCGGGACATCGTTCCGATGCTGGGCGGCGGGGGGAGGCTTTCTCGCCCCGCTGCCCGGCATTGGGACGATGCCCCGAAGCCGGGCGGCGGGGGGAGGCGTTCCTGCCCCGCCGCCCGGCATCGGGACGATGCCCCGAAGCCGGGCGGCGGGGGGAGGCGTTCCTGCCACGCCGCCCGGCATCGGGACGATGCCCCGATGCCGGGCGGCGGGGGGAGGCTTTCCCGCCCCGCCGCCCAGCTTCAGGACATCGTTCCGATGCTGGGCGGCGGGGGGAGGCTTTCTCGCCCCGCTGCCCGGCATCGGGACGATGCCCCGAAGCCGGGCGGCGGGGGGAGGCGTTCCTGCCCCGCCGCCCGGCATCGGGACGATGCCCCGAAGCCGGGCGGCGGGGGGAGGCGTTCCTGCCCTGCCGCCCGGCATCGGGACGATGCCCCGATGCCGGGCGGCGGGGGGAGGCTTTCCCGCCCCGCCGCCCGGCTTCGGGACATCGTTCCGATGCTGGGCGGCGGGGGGAGGCTTTCTCGCCCCGCTGCCCGGCATCGGGACGATGCCCCGAAGCCGGGCGGCGGGGGGAGGCGTTCCTGCCACGCCGCCCGGCATCGGGACGATGCCCCGATGCCGGGCGGCGGGGGGAGGCTTTCCCGCCCCGCCGCCCAGCTTCAGGACATCGTTCCGATGCTGGGCGGCGGGGGGAGGCTTTCTCGCCCCGCCGCCCGGCATCGGGACGATGCCCCGAAGCCGGGCGGCGGGGGGAGGCGTTCCTGCCCCGCCGCCCGGCATCGGGACGATGCCCCGAAGCCGGGCGGCGGGGGGAGGCGTTCCTGCCCCGCCGCCCGGCATCGGGACGATGCCCCGAAGCCGGGCGGCGGGGGGAGGCTTTCCCGCCCCGCCACCCGGCTTCGGGACATCGTTCCGATGCCAGGCGGCGGGGGGAGGCTTTCCCGCCCCGAAGCCGGGTGGCGGGGGGAGGCGTTTCCGCCTCGCCGCCCGGCATCGGGGCATCGTTCTGATGCCGGGCGGTGGAGGGAGGATTTCCCGCCCCGCCGCCGGGCATCGGGGCATCCTTCCGAAGCCCGGCGGCGGGAGGAGGTGTCCCCGCCCCGCCGCCAGGCTTCGGAGGAGGTCCGAGGACAGCGGGGAAGACGCGCTGCGCTTCCCCACTGTCCCGGAGATTTCCCTATGGGCTGTCGTCTTGCGAAGCAAGCCCATAGGGAAATTCGTCTTGCGAAGCGCCTCCAAAACGGAAAACCCTTTCGTCTAGCGGGTTTTTCGTCTTGCGAGGCGTTCGTCTTGCGGGGCACCACTGTATTCTGAACGAAACAGTGGGTGTATGATTTTTGTTGTTCATGCTGTGGCCACAGACATGTGATTTGATGGGGAGTTTGGGGTAGCCCAATGCAAAAATCCTGAGAATCCATGTGGATCTCTGCTTTGTTACCACGTTTTTGCACCATTGCGGCCCCACGAAACAGTGGATGCGTGATTTTTTGGTGCAGGCTATAGCCATGGACATACTATGTGATCTGATTGTGAATTTTGAGTGACCCAATCCTGAGGATCCATGTGCTTTTACCTCCCCCCTCCGATGCAGCCTCCTTTATCGCTAGAGTCTCTTATCTCCCTCCCGATCGTTTGCCGATCAGCTGCTCAGCGGCTTTGTTTCAACACCCCCTTCCCTCTTTCTTAAAAAAAAAAAAAAGCACGATTTGCTTTTCGCCCCCGGGCAATTCGGCTCCAGGGACCATGCATTCGCTCCATAAGACGCGCAGACATTTCCCCTTGCTTTATAGGAGGAAAAAAGTGCATCTTATGGAGTGAAAAATACGGTATGTCTATGACCATATTTATGTGGCCAATTACCCTTACTGTCTCTTTTGGGCATCCTTTCAGTGAACATGCCATGGTTCAAAGACACACATAACTAGTATTTTTGGGGAAAGATTTTGTTCAGTTAGTGACTGTCAATGTGTCTTTGGGGTGGGGGAAGGTGAATTCAGTCCTGCAACCCCCCAGCCCATTGCCCCATCTACTGCTTGTGTGAATGCGGGGGTCAAGGCCACTGTCTTGATCTGGGCTCAGTTTAGACATCTCTCCCAAATAACAATTAGGGAATCTTCATGATAACTTGGTGCAAAATATATAAAATGGGAAGCTATGGTTTGTGATTGACTAACAAACCTGAATCCACAAGGCATGGTTTGCGTGTTTAGCAGATAATAGTTTGTGGTGAGCATCAGGTGGTACAATTTTCTGAACTGACCAACTGGAGTTGGATGAGCAAACTATGGTTGGAGTTCTAAACCTGGGATTGTGCAAACAGTGGATTAGTGTGATGTCTGAATGTAGTCTTCCTCGGTTCTTCCTATACTTTACTTTTTTCCATTTGGGGACACAGTCCCAAGAATTGCATGCATCTGATAGAGTGGAGGAAGGGGGGGGGGAATTGAAGAGAACGAAAAGAAGCAGCTCCACGAACCATTTTGCAAGCCCCACTTGAATTGCATTTTGAGCAGAGTTTTAAAAAATGGGCAGTTTTTTTTTAAAAAAAGAACAGGGCTGTACACAGGCATTTGGATTTACTTGAAGGCTCTTCCTTGCACTTCAGCGGATGAACGAAGAGCCTCTGTTTTATATAAATCCCTGGCACGAATTAGAAGATGTTGCAACCCAATCGGTACATAATGCTTGGTTTTCTGCGGTCTCCCGGTTTGGAAGAGCCACAGCTTGCCATCTGCCGCTTGCGGTTGCCCGTAAAAATCCATTAATGGCTCTTTTCCAACCTCTCTCTCTCTTAATTAGATGATCTTCTTCTTTCAGCCTGCTTGCCAATGAATTATTCACAGTTGCTTGGCCCGAGGGAGTGCTTACCTTGATAAGGAGCAGGCTTAAAGATGATGGAGTTGTTTTCAAAGTGACCCAAGGAGATCACTCCATCCTTAGGCACCTCAGGGCTTGTCTGGGTCCAACAGGTTGCTGGAATGTGGACTAATGTTATTATGACTGTATTTGCATCTCACCTTTTTTTCCAAGGAACTCTAGGCGGCATTCATAGTTCCTCCCCACAGCCACCCTGTGAGGTAGGCCAAGAGACAGACACAGTGTTGAGGCCAGGCACCTAACACCGGTCTTGAAAGACCTACATTGGCTTCCAGTACGTTTCCGAGCGCAATTCAAAGTGTTGTTGCTGACCTTTAAAGCCCTAAACGGCCTCGGTTCAGTATACCTGAAGGAGCATCTCCACATCCATCATTCAGCCCGTTTACTGAGGTCCGGCGCCGAGGGCCTTCTGGCGGTTCCCTCACTGTGAGAAGCCAAGTTACAGGGAATCAGGCAGAGGGCCTTCTTGGTAGTGGCACCTGGCCTGTGGAACACCCTCCCACCAGATGTCAAGGAAATAAACAACTATCTGACTTTTAGAAGATATCTGAAGGCAGCCCTGCTTAGGGAAGCTTTTAATGTTTGATGCATTAGTGTATTTTAATATTTTGTTGGAAGCCGCCCAGAGTGGCTGGGGAAGCCCAGCCAGATGGGTGGGGTATAAATAATAAATTCTTATTATTAATGTTTTAGCTCAGGGGTAGGAAGTATTTTCCACCATTCCTTTCTGGGCCCCCACCCAAGGCCTAAGTCCAGAGGTGGGCAGGGCCAGAGGCGAAGTGTGAGGAGCAAGGAATAAAACGTTCCATTTGTACAGTAGTCTAGTTTCTGCACAAACTCACACACCTTTCTCTACCCTTGATTCAAGGCAAGCAGGAGGCGCTGTTGGAGCTCAAAGCCACGTTCTAGCCAGGCAAACACAGTCAGGCTCCATGAGGCGTGAGGGCCAGGTGCAGAGGGCTATATGCGAACTCTGGGCCAGATATTCCTCTCTTCTTTTGTGGCTGATGGAGACCTCTCATAAGTTAGGGCATTTTGTTGTGGTTCTGTGTGTATGTGTATGGTGGATTCAGGCAAGGGTTCAGGAGATGAACCTTGAAGTTGCTGGCATCTCAACAAGGGAGGTGTGCACCTTCAGTGTACAAATGGTTGGAAGGTTGCAGCGCCTGCTGTGGTCGCGGAGACTGATAGGGGAGAGACATGTTTTGTTGCAGGTGGGGCAGATGAAGGCATCCAGTTGTGCTGCTGCAGATGCACCAGGGCGTTCCTTCTCTCTGCACTCCTCCCAGCGGTCATTTCTCCTCTGGTCACTGCTGCACGACCTGACCATCTGTCTCCTTGCACTGTGGTCGCCTGCAAGGGATTCCCACGTGGTGGGGTTGGTGTTGCTAGCCTTCACACCATGTTTGCAGACATCTTGTAATGCAGGGTTGGTCTGCCAACAAGCCTGATGCCTTAAAAATTACCCAAGGCAATTGATCTCTACATATACACATTACTTCTTAGATTACTTCTCTCTATGTGAATCTTATACATTGTTGTTGTTGTTTCATCGTGTCTGACTCTTCGTGACCCCGTGGACCAGAGCACGCCAGGCACTCCTGTCTTCCACTGCCTCCCACAGTTTGGTCAAACTCATGCTGGTAGCTTCGAGAACACTGTCCCACCATCTTGTCCTCTGTCGTCCCCTTCTCCTTGTGCCCTCCATCTTTCCCAACATCAGGGTCTTTTCCAGGGAGTCTTCTCATGAGGTGGCCAAAGTATTGGAGCCTCAGCTTCAGGATCTGTCCTTCCAGTGAACACAGGGCTGATTTCCTTCAGAATGGAGAGGCTTGATCTTCTTGCAGTCCATGGGACTCTCAAGAGTCTCCTCCAGCACCATAATTCAAAAGCATCAAATCTTCAGCGATCAGCCTTCTTTATGGTCCAGCTCTCACTTCCTTACATCACTACTAGGAAAACCATAGCTTTAACTATACGGACCTTTGTTGGCAAGGTGATGTCTCTGCTTTTAAAGATGCTGATCTTATACATACATGGGAATATTGGGGAACAGGGGGAGTTCTTTGGAGTTAGTTTATCTGTATTTACTACTGAAAATGCATTATATAGTTTTAAAAATCACCCCAGGCCAGACAGTCCATGGTGCCCCTTTGGGGCACTCAGTCTGCCAATGGGCCAGTGCCAAGGTGGGCCCAGACCCAAAAGCTCCATTACCCCTTCTGTGTCGACATGGTTATAACAGCTGCTCTGTTCTCTGTATCTCTCTCCTTCCTAGCTGCAAAATATTTCCCTGGGCCAAATCAGTAAGGTTGAATATTGTGCCCGATGGAATTGTTTGTGTGGGTGAATAAAGCACACACACACTGCTTTAGCCTGGCCTTTGATGCCAGAGAGATACACCAGGGACATAAGAAGTAGCCTCATACAGAGTCAGACCATTGGCCCACCAAGCTCAATAGTGCCTACACTGACTGGCAGCATCTCTCCAGAGATATTGGGGGTTGAGCCTGGAGCTGCAGATACTGAGCCCTTATCTTTTTAGCCCTCTTCCTCTTCTTATTTGCTTTCGAATATTTTTAACGTTGCGCCTGAAGGGGCGGGTAATGAACTGAGCAAATACGGTAATAATAGATCTGTCTCAGTTTCGACTTTCTGGTGAGACGTAATTGTCCTTATCGCGGTCCCAGCCCTCCTGGTTGCTGAACACCTGGTTGATCATTAATTCCTCTTCCACCCAAAGGCAGGCTGGCCTCCCTTGCATCTTCCATGGGGAAAGGGAAACTTTTGGGTGGGTTGGGATGCCTGAACTTGAACCCAGTGGGAGAGTGGCTTGCTTTATACCCATCACTGCCAAAGGCCGAGGGGTGTGTGAGCACATGTGAAAGGAGCCGCGGATTAGACATGCATGATTTCATCCTAACCCGGTAGTAGAGGGCGAGCAGGAAGGAGGAAGGTGGTGACAAGAGAGGGCTGGGCTGAGCAGTTTTGCTGCCATGATACTGATCAGCTGCTGCTGCTGCAGGGAGGCAGTTAAGACTTGGGCGCTCCTGAGCCGGTAATCTCAGCAAGTCTCTCTCGCCTTGCACTTCCTGGAGGGGAAGGGAGTGCTTCTCTGTTTCTGTCCTGTGCCTGCGAGTCGTAGCTGAGAGTGATGGGCTGTGGCAGGTAAGAAGCGAAAGAGGATCTGTGCCTCTTTGAAATGTGGGACTAGGCGGGAGCTCCTTCCCCTCTCCTTCCTCCCAGGATTGCGGAGAGATTTTCAGATCCAGGCAGGAAGGGCTGTAGGTCGTGTTTTGCATGCAGAAGGCATTTCTAGCTATTGGTTCTGTCTATATCAATATTGTCTGCACTGACTGGCAGCAGCTCTCCAGGGGTTCAGGCAAGGGACATTCCCAGCCCTACCTGGAATTCAGCCTCAGAGCTTTTGCATGCAGATCTGTCACTGAGCAATGGTCCTTCCCTTAAAAATCAAGTAGGATTCTAGTCCTCATGGTTCCAAGTTAAATGGCTGAAATAGGAACAGAGGAACTGAGCCAGATGGTTGGTCCATTTAGCTTAGTATTGCTTACATTGACTGGCAGCAGCTCTCCAGGGTTTCAGAGGTAGAGAGAGTCTCCCATCCCCACCTGGAGATGCTGAGGATTGAACCTAAGACCTGCTGCACCTGAAGTAGATGCTGTACCCCTGAGCTGTGGAGCATCTTGGATGGCAGGTGATGAGAAAGATCCTTGCCTTGGACACTGGAGAGCAGCTGCCAGTCAGAGTAGAGCCTCCCAGTTCTCCAGGTGTTGCTGAGCTGCAACTCCCCATCACCCTCGCAAACATGAGGGCTGGAGTGATGGGAGTTGTAGTTCAGCAACATCTGGAGGGCGGAAGGTTCACCGCACCTACATTTCAAGGGGGCTGGGGCTAGATGGACCTTCTGTGAAAATTCTGGTTCCATATAGGTTGATCTTGCAAAATGGAGAGCGACTCTGTTGCTCTTGTCTATGATTCTAAGTGGGTCTGGGGCCCACCTGGGAAGGTGACTATAATAATTCTATTTTAAAATACACCTTTTATTGTTTATTTAACATAATTGTTACAAAATATAAGCAAAATATTGCAAATACATGCATGCATGCATACATACATACTTCAAATAAGCACATATACATGCAGCAAGGGTGGAGGACCCCAGGCCCCGAAGGGGGCAAATGTGACCCTTGTGGTTTCTGCATCTGGTCTTAGGGGCTTTCCCCAGGCCACGCCCTCTCACTCCAGGCCACGCCCCCTCACAGGCCCTGCTTTGCATCCTCCATTACTGCCTGGCTGAAAAATATGGCCCTTTGCTTGCCTGGATGGGGGAATAGAGGCCCATGTCTGTGCAAACTAGCAGACTTGACAAAGGCAAAGCCGGATATCAGTTGCCCTGTGCACATTTGCCATTGGCTGAACATAGGTCATAGCCAATTTTATCCGCCATGACTGTGTCTTAGAGTTGAGTTGGTATCTGTCTGAGACATAATGGATTGCACCTCCGGGGGCGAAGACAATCCACTGTGTTAGCAGCACCTCCCTGGAGTGTAAGCCTGGGCAGTGTGTATGGCGGTCCTGAGCTTCCCAGACGACAAGACCTTCTCTGCCTGGCTGATGTGGTCCAAAGGACAGCAGAGCAAGAAGTTTGGCACCAGCTAGGCTGCAGGAGGCATGCAAGACGCCATCCAACTGCCTAGGGACTCCACTCTGGATTTGTGTAGGGTTTACACCTTAACCTTTTCTTCTCCCCAAGATGTCCTGCAAGGCAACGGAGATTTAAGATCAGAGTTTTCCTTTTCCTGGACGGACTACTTTCCTTAGCCCCATCTGCCCCTCGCTTCCCTCTGCAGCACATGCAGAAAACAGCCTTCTTGACCCACAATTGGTCTCCTCTGCTCAATCCGCCTGAGTCTGCCTTCCATGCAGGGGAAGTCCCCAACCCACCAAGGATTTGAGACTCGTCAGCTACTCTCACCTGATTTAACCAGTTGAAGCCGTTCCTGGGTTGTGGCCACTGCCGCATGCTGACAGCTTCTAGGAGTCACTAGTTATAGCTGAGGGCAGCGTGTTCCACTGTCAAGCTCCTTGTGCTGGTGTTTCCCCTTTTAACTGATTCTTCAGGAGGCAGGCTGTAGTTCACTGGTAGAGCATCTGCTTTGCATGCAGGTCTCAGGTTCAATCTCCAGTGGCGCCTCCTGGCAGGGCTGGAGGAGACCTGCCCCCCAGCCTGAAACCCTAGAAAGCTGCTGCCAGCCAGTGTAGTCTGTGCCGAACTCAGTGGAACCAATGGTCTGAATAGGTACAAAGCAGATTCTTCTGTTTCTGTCAGGATTTAGAGCTCTGTCCCCCTGCCCCCTCAAAGGTGACCCAGAGCTCTGAAGGTGGGGTGAATGAAACTGCCTTTTCTAGTGTAGTCTTCCAAGAAGTGAAGAGAAGCAAGGGACTGTTCTTGATTTGCAATTAATTCCAGATTGATTTAATAGCTTACCGGCAGCCCCATGTGGAAGGGGAAGTGATGGGTCTTCAGCGATCTTGCAGCAGATTATTACTTTGGGTGCAATTTGGAAGAGATTCTACCATTCATCACTTTCTCCATTGTCCCCATCTTCAAATGAAAGTCCGTTTTTCCTCCCCCTCCCCACCCAAGCTATTCATTTCACCACCACCACCCAATTTTTTTTAAATTTTTTTTTTTACACTTTCTCCTAGACAGAGAGCAGTCAGGAAATTTCTTTCTCAGCCAGATTAATCTCTCTGTATCACCTGATCCTTGCAGTGTCCAGCGGCACTTGTTGCTTTATCACCCAGGAGGAGGAAATTGCCTTCGTAAAGCATCTCTTAATTTTTTTGCTTGCTTTTCCATCTGAAGCCAGGTCTTCAAAAGTGAGGGAGGCATGCTAGCCTGGGCTGCGGCTAGCTGGAAAAAGAGGCATCCTCTTTTTCCTGGAATGTGCCGTTTGGCTGAATGAAGCCATTTCCTCCAAAGATCATGTTCTTTGTGTTTGTTTATCTGTCTTTTTAACAATGCCCATTTCCTTTCTCCTGCTCCTATTCACTCTTATGCATTGGGTTCTTACGTTTTTTTCTAGTTATTGCCCCCCCAGACAGAACGAATGCCGTTGCATGGGGGAAGCATTGCAGAACTGCTAACAAGGCGGAACGATATCTGGATGATCCAGTATAAAACCCAGTGCTAATCCGTTCCTGTTACCTCTAGGGCATGTTGCAGAATGCACCAGTCTTGGCTGTGTGTCTGTGTCCTAATCAGTCTCTTTTGAGGAGTGGGGCAGGTCCAAGACCTAGCAGGGGAAAGAGGAGGCAGCTTTGCTCTGTGCAAACCACGGGGCCCTCCTGCAAGTGGATTTGGGCCTCTAAGGTCTGTTTCGCTTGATATCTCCGTGTCCTTAGAAATAGAGGTAGAACCAGTGCTGGTTCAGTGTCCGGCTTCCTCTCAAGGAGAAGGAGACTCCTAAGGGTCAGGACCAGATGGTGGTGACTTGAGGGGTCCAGTAAGACAGGGCCGGCCACCTCTCTGTCAACCTGCTTGGATCCGCCCCAGAATCCAGCTCCGGACTCCCTTGACCACTGGCCCCCTTCTCCAGCTCAGACATTTGTTGGGGGCATGATTCTGCCCCCCTTGCCCATCCAGCTAGGATCCTCTCCTGGGTCATCTGGCTCCAACTCCCTGATCTCCTGCTCCTCCTCAGGATCTCATGACCCCTTCCATGACATCTCCATGGGGCTCAGGACAACGCTCTGTGGCCCTGCCCGGTATTTTCCCATCTTGCATTTCTGTATTTCATCTCCACCTCGCCCACCTGCCCCAGTCCACAGCTTTGCATTTCTCTCCAGTGGATTTCGTCTGGTCAGCTTCAGCCCAAGCTTTCCATTCCGTCAAGGTCACCTTGGGTTTTCTATTCCTGCCTTTGGAGGAGGTAACTTTCCCTCCCGGCTTTGTGTCATCTGTAATTTCCCCGGGGCCGCGGCAGGAAGAGGAGCACCCTGGGCTTGACGCTCTCCTAGTTGCATTTTACTTTGTAGGGGCTGGTCAGGGATGAGCGGAGTGGGGTTTTGGCAAGGTGGAAAAGTGGGTGGAATGATCAACCTTGCTAGTTCCCCTCTGGATGGGAAGAATCCTGGAATCCTTTCTAAAAATATATATATAATTTTTATTGATTTTAACATATAAATTATAAAATGTACCACAAAACTTATCACTTATACAATCTTTTTAAGACTTCCATCAGCACCTCTGATGATCCACCATTTTAACCACTTCTTATGCATTTCTTAACTTTATATTGCCTTTACATCGCTTAACAAATCATCCTTCCCCTTCTCCATTTTTGCAATACTTCCAATAATACTCCTCACAAAACTTCTTGCAAACCTACAAACGTCGTCTGATCTCCACAAATACTTTTCAAACAGTCCCTAAATTTACTCCAGTCTTCCATGAATTTCTGGTCCCGCCGGTTTTGAATCCTTCCTGTTAGTTTATCTAGTTCTGCATAGTCCATTAACTTCATCCTCCATTCTTCAATCGTCGGTAGTTCTTCTTGCTTCCATTTTTGGGCCAGTAGTATTCTTGCTGCTGTTATTGCATATAAAAAGAGCTTATATTCCTGGGAAGAATCCTGGAATCCTAGGGGAGGAGCCATTGTATCCTGTTGTCGCCATAGCCTTTGAGGAAAAAGGCTGTAGCTTAGTGGCAGGGTATCTTGTTTTGCATGCAGAAGGTCCTGGGTTCAATCCCCGGCATCGCCAAATAGTGCTGGGAATTTCCTGTGACTGAGAGACACTTCCAGAGTTGACCAAGCTGAACTAGATGCACCCCATGATCTGACTCACTCTGGCAACTTCTCATGTGCCTATTTAATTCAGTCATTTATCCAGAGGCATGAGGACTAGATCCTTAATCTAGTTGTTGTTGGAGTATCTGCTTTACAGTCCCTGTTCCAGTCCCTGACACCTCCAGACAGGAAGGGAATGTCCTTTGCTTGAAACCCCGGAGAGCTGCTGCCAGTCAGTGTAGATAGTACTGAGTTAGATGGGTGAGCAGTCTGAATTATTATAGAGCAGCTTTGTAGGGGAGTTTGGGGGCATCTTGAGAAGCCTCTTAATCCTTAAATGGCATGGGGCAGGATACCTGAAGGACTACCTCTTCCCATATGTTCCTGCCTTTCCTTGAAGATCTTCACTGAATGCCCTTGTCCAGGTTCCCCCACATACTGAGGTGAGGCGGGTGAGTCCTGGTTAAAGGGCCTTCTTGGTGGTGTCTCCCTATAGACTATCATTTCCAGAAGGGCTTGCCTGGTGGCTGGCTACACTAAATATTTTCAGCACCCTTTTTATCTCCCTTTCCCAAAATGCTAGAACTCGCAAACATCCAACGAAGCTGAATGTTGGAAGGTTTAGCATGTATAAAAGAAAAGTACTCGTTCATGCAGTGCACAGCTAAACTGTGGAACTCACTGCCACTGGAGACCGTCAGGGCCACCGACCTGGATGGCTTTAAAAGTGGACAAATTCACGGAGGACAAGGCTACCTAACCCTGATGGCTATGTTCTGTACCCACTGCCAGAGGCAGATATGCTTCTGAGTACCAGTTGCTGGAGAGAAGGGAGAGTGCTTTTGTGTTTGGGTCCTCAATGTGTGTTTCTCATGGCCTTTTGGTTGGCCTCTGTGAGAACAGGGTGCAGGGCTAGATTGGTCCGATCTAGCCATCTCTTCTTAAGTTCTCACTAGGTTCTTCTATGGCTGTCTCTGTATCTCTATTATAACAGAAAGAAGTGTCAGTTCCCTCTAATATTAATATTTTTTTTTAAAAAAACTTCTGGGCACTTTCTCCTCCATCACTTCCAGGCTTCCAGCAAAGGATGGTGCTTGCCTTCTCTTCTTTGAAATTGGTTTGTTTGTTTGGTTTTTTTCCTTTTTTGCATCTGGGCAGGAGCTGCCACCGAAATCCAGCCCCACTCTGTCGGCGTTCAACAGATCATAATCACGGGGTTTTATTTTTAATCTGGAAGTGATAATTAAGCATGACGTTGTTGCAGCAGAGGAGAGAGAGAGAGAGAGAGGATGTTTAGGCAGAAGGCTGAAAGTGTGGGGTGTGTCAGAGCACGTGATATTAAACCCCCCCATGGAAGGTTTTGGAAATGTGATGTGCCTTCCCCCTCCCCAAAAAAAATCTGGGTGCACCAAAAGGCCCTTTAAGACTTGGAGAGGGAGAAGAATTAGGTCGATCTTGCCTTTCCAGGGCTAATAGCTGCAATATGGTATTGTTAGGTAATTTCAGGCTCTGAACTTAATGGTTTTATTGGGAGGGGGGTCTTTATATCAAGGGTTTGGGGCCAGGTTTGATACCGCAACCACGTCTGGCTAGCCATGGAGGAGAAATTTGATTCAGTTCACGCGTAAAGCTGAATCTTATCAAATTCACACTTTCTGAAACAATACGAAAAGCAAAACACAACCGTCCTTTGATGTTGGCACTTACCCAGATTTCTCCAACCAAGCAATGTTTAGAAAAATGTGTTTTATTAGGGAAATGGGTGCATAAAATGAAATATATTTGGGGAAATGAGGCACGTAAGTGCATTCTGTTAAAAGAAGCTGTCTGCACAAAGGTGTGTGTTAACTGCATGCAGAAATGTCCTTATTAAAATTTATCTCCTGCCTTCCTCCCAAAGGAGCTCAGGATGGCAAAAAAGCAAGTGCTAAAACAAAAAACATCTTAAGAATAATTCTAATTTTTAAGATGCAGACTGTGGAAGGTCTCCACAAAGCAAGGGTCAGCAAACTTTTTCAGCAGGGGCCCGGTCCATTGTCCCTCAGACCTTGTGGGGGGCCGGACTATATATTTTTTTAAAATAAAAATGAACGAATTCCTATGCCCCACAAATAATCCAGAGATGCGTTTTAAATAAAAGGACACATTCTACTCATGTAAAAACATGCTGATTCCTGGACCATTAGTGGGCCAGATTTAGAAGGCGATTGAGCCAGATCCGGCCCTCAGGCCTTAGTTTGCCTACCCATGACTTAAAGGGCTTGTTGGAAGGTCTTCAGTAGGTGCCAGAAAGACAACAGAGATGGTGCTGGTTTGTTATTCGAGGGGAGGGGATTCCAAAGGTTTAGGTGCCGGGACACTAAAGGTTCAATTCCTATATGCTATGGAACAGCCCTCCTGACAATATGACACCTGCAGAAGGCCTTTCCACATCAGTCTGCGACTAGTCCTTATGAAAACTCACCAGAATTTTGGCACAAATGTCTCCTAATACAACTTCCCTATGCAGTTTTGCCTGATATATACCGTATTGGCCTGAATTTCAGCCACACCTCTAAATAAGCCTCACCTTTGAAACTGAAGGGGGCAAAATTTAAAAAAGACAATACCCAGGCTGCTTTCGGGGGGGGGGGGGAAGAGCTATGCTGCTTTGCTGGCGGCCTCCCCCCCCCTTCCACCATCCTTAGGTGGCTCAGAGGAGGCTTGGAAACAGCAAATGGGATGGGCGCCATTTTCCTGCACCCCGGGTGGCCCTCGTGGGCAACGATACCACAAGGTTGCGAATACAAGCCGCACTTTAACTTTTCACAATCAGAATTGGGGAGGGGGGAGTGCGGCTTCTATTCAGGCCAATACGGTATTTTACGAAGCAGTTTTCCGAAATATCCCACATTTTCTATGCTAATGTTTGCTAACGTGTGCTTTCATAAGCACACTTGACCCTACTATATTCATTTTTATTTGAGTTCGCTACTTGCCCTGGAGAAATGTATTGCAAAACTGAGAGAGGAGCGGGTTTGGGAGGATGGCTGCGTGTAGGTCTGCAAATTGTGCCCAAAAGTACTAATTAGCTGCATTTGCCTAGGAATGCAAACGGAATCAAGTTTCTCCCAGATCTCTGCACATGACTCCAACCCCTGTGGAAGAATGATGATAACGATATTTAGCCCTTAAAGGTAAAGGGACCCTTGATCATTAAGTCCAGTCGTGGCCGACTCTGGGGTTGCGTCGCTCATCTCACTTTACTGGCCAAGGGAGCTGGCATACAGCTTCCGGGTCATGTGGCCAGCATGACTAAGCCGCTTCTGGCAAACCAGAGCAGCGCACGGAAAGGCCCTTTACCTTCCCGCCGGAGTGATACCTATTTATCTACTTGCACTTTGACGTGCTTTTGAACTGCTAGGTTGGCAGGAGCAGGGACCGAGCAATGGGAGCTCACCCCGTTGCAGGGATTCGAACCGCCGACCTTCTGATCAGCAAGTCCTAGGCTCTGTGGTTTAACCCACAGTGCCATCCGTGTCCCTTTTTAGCACTTAGGAAAACCCTAAAATCTCTAAGCACTGCGCACACCCTAGTCTCCATGTGTTCCAGCGCTTACCCAGGGCTCAGTTTCCTAGGAAGGAAGGTCGCTTGGAGACAGAAGTGTCTTTAGAATATAATATTTATAGTTAAAATACAACCTTTGCATAGGGTGGACAGGCTCACAGCATTAACCCTACAACCGGGGCCGTGAGGCGGACTGAGGCAGCTGCCTCAGGCGGCAGAATCCCAAGGATGGGGCCTGTGGGCACCCCACCTTTCTCTGCCACCACTGGAGAAGCAAGAAGGGGTGCTTCTTGGTTCCTACAAGATTTTGCTGACCTCTTGCAAGATCTGTCTAGAAACCGCCACCACACGACCCCAGTAAGCGAGACTTTGGAGCGGACAGGTTGTCAGCGGGGTGACCCCAGCACCTTCCCTTGGGTTCTGCCTCAGGCGGTGAAATGGGCTGGGCCGCCCCTGCCTCCAAAGTACAGAACGAAGAGCAAATCTCTGTGTCTCTCCAGCTCCTCGCTTCAGCCCCTGCCCATAGACTCTCAATCAGACAGACAACGATCCGAAAGGAAAAATGAATGGGGAGGGAGAAGGAAAGGTTAGAGGCCTTTTGTTTTTCTGCTTGTGTTTTATAATCCAGCAGGCATCTCTGCAGCCAGCTCATGCCTTTGCTGAATTTCCCCCAGAGCTGCTGTAAATTCAGAGCCCTGACTGAAGGAATTTATTCCGTGGCTGCCACCACCTCCAGAGTACTAACTTGTTGGATTCCTTTTTGATACTGTAAACCCAGAGAGGGTGGGTGCCTCTTTCTCTTCAGACACAATCATCTCTGTTTCAGCCACTGTGGGTGAAATCCTTGAAGTGTAATGTTATCGCTTTGGATTCCCCACCCCACCCCTTTCCTGGTTCAGCCTGGGAGGAGGTTAATGTGTCACTTTTCAGCATTTTCGTATGCCGAGAACAGCGTGGTCTTCAGATGATCATGAAACTGTGCCCTGTTGCAGCAGTTGGGAAACGTGAAGGCCTTTCAGGTGTGGAACTCCCAGCTTCCATCCAGTCATATTTTATTTTTATTTTATTAGATCTATATACCGCCCTTCATCAAAAGTTCTCACAAGATAAAATACAAGATAAAAGCACAAAAAGTTAGAAGCAATGAAACAATAACCTTTCCCACAAAGAAATTTAAAAGTCTGTAGAGTATTGATCAGCCAAAGGCCTGGTTGAAGAGGATTCTCCTTATTGAAAATTCTGAAAGGGGAGGAAAATTTATCCCTAGGTGAGTTGTATGAAGCGTAAGGCAGAATAAAGTCCGCCTTGTCTTCAGTCTGTTTTGATCCAGTTGTCGGTTTGTTTGTTTTTTAAAAAATAAACGCTGCTAAGAAATCTAATCTGCATGAAATCTAAACTGAGTATACACACAAAGCTTTTACACCTTGCTTGTCTATGAGTTTGCAAAGTTGTAAAGTCAGCTCTGAACATATCTGACTTGTATTAAGAGGGTAGGTACACAATTGGCTACTCCTGATTAAAATGCATTTATTTGTTCCGCAAGGTTGATATACCTTTTGAGTGTAATAAAACCTCACAGCGGCTTACAAAACGAAATCGGTTTACAAAAAGCAAATGTGCAACTTTTTCTTCCCCAATGAGTTGAGGTGATTCTTTTTGTAGCCATTATATATTTTCAAATAGAGCAGGAGAAACTTGTGGGGTTTTTTTTGTGTGTGTGTGTGTTAATTAAAAGCAAACAAACTCCAAGGCTGTCAAACTGCTCCAACAGTGGCAGTGTAGTGAATTAGTGTCCCTTTCTGAGGGAGAGTAGGGGAAATATTTATAGAAACGCATTAGTCGTGAGAAATGCAGGCTTGTCCTAATTTGCTTTCTCTTCAAACGATGCTTTCATTTCATTTCGTTTTATTTCAGTAAAAGATATTTCTGGTCCTTATTTGAACATCACATATTTGAGGTCAAACCATCCCAACTGTGAGGCAAGAAAAGCTTCCCTTGGGATAAGCGTTGAAACATGTGTGGCAATTGGGATTTTATGTCCAATTACTTTCCCGTAGACTCTTTTGAGGTCTACTTCGGTCCAGGAAGCTTGTGGCCTAGCCTCTGAGGCTATTGTGATCCTTTTTTTTTTTAAATGCCCAGCAATTTCATTTCTTTCTTTCTTTAAAAAACAGTGGCAGACGAATAAATCTTGGAAGTTACTTTTCTTATTATTTTGCTGAAGTACGTTGGGAAGTGTTGCCCCTGCAGGAACTGTTTTGCTTTAAAAATCTTGGCCGTCCAAATCTGCTCGGCTCAGCGGTTCTGTGCACTTGTCTGTGTGTTGTTTTTCCTGAGCCTCCAACTGTTCATTTGACGTCACGGTTAAAAGAGAGAGAGAGGCAAGCTTGTGTCTCGAGAGGTTTAGCTAGTTACGGTATAAATAGATCAACAAATAATACTGAGCTTGGCAGGGAACCCCTGGGTTTGCGCTTGCGCAGATATAATAGGCGCACGCTGGATCTGCCTTTGTTCGGACCAATGGGCTGGGGTTTAATTCCGAGCCTCTGGAGCGTGATATTCTGAGCTCAGGTTCTGCCCCCTTTAGAATGTGCAGAGAATCAATTGAGGAGAGTGCCTCTAAGCATGGACAGAGAACATTTTGCTCCTCACATGCGGTGGGTGGATCTGATCATTTTGGTTCTCTCGGTTTCCCTCCCCCCAACTTCAGTTTTTCACATTTCTGCAGGAATTTGCGTTAAAAGAAATCCTTATGAAAATTCGTCCTGTGAACGAATAAGCATAATTGTATGTAGTTTTGACCCAGCGCAATGCATTTTAATGTCATTTGCAATAATATGTTCATTTCATGCACACTTTCCCATAATATGTGCGTGTTTGTAAACATTGGTGGGTTGGAAAACCGCACCACAAAATTCGGATGAGGGTAATTTTGAAGCACAGCTGATTAGTTACTCATTAAAATGCAAACTAAATAAAGTTTCTTGCCCAGCCCCTACAGTCCTCAATGAATAATGCTATACAGTGGTACCTTGGGTTAAGTACTTAATTCATTCCGGAGGTCCGTACTTAACCTGAAACTGTTCTTAACCTGAAGCACCACTTTAGCTAATGGGGCCTCCTGCTGCTGCCATGCTGCTGGAGCACAATTTCTGTTCTTATCGTGAAGCAAAGTTCTTAACCTGAAGTACTATTTCTGGGTTAGCGGAGTCTGTAACCTGAAGCGTATGTAACCTGAGGTACCACTGTACTTCTCCCCCCCCCAAAAAAGACACATTTTGGATGTATTGTATTTATTAAATAGTTAGATTATATTTGCATCTCTCCTTAATTCCAAAGAGCTCAAAGTGGCATACATGCTTCTCACTCTTTCCCCCGTATGTAATTCTCACAACAATCCTGTGAGGTAGGTTAGGAGAGCAGGGGGGAACTGGCCTTCTGGTTGAGAAATAGATAGGTTTGCCATGTCTCAAAAGGCACAGAGCTGGTTGTGTGTGCGAATCATGAGAGTGAAAGGCTTGGGGATTAGAATACCCAGATGATAATAATAATAATAATAATAATAATAATAATAATAATAATAAAATTTATTATTTATACCCTGACCATCTGGCTGGGTTTCCCCAGCCACTCTGGGCGGCTTCCAACAAAGTATTAAAATACAGTATCCTGTTAAACATTAAAAGCTTCCCTAAACAGGGCTGCCTTCAGATGTCTTCTAAAAGTCTGGTAGTTGTTCTTCTCTTTGACATCTGGTGGGAGGGCGTTCCACAGGGCAGGTGCCACTACCAAGAAGGCCCTCTGCCTGGTTCCCTGTAACTTGGCTTCTCGCAGTGAGGGAACCACCAGAAGGCCCTCGGCGCTGGACCTCAGTGTCTGGGCAGAACGATGGAATGGAGACGCTCCTTCAGGTAACCCTAGAGGGTGGAAGCTGGGGCTGGTAGCATGGAGTAGACCCTGATCTCTCCCCCTGCCCCAAATTATGCGTTAGACTCCCTTGAAACTCTGAAAATCTGGCAACTCTAAGGGTGGGACTTTTCAGAGGCAGGGGATGTGGCGTTAGAGCTGGTGGGAAGTTGTAGTTAGGATGTTGGACTGACCAGGGTTTGAATCCCTGCTCAGCCACAAACCTCACTGGGAGACCTTGGACTACTAGTCCCTGTCTCTCAGCCAGATCTACCTCACAAGGTGGTTGTGAGGTTAAAATGGGAGGGGAGCACCATGCATGCTGCCTTCCTTGGAAGAATAGGTGGTAGATAAATGCAAGAAATAAACAGAATAAAAACCAGGAAGGTTTAAAGCCAGATCCTTTTTACTTTAGCAATTAAGCACTGCCATTTTTTCAAAAAGACTTCAAAGCACTTTTCTTAGCATGGAAAGAATTCAAGGATCTCAGTGAAAGTTGTGACTCTGCTCCAAGTATCTCAACACACCTCCAGAAAAATCCTTAGGATTTTTTAAAAGTTAAAGTTTAACTCTTTAAAAAGGCAAAGCTTTTTTAAAAATAAAAAGGGTGCATTCCAACCAAAAGAAGGTGCTGCCTTATTATTATTTTTTTAAAAATGTTTACAATGGCTCCAACTGCTGAAGGCACCTGATGAGTTGTCTCGAATCAGGATTTTCCTGGATGGTTTATTTTTCTTGTGAATTACTGGAATTGCTTAAGGGTGATTTTTTTGTTTTGTCTTGGTTACAGGAACTTGTATTTAATGAGTGAGACCTGCAACGGAATGTTCCACTGTGGTGTGTTCCAGTTCAGGTGGCTGGCAGCCAGCCAGCCATGCCCTATTCTACGATACTCCATTACATTACATTGCCTCTCCCCTCTGGTTCCCCACTCACCCAATTGGCAGTCAGCATTCTGAGCAGCCTCACTGAGCTGTCTGCGGGGTGGTTTCCATGTCTAGGGTCCCCCCCCCATAAATTTTTGTCTTGCAAACCATGAGGTCCCCTCAAGTCATCTGTGCACTGACTGCATTGGAACTGAGAATGTGTGTGCTCTTAGTTTATATGATGACTAAATTGTTAGGTGCTCTTTCTCCCCACCCCCACCCCCCAAAAAATTCACTGGACTTTGTTGCATCTTTTAACTTTTTTAAAAAATCAGAAGGTGAGCCCAGTGCTGCAATTTCTGTCAATTATTCAAAATAGCCACAAGTGCCAATATTTTGCACAATTTTTCACATTCTTTGGTTTTTTAAGTAGTTAGCATGAGGCACATGGAATTGTAAGCAAGATTTCTCCCATCCTGCCATAACCACTGGAGGTACTGTTCCATAGCCTTCTGGCTTCTGACATTTCCCTGTATTCTCCTCATGAGGGCTAGAAGCTTGTTTTTAAAAAGTTAAACTTAGATCATATCCACACGGGACAGTTAAAGCACATGACTTTCCCCCAAATAATCCCGGGAACTGTAGCTGACGTGTGCTGGAAGTTGTAGTTCTGCGGTGGGTAAACTACAGTTTCCAGGATTATTTGGGGGGAAAGCTATATGCTCTAACTGTGTGTTAACTGTATGGTGTGAATGTGACCTTAAAAGCTGAGATTCTCTGTAGGATTTATCTTGTGCCTAGTACTACATTCAGTAACTGCACAGCAGGGTTGAGGAATATGCATGTCGCATGCTCAGAACTGTTCCAAATAATTTAAATGTTCTCATAGAGAAAATCCAGCCCTGTTTATAACCCTTGGAAGGGCTGATTTTCAGGGAAGAATATGCTTTTCCTTCTGAATGTCCCAGGTTCAGTCCCCAGTTGCATTTGCAGACAGGACTGGGAATGTCCCCTGCCTGAAACCCTGGAGAGCTGCTGCCAATCAATGTAGACAATACTGAACTAGATGGACCCGTAGTCTGACTCTGTATAAGACATTTTCCTATGCTTCTTGCTGGTGAGGAGGGAAATAAATATATTTTTTAAAAAGCAATCTTAACAATGTTAATAATTTTGTTTTTTCTAACTTCCAGAATTTGCTGAGAATGCAAAGCTCTTAGTCCTTCAGGACTAATTAATTTGAGAATTCTTTGGTTTGCAGTCAATTTGTGGCAGCATATGGTTGTTTGCAAACTGCATATAAAAAGTAATCAAAATATGAAATCCTTTTTGTTTCCCGTCTTCAAAGATGTTATTTGAACTTGGTGGGAGCAGTGTGCATTCCCCCCCCCCCGCCTTTTAAATGTGCGCTCCTGTATTTTTCCAGCTGTTTTGGATCCTCTGTCTATATAAGCATGTCCTTATTATCTGTAAAATGTTGGCGAATGTGTAGTTTTCTGTCAGTGTCTCATCTGTTTCCCAAAACACAGAGAGTAATTGCTGCAAGAAAAGTATCTTGGAGCATTAAGTTTGTTTTCTATTTGTGGCTCTCTTTTCCCCCTATTTTACTTTCTCCCTCCCCTTTATTTTATTTTTTTCAATATTTGCGTCACGGGACCGTGATGCCTCCCCCCCCCCCTTCTCAGAAGTCGGTTTTGTAACACACCCCAGCCGTTTCAAACCAAGCAGACAGCTTTACATAGAAGCCTGAGCAGGAAATGACAAAATGGGATTTGTTCGGGGGGGGGGGAGAGGAGGAGGAAAGGGGCGGGGTTTCCACGGAACAATCCACCTCGTAAAATGGGTATTCACAGAATTTGAGGCTGGGGGATTAAATGATAAAGCCAACACCAAGACGACTGCTGAGGGGAAATCTTTGGGGCCCTTCCTCTCTCCACATTTTCGCACCAGGTAAACTTCTTCCTTTTGCAACCCCAAAGGTTTTACTACTAGTAAATCATAGGGACCTTTCCCTCTCCCCCCCCCGTCCCCCACTGTAGTGAACCAGTCCTGTGGAGATGTCCTGGAATGGCAGAAGACTGGGGAGGTGGAGATGGATGGTCCTGAGGAAGCTCCCAGCGGGTTCGGGGATGGAGATCCAGAATGGTCCCCTCCCAAGATGTTGGCTGTCTCAAGCCTAAAGCCTCCTTCTATGGAGGAACCTGAGAGTAGATCTGACGCTGAGATGGTTCTGACTCGGCTAGCGCGGAGATACCAGCCTTGGCGCAAGCACAGCTCCCAAATCCAGCGCACTCAATGGAGTGACGAATGACTTGCCCAGGGCTCCGTCTGGGTCCTGTGCAGTTAGCTGTGGGAGCAAGGTGCAGGGTGTGTGCGTCACCCTGTTGGATCGATGCCTTTTCTAGCGCTTAGCCATGTATCTTAAAGGTAAAGGGACCCCTGACCATTAGGTCCAGTGGTGGCCCACTCTGGGGTTGCGGCGCTCATCTCGCTTTACTGGCCGAGGGAGCCGGCGTGCAGCTTCTGGGTCTTGTGGCCAGCATGACTAAGCCACTTTCTGGTGAACCAGAGCAGCGCACGGAAATGCCGTTTACCTTCCTGCCAGAGCGGTACCTATTTATCTACTTAACTTTGACGTGCTTTCGAACTGCTAGGTTGGCAGGAGCAGGGACCGAGCAATGGGAGCTTACCCCGTCGCGGGGAATCGAACCCCCCCCCTTGCATTCCCTCTAAAAACTAGGTGCGTCTTATGGTCAGGTGTGTCTTATGGAGCGAAAAATACGGTAAATAATAAAATTAGTATTTCAATATTATTAAATAGTAACAGGTCTTTGACCCCCCTCACAACACCAGACCAATACACCTCTGTTTGTCTCCCTCTCCCCCTCTTTCTACATATATTTTTATTTCTCAAACTTGAGATTGCAGCTCCTGCAGGCAGCAGGCCGCAGTCGTTCGGGGTCCAGGGTAGGAGGGGAGAGCAAGTAGGACAGAGAAAGGGCCGACCACTTCCTGAGGCACCGCTGGAGGAAGAGATCGCCCCCATTTCAGTACAGCAGGCAAGACAAGCCCCTTGCTCCTCCTTTCAGGGTTTGGTAACTGGTTGCGACTGCCTAAGGAGCAAAGTCCAAAGAGCATCAGCCGGCCAGGCCGTGCCAGAATTGTGTAAGGGCAAGGGGGAGGCGGCATTTAAGCCGCTCAAGTAGGAGGTGGCATGGCCAAAAGGCTTCTTGAAATGTGAAAGGTGTGTGAAACATTTCCTGGCCTTGGAGGGATCCTTCAGCTTCTAGCCTCGGGATGAGTTTGCACCCATCTTTCTTGCTTCAGCAAATTCAGATTTGCTGCTAGATTCTAAGGGGCCCCATGAGCACTATACATTTAAAGCAGTATCACAGAAATACAATTCCCAGACTTCCCTGGGAAGAGGGTTTGACCACTACACCACTCTCTGAGAGGTACAGGAGGTCTCCTGAGAACTCTCAGCACCTCTCAGTTCCCAGGATTTTTGGGGGAAGCCATGGCTGCTTAAAGTGGTACCATACTGCTTTAGGGTATAGTTCAGATGGTGGCCTAGGTCAGAAATTTTCCTGCGGGAATCTTCCTTTTGAAGTTTTTCTTTTGGCTTTCAGACCACCTTGGGATGCTTCCACATTTCTGTTGTTTGGGGAAGGGTTTTGAAGCCCAATCTGTTTCTGCTTTGAGTCTTTATTCCTTGTTGGGGGATTTGTGGCCCTCCCAGGATGGTTCTGTACTTTTCTCTCTCATCATCCCATTTCAATAAACCTTCTTAAAAAAATTATCATCCCCGTTGGTATCTGCCCAGGATCCGAGTGGCTTTTACACCATGTATGGTTGTTTTAAGCTGTTTTTATATTTACAGTCGGGTTTTGTTTTGATATAGAAAAATTGGGGCGGTTGGCTTTTGCTGCCCAACTCTCCTAAGCCCATGATCGGTCAGAGATGAATGGATAGAGGCAGGATGCAGTGAAAGCAAGGCAGTTCTTTATTTTTCTGTGGCGACAGAGATCCCTCCCCTCCCCTCCTAGCAAGGAGGCAAGAGAGACCCAGAACCAAGAAGACACATCTCTTTTAAGGGTTTGCATTTTGGCGTGGAGAAGGAGGACATCCGCTCTACAAAATTGCATCACACATAAAGTGGGGTTACTGTGGCTCAAGCAGGCCAAGGTGTGATATTCCTGAGGATTTAGAAAGTCAGGATGCCTGAGACATCCCTCAATGCAGAGCATCTGGGCAAACAATGGTTCATAGATATAGGAGAGGAATCCCTTCATGAACTTCCCCTGATTGCTGTCTGCCTATATGGCAAGGGGGATTAAGGAGGTAGAGGAAATATTTAGATTCTTTAGGAGAGCCAAGATGGCTTTTGGATTGCTCTCCTGTACTATCTTAGACATGTGGTTTATATACCTATGTATGTGTGTTTGGGACGCGGGTGGCGCTGTGGGTTAAACCACAGGGCCTAGGACTTCTCGATCAGAAGGTTGGCGGTTTGAATCCCCGTGACTGGGTGAGCTCCCGTTGCTCGGTCCCTGCTCCTGCCCACCTAGCAGTTCGAAAGCACATCAAAGTGCAAGTAGATAAATAGGTACCGCTCCGGCGGGAAGGTAAACGGCGTTTCTGGTTCTCCAGAAGCGGCTTAGTCATGCTGGCCACATGACCCGGAAGCTGTACGCCGGCTCCCTCGGCCAATAAAGCGAGATGAGTGCCGCAACCCCAGAGTCGGTCACGACTGGACCTAATGGTCAGGGGTCCCTTTACCTTTACCTTTATGTGTGTTTACCTTGTGCAATTATCAACATTTATTCTATATTTGAGACCTTAGAATCCCTATAACAGTTGATTAAAAATCGTTTTTATACATGCAATTGTTTTTAGATCTGTAACCTTCATATATGTCATGATGTTGTAAATTGTTTCGAGATGCCTCCAGGGGAAGCGATTTGTTAATGAAAATAGATAATAATAAACCATAAATTAGCTAGTCTGGGTGGGACTGATGGGAGAGGGTTTTTTTTGGTGGGGGGGCAGGGGTTCCACACACCCTGTAGCCGAGACTGTCTTGCTGACCCTGAAGGATAAAGCAAAAGTGTGTTCCTGGCAGGAGATGGTGAATAATTATGTTTCAGAAGCCCTGAAATCCAAACCTCAAAGAAGTTTCCAAATATATATGTAGGTATATGTATAAATCTAAAGTCATGTGCACCCATCACCTCTGGCCACTTGTCCTCTGCCCCTCGTCTCACAAGTTTGCTGGTTCCAGGCTGAGAAAGCAGTAAAAGTGATAACAGGTTTCAGCTGAAAGCAGTTCCACTGGATTTTGAAATCGGAGAACTAGAAAAGCTAGTCTTGCTGGATACCTGCCAAGGCCAGGTGTAGAAAGCAACAAGGCACAGGTTGGAACAATCTCTTGGATGGGCCACTTTAGAACTCGTGTTAATTTATATGCAGATCCACCTCTGAGTGTTTGTGTACCTCGATTGCTGCATGTTCAGCAGGGGTACGAGAGCTTCTGTGTTTGCTCATGCGTTCCAATGGACGCAGAGTCAAACTCATATCCTGACACCTGCGTTCGAATTCCACCTCTGTTTGCATGGCTACCCTTTCCCCAACCCCACAGAAAAGTGGCCTGTTTCTCTTTGCTGTGGGCACATTGATCTGGGGAGGGACAGCTCTTCAAAGTCTTCCCAAGCTGGATGTGGAATTTTGGGTTCAGAAAAGGGCATTCCAAATCATAGAATCGTAAGAGTTAGAAGGGACCACGAAGGAATCTCTTGCCCAATGTGGAGATTGAACCCAGGACCTTGAGATTAACAGTCTCCTTCTCTACCGACTGAGCTATCTCAGAGATTGACTGGATGGAGCACCTTCCTGTCAAGTAAAGGTTAAAGCATTTGGGGGGCTTTTTAATGAGGTGGGGGTGATGACTACTGTGGGGGCAGACCTTGTCCTGGATATTCCATTCCATATCCCATCATTCCCAGTCTTTGCTCAACAGTCGAGCATTCTGTGGCTATCAATCCTCATTGTGTTGTTTTTAAATTCCTTCTTTCTTTCTTTCCCTGTTGTTTAGCAATTGCAGTGTGCTAGATGCTAAAGTAACTTTTTTGAAACTTATGGGCTCTGAATTCTCATACATTAAAATATCTTATCTTTTTTCTGCAATAAACAGACACTTATGTTCTCTCTCTGAGCTTCTCCCCATATTTCTCGCGGCTTCCTTCATTCCTGCATATGGACTTGGTTCTTCTTTCCCAAATGCCTGGTCAGAACCTTTTCCCATGTTCCTGTTGCTTTATTCCGCTGGGGAAAGCAAAACCCCTTTACTTCATGTTTCATCCTGCTCAACTTCCGTGCAGGCTGCTGGGTTGCAACCTAAGAACATGAGACAAGCCCCGCTGGATCAGGCTGACAGCTCATCTGGTCCAGCAATCCTGTTCTCACAGCGACAGACCCACGAGCAGGACCCAGCACTCTCCCCTCCTGCTGTTTCCAGCAACTGGTATTCAGAATCACTACTGCCTCCGGTGGTGGAGGCCAAGTATTGCCTCCATCGCTGCAAGTAGACATTGATAACTTTCTTCACGAATCTGTCCAGTCCTCTTTGAAAGCCATCCAAGTTGGCAGCCCTCGCTCTGGGAAGGAGTTCCACAGTTTACGTGCAGCATGAAGAAGTTCAGAATGGTCCAGCAGACCTCTGATGGTTTGTGGTTTTCCAGTGAAGCTTGGTCCATTTGTTTGAATGGGGGCACTTGCCCCACCACCAACTTCATTCTGCCTTCAACCAGGTCCCCACCCCCTTGCCTGTCTTTTTACACCCAGTGAAGACGGTGGCATAGCCTGTCCCCTTCCTCCCCCTTCATCTTGGTGTTGCCCCTTGCAGACTTGCCAGGAGAATGGAGTCATGGGAGAAATATTCAGCTCCACCTACTGGTTCTACCTACTGTTCGGTCTCCCTATAGGCCTCAATGGTCACCAGCCACCATTAAATTAGCCAGTCCTTCAATTTATGAACAAATCAGTTTGTATAAGGTGCTCTTTGACTCTGTTGTTCTGTCTGAATTTCTCCTCGTCGCGACTGACTGTGGGTTTTTGTTTTTTGCTTTCGACTGCATCTCTCTCTCTCTCTCACACACACACACACGCCCTTTGACACCCTGAAAAACGTAATAATAAAAACCTGCTTAAAATTCCAGCATGCTGTTCTCAAGACCTGTGAAAGTAACTGTGTGGGAAGTGAGAAAACCTCACTTGCCCCCAAAAGCTGATGTTTTAGTCAGCTTCGCTGCTCGTGCAAAGCACACCCCACCGTCCTCTGTTTGGAGTCTCGGGTCTGCCTTGTGTGAACAGAATGTGGTGCGGTGTGAGCAATGGGAATCCAAGTGGTGCAGCAGAGACTCTCTAACTCAGTGCAACTCACCTCCCTATATTCCTGTGCGGTGTAAGCCAAAGGGAGCCAGCAAGCAGCTGCCTTGTAAGGACAGATGAGGCTTTTATGTGTCCCGGGCTCAGAGCTGAGTCCAATATCTTGGCCCTAGAGGTGAGAAATGCAAACAGTTTACCGTTCTGTTATCTGCACTGGAGGTTTGTGTCTGAGTGGGAATAGGGTTGTAAGAAGGGCGTCATTTTCCATTCCGCCCTGTGCTCAATGCTTCCGGCGCCGTCTCCATTCCGCTGCAGTCCGTCTTCTGCCCGAAACCCACGCTGCTCACCTCACTGTCCACTATGGCGAAATGGCATAACTTGCGCCGTTAATTCTGTAAACGTTATACCGTTCCAACCCATTCATTCCAATACAAAGGAAACACAAAGCAAATGAGGATGGAAAGGAGCAGGGGACCTCAATCAATTGTGTATCATTTGTGAACTGAAAGCATCAGCATTGTGAATACCAGGGCAGGTTGATTTTGCGGATATGGGATGTATAAGCAAATGCTGTCCGTTTCAGCTCCTGTTTCCATTTTCCAGATCTCTGGGTGAGGAGCTGGTGGCTGGCCAGAGGTCCCAGCCAGCCTGGGACCAATCAGGGATCATAGAACTGTAGAGTTGGGAAGGGACCACAAGGGCCATCTAGTCCAACCCCCTGCAATGCAGGAATCGGGGGGGGGCATTCAGCCGAAAGAGCAGGAGGACTCTCAAGATAACTTCCTAGGAATTTGGGTTGGCTTTGATGACGACTTGATAAGCTCAGTGACCTACCGAGCTTTGAGAAACCCTGGTCTGTGTTGTAAGTTATCTAAAGGTAAAGGGACCCCTGACCATTAGGTCCAGTCGTGACCGACTCTGGGGTTGCGGCGCACATCTCGCTTTACTGGCCGAGGGAGCCGGCGTACAGCTTCCGGGTCATGTGGCCAGCATGCCTAAGCCGCTTCTGGTGAACCAGAGGAGCACACGGAAACGCGTTTACCTTCCCGCTGGAGTGGTGCCTATTGATCTACTTGCACTTTGACGTGCTTTCAAACTGCTAGGTTGGCAGGAGGAGGGACCGAGCAACGGGAGCTCACCCCGTCGCGGGGATTCGAACCGCCGACCTTCTGATCGGCAAGTCCTAGGCTCTGGTTTAACCCACATGCGTCCCTTGTAGATGCACATAATTCAGCCACTGTGTTGGAGAAAAACGTCCTGGATTTGATCATAGCCCAGGTGGGAATGCCCTGTACTCCATGCTGAGCTACATTACAAACACACACACTATGCAATGTGCGATACGAAAGAACATGATGAGATCCCTACTGGCTTTCAAGCCAGTTTCTCATCAGGTCCAGCAGTCTAGAATCCTAAAATTGCAGAGTTAGGAGGGTCCCCGAGGCTTCATCTGGTCCTGCCCCCCGCAACGCAGGGATCTCAACTATAGCATCCGCACTCAACTAGATCCCCCCAAGGGAAGCCTGTAAGCAGAACCTGAGAGCACAGCAGCGCGCTCTCCACCTTTTGATTCCTGGCAAGTAGCATTCAGGGCCATGAATTCCCCTGGCAGCGCAGGTAGAACACAGCCGTCCTGGCTTAGTAGCTGCTGATATTCTCCAAGAATTGAACTAATCTTTCTTTCTTATTTTTAAAATCCCACCTTGCTGGGCATCACTGCCTCTTGTGGGAGCAAAATCCATCCTTTCGCTGTGTACTAGGTGAAGAAGGTACCACTCTTCCTTTCTCCTGAATCTCCCAGGCTTGTAACAGACTTGCAAAAATATTCCCAGAAAAGTTATAGGGAGCAGCAGCCTTCGCCTTAAAAAAAAGGAAGAGAGTAAAAAAAAAAATAGAGGGAGAATAGGAGCGCCTGCCCACTGAATGGAAATCTTTCCAGGGCAGACCTGATGTACGTGGTTTTTTAGACGTTATCGCAGCTGCAGAGATGACATCGCTTAGCAGGGACAACCTGCGAGGCTCTGTATGTGTGTGTGTGAATGATCTATTCTAAATATGAAGGCGAAATCAGATTTTGTGGCCCTTTCCCATGGAACCGGTGCCGCTCCCACCACGTTGCTGAATCAGCGGGAAATATCGGGTCATTTCAAATGTTGTCTTAGCTGAGTCAGCCTTCTCCATCGCTGATAAGCACTATTTACACGTCTGGGATAACATTTGCAAGGCTTCATAGATTTGACAAGACTGAAAGGAGGGGTGTGTGTGTGTAAAAGGTATTGTGTTTCGCTCTTCTCCTTATTCATCCGCTGTGGGGCAATGACAGGAGAGAGGACTGTTTCCTTTCTTCCCTGCTGGGGGGCTGCCCAGAGGCATCTGATTGGCCACTGGAGGAAACAGGATGTTTGGACTTCAGGGATGTTGGGGGAGCTAAGTTTTGGCCTGCACTTTTTAAAGAGAGCAGGCTAGATTTGCAGTTCTTGGGCTGATATTATGTGGATTGGAACAGTGTTAGCCTTTGGCTTTCACCCTTCTCCAGATTTTTCAATACAGTTCTGGGCTCAAAAAATTGCATTGGTTTAAATGCATCCAAACCCCCCCCCCCCCAATTATTTTAGAATAAAATGCATATGGAAATACACGTTGTGAAATGTGCCCAGAAATGTCCATGCAGGGGCCAGGGGGGGCGAGACATTAAAAATACAAATATTGTGCATTAAAAGGAATCCACAGGTTGCTACAGCAAAGGAATGAACTGGACGTTTGAATGCATATGTCTGGAAGTGGCCCAGTCCACTTTCAGCCTTCTTATTGGCTAGATCAGTCTCCCCCAAATTGGTTCCTTCCAGATACTCTGTGTTCAAGGCTCTTGCTTCAGTTTCCTGGCACCTCTAGTTAAATGTATTAGGTAGCAGGAATTATAAGAAGGCGTTGCTTTCTGTTCCTGTATTTGCTGCCTGCAGCACGGTTGCCATTCCACTGCAGTTCATCCACTGCCAAAAACTGCATGAGTCATCTGCTGTAGGAAAATCACATAATTTGTGCAATTATGTACGTTTCATTGCCCTTACGGCCATTCCGCTGCTTGTAGTTTGGTGCTAAGGAAACACAATGCAAATACGAAAAAGAATGTTATTGGTTATGCTTGTGAACTGAAAGCAACAACAGCAAATTTCAATCATGTTTGCTGGATCAGTATTCTGTCCTGGATATGAAATGAATAAGTGAACATCGGCCGGAGCCTGTGACAGGTGGAACCAAATAATAGTAGCTTTGCCCTTATCTTGTTGAGTTCTGTGTGGATTAAGGAGGGCAGAAGTGGATAGCTAGTGTGTGTCCCCCAGCCCAGCCCCCACACTAGACTGGGCTGGTTGTAAATAAGAAGGCACTCAGGAGGGGGTTGGTTAAGGCAGACCAAGATTGACAGGGCAGTGCCCTAATGAACCAGCCCCCCTTGCAGTCAAAAATACCTTCCTTTGGGGCAAGTGAAACTATTTTTCTTAAAAGAAACTGCCCCACTAAAAGAACTTGTAAGAAAAGAGCCTGATCATTTTATCCCTCTTGCTTGAGAAGCTGTAAGTTCTGCCAAATCATTTACCTGTGGGAGAAATGGGAAGCAGGGCTTATTTCAGTAGCTTTGCTGAAGAACCAGCTCCATTAAGTGCTATTATCTTTTGAGATTCCTGCATTGCGCTGGGCTCGATTAGATGACCCTCGGAGACCCCTCCCAACTCTACAATTCTGTGATTCTAGAATTGCCTCCTTCTACTGAGTTGTTTCTACGCCCGCTGGTCCTTATAAGAACTACTGTTTAAGAGCTGGTGCCCGAGCTTGCGTTTTTCCTCTTCCCTCCCTGTCCTCTTTCCTTGCGTGCTATGCATTTCAGGTCATAAGCATGCAGGTAGGGGCTGTCCTTTTTAAAACGGGCAGCATGTAAGCCACCCTGGGAGTCCTTTCAGCCGAAGAGCCAGGTGCAAATGCTAATGACAATAATAACTACGTGTATTAATGGGTTACCGGTTAGATGTTTCCTGGTGCCGTTTGTGATCCTTTTCCCTCCTCTCCCTTGGCAGGTGAAACTTGTCCGTTATATTGGCACCCAGCTTCAGTGCAAGTTGAATGTCCCCCTGAATGACAGGACAGTGGAGCTGAACAGTTACCCGCGCTTCAGCGACTGGCTGTATCTCGTCAACGTGAGGAAAGACGTCGTTCAGGTAAGGTGGTGGGAACGTACGTCTGAGCTTCCTGGTCAGGATAATGGAGCCGTTTCGTTGTCTAAAATTCTCTCTGCGTCAGTGGCGTAGCGTGGGGGGTGCAGGGGGGGCCGGCCGCACCGGGCGCAACATCTGGGGTTAGAGGGTTAGGGGGCGCAAATCCACGGGTTCAAGGGTGCAAATTACTTGCCTTGCCCCAGGTGCTGACAACCCACGCTACACCACTGCTCTGCGTACCCTTGAATTTATTTATTTATTTTAAAATTAATGGTAGGCCTGTGGCCTGGGTACAGGTAGCGGCTGTTTTAGTCGCAGCCAGTAATGTGCCTCACTGCATGTAACACCAAACCCAGAAGTGACCTGAAAATGTCACGGAAGGGGACGGGGCCAGAACCGTGTCTTTGCAGACTTTTTCAGTGGTGTTTGAAATATATATACAATTTTACTTAAAGGTGTGATGCCTTGGAACGTAACACCCCCCCCCTAAATTGGGAGCCGCCTGTATTTTAAAAGATTTCCCCCCGTATTGGATAAATGTACACTGTACTACTTTGTGTGTTTAGTTAGAAGTAAGGCCCGTGTCTGCCCTATGCATTTAAAGCAGTATCATACTGCTTTAAGAGTCATTGCTTCCCCCAGGGAATCCTGGGAACTGTAGTTAAGGGAGCCGAGAGTGGTTAGAAGACCCGTATCCCCCCTCAAAAGAACCTACAGTTCCCAGAATTCCCTGGGAAGAAGTCTTGATTGTTAAACCACTCTGGCATTTAGAGCATTGTGAGGGGAATTACAGCTTCTGTGGGAACAAAATAAAATAAATAAAATTAAATTAAAAAATTCCTTCCAGTAGCACCTTAGACACCAACTAAGTTAGTTATTGGTATGAGCTTTCATGTGCATGCGCACTACTTTTATTTATTTTATTTTGTTTCGACTACGGCAGACCAACACGGCTACCTACCTGTAACTAGCTTCTGTGGGCTACGCCAGCTTTTCATGCCCCCCCCCGCAACACTTTCCCTCCGCTTCTCTCCTCTTCTGCAGTCAGACAGAATCTCCGCTGATGGAGATGATTCTCCCTAATATCTGCTTTGAAAACGGCCTCTGCACATGCTTGGGAGTTCTTGCTTTTCTCCAGCTAGTTTGAGCTGAAAGAGGAGACCCACCCAGTTCGTGACATTCCTCACTTAGCTCACCCAATCCACAGGCACTTTGGTTTATGAACTTAAGTTTTGTTCAGTCTTCTTTGATGCGGTGAATGAATTGTGACGTTATTGGTTTCCTATGAAAGCCCTGGAACAGGCTTGGAAATATTTTTTTGACCCAGCTCTGTCTAAAGGACGTTTTCTTTGTATCTGTCACCCTGAAGGCGTAAGACCTAACCATTGCATGCCGCTGCCACTTGCAACTTCCAAATTCCACCAGAGGGCTGAGATTTTTGCACGTAGATTTTCTCACTTATCATTGAACATGGCAGAACTTCTCTCTCTCTCTCTCTCTTTGCAGAGCTCTTTGGGCTTACTGCAAAAGCGAAATGTCTGTGTATATGTGAAATTCTTTAGATTAACCTTATCTTGAAGCTGCAGCAGGGATGATGTCACTTCCTTATCTCATGTGTCCTCCAACACGTCAGTCACGATTTTAATTCATTTTGTTACAGGGAGAACTAGAAAGCATGAGTAATGTTTTGGCCACCCAGGGATTCGATGGTCTCTCACAGTGATTTCCAGCTCTTAGGTGCTCCCTGCACTATGCATGTAAAACAGCCTTAAACAGTCATGGCTTCCCCCAGAGAATCCTGGGAACTGTAGTTTAAAGGTGCAAGAGAATTGGTAAAGGTAAAGGGACCCCTGACCATGAGGTCCAGTCACGCCAACTCTGGGGATGTGGCGCTCATCTCGCTTTACTGGCCAAGGGAGCCGGTGTACAGCTTCTGGGTCTTGTGGCCAGCATGACTAAGCCACTTTCTGGTGAACCAGAGCAGCGCATGGAAACGCCGTTTACCTTCCCGCTGGAGTGGTACCTATTTATCTACTTGCACTTTGACGTGCTTTCGAACTGCTAGGTTGGCAGGAGCAGGGACTGAGCAACGGGAGCTCACCCTATCACAGGGATTCTAACCCCCGACCTTCTGATCGGCAAGTCCTAGGCTCTGTGGTTTAACCCACAGCGCCACCCGTGTCCCTAAGAGAATTCTTAGGAGACCTCAATTCCCCTCACAGAGCTACAGTACCCAGAATTCCCTGGGAAGAGGGATTGACTATTAAACTGAGCTGGTGAGGGATTAGGGGTCTCTTCACAGTTCTCAGAACAAACTACAGTCCCCAGAATTCTTTGGGAGAAGCCATGATACTTCCTTAAATGAGTAGAGCATAGGTACCAACTCCCTGGGGCCCTGGGTGCCAGAGCACCCACAAAATTCCCCATGAAGGGTCCAGGTACCCCCAAATTTTGGTGCCAGGGCCATGCACACTGCGTGGCACCCACAACCCTAGGTGCCCACGGTTGCAGGGCCAAGTTGGCACTCCTGGCAGACAGAGCCTTAATTTGAAATTTGTCTGCGTGCCGAGTCTCAGGCCTGTTTTGAAGCTTGTGCCCTAAAACCCTTGTTCAAAATTCGTCACCGCCCGGTTGCAGCAGAATTGAAGCAATTTGCAGAGATTTTGGAGGGCTTTCTTTTTCATTGTGCGCAAGTTCCGTGGTCAAACTGTGGCAGGGAAAAACCATTCCTGGGGCTATAGTTAAACCCAGTTTGAGGAACCTTTTCCTGGCCGATGGGATGAGTTCCGCTTCCCAGCTTTCCCACAGCCTGATGGAACGAGGCAGCCTAATGGAATGCCTGCCTGTTACTTCGATTTAATTCCAGAAGGCTTCATAATGATATTTTAAAGGGCAATTCTTCCAAACTAGGGGGATGTTAACACCATGAAGGAAGACGGACACCTTTATCAATGTCAATTTCAGTGTTTGGGGTTGAGGGGGCTTGGTCAATATGCCCTAAGTGTGGGGTTGGGTTGGGGTGGGGAGATGTTGCCAAAGTTGTCGCTGCCTATGTGCTTTCTCTGCTCAAGGCAGCTGGAGGCTTGTGTTCCTCCTTCTTTTTGTTATCACAACAGAGAAACGAGGGGTGCTGTGTCACCTTCCCTCTGGTGGCGTGTGAGCTTTGGCAGTTGCTGGTGGGGGGGCGGCCCTCATTCTGCAATACTTGGGCCAGTAGTTTTCCATAGGGTTTGTCTGAAGTGGGTGAGTGTATCTCAGCTGTGATGTTGATGTAACACAGCATTGGGGGTTTCTAGAATTACTTAAGCCCCAAAACGAAAAATCCCCACCCCTAGAGTGTTTGTCAGTTTCACCAGAGATTTCAGTTCACTGCAATTGCAGAATGCAGAGGGAAAACACCGGTTCTGCGATGTCCAAGATGTTATCTCCCCTGCTTTGTCATTGCAGTTGTTTAAAATACAGTGGTACCTCGGGTTAAGTACTTAATTCGTTCCGGAGGTCCGTTCTCAACCTGAAACTGGTCTTAACCTGAGGTACCACTTTAGCTAATGGGGCATCCTGCTGCCGCTGTGCCGCCGGAGCACGATTTCTGTTCTCATCCTGAAGCAAAGTTCTTAAACTGAAGTACTGTTTCTGGGTTAGTGGAGTCTGTAACCTGAAGCGTATGTAACCTGAGGTACCACTGTAGTGGGAAGCAGGCCCAGCACAGGTGTTATATGCAAGGGGGTGAGATATTTAGCAAAAACAACAATAGTTGCAGCGTGAAGAGTTTCTGTTCAGGTGCCAGCCAACCCACTAGCTGTGCTCCATTCCGTTTCCCCTCTTCGTTTTCTCTTTCTGAATGTCGGCATTTCATGGTCACTCTGCCTGCGCAGCCATTGTGGTTCTCTCCCCCCCCCCCCCGTCTTCTGCCCAAGCTTTATGGTACTTCTGCAAACTTCAACTAGAAAAAGCTCTATCTAGCCTTGTCCTTTGGGTCTAAGTTTCTCCTTGCGGTGAGCCCTTTTTCTTTTCGGCAAGCATTAAAAAAGTGGCTTGTCCACCCGCATCCTGAAGTGGTACAGTCTCACCTTTGGACTGTACCACCTTAATCTGCTGCATGGATACATCCAGGCTGAGGCAGTTCTCACACATAAGCATGCTTTGAACGAATGTTTGTGGTGGGGCATGGGGTCGTGGGCATGGGGTCCTTTTAAGGTTTATAATTAATATATATGATCTAGTATTTACCGAAATGTAAATACAGAGGAAATGGGTAATCAAATGGTGTCCTCTACTATTGAAACTCACCCTATCTATTTATCCAGGCATGATTTTTTTAAACCCGCACTTTTATAAATATATCTAGTCTATTCCCTTCTCTGGACCCCCCAAAAACACTTTAGGTATTATGTTGCCAGATATTTTGGTCTGAGAAGGGGGCTGTTAACACAGACATCAAACAAGCCCCTATTTTTAAAATCTCGGAAAACGTCGTAGGATCTGAACTCCCCTCCACCTTCCGAACACAAACAAGCAGCAGGTCTCTCCCCACCGCCCACCTCCTCTCAGCCGATTTGCTCCCCTCCTTCTCTGCCAAATCCCAAAAATAAATCTGGCAGGCACTGGGGAGGCTGGAAAGCCCCAGGACCACCCCCCTTTTCAGAAATAGCCTGCCGGCTACAATTTAAAATATCTGCTGACTCCACCACATCGGGCAGAGAGAGGCTTGCCTTTTGCTGGGCTGGCTGGCTTTCCCCCTCCCCGATCTAGTCTGGTATTAATCTTGGGAAAACTCCAGTTTGTGGCTTGTTGATTATTATTTTTTTTAAACTCCCTTTTCATTTTTTGCTGCTGCTGCTAATTTGAAAATTCGAAAGCCTATGGTGGATTTTTTTTGTAAACAAAACAAAACAAGGCAAATGACAGCTTGTAAAATTCTGTAGTTTGGGGGGGTGGCGTGAAGAGATTACAGTGCGGTAACAATGCAGTGCTTGTGGAATTGGGCCACAGCAAGAAGTCCTGAAGACCTGAACGGGAGCCAGCCAGTCACGCTGCGGAGCGTGAGAGGCCTCGCCTGTCCCGAGACGGCGGTTCCTGAGGTGAGTTCAGAGAGTGTCTGCTGTGGTTTCTGCTACTGAAATCCGTATGTTTCTTTAAAAATAAATAAATACCACCTGGAGGAAAGAGGGAATGGTAGAGTGAGCTGGATGTGTGGAAGTGTGGAGGCTGTTAGGAGAAGAGGTGGCTGTTTGAACTCAGGGGCTACAAAGAACCGATCTACCCATTTCGCAGGAGGAAGCGGCAAGGTAGAATGAGGAAGGAGACGATTGGGCAACGTTAAGACTCTGGACTTAGTGGTCTCAACTGAGAGGGGTCCCCCCCCTTTCCCATACCCCTCCAACATTCCTCAGATGAAAATAGGGACATTTCTCATTCCCGCCCCCTGCCAATTGATCCTCCTCAGCCCCTTAATTTTGCCCCTCGCCGCAGGGCATTTCCACTATCACTATACCAACGGGGCACAGCCCTTGAGCAAACACCTCCATCCTGATTTTATTTCATGCTTTGGTAGGTTTGCAAACAGAAAAGCACTCACCAACAAATAAGTCTTAGGAAGGAGCAAGATTAGACGCTAACACACAAAGGCTTTCTTTTTTTAAACAAAAACAAACCCCTAGACTCCTTGCGCTCTTCTCTTCTCCCCCTTTCTTCCCACCCAGAGAGGCCCTGCCCTCCACCTGCCCCTCAAAGCCTCGCAGCCGAACCTCTCTTCCTGCTTGCCCGTCCTCCAGCAGCCGCTATGAACAGCCCTCATCCTGCTCCCCGAGCTCAGCTGCAGCGCTGGCAGGGGAAATGGGGATGTTCTGGGATCAAATCAGAAGCCGGAATGGCTTTCGTAATTCTGGGACCGTCCCTGGAAAAGGGGAAACTTGGAGGGTATGCCCTCTTGTTTTGTTAGATGTTTAGTACATTACGTGACTGACTTTGCTCTGCTAATTTTGTGAGGACCCCCCAAAGTCCAGCCTCAGTATAGACTATACCATGGGTAGGCAACCTAAGGCCCGGGGGCCGGATCCGGCCCAATCGCCTTCTAACTCTGGCCCGCGGACAGTCTGGGAATCAGCGTGTTTTTACATGAGTAGAATGTGTCCTTTTATTTAAAATGCACCTCCAGGTTATTTGTGGGGCCTTGCCTGGGGTTTTTACATGAGTAGAATGTGTGCTTTTACAGTGGTACCTCAGGTGACATACACTTCAGGATACATACACTTCAGGTTACAGACTCCGCTAATCCAGAAATAGTGCTTCAGGTTAAGAACTTTGCTTCAGGATGAGAACAGAAATCGGGCTCCAGAGGCGCGGCAGCAGCAGGAGGCCCCATTAGCTAAAGTGGTGCTTCAGGTTAAGAACAGTTTCAGGTTAAGTACAGACCTCCAGAACGGATTAAGTACTTAACCTGAGGTACCACTGTATTTAAAATGCATCTCCAGGTTATTTGTGGGGCCTGCCTGGTGTTTTTACATGAGTAGAATGTGTGCCTTTATTTAAAATGCATCTCTGGCTTATTTGTGAGGCATAGGAATTTGTTCATTTCCCCCCCCCCAAAAAAAAATAGTCTGCCCCCCCCAAGGTCTGAGGGACAGTGGACCGGCCCACTGCTGAAAATGTTTGCTGACCCCTGGACTATACTGAGCTAGATGGACCAGTGGTCTGGCTCCATATAAGGCACTTTCCTATATTCCCTTCTGTGGCTGGTTCCACCTGGGCTCTCTGGATTAGAGCTCCAGAATGGTGCTGATCACAGGGAGATCTGCCTTCAATATGCCACTTGAACGAAAAAACCCCCGAACCTCTGAGCAGTTAACAGAAATGTAAAATGCTTACTGTAAACATCTTTAAACGCTAGCTGGATTAGAATAATCAGAGCAAATTATTTATATGTACCTGTTTAAAGCAAAATAAAAGTTTTTTTAAAAAAAAGAATAATCAGAGCAGAGAAAGTTTAATAAAGTAAGAAGGAAGGTGAAAAGAAAAAGGGGTAAAGGAGCATTTTGGATATGCTTGTTGAATAGGAGAAATTTTAATGGACCACGGAAGGTGGGGAAAGGGAAGTCGCGGATAATGAGATGGTTTCAATAATTGTGTATTCGCTGCAAAATTGAAAACGATGAACAGAATGTTTTTAAAAAATCGAAAATTCTTGGTGGACGAAAATTTAAAAGCAAGTCTACCAGAGCATCCTACGAAAGTATGGTTAAAATCCATGGTAGCTAAAAAAAGAGATGAAGCACATGTCGGCCTTCCGTGTGTCTGGATCACCTTGCCTGTGCAAAAACGTTCTCGGCAGGTGCTGAAATAGTGCAGCAAAGGTGCTTGCTTCGTGTCAGCAGGCAGGGAAGTCCAACTTGCATACGGTGCCGCGCTAAAATATGGGTTGTTTCCAAGCGCAGGGCGAGTATTTTGAGGCACCTTTAACGGGGCCAGTCATGCAGATTGGAGCAGTCAAGTGGGCCCAGAATTGTAGGATCAGAAGGGACCACAAGGATCACCTGTCTAGTCCAACCCCCCACAATGCAGGAATCCTTTGGCGATCCTGCAAGTTAACTTTGCCTTAAGCTGTTAAGGGCTATGCATTCTAATCGTAGCAGCTTCAACACCAGGGTGCTGAGTGGCAGGTGGGCAGCCATGCTCGTTGCATCCTCCAAACCTGAGCTCGCGGTTGTATTTTTCCCAAGTGTTAAGCCAAGAGCAGGCCTCTCTTTCTGTCCTGGATAGTGGAGAGGCAGGTGGATAAAACCACCAGTGGCTATTAGACACAACTGCAATGGTTCTGCCTCCGCTGTTGAAGGTAGTACAGGCGTAAACCCCGCCCTTTATGTGCGATTGCCTTGCGCGCAACGTGCGGTGCTGGGAAATGAGTAAATAAATAGAATCAGACCAGGACAGGGGTCAGCAAACTTTTTCAGCAGGGGGCCGGTCCACTGTCTCTCAGATCTTGTGGGGGGCCAGACTACCGGTATATTTTGGAAAAAAATAATGAATGAATTCCTATGCCCCACAAATAACCCAGAGATGCATTTTAAATAAAAGCACACATTCTACTCATGTAAAAACACGCTGATTCCCGGACTGTCTGCGGGCTGGATTTAGAAGGCGATTGGGCTGGATCCGGCCCCCGGGCCTTAGTATGCCTACCCTTGGACCAGGAAATGGCGGGAAAGAGCCGGAGATTCCTTGTGGCTTGGAAGGAGTTCTGAATACTAGTTCCTGTAAATCACAAGCAGGGACAGCGCTGCTGTGCTCCGGTCCTGTTTTCAGGCTTCCCATAGGAGAGGCATTTATTTATTAAATTTATATACTGCTTTTTCATCTAAAGAGCTCAAGGCGGTGTGCAGGGTTCTTCTCCCCCACCCCATATTTTACTCTCACAACAACCCTGTGTGGTAGGCTAGCCCCAAGAGACCGTGACTGGCTTACGGTCACCCATTCAGCTTGACGGCTGGGCGAGGATTCAGACCATGGTTTCCCAGGTCCTTAGCCTGACACTCTAAACCAGTGTTTCCCAAAACTTGGGTCTCCAGCTGTTTTTGGACTACAATTCTCATCATCCCTGACCGCTAGTCCTGCTAGCTAGGGATGATGGGAGTTGTAGTCCAAAAGCAACCCAAGTTTGGGAAGCCCTGCTCTAAGCCATTACCCTACACTGGCATCTGGCTGAGAACAGGATGCTAGGTGGGCTTTTGGCCTGATCCTGCTCTCAATGTTCTTAAATAACGAAGAAAGCACTGCCAGGAACAAAACACCTTCCCTTTGGCAGTTTTCTCCTCCCTCAAATCCCTTCCTTCCCCTGCCTGTGTATGCATATTTGCGTGTGTGTGAGAGCGATGACAGATCTCAAACCAGTTTTTAGCAAGCTGCCTGGTTTCCAAGGCGTGCCTGAGCTGGCCCCGCTCTCTCCTAGCAGGGGTTCTCGTCAATCAAGTTTCCGTCTGTAGAGTTTGATTGCTGGGAGAGGCTGGGTGCGTTTTGTGGGGAGATCCTGACCCCGCAAAGAGACTCAGGTGGCCGGAGGGAATGTTTGAACAGGCTCCTGCTTTTCCTAGCTGGCTGTGAGTGCACCTTTAAAATGTGTGGATCGGTATACAAGTGCCATTTTCTGCACAACTTTGCTCTCTCTCTCTCGCTCGCTCTCTGCCTCCCCAGCCTCCTTGTATTTCTGCTTGTGGATTTGAGACTGCGCTGACGCAGTCCTGGTTTATTTCCCTCTTGTTTTGTTTTGTTTGTGGTGTTTGCGCTTCAGATCTAGCAAAAAGCCCCCCCCCCCTTTCTTCTTCTGAAAAAAACGTTCATGTGAAGACTGGCTTGTACTAGTGGGGGGAATCTATCCATTGCACAGGGGGGGTAGGGCTGGGCCAATCATGTCTTTTGGATCACGTGAAATAAGGGGGCCTCTGAGCTAGTTCAGAAAGTCTTCTGCCTGCTGCCCTAGCAACTGCAGCCTTTCTGCATTTCTGAGCTTAGCAGGGGAAAGGTTGATGCTTAAAGTATGACTCCCAGGAAGGGGTTGAACCTAAGGATTTCTCTCTTTTTTTTGTAACTAAGCATTGGTGCGCCTGTGTCTTGCAAGGAGGAGGGTATTTTTCTGTTGGGGTTGCGGAATCGGAGATAGGAGTAGGAGCAGCAGAAGTAAAATAAAAATGAATCCTGTTCTTTGGGCTGGCTTCATAGCCAAATAGGTCCTCCTCACCCTCCGGATGTCCCCGGATTTACAGAAGCTGTCTCAGTTTCTGATTTGAAACTGAGAATGCCCCGCTTTTCCTTAGGACATCCCTGGAGGAAGGGCATTCTGGGAGGCACAACCACAAAGAAGACCCCGCTTTCTTGTTGCTGCTAGATAACGCTCTCCAGGTCATGGAATTATACTGACAAGGCGTCCTCAAAAGATCTTGATGGTCTACTGCAGGCACCCCCAAACTTGGCCCTCCAGATGTTTTGGGACTACAACTCCCATCATCCCTAACAGGACCAGTCAGCAGGGGTGATGGGAATTGTAGTCCCAAAACATCTGGAGGGCAGAGTTTGGGGATGCCTGGTCTGCTGGGTCTGGGTGGAGTGTTACGCTTTAGGAAACCTGGTCCCAAGCTGTTCTGTGCGTTGTATGTTAACCACACCTTGAAGACGACTCTTGTCGTTGAGAGGCAGCCAGTCCAGTACCTTTGGCACTAATGTAATACAGTGGTACCTCGAGTTACAAACGCCTCAAGTTACAAGCACTTCAGGTTACAACCTCTGCTAACCTGGAAGAGTTAGCTGGAGTTGAGAACTTTGCCCCAGGAAGAGAACGGAAATTGTGTGCCAGCGGCGCAGTGGCAGCAAGAGGCCCCATTAGCGAAAGCACACCTCTAGTTAAGAACAGTTTCAGGTTAAGAACGAACCTCCGGAATGAATTAAGTTTGTAACTAGGGGTACCACTGTACATGGACAGTCAGATCTTCCCGTTAGTAACCCAGCCACTGAATTCTTCACCAGTTTCATCCTCTGCACCAACCTCAAGGGCAGACCTCCACAAAGTGGGCTACAGTAATCCAACCGTGAGGTTACTGGGGCATGAATCACAGTGGCTAAAATGCCGCTATCCAGAAAAGGGTGCTGTTGGTGCACCGACTGCTCTGGTAATCGGTTACTTGAAGCTAGGAGCACCCTCAAATGACGTACCTGTCTCCTTCAGGGGAAGGGCAAACCTGTTCCGAACAGGCAAGCTTCCCAATTCTTGGGAACCCCTCACAGTGTCTGCCTTATTGAGTAATTGCATTAACTTTGTGTGTGCTGGTGTTGTGCATCTTTCCTGATGCTGATGGTGGGGACCTATGGGTCTCCAGATGTTGCATCATTCGCCTCTGATCATTGGCCATGCTAATGGGAGTTAAGTGCAGTCACACCTGGAGGGCTGCTGGCCCCCCCCGCCTAAACACTTTAAAGTCTAGCAAGCTAAAGGGATAGTCCTTCCTGGAAGCCCATTCATAGAGCAGCTGCAAGGGCAAGCTAAGCGCTCACCTGATTTTCCCTTGGGGTTGAACGTGGGACCATCTTCAGACACAGCAGATGCTCTCCCACTGAGTCACTATTTATTCAAAATAAATAGACTTCAGTTGACACATTAAGCAGCCTCTCTACTTTCTTGTGTTTACAAGAAAGTCCAGCCGTGGGCTTTTTTTTTAAAAAAAAAGGGGAAATGAACACCCAGGGAGGCTGCAGTTTGCAGCCTGCTGATGAGATTATTTGTAGGCTATGAAAAATCCTCAAAATACCTCCTGAACTTCTTCAAATTCAAGGTAAGCACCACGAAACTCCACCCCCCCCAATGAGAATTCTTTTATAATTCTCTTTATCCTTTTGACCATTTTTCAGATGCAATTTCTTTTCTTGGTGATTGATGGAGAGAACAGTTGGGGGGAAAACCGGAGGAGAAATTTTCGGTACAATGCTAGTCTGAGCGTGGGATCCTCCTGGCTAGGTTTGACAGACTCCACATGGCAAGGAAAGAGGCAATTACTTTCCTGAGCATGCTGAGATGCTTTTGTTTTATTTTTTACTTGGAGGCGGTATGCCAGCCCCCTCTCCCTGTAGGCTAGACCTCACCATTGTGGAGGGTTATTGAAGGCAATACATGCTACTCAGTGCATGCTTAAAACTATGGAACTCTCTCCTGCAGTGATGGGCACCAACTTAGATGGCTTTGAAAGAGGATTGGACAGATTCATGCCGGAGAAGGCTTTCCATGGCTACCAGGCATGATGGCTGTGCTCCTCTGCCACCCAAGTTGGAGAACATAATGATTCTGAATACCAGGAGGGGAGAGGGCTCTTGTGCTCTGGTCCTCCTTGCAGGTTTCTTGGGCGGATCTGGTTGGCAACTGTGAGAACAGGATGCTGGGCTGCAGGGGCCATTGGGAGGATCCACCAGGGCTTATCTTATGTCCTTATTTTCTCCCACTGGTTGCTGTATCCTTCATGGTTTGTTTGTTTTTATCCATTGTTGTTTTACACCATGGCGATCCTGCAAGCCTACTTACTGCATCGTTGTATGAAAACAGCATTTTAGGAACATGCCCGTCAGGCAGCGAATTCCTTACTTGGGAACTCCCCTGTGTCTGGTACTTTGATTAGGTGTTACCTATGGGCTTTCAGACATACCTTCGTAATCATAAGGACCAGAAACTTGCTTTTAGAAGATTCTTAAGAAACTGGATCCTGCAGCCAGTACCATGCACCACACAGCTTTTTAAAGCAACTGCTCATCCTCCCAGTACGCATGCAGCCCTGCCTCAGATATAATGGTAAAATATCAAGGTGTTCTTCTGTAGCCTCACACCGATTATTGTGGGACATACGGTTTGGTCTACTCCTCACTGGTGCATTTAGGTAATTTTGGGCTGTGGACTCAATGGTCTTATGCCCCACACACCTCAAGCCAGGATGGGGCATCTACCTGGCTCTTGGGACCATGCCCCCTACCATCCATGTCCCCTCTCCCCTGGCCATGCCCTGGCCTTGCTGCACACCATTATTTAGTGTTTTTGGAATGTGCCCTCGATCTCTGATATTGCCTCTTTGCTTGCCTGGATGGAGAAGAGAGATGGGGGGGGGACCCTGGAAATGAGGTGAGACCCTGGAGAATGGCTGCCAGTCCGTGTAGACCAGGGGTCAGCAACCTTTTTCAGCTGTGGGCCGGTCCACCGTCCCTTAGACCATGTGGTGGGCCGGACTATATTTTGAAGGAAAAAAATGAACAAATTCCTATGCCCCACAAATAACCCAGAGATGCATTTTAAATAAAAGGACACATTCTACTCAGGTAAAAACATGCTGATTCCCGGACCGTCCGCAGGCTGGATTTAGAAGTCGATTGGGCCGGATCCGGCCCACAGGCCTTAGGTTGCCTACCCCTGGTGTAGACAGTACTGCATTAGATGGACCAGTTCCCCAGTCTCCTAAAATGAGGTTCTAAATGCCCAGAGGCACTGAGTGAGTGCCTGGATTTGGGGGCAGGGGTTGTTGCGATGAGGAGATTCTGCTCACTGAGACCTAGCCACTTGAGAGCTTAACCTTTCTGGAATGCCCTCCCAGCAGATAAAATGGGGGGCGGGCGCAGCCCCTTTTGTTGCACGTGGTATTTCTAATATAGCGTGTTTTCCCAGCAAATCCTCCTAGGAATGAGCTCAGAGATCAAGTCTAGTTTTTAGTTTATTTTTGTCTCTTGGAACTTATTTTAAGATCCTGCTTAAACTAGTGACCAGCGGTTTCTTTATTGCGTTGGCGGGAGGTGGGGGGGCAGACACGGAGATGAATCATATTGGGCTAATCTCCCAAGGATGCTGTGGAGCAGTTTGTGTGTGTCTCTCTCTGTGTGTGTTTTAAATGTTAATCTGTCACATATGTACAGTGTGTGAGAGTGGCTCTTTTAAAGAGAGCCTCTTTATTTGTTCCATTACAGCCACACTGGGTTTAGCTGTGTGTGTGTGTGTGTGTGTGTGTGTGTGTGTGTGAGAGAGAGAGAGAGAGAGAGAGAGAGAGAGAGAGAGAGAATAAATAAATGAGAGAGAATATGCATGCACCCACATTGCATGTCGTGAGGGCTGGCAGCAGGCTTTGAAAATCCTGTCTGAGCTCTTCCAATTCAAGGTCGTTGGGATTGTTTAAATATAATCTCCTTATACTTTTTTCCTACAACTCGCCATTCCGGTGTTCTAAAATTAAATTCCAGGCGAGGGACTACAAGCCCCGGGGGGGGGGGAATCTCAGACCGAGGCTGTGCACGGACCACACATTTAAAGGCACATGACTTCCTCCAGAGAATCCTGGGAAACCGTAATTTTTTTGCCTTACTGAACCACAATTCCCAACAGCCTTAACAAACTTCTGTGTGCACACCATACATTTAAGGAATGTGGCTTCCCTCAAATAATCCTTTAGAACTGTAGTTTGCCCCTCACAGAGTTACAGTTCCCGGCACCCTTAACAAACTACTGTGTATGCACTGTACAGTGGTACCTCGGGTTACATATGCTTCAGGTTACATACGCTTCAGGTTACAGACTCCGCTAACCCAGAAATATTACCTCAGGTTAAGAACTTTGCTTTAGGATGAGAACAGAAATCGTGCTCTGGCAGCGCGGCGGCAGCAGCAGCAGCAGGAGACCCCATAGGCTAAAGTGGTGCTTTAAGTTAAGCACTTAACCTGAGGTACATTTGAAACCCATGGCTTCCCCCAGAGAATCCTGGGAACTGTAGTTTACTTCTCGCAGAGCTACAGTTCCCAGCACCCTTAACAAACTGCAGGATTGTTAAGAAGAAGTAAAAAACAAAAACAGGGAAGAAATCCCAAATATCAGGGAGGAGGGTGGATAGGCAGAACCCTTTTCCTTGATACATTAGATGTCTGCGTGCAGGGAATGTTTTTGAGAGGAGGAGTCTTCCCTGACTAGGCCCCTCCTGCACCCTGAAGCTGTTCAGTCTTCCTGTTTTCCACCTTGGTATAAACTAGGCCTCAGCACTGATTGTGAAGTTGGCGCGTTCAGCTGATCGCCCGCTAATAATAGCTCGCTTTAGTTCGAACGTGTGCCGGGGGGGGGGAGGCATTCCTGCCTGCTGCCGCCCCAAGCTCTGTGTATCCTTCAGCCCTTTAATCCTGCCCTGTGGATCCCTCCACCTTGTGCCTGCTCCTGCCACAGCCCCCCCCCCCCCGGCAAGGCTTTGAATGTCTTAAAGCAGCCTGCCACGTGCAGAATGAGGCCTATTACGGAGCCAGATCTCCCCAGGTTTTCCGACAGCCTCAGCAGGATTCAGTTCCGACAAACAAATCTCCACCATCAGCCCCAACCCGCTTTCTTTGCTAGTTTGGGTCGAATGGCATGTTGCATTAACCACACGTTTCACTGCAAGCAGCACCTTTGAGGGCAACTGTGGAAGCCGGAGATTGGAGGTGGGTTTTGGGCAGTGTGCTGGCGGAGGAAAACCACATGCTTGTACTTTGCCAGAGGCACCCTTAAACCTGGATGTAATGGGAAACTTGTAATGTGGAAAGTTGTGGCGGCGCTTAAGAGCAGGAGTGTGGCGAGCGAAGAAGATACTGGCCCTGGAAACCTGGATAAAATGCACTCTAGTCTTGGAATCTTTGATGGACGCTGCCTTCATTCTAAAAGTTGCTTTCCACCATAATGAGGACTGCATGCTTAGCTTGTTTATCAAAAGTCGATGTTTCGATAGTCAGGGATTCGGTGGGTATCTCAGGGCTTCCTTTTGTGCATTGTGTCATTTGTAAAAATGCAAAGAAACTTAATCTGCAGATTGCATATTTTTTAGACAAAATGTTCCTTAGGACTGTTCTCTCTTGCACACGTGTGCCTGCCGCACTTGCTCGCATGCGCTCCATTTGTATGGTAGCAGCTTTTCTTTGGGATCTGGGTGTGAGCCAGCCCGTTGGTGAGAATTAACAGCGTGTTCCGGAACCCAATTCAGACACCAGATTATGTGCGAAGACGGCAGAATAAAAGAGGGAGGATGCTGCTTTGCCCAGCTTGATAATGATAATAAACAGGCTAGATTGTGCCTGCTGTCAGGGGTACGAGCTATTGATGGCATTTCTCATACAAGGACCCCAAAGGCACTTGTGATGTGACTGTTCTTGGTTGCACCTTTGTGGAGATTCAATAGTGTGTTCTGTTTGGGGAAATTCTGATGAAAATAGATGGTTTCAGAACACGTCTTTTTGGTGCCATTTCCCTTCCCACCTGTCCTTGGCTTTGCTTGTCCACAATGATTTTTAGTCTGTTTGTTTTTGGCAACCTCCAGTGCCCCCCCCCCCAACATTGTGACTACACCACAACATCCTTAGTGTCCAAAAAGCAAAGCACCGCAGCCAGTTGGATGAAACGGGAGTTTGGGCAAATGAGGGCTGCTGAGGGGAAGTGACCGCAGAGGCAAAAAAGGGGAAATGGTGCAGAGAAGAAGAGAAGAGTTTGGATCTGATATCCCACTTTATCACTACCCGAAGGAGTCTCAAAGCGGCTAACATTCTCTTTTCCCTTCCTCCCCCACAAGAAACACTCTGTGAGGTGAGTGGGGCTGAGAGACTTCAGAGAAGTGTGACTGGCCCAAGGTCACCCAGCAGCTGCCTGTGGAGGAGCGGGGAATCGAACCCGGTTCACCAGATTACGAGACTACCGCTCTTAACCACTACACCTCACTAGCTCTACACTAGTAGCAGTTGCTGCCAGGGAAGCAAAAAGGTCCCAAAGAGCACTAAGCATCTAAATATTTGGCAAGGCGTTCCATTTTCAGTAATTTGTTTGGCTGCCTTGAATGCTGTTACACAGGCGATACCCTCCCCCTACTTTTAGTGGTTAGGTGGTCTCCTGTTCTCCTCATGGAACTACAGTTCCCAGAGTGGTTTCACAGTCAATTCTCTGGGAATTGTAGTTCTCTGAGGGAATTAGGGATCTCCTAACAACTCTCTGAACCTTTATCAAACAGCATTCCCCGGGATTCTCTGGGGGGGAGCCATAGCTGTCTAAAGTGGTATGATACTGCCTTAAATGTGTAGTGTAGATGAGGCCTCGGCTGGTTTACTCTATGTATGATTGGATCAGGGCCCAAAAACAGGGTTTCCCAAACTTGGATCTCCAGCTGTTTTTGGACCATCACCCTTAACTAGCAGAACCAGTGGTCAGGGATGATGGGAACTGTAGTCCAAAAACAGCTGGGGAGTCAGGTTTGGGAAACCCTGGCCTAAAATTACGCTTCAGCCTGGTTAGAATAATATAGACTTCTGGCTAAGTGTTGTGCCTTGACCCAAGGGCTAGGAAGAGTCAGGACTCCCAGTTGGTATAGGCAGGGTCAGCACCTATAGCCATTTTGGTGTCCCCATTATGCCCTTGAATGCTGTTGTTATTATTATTTATTCAATTCCTATGCCTCCTTTTATCTGAAGATCACAGGGTGGTTTTGTGTTGAGGCATTGTGTGTGGGGAAAATGGCTTCCCTCAGCAACAGCGCAGCAGGCCTTGGGGCCTACATATATAATGTAGACGCATGGTTTTGGCTGTCCGGGATCACCTGAGCCTAGAACCAGGAGGATTCTTATGCTCCATCCGCACTATGCATCTAAAGCCCTATTATGCCGCTTTAACTGTCATGGCTTCCCCCAGAGAATCCTGGGAACTGTAGTCAGGGGGTTATAGATATGTGGGGTGGTGGTAAACTACAGTTCCCAGGATTCCTTGGGGGACAGCCATGATGGCTGGTGTGGTACGGCATTGCTTTACATGTATGGTGGAGATGAGGCCTGAGTTGTGTTTGACGTCCCAACGTTGAACCTTCCCACAGTCTCCATGTCTGACCTATGGGCTCTCTTGCTGTGTGGATTGGGGAACCGGTCCCTGCCCCTTGGAGTCAGCTGGTTCAAGTCTGCCCTGCCTGACGGTGACGCCACCCCAAGTTTCATTTGCGCTCATGTTAAGATGTTTGTTTCGGGAAAAGAGGAGGGAGGGAAGGAAGGAGGAAATGGATTGGAAGCATTCCTAAAAGAAGCAGTTGTCTCGTGCAAGTACATGCTAACTCTGTCCTTATATCATCTGGTGTCGGAACGAGCTTCCGGAACACTCAGCAACTCTCTCGCTTCGTGACTTGGATTCCAGCCTGGTTTTTTAAGTTATCAAACTCTCTTGTTTCTTTTCTTCCCAGCATGCCTCTTGCTTGCATGTGGAGAATCTTCTTCCTCCCTCTTGTCTTCTGTTCTTGGTCTTGGGGGTCCAAAGATTGTCTCTTCAGAAGCTGGCATTGCGTAGGGCAAGAGTGGGGAACCTCTATTCTTCCTGATGTCACTGTACTACAACTCCCATCAGCTGCAGCTAGCAGGGATAGTGGCCAGGGAGTTGTAGTTCAGGGCAACAGGTTTTCCCCATCCCTTAGAGCAGCCTTTCTCAACCTGTGGGTCCCCAGATGTTGTTGAACTACAATTCCCATCACCCCTAGCTAGCAAGGCCAGAGCTCAGGGTGGATGGGAGTTGTAGTCCAACAACATCTGGGGACCCACAGGTTGAGAACTGCTGCCTTAGAGGGTCAAACTAGGACCAGGGAGGATGAGCTTGAATCTCTTCCAGACCATGATTCTTGCTAGGTGACCTTGGTCCCATCTCTTTCACCCTGTGGAAAATTTGGAAGACAAAGTTTATTGTTGAAAAACATATGGCAGTGAAGGGGCAATGGTGGCTGGGCTATAATTCCCATTGGCCCCTGCTAGCACGGCTAATGGCCAGGGATGATGGGAGTTGTAGTCCAGTAACGGATGTTCCTAACCCCCGGTGCAGGGGCCAAGAGTTTGCGTTATGAATCAGGACATCCCTCGTTTAAATCTCATGTCTGTTATAGACTCACTAGATGCCCTTTGGCAAGTCATTCTCTTTCTCAGCCTCGGCCCTCTCCCACAATATGAGGGATACTAATACTGACTTCACTTACTGTGGGATGCATAATATCATAAGAATAGGATAGGAAGATGGGGGGAAGCGGAGGTGGGGGTGGCAGAGAAATAAAAGGGGGTGTCCTGTTCACTCTGGCCTCTGGCTCTAGCCCTACTTACTGCTGTTATGTAGACTCTTGACAGCTTGCACATGAGAAAATGCAGTCCTCAGTGGCCAAAATATCCCATGCGCCCACTTTCCAGTGTTGTTTGCTAACCATGCCAGTTGCAGGGTTCTGTCTGTGAGTCTCTTTTGTACTCTCGAAGGCACTCACTTGTTTGCCCTCTCCCTCTGAGCTCAGTCCACATTAGCACCTTTGTGGCTGTGCACATGCTCAGAGACGGGAGGTGAATGCAGGCAGCAACGTCAGAAAGGGTGGTCCCTCCTGCAAGGGCGTGGGCCTCAGCAGCTGCCCAGTGATGGCTACTCCTGGCACCAGCACCAGCCCCATTTGCAAGGGCTGAGGTTAAGCATCCAAGTCGGTTGCCCCAGCCGCTTCAGGTGGCAAATGATGCTGAGCTTTTGCAGTATCTTCTGGACCTGTGTACGCGTAAGTGCAATGCTTGGGCGGGCAGTTCTTTGTATATATTTTGGCACAGATGCCACTCCAGGAAAGGCCGGTCATTACTTACAGGGAGAGTACAGTGATGGTTGGGCGCAAGTCACAGCCAGCTTTTCCCGCATCTGCCTCGTCACTCTTTCAAAGCCGGGAGCGAGTGACTGGACCGTCCAGTCAGAAACAAATTTCTCGTTGTTCCTTTGTTCAACCTTGTTAAAACACACATACTCAAAACAAGGCAACACTCTAGCCAAAGCAGCTGTTGCTTGTCACCAAATGAGCCACACCAGGGACCAAGCTCCTGACTGTGTTCCTTGACTCAGCAATCTGCCTGAGCACGTCACAACCACATAGCGTGATTAATTCATTCCCCAAATAGGAGGAGGGTAGGCAGGGGTGGAGAAAGGACTCCATCTTGCTGCAAAAGTTTCCTGAACAAATAAATGACAGAGCTTATAAAATTCACACACACAAACCACTGCTCTTTCTTGCAGAGGATACCGGAGGAGTTGACCCTCGATGCCTTACTGGAAATGGATGAGTCGAAAGTGAAAGACACCATGAAGAGGTGCGGGGCCAGCGCTGAGGAATGCTCCCGGCTCAACGGGGCTCTCGCCTGCTTGCGGAAAGTGACCCGCACAGGTAAGAAGGCTTCCTGTGCTGCTCCTGGAGGCTAGCGGGTCCTCCAGTGGTAGATCTCTATTTCAGTAAGCAATAGGCAGTGTTGCTGCTAGAAACTGGTAGGGTGGAAGACAAGGAGCCCAACAGCAGGTGGCAGCAGAGGCAATGACAGTTACTTTGTGGTCTGCCTATTGCGATCTATCGTAAGAGCCTTGCTAGATCAGACCAGAGGTCTATGGTCTATCTAGCCCTGTATCCCAGTGGGCAGCCAGGCACAGATGCATGCCATACATTTAAAGCACATTCAACGCACTTTGAAAGCGTGCACGTCCCCCCCCCAGAAGCCCAGGAACTGTAGTTTTCATCCCTTACAGAGCTATAATTCCCAGCACTCTGAACAAACTGCTGCTTTTGTTTGGGGGAAGCCGTGTGGTTTAATTGTACACCAGGTGTGCTTTGAATGTGTGGCATGGGAGGAGGATGTATCAGAAGCTGGAGAGGTAACAGGACTTAGTGAGCAGGAAGAGGCTGGGGTAGAGAGCAGTCCAGAGGCAGAGGGAGAAGCAGAGGCTGGAAAGGGGGGGAGAGGCAGAGATGAAGCAGGCTGCTGAAGAAGCCAGGGGCTCACCCCTCCTGCTGCAACCAGCCCCCTCCCTCCCCCAGTCTCCCAGAACCTGCAGAGCTATGAAGAGCGCGGAGCAGAGACAGAAAAGGCGAAGGAGCCTCAGATTGCTTGGGAAGGACCTGGCTGAGGAGGAGCCTTAGAGAGCGGTGGGAAGGTGGGGACCTTCAGTCCACACAACCGCGTCATTGGGGCAAGAGCTTTGGGGAAGAGTTGCCATGCCCACTAGGCCTGAGCTGTTTTATTTCCTTGAACCAAGAGTTAACTTCACTGATGCCTTGTGAGTTATTCTGCCTTGATAGCAGGGTGTGAGAGCAATAATCCTCCCTTGCTGCTGTTCGCCAGTTGATCAGCTCCTGATTCTGGACATAGGAATCAGCCACCATGACTTGCAGCTAGTGGGCACCTGCCATGATGATGATGATGATGATGATGATGATGAATTTATTATTTGTACCCCGCCCATCTGGCTAGGCTTCCCCAGCTACTCTGGGCGGCTTCCTACAAAGATTAAAAATAAGATCCCTTTTCTTAAAGCCATCTAATTGCGATCTCCTTCCCATGTGCAGGTGGAGAGTACAAAGACGACCTGGTGTGGAATCTGCCGGACACGCGCCGTGAAGCCAGCTTGATGCCCCCCTCCGAACTTTCCCCCTGCCCCACCTCGCTCACGTGGTCTCACGGCAGCTTGACGTCCCTGAAGGGGAACGGCCCGCAGGCCCGCTCCGTCTCCACGTCCACGCTCCTGTCCTCCTCAGACCAAGGCCCCCCCGGCAGCGCCGACAGCCTCTTGGAGTCATTTGCTTTCCCCACCCACTGCGGGAGGCGGAACCTCAGGACTCCCCACAGCATCACCATCACGCCCCCCACGACGCCCCAGCTCAAGAGGGGGAAGCCGCCACGGACTCCCCCACCGCCCAGCCGGAAGGTTTTCCAGCTGCTCCCCAACTTCCCCACCCTCACGAGGAGCAAATCCCACGAATCTCAGCTTGGCAACAGGATCGATGAAGTCCCTCCTATGAAGTGAGTATCCTTCTCCTCCCGCTGCATTGTGGTCTTACTGTCACGCAAGGGTTGCCATTTTGACGAGGCTCTGCCTTACACAGAGTTGAACCCTCGGTTCGTTTTAGCACAATTACTATCCTTTTTTAAAAAAAAAATTGTTTAACAGGATCTGTGTACTGCTTCCTCATAATTTGAAACCTCAGAGGTGTTTACATTAAGATTATCAGTCAAAAAGAAGGTAGCATGAAATTTCCCCAACATAAAACCAGCAGCTTAAAAAAATAATCGAATTACATATGGAAACATGCCAGATTTACTGTGTCTGGGTATGTTTGCTTAAATATAATGTTCAGCACGTGCTGAAAACTGTACAGGTGGTGACCATTTTGTGTGGGGGTTCTGTTCCGGTGCCCCGCCCCCGCACGCATCGGCAGAGTGTGCATAAGCCTGCGCCGCCCCCATTACTCCCTCTCCCGGGTCCAAAAGGACTTGTGTGTCAGTGGTCATGTGTCAATTGGATGCACACAAAATGGTTGCCACCTGTACAGCAAAGGCACCTGCTTAATATCAATGGACAGGGAGTTCCAAAGTGTAGGTACGGTTGCATTGAAGAATCGATTCCTTGCAAGTGCAAGACAGGCATTGTGTGGTGTTTGTAAAAGTGTCTGTTTCACAGATAAAATTGGCCAAATGGATATACACATATATATGGGGTGATGATATCTTTCAGGTAAATGGTTCTAAACTGGTTCCTCTTGCTGCAAGTATTGCAACGGCACTAGAAAACCAGCTCTTGCCACCCCCATTTTACAAATCAAGGAAATAGAGGCTGAGTTGAGCACTGGCCTGCAGTTGTATGACCTAAGGCCACCTCTCTAAAAAGAGATTTGGACTGAAACCCAAAACACACCTATTAACACCCCCTCCTCTCAACAGATTGAATTTTTCTGTTTTATTTTTTTGTTCATTTAATAACATTTATATACTACTTAATTGGAAAAAAAACCCAAAAAACCAAGAACCTCTAAGCCAGCCTTTCTCAACCTGTGGGTCCCCAGATGTTGTTGAACTATAACTCCCATCACAACCAGCTAGCAAGGCCAGAGCTCAGGGATGATGGGAGTTGTAGTCCAACAACATCTGGGGTCCCACAGGTTGAGAACTGCTGCGAGTCAACAAGTCATATTGGCTTCTTGGAACTAATGCCAAAAATACTGCAAATGAAGCCCAAAGGTGCATTAGTATCAGGAGGGCTGCATTGCTTTGGTTCTGACGATTTGGGAGGAGCCCTAGCAAAATAGAGTAGCATTTGCTTTGCTTGCAGAAGGTCCCAGGTTTCATCTCCAGCATCCGCAAGAAGGGCTGTCCGAAAACTTGGAGAGACTCTGCTGATAAGTGCACAGCCGTGTTCTTCAGTGCTGGGTGTTGTTTAGACATTTGGCTAAGTTGGCAGTGGATGATGTGGGTGGCAATCCCAAGGATGTATAGGGAACCCAACACTGAAGAACACTAATGTAGAAATACCAGACCAATGGTCTTGCTAATTTTGTTTTATTGCATTTCATAGTATCATAGAGTTCTAGAGTTGGAAGGGACCCCAAGGGTCATCTAGCCCTACCCCCTGCAATGATGGAATCTACTTCACCTTTTTTTATCCAAGGAGCTCAAGGTGGTGTACATGGTTCTCTCCCTCCTCATTTAATCCTCACAACAACCTTGTGAGGTAGCCTAGGCCAAAAAGCAGTGACTGGCCCTGGGTCACCCTAGTGAACCTGATGGCTGAGGAGGGATTTGAACCCTGGTCTTTCAGGTCTTGGTCCAATACTCTTAACCACTACGGTAAAGGTAAAAGGATCCCTGACCATTAGGTCCAGTCGTGGCCGACTCTGAGGTTGCGGCGCTCATCTCGCTTTATTGACGAGGGAGCCAGCATACAGCTTCCGGGTCAGCATGACTAAACTGCTTCTGCAGAACCAGAGCAGCACACAGAAACACCGTTTACCTTCCCGCCGGAGCAGTACCTATTTAACTACTTGCACTTTGATGTGCTTTTGAACTGCTAGGTTGGCAGGAGCAGGGACCGAGGAACGGGAGCTCACCCCGTCGCGGGGATTCAAACTGCCGACCTTCTGAACAGCAAGGCCTAGGCTCTGTGGTTTAACCCACAGCACTACCCATGTCCCTTATCATATACTGTGTCTCATATAAGGTATATGGCAGCTTTGTGGTACCTCGGGTTACATACGCTTTGTGGTACCTCGGGTTACATACGCTTCAGGTTACATACGCTTCAGGTTACAGACTCTGCTAACCCAGAAATAGTACTTCGGGTTAAGAACTTTGCTTCAGGATGAGAACAGAAATCGTGCTCTGGCGGCACGGCGGCAGTGGGAGGCCCCATTAGCTAAAGCGGTGCTTCAGGTTAAGAACAGTTTCATGTTAAGAACGGACCTCCGGAACGAATTAAGTACTTAACCCGAGGTACTACTGTATCTTTAATATATGCCTATGGCTCAAGTCTAATCCCCTGTTTGTTTGTTTCTTTCTTTCTCTCTCTCTCTCTCTTTTAGATTCGGTAAGAGAGGCATTCTTTTGGCAACCTTCTCGCCATCGGTGGAGTGGGGGGTGAAAAAAACATGACTTCCATAGGTTTGGAGGGTAGCCTTTCGCACAACCTTCTGCTTGCCTGCATCTTGCGCATTCTTCAGAACAGTAGGCCCAAACACTCACTCTGCTGCAATTTCAAGAATCCTCTGGGAAGAGGGGTTGGCTGTTGAACCGCTCTGTGAGGGGAATGTGAGATTGTCTAACATCTTCTCAGCACCCTGAGCAAATTGCAGTTCCTGAGTCTCTTCTTTGGGGGGGAGGGAGACGTGTCTGTTAGAGTGGCATCATGGTGCTTTAAATCTGTGGTGTGAATGTGGCCCTGGAACACCACAGGTCGTCTGTCCCCGTCCTTGTTTTGAACATTCAGGCCTGCTCCCATTGTGTCTAGTCTGGGTTGGCTCTTTATAGGGATGGGTTGTTTTAAAATAGTTGTTTAAAAAAGAAACTGCGTCATGCATGAAAGCTTGGTTTAGTGGTGTGGCTGGGCTGAGTGCGAGGTGTGAACGATGACTCATTCTGAGCATGTGAGGAAATTCCAGTGGCAGATAATTTTTACGATTCTTTTGTTCTGCTGCCTTTACTTCCTTTGCCTCTACTGACACGTTGTGTGATGAACCCTAGCAGGTGTGTGGGGCCTTTTAGTCCAGCAGATGTTGCCAAACTACAACTCCCAACAGCCGCAGGCACTATGGCCAGTGGCCAGGGAAAACAGGAGTTCAGTAACGTCTCGGGGGCCAAAATTCCCCACTCCTGATCTTACCTTTTGCTTTGTTTTAGATTTTTAGCAAACTAAGTGCTACTAAGAGTTCCTTCATTTTGTTGGGTCTGCTCTTGAGTAGAACATCCAAAGGCCAATAGCAGATACAAATACTGTATCTATCCACCTAGAGTAGAGCTTATTTGGATAGAAACACCCTAACTGTGCTCTGGAGATCCTCTGACTGCCCCCATCTAAAATCCTACATTCTGTGCTGAAGGTTGCGGGAGACGGACAGCGAATTAGGTGCTCAAAATAAAAGGGCACATTTATTTTTCTACATGGTGTCAGGCTCTAGAGAATTTTAGGTAACAGTGAAAGGGTAGAAAAGACGGCAGTGGAGGAGAATGAGGGTGTTACCTGGTCCTTACCTTGTGATGTCAGAAAATCCCATTGGAGATGGAGACGGGAGCAGAAATTGCAGCAATTTGTACGTTCATCAAAGGCCAGGAGTGGAAATCGCACAAGCAAATATGCGTAGCACCCACTCTTCTTGTGGAGCTTTTTTTAGTTTGCAAATGTTACATCATAAAACCTTATTCTATTTGCTGCATATTTTTTACATTACCCTCGTGCTGAAATACACCGAAATTGATTGTCTAATTTATTATGTTAGTTTCAGCCATGGGACGAAAATTTCTGCCTCTAGTGTCTATGCAGTTAAACGGAATAATTAAGGGGGCCTCTGTCCCCCATATCTGTCACAAACACCTTCTGCCCACCTGCCTGCTAGGGTATGTCTCTCCTCCCCACCAAAAAAAATGCAATTCTGATGAAAAGAGGAGACACAGAGGGAGAGTTTGTTCCTTGCGTATTCTCATGGTTTCTTTGGGTGCCTTGTGTGGAAATATGTTTCCTTTCTTATCTCAGTTATTCTTGTGATAAGAAATACAAGCTCTGTGTGTGTTAGACCGAGAAGAAGGGGCCAGCCCAGAGACCCACACTGGGTCTCGCCTCTGATGTTGCGGTTCCCCAATCTTGTTTTAAAAGGCATCTAGGCTGAACGTCGAAATGCTTCTATACGTGAAGGACAGTGGGGTTTATGTGGTGAATTTATGTCGCTTTGCACTGAAACCAAGTTTTTCTGTGCTGTTTCAACACCTGGGGCCACGACTGCAGGCATATTAGTCATTTTAAAAATACGAATAATCAGTTGTTTCAAACAGAGCTGTGGCTTATGGTTCCTGAGTTTATGCATTGTATTGTTTTGGAATTTGGGGGAACTTAATTAGTGGTGGTAGGAGAGCTGGAAAAAATCACATCTGGCCACCAATACGCCCCTTGGGTTTCAGATAGTACATGGGTAGACGAGTCTTAAAAGCCCAGGACACAATTTTTCACGGCCCTCTAGCAGCGGTGATGGATTATTTGCCAGAAGTAATGTACAGAGGTACCTTGGTTTACAAACAGTCTGGTTTGCGTACGTTTTGGATTGCAAACACGTCAAACCCGGAAGTGCATGTCCCGGTTTGCAAACTTTTTTGGGATTACAGCCCATTTTGGGGGGATTACAACCCATTTTTGGAGGCCCCATTGTCGAAAGCGCACCTTGGGTTACAACCTGTTTTGGTTTACAAACATACTCCAGAACAGATTATGGTTGTAAACCAAGGTACCACTGTATTTAGTGTTAACTCTGGAAGTGTATGCTCGATTCTGACCAAACTAAGCCTCCTGGTGTATTTTGTGCCTTAGGATGCTTTGTTTTAATGAAAGCGTTGGTGCTGTGCTCTTTTTATTGTAATTATATGTGTGTATTTAATAGCATATATATATATATATATATATATATATATATATATATATATATATATGTGTGTGTGTGTGTGTGTGTGTGTGTGTATGACTATATATAAAACTCTCTATATATGTATATATAGTTTTAATTCTAGCAATGTTTACATGTTTTTAAATTATTGTTTTTTCCTAGATAGAGAGATAGATAGATAGATAGAATCGTTATTTGCATCAGCCACTAGCCATCGCAATAAAATAAAATAAAATGTACTGAAGATAGAGGTAAAAACTTAACTATAGAAAATATATTTTGGGGGTTTTCATCAGTAATCAAATAATAGATCTTATTCTAATTGGCCCCACTAAAAACCTTGCAGTCTTTGCTGTCACCTGATCATCTTTATCTGTTAAAAGAAAGGACATGGTAGCAATGGTCAAGCAACCCAGCAAGGACAATAATAGAGGGGTAATAGCCTCACTCCTCAAATTTTTATAAAGAGTGCAAGCCAGAAGCACATGAGCCATGGACTCAATACTGCAACACTATGTTTTCAGCTGTTTTTGTTTTTATCTATAAGCCATCTTGCATCCCTGTTAGGGAAATGGTGGAGTGTAATAATAATAATAATAATAAATGTAAATGGCTGCAAAAACAGGGAGAACCAAATATAAGATTGGACAAATGAGAAACAGAAAACTGAAATTGACAAATTCGTTCATCTCTAGCATTGCCTTTTCATTTTCAGTGGGCACCAGATACCACTGGTTGGACTACAGTTCCCATCACCCCTGAGCATTGGCCATGCTGGCTGGGGCTGATGGGAGTTGGAGTCCAGGAACTTCCTCAGAGCCACGAGTTCCCCACCCCTGAATTAGTGGCTTGTGTCATTCTTCAGCCGTACGACTTGCCCCTTTGTAATGTCCCCTGCCAAATGACTTGCGGGAAATGAGAGCTCCTGGCTCTGGCTTCCCGATAAATAGACAAACGGGGAAGTATCGCTGTGTGGAGCTGGGATTTGCTGCCATCTGGAGTCAATAGGAAGGAGAACTTCCCAACCTGTTGCATGGATGGGCCATGTGTTGTTTCACAGTGTCCACCTTCCTTTCTGGTGAAACCTAACACACTGCCTTTAATTTTGGCTTCTCAGATCTCCCCCAGGGATCACCTCAGACTGTACGAAGAGATATTGGTCTGTCTGTAACACACAGGTAAATGCTCCACATACTTTCAGTGGGTGACAAGCTTTTCAGTGGGTGACTACCCATTGGTAGCCCTGGGTGGGGCTGGACATATTCTTGTTGCTGCATCAGTATGACTTTCCCCCATGCAAATCTCATTCCACTATCGGCGAAAGAAGAGTTGGGCTCGGTGGGGGCGTTCAGATTGCAGCCTTGGAAACCCCCATGTATGGGCAACATCTTAGAAATGCACCCTTCTGCCTCTCCTTTCCCAGCCCTGCTCACTCGCCTGCATGGAACTCCCTGTCACCAGTGGCGACCAGCTACTGCTTCAATCCAGTAATGCTACTTGGTGACTCAACAGCAGTCTTCTGGAGCCTTCTGCTTTGCACAGGACCTTCTCTGTCCTCGTTCTATGACCTCTGCTTGAAAACATGGCTCTAAAATGTTTTCTGGGGCGTGATACTGGTGGGGTAGAGGGCAGATAGGAATGAACCGTTCCCTGGTGGAATATAACCACGTGAAATTCACAAATATGGCTCCGTTCTTCTTTTTTTTCAGATTTTGAATTTTCCCCCTGATAATACATTTTTAAAAAACCTTCCTCTCCTTTGTGTCTTGTTTGTCAATCAAGATCCTTTATTATGCACAGCAAACCACACATTATCAAACAGACACTGTTTACACATTGTGCAAAATACGAACGTGTCTTCTTTGTCTTGGCTTGCTTCTTCTCGTTCAGATTCTCCGCAAAGTCATGGCTTTCTCAGGTCTGCCAGGTGTGTCAGAAAAGCATGATGTTTGGCGTGAAGTGCAAACACTGCAGGTAAGTGAGCGATGAGGACCTTCCCCCTTCACCTGGCCCAGCATACCTGCGAGGCAATTCAGCCGTCATAACCCAAGAGGGTAGTGGGCTGGTCAGTGTCTCTTAGGCTAACCTGCCTCACAGGGTTGTTGTGAGGATATAATTGAGAGAGAGGGAACCCCATTCAGCCCCCCTCCCCCGCTTGAGCTCCTTGGAGGAATGGTGGGCGATAAATGCAATTATGTAAATGAAATTTGGCATTCCAGTTCAAAGGAATTCAACTGGAGGCTTCCTTTCTGTGACTTTAATTCCAGAGCCCAGGGTGACATACTTGGCTCTACCCACTAATCGTTTTATCACCCCTGCTAATTTTACCCACACAACAATCCTGGGTGGTAGGCTAGGCTGAGAGAGAGAGAGTGACAGGCGCAAAGTCACCCTGCGAGCTTCATGGTCAAGTGAGGACATAAACTGGGACGTGATGGTTGGACTAGATGACCCTCGTTGGTCCCTTCCTTCCTTACAAGCATCCCCTGATTTGCACAGTGGTTACGTTGCAGGTCATTGCGCGCTTGCGTGAAATTGCGTGCCATTGAAACACCCCATTCTGCCCCCCCTACTCTGCAGTGCTCTGTCCTCATTCTGCCCTTTTAGGTAAAGGTAAAGGGACCCCTGAGGGGACACAGGTGGCGCTGTGGGTTAAAGCCTCAGCGCCTAGGACTTGCTGATCGAAAGGTCGGCGGTTCGAATCCCTGCTGCGGGGTGCGCTCCCGCTGCTCGGTCCCAGCGCCTGCCAACCTAGCAGTTCGAAAGCACCTCCGGGTGCAAGTAGATAAATAGGGACCGCTTACCAGCGGGAAGGTAAACGGCGTTTCCGTGTGCAGCTCTGGCTCGCCAGAGCAGCGATGTCACACTGGCCATGTGACCCGGAAGTGTCTCCGGACAGCGCTGGCCCCTGGCCTCTTAAGTGAGATGGGTGCACAACCCCAGAGTCTGTCAAGACTGACCCGTACGGGCAGGGGTACCTTTACCTTTACCTTTAAAGGGACCCCTGACCATTAAGTCCAGTCTTCCAGGTCATGTGGCCAGCATGACTAAGCCGCTTCTGGTGAACCAGAGCAGTGCATGGAAATGCCGTTTACCTTTGCGCTAGAGTGGTACCTATTTATCTACTTGCACTTTGATGTGCTTTCAAACTGCTAGGTTGGCAGGAGCAGGGACCGAGCAACGGGATTTGAACAGCCAACCTTCTGATCAGCCAGCCCTAGGCTCTATGGTTTAACCCACAGCGCCACCCACTTCCCATTTTATTGACATCTTTTAGGATGTTTCCATGTTCCGCACTGTGCACATGTACACAATGACACACATATCAGTTATGTCTAAAACGGGATGCCTGTATATAATGTTACATAATCTCTAATTCACCTTTTCTTGTTTGCAGATTAAAGTGTCATAACAAATGCACGAAAGAAGCCCCACCTTGTAGAATATCTTTCTTACCCAGTAAGTGTGAGGGTTTTTTAATTGGGTACCCCTCCCCCTCCAACATTTCTGCCCTGCTCAAGCTAATTTGTCACCTTGGTGTTGTTGCAATAACAAGAAATGGAGATAAATTGTTTCCTTTCCCCCCTCTTTTCTCTTCCATCCATCTTCAATAGTACCCCGATTAAAGCGGGCAGAGTCTGTCCCTTCTGACATCAATAACCCGGTGGACCGACCATCAGAGCCGCAGTTTGGGACTCTTCCGAAGGCTCTAACTAAAAAGGTACTGGGCTTACAAAGAGGGGGCAATGCCCAGCAGAGGACCCCCAGAAGAGGATTGCACCCCCGTAACTGGCCAAACAATAAAAAAAAACAGAACCAGGCTGCAATCATAGACACATTTACCTAGGGCTAAGTCTCATTGAACTCAGCAGATTTCACTTCAGAGTTATTTGGTTTGTTTAAATTAATTGCTTATTAGGCATACAGTAGAAACAAACTTTGCATAACTGGAAGCCAGTTATAATTTCTTTGCTTAAGACATCTGCTTCTTTGGGTGCAGATCTGAACTAAATTTAGCTTGTAAAACTTCTTATTTTGTCTTCTGGTAAATGCTTTGCACTATGATAAATATTGCGTTTTATATTGAACAAGTATTTGATAATGAATGTGCATGTGACGTGCTCCTCCTGGTTCTTCCCCTGTTTCTGCGAGCTTTATAACCTTTTAGAAGTGATGGAAAACATTCTGGCTGAATCAGAGCTACCAAGGCTTAAGGCTCACGATTTCTGCCTTCTCTTGGCCGTTTCCAGGACCACCCGCCAGCAATTAACCACCTCGACTCCAGCAGCAACCCATCTTCCACGACCTCCTCCACGCCGTCTTCCCCAGCCCCCTTCCCGTCTTCCAACCCCCCCAGTGCAACGCCACCCCCAAACCCATCTCCCATGGGCCAGCGGGACAGCCGGTTCAACTTTCCAGGTAAATTTGTGGTCTTGTTCTCTGGGACCAGGGTGGTAGAGCAGGGGATGGTTGGAGCAGAGACGCCCCTACCATTAGGTTAAGTTGTTTGACTTATACTTTTAATACTAGGGAAGAGGAGTAGGTTTATCCACCTCAGGGGCAATGCACCTTGATTTGGATATGTGTGGTTTGCTATAAATGGCAGTTAAATCAAGTTTTGCATTGTTCCTCTGAATGTGAAAGGAGGTGATGCATTCTCCAACCCAGCTGCAATCTTTCCAAAATGCATGCACTCAGATGCACCCGCCTTGCCTGTTTTGTTTTACAATTTACTAATGATGAACTTGAATTAATTCACTGAATTTATGGGGGCAGTTGCTGACATGGTTTTCTCACATGCTAATCTCTTGTGATTTTTTTTTTTTACATTTTGTTTTGCTGTCCTCTCCTCCTTTTCCTTCTTCCTTTTTTAAAAAGCTGCCTACTACATTCAGCATAGACAACAGTTTATCTTCCCAGGTGAGTTCTTCTGCTTCTAACTGGCTGGTGCCATTTCTTCTAACGCTCCTGTTTCCCCCTCACTCTCAGAACAGAGGGTGGGCTTAGGGCAAAGTGACTTAACTTCCTTCTGCATGATGTGTCAACGTTCTGCCCGGCTTGCATGAACAAACCAGAACACTTCCTTTCCCCTGCAGTGCCAGTGTTGTTTAAACAGCACAGAAAGTGCTGACGGGTGCAAACCAACAAAAACTATTATTATTATTATTATTATTATTGATTTCCTTCAATGGAATTGTTTCAAGGCGATGTAAAATAAAAACTTTGGTTTACTGATGTGGTGGCAAACATGGGGCTCTCTGGATATTGTTGGACTCTAATTCCCATCAGCCCCAGCAGCTGAGGCCTGTGATCAGGGATGATGGGCGCTGTAGTCCACAAAGAGCCAGCAAAAGCAGCACTACAATATCTTGTTTGGTGCTGGCAGTGTGGTGAGTTTTGTATAAAACACCAAAGCAGATGTAATAGTGGACAGGCACAGCAGAGAGAGATGAAGGCATTGTGGTGGGACACAGATTTTGTGGATCTGGAAGTCCCAGGTCTGATCCCAGATATTTCCAGATTAAAAGGGACATTAAGGATGTGATGAGAAAGACCTCTTCTTGCAAAATTGGAGGGGCACTGTTAGATAAATCAGGGGTCAGCAAACATTTTCAGCAGGGTCCACTGTGCCTCAGATCTTGTGGGGGGCCGGACTATATTTGGCGGGGGGGAATGAACGAATTCCTATGCCCCACAAATAACCCAGAGATGCATTTTAAATAAAAGGGCACATTCTACTCATGTAAAAACACACTGATTCCCAGACTGTCCACGGGCCAGGTTTAGAAGGCGATTGGGCCAGATCCAGCCCTCAGCCTTAGTTTGCCTGCCCATGGATAAGATACTAGGCTAAGGTAGTAGTTTCCTGTTGCCAGCAAAATTGTTTTGCTCATATGATTCACTAAGCTTGGAGTGCTGGTCTAGTCTTGTAGGAGCTCAGTTACTGTAAAATGGTGCAATCTGCTTTCCAGCACTGCATAATATTGCCACTGTGTGATGACTAGGGTCACATAAATGTGTAGCAGGCCTCATGGGAAGGTACCACTTCAGTCCACAGTTGAGGGGTGAGGAGGGAATCATTTATTAAAATGTTTTCCCTGCACTGCATGTAGAAAGCACACACACATCAGGAAGAGAGAATTTAACCTAGATTTCTAGAAGGTTATGTAGTAGATTTGATTCCCCATCAGTCTGAAGTCGTACACTCCAGGATTGCTACAGACTATGATTCTTCTGAATTCTGTATATTGGGTCTTTAGTTCTATGCGGCTAGGTACTTATTGGGTAAATGTTACTGCAGCTGTTGAAAGCAAAACAACGACAACCTTGAACTACAAACATCAATTTCTTTTTTCCTATGTTGCTCTTTTCTGTAGAAATTCCCAACACCCCCCAAGTAACACAACCTTCGGAAACTACTGAAAGCACTAAGTAAGTTGGTTAGTCTTTGTTTCTCTCTCTTTCTCCTTCTAACAATTCTGTTTGGACAGGAGGAATTAACTAATAAACATTATGGTGTATTCTCACTGCCCAACAGGCGTGCTCCTGTTCCAGCCAACTAGATGTGCCCTTCTCATAGATACTCCATTCTGTTCCCCTGCCCAGTTTTCCATTTTTCTTTTCCGGTCGACTTTCAATATTCTGTGGTTACTAAGCATGGTCAGCCCTCACTAGTTTTTGTTTTTTTTAAATAAATCATTTAATGCCAGGGTCAGGGTCCCACCACCATCAGGCATGTGGACATAATCATGTGACTATTAGACAAAATTGCATATATAAAAATATGTACAGCAGGATAAATTTACACTAAAATGCTGGCAAATTTGGGAAGACTTACAAAAAAATCGCAAACCGATGTGGTGAACTGAACCTAAGGCAGGAAAAATGAAAGAATCAGCAGTGACATAGTCTCCCATCTCTACCTGAACCTCAGTCATTGGGCCATCATAACTCAATCATTTGTGCCATTTTGCACTGTCAACTCCTCAACTCTCTCGTTTCCCTTTTTCTCTGTCAAATAGTGCTGATGAGCATCTAGAGACGGATGGGGTTGAAGAACGTGACGTGGAGGTAACTTTCCATTTGTTGAGGGTTTTTTTGAGGAGTGAAATTATTAATTTGTAAAGCTGGGGTCGCCAGCCTTTGTGAATCCATAGGCACCCACACTCACCCTGCAACCGAGCGCACACAGAGCAGCCTATTCTGTTGGCTACACTGGAATGTTTCTGTTGTTCTCCAGGGGGTGCCCCTCTGGAGCCTCAGTCTCAGGAGGTAAAAGCCTTTCCCCGAAACACTTATCCAAGAAGTTCGGGTTCAAGGTGCAGTCTTGTCTCTACAAGCCAAAGTCAGCACAGTCAGTCTTGGCCCAAAACACAACCCAGAGGCTAGGTCAGGCCACAGTTCAAGGTTGATTAGCACATAGTGTTCAGGCAAGGTGCAACTCAGCAAGGCAGTGGAATCAGGAACAAGGAGTCAGAGACTTATGTGAGTGCCTGGTCCATCCCAGTGCCTCTATACAAATCTGTGGTGCAACCACATTTGAAATACTGTTTACAGTTCTGCTTGCCTCACATGAAAAAGGATATTGTGGAGTTGGAAAAGGTCCAGAAAAGGTTCAAAATTATCATTTCATTTCACTTTTAATTTGTATACCGCCTTTCTATATTACTGTACACAAGGCGTTTTTTACAGCAACAACATAAACAACAAAGAACGCACACCATATAATGAATACAAAAACAAAACATATCAAATAAAGTAATATTCAGTAATCTATTAGAATATAATAAAATTAACTCCCAAAACATCAGCAAATAATTAAACAGAAATTCGCCCTTAACCATTGCAATAAGTAATTACTAAACTGTGAGAAATAAAAATAACTGCAAGTCACAATGCATAAAATACCACAATACAAGCAAAATCATGTAAAAGGGTCAAAATGAGAAACAAAGACTCACAACTTATGAAATTATTTAATTATATAAGGGGATGGAAAAACTCACTGATGAGGAAAGGTGGTAGGAACTGGGATTTTTTAGTTAAGAGACAAAGCGAGTAAGAGGTGACAATATAGCATATAAAATGAGGTCATACATTTTCTAATACTGGGGAATGATCAGGAGCTCACCAAGTTAGTGGCTAAATATCTCTATTTGGTTTTTTGTCATCGAAATACACTGCAGACGTCTGATCTCCCTGGAGACCTAGAGATGTGACGATAGACTGCTCTGCCTCCTTTCTTTTAGCAAAAGTTTTGTGCCACTGGGGAAGTGGGGATTCTGTGTTGATTTGTTTTGGATGTTTGTATGTGATGCCAATAAAAGGTTTGATGAAATATATATATATAAAATGATGCATGGCAGGGAGAGAGCGAACAGAGAAAAGTTCTCCCCAACCCTCTCTCACAATGCTAGAACTGCATTCGAGATAAACGTCGGAAGATTCGGGACAGACAAAAGAAGGGCCTTATCTTCCACTATTAAACTATTGAATTTGCTTCCACAAAAGGCAGCGGTAGTCATCAATGTTCCTGCCAACCAAGCAGTTCGAAAGCATGTCAAAGTGCAAGTAGATCAATAGGTACCACTCCAGCGGGAAGGTAAATGGCGTTTCTGTGCGCTGCTCTGGTTTCGCCAGAAGCGGCTTAGTCATGCTGGCCACATGACCCGGAAGCTCTACGCCGGCTCCCTCAGCCAATAAAGCAAGATGAGCACCGCAACCCCAGAGTCGTCCGCAACTGGACCTAACAGTCAGGGGTCCCTTTACCTTTACTCATCAGTGTGAATCCATTAAAAGAGGATTACACAATTTTTCGGAGGATAAGACTATTCGTGGCCACTAAACATGGTTTTACTCTTGCTTCCACTGCCAGATGCTTCTGAATTCCAGTTTCTGGAAACCACAGGAGGGAATTGTTGCTCAGGTCTGGCTTGCAGGCTTCCCACAGACATCTGTCTGGCCACTGTGAGAACAGGATGCTGGGCCAGATGAGCCATTGGCCTGATCCAGCAGGGCTCTTCTTATGTTCTTAATGCAAGGTGTTAGGGTGTGTGCATGTGTCTAAGAGTATTGGAGATTTAGCCATGCTGAAGTGGGACGATCCAAAGGGTTGCCACCACAAGGCCCTAGGGAGGGAGGATGTGGCAGGCCAGGACTATGTATCTGATACTCCCGTCACCCATTTCTTTCCCAAGCACGTGGAAGACCAAGAACAGAACAAATCGGAAGCCGAGGATGATGAAGATGAGGTTGACGACCTGCCGAAACGGCGAGACCGCTGGCGGCGAGGGGTGATGTCCCGGAATGTCAGCCAGACCAGTGTCTACCTGCAGGAATGGGACATCCCCTTTGAGCAGATCAAGCTGGGCGACCCCATTGGCCAAGGGCGGTGGGGCAAGGTCTACCGGGGGAAATGGCACGGGGAGGTGGCCATCCGGTTGCTGGAAATCGATGGGAACAATCAGGACCACCTGAAACTCTTCAAGAAGGAGGTGATGAACTACAGACAAACCAGACATGAGAATGTGGTCCTTTTCATGGGGGCCTGCATGAACCCCCCTCACCTAGCAATCATTACTAGGTAAGCACCTTGATTTTTTAAATTATTATTGTTATTATTTTGGCACTTAAAAAGAAATTAGATCTGCTAGGGCATTGCTAGTTCAACAGTTCCAAACTGCATATCGAAGGTGTGGCTCCTGGCCTCATCTTTTACTTTCCAAAGTGTCCCATCTAAAGTTTATCCTAAAAGAATAATATTGAGCGATAAGCAATAACTTTGTAAGCTACTGAACAATCCATAAATTTAATGAATCGGAAGAAGAGGTGAATAATCCTCTAAAACCCAAGGGTGCGTGTGGTGAGCCTAATGAAATTGCATAGGCGGATTTCAGAACTGCTATTGCATTTCTGTTGTCTTTGTCCATGGAGTTTTCTTGGCAGGGATACTGGAGTGGCTTGCCAGTTCCTCCTCCAGGTGGATCACGTTTGGTCAAAACTCTCCACTATGACCTCTCCATTTTGGGTGCCCTGCTCGGCATAGTTCATAGCTTCTCTGAGTTCTTCAAGCCCCTTCGCCACGGCAAGGCAGTGATCCATGAAGGGGTCACTGCCTTGACCAGCATGAGTTTGACCAAACTGCGGGAGGCAGTGGAGGACAGAGGTGCCTGGCGTTCTCTGGTCCATGGGGTCACGAAGAGTCGGACACGACTAAACGACTAAACAACAACAACAACATTGCATTTCTGAGGGGAGCATTACTTTACCTTTGATGAGAATCTTACAGAATTTTCATGGGAACTTTTACATTTTTTTAAAAACAGGTTTTCGGTTTGTGCTGGTGTTGTGTGCTGGTGCCCTGTTGATTATATTGCATGCTTCTTTGAGTTACTTGTTGAATGTGTTTGGTGTGGGTTTTTTTTTTTTTTAAAAAAGATACAATTTTGATTTAATTCGGTGTAGTTTTGATATTTGGTTGCCTCTTTTTATGATGAGCTGCTATGTGAGCTTGCTATTAGGTGGAATAACAATTTTAAAATACAAATCAGTGCATTGTTTGTTCGAAAAACAAAATCTGGAGATCCGCAGTTATGCTTTTGACCAAGGTTGCAAACCAGCCCCTAACCTCGGTTGCAAGCCCTGGTTTGAAGACAACCACGCTTAGTTCTGACAGTTAATCATGCTGCATCATTTATACCCTTGGACTCTGTCTTCTTACCTGCTTACCTGTGGATCTGTAGCTTTTTTCAGCCTGGGTATGTGATGAGATAGTATGAAGTGGGCATAACCGATCCTTATATCATTTACTCATCACAAGACAGTTCTGATTTTTCTTCTTAACTCAATTGTCTACCCACATCTGCCTTAGCTTCTGCAAAGGAAGAACGCTTCATTCGTTTGTAAGGGATCCCAAGATATCTTTGGATATTAACAAGACCAGGCAGATCGCCCAGGAGATCATTAAGGTAAGAAGCATTTTGCATAAGATTATTAAGGTAATATGTAAGGCTACCTGGGATAGGAAACCATTTTTTCCCTGTGGAAAACATGAATTGGGGGCTGGAGCCAATGGTGGATGGAGCCACTGCTCTGCCTTTCTGCCCCGCCTCTTCTGTTTCTCTAGTAAACATTTGAACAGGGATGGAGAACATCTGTGTGTCTCCAGATGTTCTCCCATCCTCCCCAGCCAGCATGGTCAATGGTAGTGGATAATGGGAGTTGTAGTTCAGCAACACCTGAAGGCCACCGGTTGCCCATCCTGGATCTAAAACATTGACTGTCAATACTGATTTTGGCAGTGGTACTTAGTGGTTAGGTTTCTCTTTCAGGGGCTCAGGCAAGGACATCTTTAAATACAGTGGTGACGCAGGTTGCGAACGTGGTCTGTGCGGGATGCATGTTCGCAACCCGCAGCGTTCGCAACCCGCATCTGTGCACACACGGGGTGCGATTCAGTGCTTCTGCGCATGCGCGACTGCCGAAACCCGGAAGTAACCCTTTCCGGTACTTCTGGGTTTCAGCAGTCCGCAACCCAAAAAAAACGCAACCTGAAGTGGCTGTAACCCGAGGTATGACTGTAACTGGCTTTCTTTTGCCCACAAATGGCTGATATAAACTACGTAGGGCAACAAAGCTAGTGATATTTGCTGTGGGCTAGTAACTTGGGGAGATTCATTTCAAGGCTGTGCTATTTCACCATACCATAGGAGCCCACTATGGTATGGTACAGTATAGGTGACAGGTGCGTGCAAGATGAGCAGAAAGAGTAGGAAATGTTATATAAAGCAGGAGGGGTCTAGGAGTGGACACAGCAGGGGTTTGACCAGGTAGCACGCCAAGGAATGCAGATCTGCCTGCAAAAAGGCTAACACACTGATGTTTTCCAGGGCATGGGGTATCTCCACGCAAAAGGGATTGTGCATAAAGATCTCAAGTCGAAGAACGTTTTCTATGAAAACGGAAAAGTTGTGATCACAGACTTTGGTCTGTTCGGGATATCTGGTGTGGTTCAGGAAGGAAGGTAAGTTTTCTTTTGCTACCTCTTTCTCCATTCGTTTCTATGTGAACCAGGAATTGAACGTGGGACCTTCTGCCACTGAGTTATGGTGCCTATAGAAGCCACATACCCACCCCCACCCCCACATTTCATTTCATTTTATTTACCGTACTTTTCCATCTAAGACAGTCCCATGTATTAGACGCCCCCTATTTGGTGGGGGGCTTAGAAAATGAGCAAGTGGGGTGGGGGGAACCAACTATCACTCACCCAACTGGCACACGCTAACAATCGCAAGCAACACAATCCAAGTTCAATCCAAGCGGCAGCCAATCCGAAGCAGCCTTTTATGCATCCACAAATAATCCACCCGATTGACAAAGCAGCAGCCAATACAAAGCAGCCCTTGCAGCAGACACCATTCACTCACCCAATCGCTAGATCCTGCTCGCGGAGGCAACCAATCACCCGTCTCCCCTCTGCACTACCCATGTATAAGATGCCCCCCATTTTTTTACTTTATTTTGGAGTAAAAAACCCTTTATTTTGGAGTAAAAAGGGACGCAGGTGGCGCTGTGGGTTAAAGCCTCAGCGCCTAGGACTTGCCGATCGAAAGGTCGGCGGTTTGAATCCCTGCGGCGGGGTGCGCTCCCGCTGCTCGGTCCCAGCGCCTGCCAACCTAGCAGTTCGAAAGCACCTCCGGGTGCAAGTAGATAAATAGGGACCGCTTACCAGCGGGAAGGTAAACGGCGTTTCCGTGTGCGGCGCTGGCCACGTGACCAGGAAGTGTCTCCGGACAGCGCTGGCCCCTGGCCTCTTAAGTGAGATGGGCGCACAACCCCAGAGTCTGTCAAGACTGGCCTGTACGGGCAGGGGTACCTTTACCTTTACCTAAAAAACCCTTGTCTAATACATGGAAAAGTATGGTATCTTGTTCCACTGAGTTATCCCCTCCTTTGAGTTCCCAAATTGTGTTGGCCTTGTAGAGTACTGGCTTGGGTCCAATGTTAGCCCCGCTCAGGGTAGACCTGCCAAAGTGAACCAACATGGGTTCGCTCGTTTTAATGGGTCTGCCCTGCACCAGTGGCAAGACAGGAGCAGTAGCCAGGTCAGCTGCAAAACAGGTGAAACTTCTGTTGCCATCTTCCTGCTTTGCTTTGCTGCTGCGTCCCCCTGAAGGGAGAGGAGAGATGCCAGACCATCCCTGGACGACCCACCCACCACTGATTTGTAACATTGGCCTTGACCCCAGATTTCTGGGTGGGGTGGAAAGGTTAAATGCGGGGGGGTGCTGGTTCGATGGGGATGATTTTTGGACTAGAGGGAGGTTGAGGTTTTGCTTATTTGCTAATTGGGGGGTTATAGTATTGCTGTGATCATTGTTTTGAGTATTGTAAACGTTGTTTACTACTGGCATGTCCCTGTCCCCCCCGTTGCATGGATGTTATATGAAATATTCATGTATTATATGACGCACCCCCCCCTTTCCCTATAATATTGTGTATTGTTTACCTTTTTTCATTTTGTTGTAAGGAACGTGGAAACCTTTGTGTGACAAGTGACTAATAAGTTTAATAATAATAATAATAATAATAATAATAATAATAATAATAATAATTTATTATTTGTACCCCGCCCATCTGGCTGGGTTTCCCCAGCCACTCTGGGCGGCTTCCACAAAAACCAGAAATACACTAAAATATCACAGATTAAAAACTTCCCTGAACAGGGCTGCCTTAAGATGTCTTCTGAAAGTAAGGTCGTTATTTATCACTTTGACATCTGATTGGAGGGCGTTCCACAAGGCGGGTGCCACTACCGAGAAGGCCCTCTGCCTGGTTCCCTGTAGCTTTGCTTCTCGTAATGAGGGAACCGCCAGAAGGCCCTCGGCGCTGGACCTCAGCGTCCGGGCAGAACGATGGGGGTGGAGACGCTCCTTCAGGTATACATAAATGGAATGCTCTGAGTAGAACTTTGCTGGGTACATCACCAAGTCCAGTAACGCTCCCCTTTCTGACACCAGGCGTGAGAACGAACTTAAACTGCCCCACGACTGGCTGTGCTACCTGGCTCCAGAGATTGTGCGTGAGATGGCTCCGGGGAAGGATGAGGATAAGCTGCCTTTTTCCAAGGCAGCTGACGTCTATGCTTTTGGGTAAGTGTGAGAACATCAGTAAACGCCGATTGGTTAAAAAGGAGAAATGTCGTATTGCAAAGGCCTGCCTAAGCAGTCCAGTTTTCCAAAGACACACCCGAAAGAAGGGAGGGATGGTTCCCACTGAACTTCAACTGGCAGGGAGTTCCACAGGGTAGGGCCTGCTACATGATGATGATGATGATGATAATAATAATATTAATAATAATAATAATAATAATAATAATAATAATAATAATAATAATAATAATAAATTTATTTATATCCCGCCCTCCCCAGCCGAAGCCGGGCTCAGGGTGGCTAACAACAATAAAATAATACAACATTCTAAAATCTTTTCATTACAAAATTAATTCAAATCAAATTGATGGCAACCATTGGGCTAGAGGTCTGTGAAGATTGCCAAAGGAGGGGGTCAGGCTGTGCCCTGGCCAAAGGCCTGGTGGAACAGCTCTGTCTTGCAGGCCCTGCGGAAAGATGTCAAGTCCCGCAAGGCCCTAGTCTCTTGTGACAGAGCGTTCCACCAGATTGGAGCCACAGCCGAAAAAGCCCTGGCTCTAGTTGAGGCCAGCCTAACCTCTCTGTGGCCTGGGACCTCCAAGATGTTTTTGTTTGAAGATTGTAAGTTGCTCCGTGGGACATACCAGGAGAGGCGGTCCTGTAGTGTTCTTGGTGATGTGTCTGTTGTTGGGCCCTGACAGTGATAGACTTTTGACTCTCAATTTTCAGTTCTTAGTAACTTTTCCGTTTAAGTGAGAATACCGTAAGATCTTGGGGACATAATTCTTGGAGGAAGGGCAGAGATGTACATTGATGGGTTTCCTGTTTTAACTTTTCAAAACCTCTCTTTGCCTCTCAGGACCGTGTGGTATGAGCTCCAAGCCAGAGAGTGGCCCTTTAAGAGCCAGCCAGCCGAGGCGCTGATCTGGCAGATTGGGAGTGGCGAAGGCATGAAGCAAGTCCTCTCCACAAGCAGCTTGGGCAAAGAAGTTGGAGTAAGTGGACAGGGGATTCTGTGCTTAGTACATCAACCACCCGGGGCCGGCCCAAGCGTTAGGCAGAGTGACAGGATCTCAGATGCTGGAAAGGGGGATAGCGGTGCTGTGTTCAGAGGGCAGGCCTGCCCTGTGCCTCCTTAGCTAGCCCGCCATGTGCTGGAGGATGCTATCCAGCCTCCATTGTGGGAGAAGCACCATCTTGTCCTTTGCTTCAGTCCCCAAAATGTCTTGGTCCGGTGGTGTGGGATGATGGGAGTTGTAGTTCAACAACACAGGAAACTGCCTTATACCAAGTCAGACTATTGGCCCATCTGAGTTGATATTGTCTACTGTGGCTATAATTCATTGGCTCTCCAGAGTTTCAGGCAGGATTGAACCTGGGTGCTCTATCACTAAGCTATGGTCCTTCCCAAACAACTGGAGGCCTATAGGTTTCCCACACCTGCTACACACCTGTCTTCTGACTGCATCCCTGTGCAGGACCAAGCCTAAAGTAGCTGGGAACAGCCTAGGCACCCGCAAATTGGTTGCTCCAGAAGCTGAAATGGTAGCTAAAACGTCCTCCCCTATCACAACAACCCATGAAAGCAACCCCAAAGGATCCTGGGAGCTGTAGTTAAGTGTGCTGATAGTTGCTAGGAGACTCCCATTCCAGTCACAGTTCCCAGAGTTCCCTGGGAAGGTGGCTGGATTGTTAAACCACTCTGGGAAATCGTAGCTCATTGAAGGGAAACTCAATTGCCTCTAACTCTGGAGCCAGGATTGAAGCTTAAAACTCCTTGCACCTCCCTTGTTATAACAACCCATGAAAGCTGCCTTTAGAGTGCTCCCCAGTCTCGTCATGTTTCTCCCTGAGCTGCTTTTCAAAAACATGCCTACCCTTGTCATAGCCCCTTTCAAGCTGAAGTCAGTAACACAGCTGACTGTTAAAAATGCAATGCCGTCTTTTTAGGAAATTCTCTCTGCATGTTGGTCTTTTGATGTCGGTGAGCGTCCCAGCTTCACTCTCTTGATGGAAATGCTTGAAAAACTGCCAAAACTCAACCGGAGGCTCTCTCATCCGGGACATTTCTGGAAATCAGCCGAGTACGTATTGCCCTGTGTCCGCTTGCCTCTAAGCTGCTTCCGGAAATCGCAGTTGATTATGCTGGTTGGGGACCCAATATTTGCAACAGGGTGAAAGCTTCTGTAGGTTCATGCATATCTGCATTTAACACACTAACACTGCAGGCCCATGTGTCTTTAGTGTGCCCACCAGTGCGTCACAAAGTTGTGAGTAAGCTTGTACATGGTAAACCATGGTTTGCAGGGAGAGCTAACAAGGCGGCCTCCAAAAATTGTTGAACTCCTATTCCCATCGCACCTAGCCTTTGCCCCTGCTGGCTGGGGCTGATGGGAAATGTAGTCCAACTTTTTTAGAGGGTGCCATTTTGGCTCCCTCTGCAAGCCATGGTTTACTGTGTTTGAGCTGATCACCCTTGGCATATGACATAAATTTAAAGTGCACAACTTCCCACAAATAATTCTGGGAACTGTAGTTTGTTAAGGGTGCTGGGAATCATAGTTCTGTGAGGGGCAAATGACAGCTCCCAGGATTCTTTGGGGGAAGTCACTTGCTTTAAATCTATGGTGTGTACACGGCCAGAGTCCTGCCCACTGCCAAGGAGAATGGCTAAGCTCCCCTGAGTCCTAACCTCTCGCTACCTCTGTGAGAAAGATTCCTTGTTAGGTTACCAGCTGCCCCTCCTGAATTCACTTGTGGGTTCAGAGGGGCATATATGTGTGTGGTAATTCAGCACACGCCTAGGCACAAAGGTCTTGCTTTCAAACAGCGACACCTCCCCTGCCCCCAACCAGACTATCTACAGAGAAATGGGGGGAAAGAATTAAGGCTCCCGACAGTAAACGCGCTGTTCCAATCTCTGCTTAAAGATACAAGCATCATTCTGCTGTGTGCTGGGATCACAGGAAGCCGGCTTATACTGAGTCAGAGCCTGAGTCCATCTTGCTCAGCGTTTTCTGCACTGGCTGGCAGCTCTCGAGGGTCTCACGCAGGGGACATTCCCAGCCCTACCCGGGTGCAAAGCAGATCCTTCAAAGCCCTTCAAAGCTAACTCTGCTGTATGGCTGAGTTTTTAACCGTGAACTAACGCTCCTTCTCTTGTCTTTCTCCCTTTGCCTTTCACCTCCTTATAGGATGTAGCTACTGATGCAATAGTTGGGTTCTGCCTTGCATGCTTCCTTGTCTCCTAACCCACTCAGCAACTTGGACAACAGCTCTAAATGTGTGCACGCAAGCACACACAAAAAAACACACATGCTGCCGGTTTTTAATCCTTGGATGCCCCTGCTGCTTCTACGAATTCCTTTTCCCCACCTCTTCTCTTGGTGTGGGCTGCTGTAACTGAAATAACCATTCCTGTCTGCAAGAACTGTGGCGTTCTACTAACACCTGGTCCAGATTAACCCTTCTTCCGAAGCGTTTTCAACGGCTGCAGCACTTGTCACCTTGCCTCTTCCTGTCCCAGCCTTCTTCTCCTTCCTCTATAGACTTGTCCCCAGCGGTTATTTCTCTGAACTTTTACCAACCTGCATCTCAAGCAAGTTTGTAAGCAAACACCTAGACCAACCAAGCAGTGTTGCGTGCTTCTCCTTTTTGGTGGGGTGAGAGGGGCTTTAAGGAAATTAATAAATCCATCTGTGCATTTTGGGGGCTGGCCAGCAGCAGCAGATGGGAAAACTGCTCTCAAGTCTGTTAAGTTACAGCTTCAGTTGGGATAATTCTTGATGTGCATATTCCCCCCTCCCTCCCCATGAGAGATGGGTTAAAAACAAGAGAGTTTTCAATCCATTAATTGTTTAATCGGTTAAATCTGTGTAAATTCATGCAGGAGCAAAGCTAGCCGTCTTGAAGCCTGTAACTGTTTATCTTCCTATTTATTTATCATTTCGATCTGTCTCTCGCCTTTCTGGCTTTTCTAAGAGAAGGCAGTTTTTAACAAGTTATTTGTATTAAAAAATAATTAAAAATAAATAAGGACTTAAATAAAAACAACAATCCGCTGCCTGGTTAATCTTCTGCGGGCAGTTTTTAACTATGACCAACTTAACTGACCAAATTAATGTCAGTGCAGTAGCTCCTAGTTCGTTAAAAAAAAACCCTTATCCCATTTGTGTGTTTGCGGCAGTGTTCAACAGGGGCCAGCATTGTGGGGCATGCTTTTGCTTGTGTTTCTGCTTCCGCTTGTCCCTTCAAGGTGTAGCAGTGGGAAATCTGACTTAAGAGCAAAATTCAGAGGGGCATCTCACCCATGACATTTTTCCTCCCCGGAGATGAGCTCAGGGGCAAGGAAGTCGATGATCTACTAGAAATTTGATTCCATTTTCACTTGCAAGCAAAGCTACCTAATTTGTACTTTGGGAAACAATAGGCAAACTGAATCTCAGCCTCGTTTTGACATCTACACATCCTTGCTCTCCAGCCCCCCTGCCCAAACCCCTTTTGAATGAGTTATCCTTCTCAGGAGACCATGGCTGAACTTCTCTCCTTGGATGTGGAAGTGAGCCTGGTTCAGTTGACTTCCTGCTGGACTCTCCTTCCTTGGAGGTTTTCAAGCAGAGGTTGCATGGCCATCTGTCATGGATGCTTTCGCTGAGATTCCTGCATTGTTGGACTAGATGACTCTTGAGTCCCTTCCAGCTCTGCAGTTCTTTGATTTGGCAGAGGAAATTCCCCTGCTAGTCCTTTTCTAGGCAGGAGAGTATGGCCCCCAGCTTTGTAGTAGCAGAGCCAGTGAACTTTCTGCTTTCCTCCTCAGGGAGGGTGGTCCGAAAGGGACAAGTAGGGTGGGGGATCTTGTCCAATCTTCAGTGCTTTACAGATTTTCATTGGACCTGGGTAGGGAACTAGCAGACCCTAAGATGTTGCTGAACTACAACCCCCCCTTATCCTGAGCTAGCTGCAGTGATGGGAGACGAGAGGGCAGCAACATCTGGAGGGCAGGAGAGCTTCCTTCGGGTTTGTGTCCAAGTAAACTAGTGTGGAGGGGGAGCAATTCATGGAGGCCAAATTCGGCGGCAATGCGTCTTGAGCCAACCCCAAAGTATGTTACTTTTCCTGCTCACAGACTGGGTCAGAAACTTGGTGCTCCTGATCAACATGGCGCAGCAAGAGAAACAATTTGCAAGTGACGCTGTGTGTTTGTCTGTAAAATAGGTCACGCCCCTCTCCAATGAGAAATATTTCCATATCAGCAGAATGTCATAGGTGAGGTGCCCCCCCCCCAAAAAAATCTTCTCCCCAACAAGCTTCCTTAAGTTGTACAGTTTCAGCTGTTTTCCTCCCAGACCACTTCGGTGTTTTGCTCTCTTGTGTTAGTATATGGAACCAATTAGCTCATCAGCAGCACATGTTGTTTTTGTACAAGGTCTCAACTGCTTAATTTCCCTTTTTTCCCCACCCTCCCTTTACCCTCCACCTTCATTTCCAGCATTAACAGTAGCAAAGTTGCCATCCGGTTCGAGCGATTTGCCTTGGGAGATTTGGAATCCAGTAATCAAAAGATATAGTTTGTTGTGTGTTCATGGTGTTCTCTTCATTTCCACCCCCCGGGAAAAAATATATATATATATATCTGTGTCACTCACACACCTGGAAGTGGATCATCGGAGTCCTCTGCAAAGTTTCGCAAATAATTGAAGGGCCATGGGGAGATGCGCTCCCCTCCCAGGCCCCCAACGAGATTTCATTTTGACTTTTGTTACTTTTGCTTCTGACATCTCGAGTCAGCATCTTCTTTACTTTAAAAATGTTTACATTCTGATGGACTGTTGTTGTCTTCCCCTTGTGTGAATTATATTTTTCATGGTTAATAATAAATGTGATAAAAGGTTTTTTAATCTTAAGAAACAGCAACCCATTTCCCCTCTCCCTAAATGTTCAACTGGCACTGTTAAAAACAACATACTATGAATCTTGGTTTCATCTGTGAAGCAGCGAAGGTTTTCTGTTTCGCCCTGTGGAAATGTTCGATCTGTTCAAAATGAAGTTTGCCCACACACCCTTGGGGCATGTATACATGCAAAGTGTGAATTGGTTTGGAACTGGTTCAGCCGCCTCAGCTCGCTCCCAGAGAATTTTAGGAACCGTTGGCTTTTGTGAAGATATGTGGAAGAAAATCCCATAATCCCTTTTGAGAAATACACTTTCCTATTCTAATTTGAGAATGAAAGCAGAGGCAGAGTTTGGAAGTGGTTTAAATTTGTGTAGACAATCCCATTGTTTTTGTTTTTGTTTTAAAAAATAAGCTTAGAGGCTGCTGAAGCAACGTGGGATAGATGCTATATATTTCTGGGGAGATCTTCAAGTGTGAAATGTTTATTGCATTCAACGCTGTTTAAATGCAGCGTCGAACCCTGTTTGCTTTCCAGTAGGCGTGGATTCTCCAGAAATATAATGGCATCAGGTGATTGGCAGGTGGGTGGACCTATAACAAAACTGCCCCATGAAGGGGTAGGTGCTTTTGAATCTGGCCTGCTGGACAAGAGTCGTGTCCCCCCCCCTCCCCTGCTCCCCTGGCAAAGAAGGTAGTAGGTGATCATTTTTTACAGCAAGCTTCCTACCTCATGGTTTTTGGGGAAGGTTTGGGGTTTTTTTGTAGGTATGTAGGCGGTATCTAAAGAGCTGGAGACACTAGAAGGGAACTGAATAGGACTTTTTTCTGGAGGGAGCTGTCACTTTCTGAACAGCTACTTGTGTCTCCCCAATAACCACTATTTCTAACCCTTTGAGGCAGAGCTGGTCATTCTGTGGAACTCCATTTTTTGGGGGGGGGGTTTCTGGTGTGTACAAGGGGGTTATGGTCAGATTTTTTTGTGAGGGGCGAAGAGAGGGCACTTGTTCCAGTGATCCTCTGATGCTTTGTGTAAGCTGGATGTGGGGAGCCCTCAGCACTCCCGATGTTTCTGAACTACAGCTCCCAACAGACAGGAGTGATGGGAGTTGTAGTCCAGCAAAACCTGAAGGGCCTGTGTACACCTGGTGTAAATGAGACACAGTTTCTCATTCCGCTCCTTCCAAAGGATCCCAGATGAGGAAGGATAAAGAGAGTTGCTGGAGACTGTGTGGGGAACAGGACCGAGTTATGTCTGTCTGCTGAGGGAAATCTCAAAAGTTTTTGAGGACTTAAAAGTGGTAATTTATTAATGCTGCTGTTGCCCTCTTCCAATCAAGCAGGGTCTACCCAAGAAGAATCTTCACTAATGGCTCCAATAAGTGCTCAGCCTTTATTATTATTAAGAGCAATTTCCAAAATATGTAGGCCAAGGTATGGTAGTGGGTTAGTCTTCGGGTTGGTGGCACAAGCACTGTCCAATAGGTCCTTTGTGGCAGGGTAAAGAAATCTCGCAAGGCTGTTGTTTGTCTTGGTGGTCCACCAGTCCTGCCATTTTCTTAGAAGACTGTGAAGAAGGGGGGAAAGCTCTTTTGAGGCTTTTTCTGTGTGGTGATAACTTGTTTGGGGTTCATCCTGAACCGTTGACCGCACTCCTAAGTGTTGGAGACGGAAGCCTATTTCTGTGGGATAGAACAGTTTTTGCCTTTTTGAAGAAGACAGACTGAAGGCAGAACATCTTATTGGAAGGGAGCTTAAATGTGCTACCTTCACACTGAAAGTACTTTAGAGAAGTACCTTTTTTTGAGGGGCGGGGCGGAGAGAGAAGAGGTGTTTCTGGTTACTGCGATGCAGTGAAAAGGCCACACCTGCCCAATACATTTACGCAGTTGTGGCTTCCCCTAAAGAATCCTGGGAACTGTAGTTGGTTTAGGGTGCTGAGAGTTGATAGGAGACCCATTTTCCCCTCACGCAGCTACAGTTCCCATCCCTCACATCCTTTAATGTTGCTCTGTACACATTCTCTGCACATAGAAAGTTAGCATTTCAGGGGGAAAGAGTTCTAAGCTTGCCATGTTCAGTTTTTTTTATGAGCAGAGATTTTTGTGTGTGTGGTGTGCATGCTCATTCAACCACCACAACAGACGGACGTGGTACAAACATGTGGCCCAGACGCAGGTCAAACACTGAAAGCTGCAGTTCTGGTGGAAAGCGCAAGTTGTTTCATGTAAGCCACATAATATCCACAGTGCAACTGACGGGCCCAATTTTGGCTGCTTTATCAGTACAAGGATCCAGGTCCTTGGATTATAATACAGTGCACTCCTTTGGTTGCCTTTTCTAATGAAGAGAGATCCACTCATGCTTGCAGGGAAAAAGAGTTGGTTTCAACTTGCCTGGGGTTCAAACACTTGCCACCAACGGGAGGTCTTACCCTAAGGATTCTTACTAAATTATTTTAATTCCTGTTGCTCTGGGGAACTGTAAACCCCCTCCCAGCATTTCATTCTCAGTTAGGATCATTCTCACTTTGGCACACCTGAAATTAATAAAACTGCAAAGGAAGAGGTACCAATTCAGCATGCTTCAAACATCGCCCTGAGTGCCCAAGAGCATGATGGGAATATCTCTCTTTATTCCCAGCATCTGGGAATGTACTTGCCTAACTAGGGGTGACTAACCTGTGGCCTTTCAGGTGTCGCTGGACCCCAGCACCTATTTGCTCCAGCCAGCATGGTCAGTTGAGATGATTTCAGTCTGGAGTTCAGCAACATCTGATTGACCAAAGATCAGCCATCCCTCAAGAGAGAAAGAGAGACTGTCTTTATAGTCATTCGTAGCTCTGTTCTCCATAAATCTGGCCTAACCCTTTCCCCTACAGCTATTTAAGCTTTAAAACGTGTGATCGTTTTCAGACTGAGGGCCACACTTCCTCTTTTTCAACTTTCTGAGGGCCACATGCCAGCAGTGGGCGGGGCCAGAGGCAAACGTGGGCGAACCAATGATTGCACAGTAGGCTAATTTCAGCATGCTGACACACCCCTTTCTGTCCTCCATTCAGACAAGTACGTTGCATTGTCAGTGTTCAAGGATACGTTGGAGCCAGGTCAAAATCCTTGGGGAGCAAAGCAGGGCGAGTGAGAGGCATGACCCAACACTGTTTACATTGCTGTAAATCCAGAGTCACTCCACTAAACCCAGGCGGAAGGCAGGGTGGTGGCAGGGAATGAATGGAGTCCTCTCAGCTGTGGCTGTAATTTACCCACTTACCTAGAGTAAGCCCAGTTGAATTTGATGAGACTTACTTTTAAGAGGAAACAGAAAGAATTGCATTGTACATCATTGCCACATGAGCATTGGACGGGGGTGGGAGGAAGGGATCTCTGCCCCAGTTCGTTCCTAATTATTTGTGGGTTTTCCTTTTTGTGGTGATTGTAAGCGAGTGAATTAGCACTGTGAGGCCGTATCTTTTTTTCTTTTTCTTTTTGGTGAATCGCAGCTGCACATTAAGGGTCCCCCCTCCTCAACCGCAACTTTGACGGTGTATGTAAAATGAAGTCTGTAATATTGGTGAAAATGGATGTGTGTTTGGGGTTTTTTTCCTCCCCCTTTTCAAATGTATTGTAAACTTTGTACAGTAAATATATTATAAATATATATATAAATATATAAATATATTTTCTATCAACTTGAGTTTGGTCTTCCAGAATGGCTATTAATTTAATTTTAAAAGAAATGGTTAGTATTAACAGAGAGCTCTGAGTTTAGTCTGTGCAACTGTTTAAAAAGAGAGAGAGAGAAAGAAAGAAAAGAAGTACATTCTATGCTAATGAAATTCTGGATATTTTAGAGTTCTTTTAAGTGAATAAAACTTTGCTCTGGATGAAACACCTGAAGTTGTGTGGTTGTGTATGTGTGTGCTGTTTTTTTAAAAAATATTGTCCGCCTGTTATCTATTCTGGTTTTGAAAATAAAAAAGAAATGTCCTCAAGGGTCATCTTGTACAACCTCAAATCTGCTACTGCAGCATCTCTTTTTGGTGGCTACTTGGGCTTTGCTTAAAATCCTGTAACGAGGTCTCACTACTTTCCAAGGTGACCTGTTTCACTGTCAAACAGCCCATTTTTTATTCCCCCTCCAATGTTGTTGGACTCCTCTTCCCTGTCCACTGAGCTTTCTTGGGTTCATGATTGCTAAGAGCAGGGGTCAGCAAACTTTTTCAGCAGGGGGCCAGTCCACTGTCCCTCAGACCTTGTGGGGGGCCGGACTATATTTTGAAAAAGAAAGAATGAACTCCTATGCCCCACAAATAACCTAGAGATGCATTTTAAATAAAAGAACACATTCTACTCATGTAAAAACACGCTGATTCCCGGACTGTCCGCGGGCCGGATTGAGAAGGCGATTGGGCTGGATCCAGCCCCCGGGCCTTAGTTTGCCTACCCATGGCTTAAAGAGCCAGCAGGATAGGGAAAACACTCTTCCATCACTTTCAGAGCCATTCCAGTGGTTCACTGGAAACTCTTGTGAGCTGTAAAAAGAACACCCTGCAGTGACTCATCAAGCCTTGTGCAAGGAAAACCGGCATTTAAAGTTTTGCTGCTTTAAAAGAAAAACTCCAAACTGCTGGCAAACCGTATCAAGCAGAGAGTCAATAACAGAAGAGTGCTGCTTCTCAAGGACACAATTGGCACTTACAGTACAAAGAAAAGAAGTGCATGTTATATGTATTCAACTTTGTACACTTCAACCCCCCCTCTCTCCCTGGTGCAATTAATGACTATTCAAATAAACCACTTACCACAACTTTTATGAGGCTCATAAACAGATTCTAAATAAACCCATTGAGCTGGAAGAGGTGCAAAGAGCTATTAAAAATCTAAAAGGCTCTAAGGCACTGGGCATTGACTGGCTTACAGGGTGTTCCACAAACTATTTAGCAATGTGTTATGTACACACTTAATGGCACTATTTAATGAAATCCTAGATGGGAATAACAGTGCTCCCCAAACTGGGGAAACCTGATTTAGTGTAATGTGGCGCTGTGGGTTAAACCACAGAGCCTAGGACTTGCCAATCAGAAGGTCGGTGGTTCGAATCCCCGTGACAGGGTGAGCTCCTGTTGCTCGGTCCCTGCTCCTGCCAACCTAGCAATTGGAAAGCACATCAAAGTGCAAGTAGATAAATAGGTACCGCTCTGGTGGGAAGGTAAACGGTGTTTCCGTGTGCTGCTCTGGTTCTCCAGAAGCGGCTTAGTCATGCTGGCCACATGACCCGGAAGCTGTACGGCAGCTCCCTCAGCCAATAAAGCGAGATGAGCGCTGCAATCCCAGAGTCGGCCACGACTGGACTTAATGGTCAGGGGTCCCTTTACCTTTACCTTACTGCCCAATTAGCCTTTCTTTGGAAAGCTCTTTGTTACACAATTTAGCAAAAACAATGGTCATCTTCGAGCAGTAGCCTTGCTGGATGTCTACAAAGCCTTTGATAGGCTGAGCTGACCTTTTGTAAAGTGGATTCGTGATATAGAGTTGGACAACCCAGAATCAAGGGCATGGCTCTCTTTACCTATTTCTCCAAGATTGCTCATGGGGGTTGAAAAATCCTTTCCTGCTTAACACATTGAAGGTGTGGTGCAGCAGATGTGAAAAACTTCCAGCACCAATTTCACTGCTGGTCCCTATTCAGTATCACCCATTCTGGGAAGCGTGGGAGACTCTTGACCAGGTGGGTTGGGAGCATGCAGGCTTAAGCAGTGTGGTTTTTTCAGCCAGAGTTCAGTTCTGGCATCTCTGAGGTGAGTGCTATTGCAAGCCAGTGCTCCCCCACTCGCTTCTTGCCTTTATGCACTTTGGAGAAGCCCAAAATGATCATTTCAAGTCAAAACAAAAGCTGGCCAGTGTGTGCGCGTCTACACTTTTTTTTTTTAGATCTATGATTTCACCTAGCTCTTAGCCGCAACTGGTCATGCCTCTACAATTGCACACACATACACTTGTCTGAAGGCCCTTCCATGCTGCCCTAGCCATCTGCCTGAATCTAAGAGAACAAAGTATGACTGTTTTCCACCTTCCCATTTCGACTCTCTGGCACCCTATCTGCATAACCTAGCAATTCTAAAATATAGACGCGCTTTTACTCTTGCAAGATTGAATGTATTGCCCTTGGCTTTACTTGAGGGACGATTCCAACAGATTCCACACGAAAAGCGCTTATGTCCCTGTGGAGGTGGCAGTCCCGAATCGGTGGCGCATGCCCTTCTGGCTTGCACTCTTTATAAAGACCTGAGGAAGGAGATTATCACCCCTCTTTTATAGTCCATTCCAGGTCGCCCAACCACTGCCACAGTGCCCTTTCTCTTGGCAGATCAAGATGAGCAGGTGACAGCAAAGGTTGCAAGGTTTTTAGCTTGGGCAATCAAAATAAGATCCACTATTGATTCAAAACCCTAAAATGTATTTTATATAATTGACTTTTTATTTCTGTTCTTTGTATTTCATATTGTTGTTTTATTGCTATGACCAACAGCTGACGCAAATAAAGATTCATTCATTCATTCAATTCAATTCACTGCCCTAGCCATCTGCCTGAATCTAAGAGAACGGGGATTGGGGATGCATTTATTTGACCTGAATCAGAACCAGGGTTAACCCCCAAACCAGCTAGGGAGACAGCTTGCTGTAGTTTTTTGCACCACAGGCGGTGAATGCAAGTGTTATAAAACCAGCATCTGTTCAGGGCTGCCCCAAATCACCCAGAGACTTACTGTAACAACTTCATGGTGAATTCTGCCACCTTAAGCACTGGGCTTTACGGAAAGATCAGCTTATGGACAAGATTTCTGGTTTAAATTGGTCCTGGTTTAATTTTAATCAGTTCTATTTTTTCTTGTTAACACCACTTGTTAGTTCTCAAGGTGATAGAAAAATTGTCTGCTCTGGAACAGATAATAGCTAATAATGTTTCCACTTTCTCTAAGGGTTTGGTATCTATCATACACAAGGTGTTAATTGAAACTGAATTTGGCACCCTCACAGCCACGAAAACCCCATGGGGAGCCCAGCTAAGAGAAGCATCACTGAAATTACTGCATCTCTCCCCTGCTCGGATGTCATACATAATATCGGGCACCTCAGATGCTTGCTGGAAAGGATGTGGGGACGCTTGGTCAGTCATATTGACATTGGCTGAAAAACTGACATGTCAGAGAAACCAGTAGGAGAACACTTCAATCTCACAGGACATTCTATACACGATCTCAAAGTAGTTGTCATATTACAAAAGAATTTCAGAAATAGACTGGAAAGAGAAGTTGCTGAATTACAACCTATTACCAAACTTAAAACCAGGGAGAGACCTGGTCTGAATAGAGACATTGGATTCTTATCTCATTATGCATGATAAAGCTATTTTGGGCCATTTTATCCCTTGCTTTTTCCTGTAAGACCAATTGCAGTCGTTAACAGTCGTCAACAGGTCTACCACACCTATAAGCCAATCACCCATTCCCACCACCCTTCTGAGTAATATCCCTCCCCACCCTCTCACTATATATAAGGGTCTGGTGATTGTAACTTAAAAGGTAAAGGTAAAGGGACCCCTGACCATTAGGTCCAGTCATAGCCGACTCTGGCGTTGGGGCGCTCATGTTGCTTTATTGGCCGAAATTCCCACTGAAAGCCTAATGGGTGTGATAGATTGCTGCAGATATGCAGACAACTGAATTTCAAATTGGCAAAAATGAGAACCTCAAATTGACGGATTTGCCTTTCCCCTGTGAAAGCAACACCAGGGTTAATAAAGTGCCAACTTGTGCTTTTTGTGAGCTGCTGGTGCCATCTGGTGGCTGCTCCTCAGCGGCACACCTAGTCCATTTTTGCCTGTCAATATCTCTCCCTGAGCCACCAAACTCCCAGTTTCTCCTGGAAACTATTAGCGAAATCATCCTGGACAAGTGTTAGCTTGGGTTTCACTCCTAACATGTACAGGCCTGGTTTAGCCAAGCAGCAGGTGGCGGTGGTAGAGTCCTGGGCAACATTAGAAATTTGCCGGGCGCATTCGCCAACTACAACTCTGGATGCCAAGATGGCAGCTGACGTCTCCATCTGGCTGGCCGCTCCAGCTTTCTTAAGCAGGTAAGCTGAAGAGCTCATTTATTTCATTTATATCCCACCTTTTCCTCCAAAAAGTACGTGGTGTTTATTGTAAGAAGCCAGCTAGACAAAGAATACGCCAGTGTGCCAGATCACATCCACCATCAACCCCCAAAAGCACAGGTTAAAGCTGCACAACCCTAGGCCTCAAATTGGAGCCATCATACGCTTTCAGAAAAAGGCACGTGGGGCTGATTGTGCAGCATTTCAGGTGGGGGAGAAGGGCATGGCAGAATGTGCTCTGCTATCAAATATCCCCTCCCCTTGGAAATATTAAAACCAGGGATGGAGGACGGGGCAGTTAAACGAGTCCCCAAAAATCCCAAGTCCCCACCACAGCCTCAATCTAAGGCCAGGACAACGACTGTTTACATAAGCACCATACATGCATAACAGCAAAGAAGCTGAGAAAAGCAGTCTATAAAACTGCAGCAAAAAGCAGATACCATGTACAGTGGTATGTCGGGTTACATATGCTTCAGGTTACAGACTCTGCTAACCCAGAAATAGTACCTCGGGTTAAGAACTTTGCTTCAGGATGAGAACAGAAATTGTGCTCCGGTGGTGCGGCAGCAGCAGGAGGCCCCATTAGCTAAAGTGGTGCTTCAGGCTAAGAACAGTTTCAGGTTAAGAATGGACCTCCGGAACAAATTAAGTACTTAACCCGAGGTACCACTGTATTATACAGTTTCCTCTAACTATGCCAGGCATGTCCGAAGTCCAATTCAGGGGCTTAATCCAGCCCGCCGGTCGGTTTAATCTGGCCCCTGTGGCAGTTTATTTCCTGGGGTAAAATCCTAAAAAAGCCTGAACAACTTCAATCCTAAAAAAGGCTCAACAACTTCAGTCCTTAAAAAAGAATAACAACTTTGGTCGGCCCTCATGGCCCTTCATTTCATCAAATCTGGCCCTCTTTGAAAAAAGTTTGGACACCACTGGACTATGCGATATAGAAAACTGTAGAAACTTCACACATAATGACCAAAATTAAACGGTTTGGCCAATTTCCTTGGCTCCAACGGCTAATGACTCCTCTGGAAGAGGGGGGTCCAGGGTTCCCCCTGCCTCCATAATCCCTTAAGCATAAGGTCACGTACTCCTTGCCCCTCCATAAGGTGTGAACTCAGCCTCACAATAGGAGGCAGGAAGCGATAGAGGGCAGCATATACTCCAGACAGAAATCCACCGGGATGGTGGATTGAATCCTGAAACTTTCAAAGGAGAAGCGCAGGAAATCCTTGCAGCTAGGGGATGTGTAAATACCTTTATTCTTTGGGGAAGAGTGTAGTTAAAAGGTGTTGGGATCTGGGGTTCTTGACAGCGGTGGCTGATGGGCTCATGTTTCTACATGCCAAGCATCCCTACTTTGTGACGTATATTTGTGATGTATCAATAATATTATTGTATTATCCGTTGTCTTTTACCATTGGCCTTTTGTAAGGGAGGGGATCCCTCTCTGTGAGTGGGAGGGGCTGTGAATATTGTGGGTGGAGTCTTGTGCATGGAGCATGCCCAGTGGCATGACCTGGTAGGGCCAATGTCCTCTTGACTCTGGAGCGCAGGCTGATGCCAAAGGCATGCCTCACACTTCACACAGCAAATTAAAATACACATTTATATGTCAGGTATTTTACACCACCCCTCCAACTGAGTAATGGATGCGTCAAACTGGGGTTCGTAGTCAACTCTTTAAATGTATAGTGTGTGTACACATTCCTAAACAGCATCACTGATCAGCTTTACCAGTTTTGCTCTGCTGTAGCTAAGGAACTGGTGAAGATATAATAATAATAATAATAATAATAATAATAATAATAATAATAATAATTTATTCCCCGCCCATCTGGCTGGGCTTCCCCAGCCACTCTAGGTGGCTTCCAAAAAAATATTAAAATACCATAATACATCAAACATTAAAAGCTTCCCTAAACAGGGTTGCCTTCAGATGTCTTCTAAAAGTCTGGTAGTTGTTTTTCTCTTTGACATCTGGTGGGAGGGCAGGTGCCACTACCGAGAAGGCCCTCTGACTGGTTCCCTGTAACTTGGCTTCTTGCAGTGAGGGAACCGCCAGAAGGCCCTCGGCGCTGGACCTCAGCGTCCAGGCAGAACGATGGGGGTGGAGACGCTCCTTCAGGTATACTAGATGCCTCCTTTAACCTTCCTTGGCGTGGATGTGACCTTGGGCTCCTCAGTCCTGCCGGTTCATTGCATCAAATATCTCAGGCGAGCCAGCTTAGCAAGTACACAAGAGTCGGCTGAACAGGAACAATGGTTTATTTCCCTTATAAATTAAAACAGCACCACTATTTAACTAGCAAGCACACACACACAAGTAACCTGCATTCTGTTGCTGTCAATTAAAGGTTGCATCAACAGTTCATAGCACTGGATTCTTTTTTCTTGCTGCAGGGAATTTTTTGGGGGTGTGTGTTCCTGTCCCCTATGCAGATAGGGACCAGTTTCTTCACACCAGAAGAAACACACCTGGCAAGGCTTCCCCATGGCATCTGGTTGACCACTGCAGGTGAGGTGGGCCGCTGGAAGCTCCCCCCCATCCCCGATGTGCTTGGATTTTATTTAGCACTTTTGCCATTTGTTCTGACAGAATCCTGCTCCTGCAGAGGTGCACTTCATTCTCAGAACAACCCTATGAGGTAGACTAGGCTGAGAGAACAAGACTGGGCCAAGATCATCCGCGTGTGGTGGCTGTGCAGGGGATCTGAAGCGCTGAGCTCCTCTATCCTAGTCCAACACTCCCTGACGAAGGGAGTGGGGAAGCAAGGATCACACTCAGGAGGCAGGAAATGGGTTCAAGCACAGACATTGCTCCCCTCCCCGAGAATCCTGGGAACTGTAGTTTGTTAAGGGTGCTGCGGGATGTTGAAAGACTTCTATTCCCCACACAGAGCTACAACTCCCAGAGTTCTCTGGGAAGGGTGATTGACTATTAAATTAACCTGCGGGTTGTAGCTCTGTGAGGGGGAAGAGGAGGTCTCCTAACAACTCTCAGCACCCTTAATCAATTCCCAGCATGCTTTGGGGGGGGGGAGCCATGGCTGATAAAAGTGGTATGAGACTGCTTTAAATCCACAGTACAGATGTGACCAGGGTTGGTTACAGTTTGCACAGTTTCATACAATTGTAGGGTTCGGCTCCTACCCAGTGGTTCCAGAAAGCTGTGACAATGGCAAACCCCCAAAAAGCTTTGCTATGGAAAAGGCAAACACCCCAAAATGCTTCAGTCAATCCAACTAGGGGTGACCCCCAACCCTGTCTAACCAGCAGCTAGCCTCAGACCGCAGCAAAGTGATGAGCATTGCAAAAGAAAGCCAAAGACTGGGCCTTGATCTCCATGAACACGGCTGTCTTAAGCATATGCGGCGCCAGAGTGCAAAGATCTGCCCGGCGTCCCCCCCCCCCAGGTTGCCCAGTCCCAGGCGTGCTGCAGGGCGGAGCCGGGCGGCCGCCTTAGCATCTCGCTGGCTCAGTTGCCCCCAAATTCGCGGCGCAGAGCCACCCGCAGCAGACGAGCTCGCCACAGCGCTCCAACCAATGGGTGGGCTCTTCCCCAGATTCAACTCTCGGGCCCCGGACTCTCAGCCTGGCGCCCCTGAGATCCAGGTGCCCCGCACTCCTAGCACCTATGGGTAACAGACCCTGTTCCAAGCCCCGCCACCTGAGACTCCCAGCCCAGCTGATTGGCTCCTGGGAGGGGCTGGGCTACGGTGCAGCTGGACGAGCAACCAATGAGACTGCCTCCAAGCTGCACCAATGACATTGTCCTTTGCCTCATTGGTGCCCCGCCTCCAACACTGTCCAACCACTTCGTTCGTTAAGTAGGAACTGTTGATTTTGCCTGCTAATCAGCTTGCTTTCTTTTGTTTCGTTTTAAAATCTAGATTACTTTTTGTTCCCTTTTCTAAAACATGTAATGCAGGGTAAAATCAGATCACAAATCTGAGAGCCTTTGTCCAATAATAGATATTCTCTTTTTTCTCTTTTTTAAAAAAGAGCTGACTGACTAAGCTTCCGATAAAATATACACAAACTAAAAAAGGAATTTACAGAATAAATAGAATTAAATATGTAGTGTTTCGTGTTTTTGATGTTGTTAAAGCTGAGATTTATGGGACAAATCTTGCTAATCGCCTCCACGTAGGCAGAGTATGGAGAGAAAGCAAAATTTGCCCCCAACCACGATGGAAAATGTGGACAAGTGTGCAAATTATGGCTAAAATTTCAGTTGAGGTTGAGGTCTCCAGTTGCTGATGTCTCTGTCAAGTTTCATTTCTTCCAGTTCTCTTTGGTTCTCGTGGGGAAACACAGCCCCAAATATGTCCTCGTGGTATCGCTTCTGCCTCTGTAAAAACAAATGAAATAAACCAGCAATCAGTATTATTTACCACAACATTTACTGGAGAGGGTCCCACACTTTTCAATCGATTTCCCCATCACACACACAAAAAAACCATTGTTGTTTTTAAAGTGGATTTGTTGCACCAGGGTAAAATAGGGATTTATTTTAATTGCACTAAACTATGTTTTTGGTATACACTTAAGAACACCAGAAGAGTTCTGTTGGATCAGATCAGGGGCCCATGAACCCAGCATCCTGTTCTCACAGTGGCCGACCAGATGCTGCAATGGGAAACCCACGAGCAGGGCCTGAGCAGTTGAACCCCTCTTTGACAAAATACTGACAGTCTGCAGGAGACACAAGCTGAGTGTACTGGAAGAAGCAAAGATCACCAGCGCTGAAGCAATGATTCTTCAACATCAGCTTCGTTGGACTGGTCATGTTGTGTGAATGCCTGGTTATCGTCTTCCAAAGCAACTACAGTGGTACCTCGGGTTAAGTACTTAATTCGTTCCGGAGGTCCGTTCTTAACCTCAAACTGTTCTTAACCTGAATCACCACTTTAGCTAATGGGGCCTCCTGCTGCCACCGTGCCGCCGGAGCCCGATTTCTGTTCTCATCCTGAAGCAAAGTTCTTAACCTGAGGTACTATTTCTAGGTTAGCGGAGTCTGTAACCTGAAGCATATGTAACCTGAAGCGTATGTAACCCGAGGTACCACTGTACACTATTCCAAACTTAAAAATGGAAAGCGTAATGCTGGTGGTCAATCAAAGAGGTTGAAGTCTCTCTCAAGGCAAATCTAAAAAGAGTAGTATAAACACTGACAACTGGGAAACACTGGCCTGTGAGCGCTCCAGTTGGAGAACAGCCTTTACCAAAGGTGTCATGGGCTTTGAAGATGCTCGAACTCAGGATGAAAGGGAGAAACGTGCTAAGATGAAGGCACGCTTGGCAAACCCTCACCGTGATAAACTCCTCTCCGGAAACCTATGTCCCCACTGTGGAAGGACGTGTGGATCCAGAATTGGCCTCTACAGTCACTTTCTGTTAAGACCATGTTCATGGAAGACAATCTTACTCGGCTACGAGTGATCGCCATAGATGAAGAAGAAAGAGATTTTCAGCGTACCTTCAGCTGAAAGCAGTAATCTTCGGCCTGCTGTTCCGTCAAGCCCAGATACTTGGCAAATATCTCCCTTAACGTCTTAGCGACTTCTCTGGCCATACGGACATCCCCACAGACGTAGAGGTGGCCCGCCTCTCTGTGCAAGAGCCTGCACACGTCGGACTCCAGCTTTTTCCGAAGGAGGTCTTGGACGTAAACCTGGAGCGAGAAGAACAAACCCGTATGTTATTATTCAGCTCCATCGTTATTGTTATTGTTTAGTCGTTTAGTCGTGTCTGACTCTTCGTGACCCCCTGGACCAGAGCACTCCAGGCACTTCTGTCTTCCACTGCCTCCCGCAGTTTGGTCAAACTCATGCTGGTATCTTCGAGAACACTGTCCAACCATCCTGTCCTCTGTCGTCCCCTTCTCCTTGTGCCCTCCATCTTTCCCAGCATCAGGGTCTTTTCCAGGGAGTCTTCTCTTCTCATGAGGTGGCCAAAGTATTGGAGCCTCAGCTTCACGATCTGTCCTTCCAGTGAACACTCAGGGCTGATTTCCTTCAGAATGGAAAGGTTTGATCTTCTTGCAGTCCATGGGACTCTCAAGAGACGTTTTAAATTAGGGCTGCAACATTTAACACAGTGTTGTCTAATTGGACTGGCAGCTGCTCTCCAAGGTCTCAGGCAGAAAGAAGGCTTTCCCATCGCCTGTGGCCCATTTTGGGGTGCAATTGGGTCAGTTATTTAATTTGTTATAAATGTCCTGGACCGCTGGTCTTCAGCTGGTGGGTCTGGACCCTCTGGTGCAGCCCCCCCCAGACTCAGCCATCCAGATGTTTTTGGGACTACCATTCCCATCATCCCTGACCACTGGTCCTGTTAGCTAGGGATGATGGGAGTTGTAGTCCCAAAACATCTGAAGGGCTGGGTTTGTGCATGCCTGCTCTAGTGATTTGTGGCCTGACCCAAGGTGGATCGCAACAGGAGCAAGACCGCCATGCAAATATGGAAAAGGTTAAGAAATACATGTTTGGGTTAAAGGTGTGTCCTTCAAGATAAGATGAGACTTACTTTGGGATAGCCAGGCTCTCTGGAGTAAGCTGTGTAGACCTCTTGAAGGATCCCTTTCCTTTTCATTTCTTCCATTTCGTCTTTGTAGAGGTGATCCAGGCTGGCGTGTCGGCAGCCGAATAACAGGATCATACTCCTCCCTTTGATCCCTAGAATCAGAAGCCTCCAAATCAGTTTTCAAGCATGGGTTGGGGGGGCGTGCGAACAGATCTCCTTCTGTCCCAATTTAATTCATGCCTATTTGGGATGCCTAGTTCTCACTGAGGTGACTGGCCCTTTGTGCAATAGATGCATCCCCCACACATAGAAAATTAGTGTGTCGGGAACTAGAGTCCCTGAAATGCTAGCTTTCTAAGTTTGGTGTTTTGGGGCAGGTGGGCATTTATTTATTTGCAAGGAAGGGCCAGCAGAAGTTGAGGTTTCAGGGTGAAAATTCAGTGCCCATCCCTGAAGCACTATAAGAAGGAAACAAAGAAACGAGAAACATGATAGCAAAGAAAAAAGAAACAGAAAGGCAATGACCGTCATCTGAGGCACTTCTTGGTGTGCCTTCTTCAAGAGAGGCCCAGAGGGTGGCAACACCAAAATTGGCCTTTTCTGTGGTGGCCCCCTGTCTGTGGAATGTTCTACCCAGGGAGGCTCACCTGGCACCTTCATTAGACATCTTATATTTTAGGCACCAGACAAAAATATTTCTCTATAACCAGGCCTTTGGCATTTACCCATCTGTGGCCTTTTAGAAGTAGGTGGGATGGTCTTAATGTATTCCCCCCCTCTTGGTTTTAATGTATCTATGTGGGGGTTTGTCTGTCTGTCTGGTTGTACGTGGCTTTGGGATAAAGCGATCAACAAATCTAATAAATAAATAAATATTTTTATTTACTTTTTAAGGGTGGAAATATTATTGCTTTCATTTATAAATTGCTTCTCATGAGCCTCCTGAAGTGATTTTACAATATAATGCATATAAAATAATGTACAAAAACTGTTGTAGCATAACAAACAGCACATACATAAATTCAGTTCAAATCCAAGCCAGAGAGCAGAGGGGATAAAGATTTTTGGAAGCCACGTGGAAAGGGGAAACCCCCTTAGCTGAAAAGACAACAAACATGGTACCCGTCTGATATGCAGTGGCCATGAGTTCCAAAGGGTAGGTGCCACCACACAAAAGGCCAAATTCTGACATTGTGAGTAACAGGCCTCCTGATAGGAAAGTATATGCAGGAGGCCCATAGCTGCAGAACACAGTGATTGGCTGAGTATATTAAGGATGAGACGATCTTTCAGGTTTACTGGTCCCAAGCTGTTTAGGGATTTATACACTAAAACTTGGATCTTGAAGTGTGCCTGTTTCTCATTTGCTAGCATGCTGGGAACTGTAGCTCTGTGGGAGGTTATACAGTTCCCATAATTCTTTTGGGGGAAGTCACATGCTTTATGTGGCCGTTAAAGGGGTTGTATGCATGCAGGCCTAACAGCTGGTGACAAATGTCCCCTTTCACCTTTCTTTTCCAAATCATAGAGGCGCTGTTGCCAGAAGCTTCTGAACGGGGCGATTCCTGTGCCTGGCCCAATCAGGATGCACGGTTCGCGTGGGTCTTTTGGAAGCCGGAAGCCATCAGCACTAGACAGAAAACAACAACTGAGTAATGCTATAGCCAAATGATAATGCATATATTAATATTGTGCAGCTTGAAGCAACTGGATGCATAACAACTGACTCCTTTTGGAATAAAAACATTGTCAAGGTCCATGTTTAATTAAAGCTTTACTTGCAGAACTTTCTCCAAAACAGAACAAAAAATGGTAAATAATACATCCAAGTAATTCTGTACAAGGTCTTGTGCAGTCCAGCAGAGGCTCTGCTTTCTATAACATATGAAATACTCCAAACAGAACTAAAACCACAAGTTTTCTCTCTTTACAGCCTCCATTTTGCCTGAGGAAGTGCTCCGGGAGAACTTCATTGACATCCATCTGCCACAGAGCCTGGGAACAAATGCTAAACACAACTCCCTTTCAAAATGGAGATTTGCAACCAAATACCTTTTCTATCTGATCTAAGGTTAAACACTCAGGTGTTAGCTAGTAGAAAGCAACAATGGTTAATTATCAACTCATCAAGGAGCTCAGAAACCACTTAGTATACTCCAGTGCAATTTCCCCACTTCAAAGCCTTCAGTAACACACATTTAGGCAGTCTGCATTTCAGTGTCAATTAAACAATTATACTTAACAAACGAGCCCCTGGTTCAAATGGTGAACCCAGCAGATCAGTCAGAAGCTCACTCTGCATTAACTTGGAGCAGGGCCTTTAGTGTGGCTGCCCCATTCTGTGGAATAGCATTGCCACCTACTTTGTAGCATCTGACCAAGCTTTTCCTCTTCCACCAGCCCTTTGGCTGATTAACATTCCACAGCCTTTTAAATGTGTTTGTGGGAGTGGGGGTTATTGTTTTGTTGTCTCTTTTTTAACTATTAATTTGTGGTTTATCTTGTGAACCACCCTGAGATCTTTCGATGAAGGGTGGTATATAAATCTAATAAATCTGATAAATTAAAATAAATAAATTGTATGGGGTTGGTTGGTTTTGGACAGCAAAAGCATAAAATCAAGTTAATGTGCTTTATGCAAAATCAGAATAGGGCTGACCTGGAAGATGTGGCACTGCAGGCATCCCACATGCCATTTTGAAGCTGTGAGTTCACCAACATTTTCTTACAGCCCAGTTCTTGGGTGTGTCATTACCTGCGTACAAAACAGGGGATGGTCTCCTCTAGGTCGACAGTGTTCAGCCAAGTGCTGCAGACTCCGTGATGCACCGGACCTTCTCCATCTGAGTGGAGGAATGGGGGGAAATGTCAATTAAATCATTACCCCCATGAGAGGCTAATGTCAGATTCAAAACTCAGCCAGATGGGTAAAGAAAAAGTGCTTTATATGCGTTGTCTATGCATTACAACACTGTGACACCAGATGGCGCTGTGGAGTTCCGTTTTTGCCAACCCGATTTCTCATACAAAGTTTACAACGTGTTTAAATGAAACGCTTCTTGAATGTCTCTGGATCCAGCCTAAGTCAATAGCAGGTGTCAGCATTGTTGGGCATTTCCCAAAGCACACAAGCTAGCAAGGAGCCCTGTGGCCCTGCTGCTCTCCCACCTGGAAGCCTCCGCTGGTTCCCCACCCTCTCCGAACCAGAGATAGAGAAATAATAAGTGTCCAATTTCCCCATCTCATTTTTTCAATTCTCTACATTTCCACATTCACCTGTGATTTATTTGATCTTTTGAAAAGTCCCCGTGTCCACTTTTTAATGCAAATTTCCCTTCATAGACACATTTGTGCATGTGTTATTTCCCCCAATATATGCATTTTTATGCACACTTTATCTTAGGACGGGCACTTCTGTACAGGCGACCTGGTTGGAGAACTGCATTGCAAAATTCAGAGATGCGGGAATTTCAAATGATGGCTGCGCTTTAGTTCAGGAAGTGCAAAACGAAGTAGACCTGCCTTTAAATGCAAGCTGAATCTCTCTCTCTCTGTCCCTCCCTCTCCCTCTCCCTCCCTGCCTCCCTAATTGCTATGCCCAGTGCCAAGTGTGAGGGACAAACACAGTGTTTTGCAGCTGGTAGGAAGGAGTCACCCAGTGGTGCCTGCTGCCCATTGAGACTGGCAGGGCAGAAGGGAGGGAGCCCAACAGCAGGTGGCGCCAGAGCCAAGGACAGCCAGAGGCTACTCATTGTAGCCCCCATCCTCTTCCCTGCTGAATTCTACAAGGGGCAACACTGGGACTAAGGAGGAGGCGGAAGCTCCCATCTAGGACCACTTCCTGGACTGGTTGTAAGTGGGAAGGCAAGTCGGTGGGTTGGGCTGAGAACAGAGGTTTGTGGGGAAGTGCCTGACTAGTCCCAATGGACCAGCTTCTGCTGAATTTCCCACTGTGCGGCATCGCACTCCGGGAAGCCCCTCTTACCTCTGGTTCTGTAGGTGACCACGGCGACCGTCAGGTGGAGTTCTCCAGGCTCCTGATCCTGCGAGGAACTGATGGAGTAATACCTGGGTTTCAGCAAAGGCAACTGCGACAGCAAGAAAGAGGTTGAGACCTCGGCCGACGGAAACTCCTGCAACACCTCCAGGAAGGTGGGACTATTGTAAAACTTCCACTTGTTGTACTCCTCCAAGTTCTAAAATGCAAAACACGCAAAAAGCCCATCAGAGAGCCAGCCGGCTGTAAATCAAAGTTTGAGTTAACCCTACTAAATGCATTTTCCTCCACATCCTTCTGCATCACGAAATTTGGAGGGACGTGGGTTTTAAAGGATGGCTGCAATTCGCGAAGTGCGAATTAGGCAGGTTCACATTAAAATGTGAACTTTTAACATCTAGCAAGCTCAGGACCACAATACTTCAAGGACTGTCTCTCCCCGTAGGAACCAACCCAGATCCTGAGATCATCTTCTGAAACCCTTCTTTGTGTGCCTCCTTGAGAGGTCAAGGGGGCGGCAACACAAGAACGGGGCCTTCTCTGCAGTGGCTCCCCGTCTCTCCCCAGGGAATTTCGCCTGGTGCCTTTATTATACACCTTTAGGCACGAGGCAAAAAACGGTCCTCTTGAACCAGGCCTTTGGTTGATTGTCATCTAAATGTGCCCTTTTAAAATGTGTTGGGGGAGTGTTATTGGGTTGTTTTGGTTTTGGTTTTGATTATGTATTTTGTGTTTTGTGTTTTTATATTGTAATTTTATCCTGTGAACTGCCCTGAGACCTGTGGATATAGGGCACAAATTTAATCAATAATAATAATAATGTGTGCTGTAACACCATTGCTATGTTGAAGGTATTTCATATAGTTATGTATTGTATGATGTTGCGGTGTCATGCATTTATAAATACATATTTTTTGAAAAGTGAACAGAATAAATTTTCTCCTTATCCCCATGGGCAACGCAGTAGCAACATTAGCAAATGAACAACAGGCCCACTCCAGAAAACCCTATGATTCAGCAGGCTTCTTCTTCATTTTTTAAAGGGAATATCAATTTTATCATGGCGAAACTCACATGAGATAAGAGGTCCAGCCTCTCCTTCTCGCTCTCTTCTTTTGCCAGCTGAGAAAGGATCCGCAGCAACTGTTGGGAAGGCGGAGTCGTGATATCCAGGAAATGAGTCAAGGCTTGGGAGAGGGTGCAGGCTGGGAACTTGCTGTCTGCCGTCCAGTAGCCACCTGGAATCGAAGAGGAAGCGAGTTGGGGGGAGAAATCTTCAGATCTCCAAAAGAGGAAGTCAGCTGGGGACAAGGTTTTGCGCAAAGGAGACGCAGAGCAAGAAATAGGTGTGGCTGTTTTCCTGCCCTAAAAGTGTTTTTTTTCCAGACTTTGGTTGAACTCAGCAACCAGTGCCAGTTAGAGGTACCATTAAGGAAAGGTTTTGGGGGCAGATGTCCAGGGCAGAACGGAGTAGGAACCCCTCCCATTGTCACCACCGCCAAACATAGCAGGGCTGGCTTCCTGCATTCTGAAGAATTTGAAGTACTAATATGCATTTACCAGCTGAAGAGAAAGTCCCCTGTAAGGCCAGTAAACTCAGAGTCTAAAGTTACCCAAACTGTACCACTAATTCCCATCAATTTCAGCCCTAAGAGAAAAGGATGGAGAACTGCTGAGCTTAGAGAGGGCAGCCTTGTAGTATTTCACCCAGTAATAAAAACAGGAGTTGACATAGCTACACAAGCACTCAAGTGGATAAGTAGACAGTGGAGCCTTGGTTCTTGAACGCCTTGGCACTCAAACATTTTGGCTTCTGAATGCCGAAAACCCGGAAGTAAGTGTTCCAGTTTTCAGAAGCCGAACATTCGATGTGGCTGTTGGCTATTGTTTCCAGGGCGCCTGTGCCAATCGAAAGCAGCGTCTTGGTTTTTGAATGATTTGGAAGTCAAACGGACTTCTGGAATGGTTTACATTCGAGAACCAAGGTACCACTGTATTCATATGCACTCCCAAAAATTTTTTTTATTCTCTGCAGGGCCTCTCCAGATGGGCTGCTTTTTATGGTGGCTGCAGGGGTGGGCATGTTGCAGCTGTATTCTGCAATATGTCATTGATGCAATAGTAGTGGACATTTAGTAGAATATCCACATATAATTCCACTTCATTAGCTGTGCCATGATGCTTCCCCAGTGTTACCACACTACTGTTGCCTGGAGAGCAATCTTAAGCTACAGTTCCACAACAGTGTGGCAACAAACATACAAGCAACAGAATGTTTGGGGTATGAAAAGTTACACAATTCAAGCAGTAAGCTACAGGATGTGCACCAATCCGAATCAAAGCAGGATGTCCACCCCAAAACCTTTGCAGACACGAATGGTGCTAAAAGTGGGTTGTTTACAACCGCCCAGGTACTATAATGAGTGCCAATAATTATGAATGCACAATGCAAAAGATGTCTGGAGGGACTGAGATTTGCTTTGGTTTCAGGTTTTCGGGTTTCAAATTGTACAAGTCCTGACTTACGATCGCTGCGCCTTTCCAGTCTAATGATCTCATCCGGCGGAGGAGCATCTGTGATTCGGGCGATGATGCCATCCACAAGAACTTTGCAGTTGCCAGGGACGATCCCGAGATGATCTCCAGGGAGATACTCGACTTCCTGATTTCTCTCACAGGAAAGCTTAATTAAGATAGTCGCTCGACTGAAACAGCAAGCGAAAACAGACTCGTCAAACCGTCACAGGATTTCCTTGTTGACACTTTGGGGCAGGATACATTTCTGGCGTCTAATGGGGAGAAGTATTGTCTCTTACTTAGATTCCCTGAAAGCCTGTTGACCATTTATGGAAAACCTTGCCAAATTGCAGGGGTTTTCCCCCCAATCAGTTAAAGGGAAATTTAGAGACGTGCCGATCAGCACACAGTAAACTTCAGCACGTGTGAGTATCTTTCTACCTGTTGGTCAAATGACTCCAGTCCAAATAACCCCCAAAGTCCAGATTAGTGTTTTTTTTAAAGAAAAGGGGAAAGAACCATGCCTAGGATGGGTTAAAAGAGGAAGAAGAAGAAGAGTTTGGATTTGATATCCCGCTTTATCACTACCCGAAGGAGTCTCAAAGCGGCTAACATTCTCCTTTCCCTTCCTCCCCCACAACAAACACTCTGTGAGGTGAGTGAAGCTGTGAGATTTCAGAGAAGTGTGACTGGCCCAAGGTCACCCAGCAGCTGCATGTGGAGGAGTGGGGAATCGAACCTGGTTCACCAGATTACGAGTCTACCGCTCTTAACCACTACACCACACTGGCTCTCAGGGATATTCAGAATATGACTTGAATACCTGGACTTTGAACTTTGCAGGTTCTGCCGAAACTTTAGTTTCATTGGAATGATGTTCTTCCCATGGATGTCACCAAGTGCTGTGAAGGGGGAAACATTTGCTAAGTTGGAGTATGGAACATTCTGCATGATGTGCTTACACAGGAGATTGCTTACAGCTCCAATGATATCTTCCTATACACATACAAATGTAAGGCTGTCATCACAGATCCCCCCCACTGGAGGGCTGCATCACAATCCTTGATTTCCACAAAGTCAGGAGAGGGGAGAGAAACAAAAGAGAAGGCAGGTTGCAGAACAGCAGCAGCCATGGCATGGGAGCAGATGGGAGAGACACTGAGAGGGCAAAAGTGGAGCTTTAAAACAGGGGTCAGCAAACTTACCGCCCCTTGGGCCGGTGTCTCCAGCACTGATGGGCCCGAGGGCGGGGAAGCGTGTGCCCATACGCATGTGCACATGCTATTTCTGGCGCACTTCCGGGTCAGAGGAGCACTGGAAATAGCTTGTGTGCATGTGCATGGGCCTCCTCCGGCTCGGATGTGCACCAGGAATAACGCTTGTGCATGCACAAATAACAGTTGTGCATGCACACAAGCTGTTTCCGGTGCTCCTCTGACCAGGAAGTGGGCAGCTGCACAGCGCAGTGCCGGTAAGAGTGGGCGGTGGGCTGGATAAACGAGTCCCTCGGGCCTTATCCGGCCCGTGGGCCTTACATTGGGGACCCCTGGCTTAAAACAACAGCAGAAGTTTGAGTGAAGCAAAAATGGAGGAAACTGAGAGGAAAATGGTGGATTTAAACAACAGCAGAGATTTAAGTACTATTAAATATTTGAAGGTGTGTATAATGATGATAATGTTAATGATGATAATAATAATAATAATAATAATAATAATAATAATAATAATAATAATAATTAATACAGTATATTGCACACACACACACAAAAGTATTTGAGAGGCAAGGTGGGAAGAAATTATACCTTTCCCCAAGTCCAGAAGCTGAGAGTCATACACAGTCCTAAAATTCTCTGGATCCCAGGTTGAATTACATGTATATGCTTTCGGAACCAAGATCTTGTGCTTTTCACGGATAGCAAACATTTTGCAGGCAATCTTTTAAAAAACAGAAAAGAGAAGAAGATAGACTGAAATTATGGAGGGCTATCATCTTGAGTTAGCATGGACCGTAAGTAAATAAATTCACTTCAACTGATTATGTCAAAACATGTTTGTTTGTTTGTTTGTTTAAATCAGTTCAGGTTAAATGTAAAGATGATGCAAAATGGTGCCATTTTCGTTCTTCTCTAGAACTGAGACAAAACATGGAGGCAGGCAGCGAGCAGCAAAGAGGGGAAGAATTTTCAGTGACCATTTCATAAGCACTGAAAACTCAGCGAGTTCTTGCAGATAGCTGCAAAGGCAACACAATTATCTTCCTGTCCGGGAAGCATTGCCTGGAATAGGCTCTGTTGCTCCTGTATTCACATAGCTGTCAACATTTCACAATAAACAAGGATGGTCCTGTGTCTGAGAGAGTGAGGCTAAGGCTGGAGTCTTGTGTGTGCCACATGTGGTGGACCACACAATCCAAACTCAAAGCATTCCACAAGTAAAAAGCAGAACCCAAACAACCAGGCAGCTGACAAAAAAACCATGTAGGCATACCGCACACTGCACATGGCAAGCTAAACACATAAGACACCTACATGTGCAAGAGGAAATTGGCCCCATTTTACAGTTGATGAATACTGAGGCACAGCAATAGGCGTTTAGCCCAGCAGCTTCCAGCCAATTCACAGCCAGAACTTCAAGCAATTGTAAGTGGGTGTCTCTGAGCATGTGCAAATTGCTCACACCCAGCCCTGAGCCACTGCTGCCTTCCCATTCCTCTCAACCTCAGGGATGGGAAAACAATGCCTTTCTGGGTGCTATCAACCTACACCTCCCATTATCCCTGACCATTGGCTGTCCTGGCCAGGGCTGATGGGAGCTGGAGGCCAATAATCTGGAGGACCAAAGAACGATGTTAACTCTCCTTGATAGTCTGCACTAATTTGCACAGTTTGGTCAGTTGCAGGTGCATTCAACAGCAGAGATGATTACTGAAGAAACCGGTGACTGAGGCTGGGAGATAACAGCTTGCATCCAATGCTCATCCTACCCAGAGTAGACCCATCGAAAGGAATAGACCAGCCTAACTTGGCCTATTAATTTCGATGGGTCTACTCTGAGGAAAACGTAGTTGGATATAACCCAATTAATGTACAGTGGTACCTTGGGTTACATACACTTCAGGTTCCACACTTCGCTAACCCAGAAATAGTGCTTCAGGTTAAGAACTTTGCTTCAGGATGAGAACAGAAATCGTGCTTCGGTGGCACGGCAGCTGCAGGAGGCCCCATTAGCTAAAGTGGCGCTTCAGGTTAAGAACAGTTTCAGGTTAAGAACAGACCTCCAGAACAAATTAAGTACTTAACGCATGGTACCACCGTACCAGGCATGCCAACTCTATGGGGCTGAGGTGTGTTTGGCCCCCTCAATATCTGTTGGGAAGGGGCCGCCCCCCTCAATTTTGGCTGCTATTGCAGACCTCTAAGCTCCTAATTTCAGCCCCCCACCCCCAGATTCCCAGAACAGGGAAACACCCCCATTCATGGCATTGCCCATTTCCCTACAACATTTGGACCCGATGTCTTTCTGAATCCTTCCCCTCTCCACTCCTGAATCTGGTGGCTGTTGGTACCTTGAAGGTATTGAGTGCCCACATCCGGAAAGCTTCTTCCTGTCCGTTGAGCTTGTCTCCTTCGCCCATCGGGGTGAGAGGCGATGCCCCCAGCTGCCTGAGCTTTTGGTAAACGGTGCGGGCAAAGGCACAGAACTCTGGATACATGCTTGAACCCAAGCCAAAAACGGCGTATCTGTTCCAAGGGGAGAGCTGTGTTAGCTATTGCTCTTGATATCATCGGAAAGAAACGACCGGTGATGCGCAGAATGGTTTTGGGAGCATCTGAGCAGATATGGGGCCCTGTTCACCTCTCTGGGTGAGAGAGACTTACATATGGGTGAGACAGACATATAATAGACAGAGGTGGGAAAACACTACATTCCATTTGGAGTGACCTTCCTGAGGTCATATGTCAGTGGTGGGCGGGACCACAGGCAAAAGCGGGTGGAGCCATGAATGTAAATTTTAGCTGCTTTCTATATTCACACCCCTGTCTATACTCCATCCAGACAAGGAAGGGACATTTTCAGAGTTCAAGCACCCAACCCAGCAGGAACACCCAGGTATTACACCACTTGTACAATTAACAGGGTTTTCAACTAAGTAAAGAAAACTGGATCAATTGTATATTTTAGTTGATTGCTCAAATAACGAATTAAATGTGCATAGGTTTGACATTCTTTCACACAAAAAGCAACAACTTTTGTTTTTGGATGATGTGCAGACATTAAGGCAGCTTGGATCTAACACACAGCATAGTGTCACCGTACAAGTCACCGTAAACCACAGAATCATGTGCTTCCTCCATCTCCCCCAGCAACGTCCAAACCAAAGTGTCACTGATCTTATGGTTTGTTGGGAAAATGCCAACTTCAAGCCATTGTTTCATAAGAGCGCTTATTTCAGCAAACCATAGTTAAACCCACAGTTTCAAGTTTGGACATAACGTTAAACTGTGTTTAATCTAAAATGTAAGCAGAGGCATTTGATCACCTTATTACAGCCATGCCAGAAGAAGAGAAGGGAGGGGGGTTTAATGTTACATAAAAGCCAGGCAACGTGCAAACCACGGTTTAGTGTTCCATGCAAGCAATTTTTTAAAGGATTTACCAATCTTTTATGTAATTGGGGACACTCTTTTAATCAATCAAAAGTGGGTTTTTTAATGTATTCAACTATCAGGTTAATAAAAGTTGCAACCCTAATAACTAAAAACATTTTCTTAAAATGAACAATACAAGAGCAGCAAGCAAAAGGGGTGTTGCTGAGTGACAGAGACCCTGATCTGAAACTTCTGACAGCTGCTGCCACTCAGTGTCGACAATACTAGTCTAGATGGGCCAGCGGTCTCACTCAGAATAAGGCAGCTTCCTACACTCCTCATAGAACCAGACGGCAAAGCATGATCTCAGACCAGAAAGGCCAGAAGGCCAGAAACCTGACAGTATTGTTAAGTGCAAGATGAGAGCTGCACACCCCCAGCCAAAAAACAGTCACCTGAATCTGTTGCTCAGTTGTTTCATAGACAGCAGCGTGTTCTGCAGCGTCTGTGGCAAAAACAAAACAGGAGACACCATTTACATTGCATTGATAACCTCGCTCACGCTGGAATTCATTTTGCCTCATGGCCATGAAAAGTTACTTTTCCGTTGCTGGGTGCATCTCCATTTCCAAAAGTGCTGGTGACCACTAAGAGGAGGGCTTCCTTCTCCAGATCCCTTGGATCATAGTCATCCATGCAGATAACCTAGAAAAGGAAGTTGGATTTATAAGCAGCTGGGGGGAGGTTGGAGAAAAGGGACAAGGTTTTGTGGAGGGAATAATTAATAATAATAATAATAATAATAATAATAATAATAATAATAATAATAAAATTTATTATTTATACCCCGCCCATCTGGCTGGGTTTCCCCAGCCACTCTGGGCGGCTTCCAACCAAATATTAAAAACAATACAGCGCCAGACATTAAAAACTTCCCTAAACAGGGCCGCCTTCAGTTGTCTTTTAAAAGTAAAATAGTTGTTTATTGCCTTGACATCTACTGGGAGGGCGTTCCACAGGGCAGGCGCCACTACCGAGAAGGCCCTCTGCCTGGTTCCCTGTAACTTGGCTTCTCGCAGTGAGGGAACCGCCAGAAGGCCCTCGGTGCTGGACCTCAGTGTCTGGGCAGAACAATGGGGGTGGAGACGCTTCTTCAGGTATACAGGACCGAGGGAAAGCTATAGTCAACCATGCCAAGCTGGGAGAGCTCCATTGGGAGAGCAGGACAAGCTTAATCTCAAGTGACAGAGGTAGGTTCACCTTTAAATGCAAACTGAATCACATTTCTCCTGCACCCATAGCTGCTGGGAACCCCCAGAGGGGAGAATGCTCTTGTGGTTAAATCCTGCTTGCTGGTTTCCCACAGTTCAGCCACTGTGAGAACAGGATGCTAGACTAGATGGGCCATTGGTCAAACCCAGCAGGGCCCTTTCTTACATTCTGATGTAGTTATAACGTTACTCTCCCCTCACAGGGAAAATATATTAAAGGTCATAGAACTGTAAAGTTGGAAGGGACCACAAGGGCCATCTAGTCGAACCCCTCCTGGAATGCAGAGATATTTTGCCTAGTGTGGGGCTCAAACTCACAACCCTGACATTGAGAGTCTCATGCTCTGCTGACTGAGCTATCCCAAGGAGCCTCTTACCCTGGTGTTGAAAGCACAGTTGAAGAGGTCACCAAGGTTCCGGGCCAGCGTTTCTGATCTTCCTGTTTCCGTTGCGTACAGGACAGTCGCTTTGATCCTGCTCGCTGTGGCTCTCCGCATGAGCGACGATGCAAAAAGCACAGCCCTGGGAAATGAGGAGCAATAGATTACTTGTTGATTTAATTCAGTAATAATTAATAGCTCTAATTAATAAATAATATTATAATGAATAACGTCAATAGGATTTATGTGCCATCTTTCATTTCAAGAAGTTTCATGAGTGAATACAGTCGTACCTTGTTTTTGGAACAGCCTAGTTCTCGAACGTTTTGGCTCCCGAATGATCGGAACCTGGAAGTGACTGTTTCAGTTTCTGAACGTTCTTTTGGAAGCCGAACACCCTACGGGGCTTCCACAGCTTCCGATTGGCTGCAGGAATTTCCTGCAGCCAATCAGAAGCCGCGCTTTGGAAGTTGAACATTTTGTTTTTTTGTTTTTTTTAATAGATATTTATTGGAGTTTTTAGAAAAGAAATACAATAATAATAAACAGTGTTGCTTTGTTTTTACAAAATTTCATAACATCCTTAGACTTCCTCACGTCTCCCGCTCCCACTTGCATCGTTAATAAATTTTTGTCAAGCAAATTATCATCTTATTTCCAAATTTATAACCACTTATTTAAGTACAATAAAAAAAAATTCTCCTACAAATTTTGTTTCTCTTAATCTCTCTTATCATCAAATTCTGATCTATTTTAGTGATGGCCAATTATTTATAACCAAGCATCCTTCTTAACATTCCACTAAATCACAATGTTTTTGTAGATAAATCTTGAATTTCTTCCAATCTTCTTCAATCCTTTCTTCTCCCAGGTCTCGGATTCTGCCAGTCATCTCCGCCAATTGCATATAGTCCATCAGTTGCATCTGCCATTCTTCCAGTGTGGGTAGATCTTGAGTTTTCCAGTTCTTAGCGAGTAGTATCCTTGCTGCTGTTGTTGCATACATGAAAAATGTTCTATCTTTCTTTAACACCTTCTGGTCGACAATGCCCAGGAGGAAGGCCTCTGGTTTCTTGGTGAAGGTATACTTAAATACCTTTTTCAACTCATTATATATCATTTCCCAGAAGGCTTTCACTTTACGGCAGGTCCACCAGAGGTGAAAGAATGTTCCTTCATTTTCTTTACATTTCCAACATTTATTATCAGACAAATGGTATATTTTGGCAAGTTTAACTGGGGTCATGTACCATCTGTATATCATTTTCATTACATTTTCTTTCAAAGCATTACATGCAGTAAAGTTCAACCCAGTGGTCCACAACCTTTCCCAGTCCTCAAACATAATGTTATGCCCAATGTCCTGTGCCCATTTTATCATAGCCGACTTAACCATTTCGTATTGTGTATTCCATTTCAGCAGCAAGTTATACATTCTTGAAAGTACCTTAGTCTTAGGTTCTAACAATTCTGTTTCCAACTTCGATTTCTCCACCTGGAATCCTAACTTCTTGTCACTTTTAAAAATTTCTTTAATCTGAGCGTAGCGTAACCAGTCTCGCACTTTATCCTTCATTTTCTCCATACTCTGCAATTTCCAATTATCTCCGTCTTTTTCTAACAGTTCCCAATATTTTGGCCAGTAGGCTTCCATATTGGGTCTTTTCCAGGCCTTAGCTTCCAAAGGTGAGAGCCACCTTGGAGTTTTATTTTCCAATAAGTCTTTATATTTTGTCCAGACATTAAACACTGCTTTTCTGACAATATGGTTCTTAAAGGCCTTATTGATCTTAGCCTTATCATACCACAGGTATGCATGCCAACCAAAAGCATTGTTATAACCTTCCAGGTCTAACACATCAGTGTCTTCGAGGAGTAGCCAATCTTTTAGCCAGCAGAAAGCTGCGGCTTCATAGTACAACCTTAAGTCTGGCAGGGCAGAGCCCCCTTGGAAGTTGAACATTTTGGAAGTCGAAAGGACTTCCGGAAAGGGTTCTGTTCGACTTCCAAGGTACGACTGTAAAAGCCAACCACAACACAGCAAGAATCAAGCCCATTCTAAAAACGCAACTGCCTATAATTACAACACACAGCAAAACAACTGCATTAAAAGCACCCGTAATTAAAAGATATATTATAAATAAACCCAGGGTGGTGTCCAATGCTAGTATTACTTGGAGCAGACCCGTTGAAAATAATGAACATGAAGAACTTGGGTCTGTTACTTTCAATGGGTCTACTCTGAGTTGGATGCAAGCCTGTTAAAGCGTTAAAGTTGAAATAACCATCAAAGCAGGAGAGTCAGGTGATCAGGAAAACACTAGTTTAAATAGGTGTGTTTTCAAGAGCTGGTGGAATGCCAATACTGATGGGGCTTTCTGCGTTTCAGCAGGGGAGATATTCCACAACACTAGGGAAAAACCGCCTCTGTGTTATCATGGCATAACATAATAGACGAGGAACGGCTGTTAACCCTTGAGGGACAACTTCAAGGCCTACCCTGCCTTCCATTCTGCCATGTCCTTAGTTTTAAACCTTAGACGTGGAGCAGAAAGCCTTTCAAAAAGGGGAGTGTAAAGTTAGCTACACATCCACCCCACTTTGAATGTGCAGTCAGTGGACATAACTGGGTGTGCAGGATGGCACCGAAGCTTGTTCCTGTGACTCCCGAAACACGTTCTTTCAATGCATCAGGCGGGCTCTCCAAAACTACCTACACACTGCAGACATGGCAACAACTTTTCTCCCTGAAACATACCTGGCCCAGATGCGGAATCTTATCTCTCTTTTCCGTGGCTTGCGCCCCTCGTCTTTCCAGACGTGCGTTTTCCATGCTTCTACCTTAAGCGGGGAGAAAGTTGGATATTTTAAGAGGAGGTTGGGCTGGCTTTCTTTCCACAGAAGGTGACAAACGTAAAAAATTTGAACCAACAACAACAACTCTGGTGGGAGACCTCCGGCCATTTTTGCCAAGCCCTACCTATCATATAGGACATCAGGTGTGGGCAGATGAAACAGGAGAGGTCAGTGATTGGGTCTATCCTAGCATCCTAGAATCATAGAATTGTAGACTTGGAAGGGACCCCAAGGGACCCCTGCAATGAAGGAATCATAGCTAAAGAATCTCTGACGGATGGCTGTCCAACCTCTGTTCAAAAACCTCCAGTGAAGGAGCGTCAACCACCTTCTGAAGGAGCCCATTCTGCTGTCGAATAGCTCTTACAGCCAGAAAGCTATCCCCAAAATTTAGTCATAATCTTCTTTATTTTAATTTAAATCCAGATGCCCCTATGGGAAACCCCCAAGTAAGGCCTCACCCCTGGCCGCTTAGACTTGAGATTGTTTTGCTCACCTGGTAATAATAGAAAGGGGAGAGGATATAGTTCAACATTTCCTGGTGGAACACAGGTGTAATGCTGCCTGAGATGGGAGGCACCAGCCAAACCCAGTCAGCTGGGCATCCTCCTCGAATCCGGTACTCGTTCTGCATGTATTTCATGAACGACTCGGCAGCAGAATGGTGGTCCATGATGGTGACATTTTGTTTCTGGAAGAAACACACAAGCTCTCACTAGTCACTTCTAAGAGAGGGACGTCAGAGAATTCCCGTGAAAGCAGGAAACAGGAGCAGAAATTGCTGAAGTTTGCCTATTCATCCCATTTCTGGAATGGAAATCAATCTTACAAATACCGTCAGTATTATTCACTGCTGTTGCTTCCAGTCTGCCAATGATATGTAACTGATTACACACCCACCCACCCAATTTGCATTGCATTTCCATTGCACTGAAACAAATGGGATAGAATAATGAAACTACAATGTAATGTACGTCAATAATTACATAAATTACATCATTATTTACATAAATGACATAGGTCAAAGGACTCCTGACCATTAGGTCCAGTCGTGGCTGACTCTGGGGTTGCGGCGCTCATCTCACTCTACTGGCCGAGGGAGCCGGCGTACAGCTTCCAGGTCATGTGGCCAGCATGACTAAGCCGCTTAGTCAGTGCACGGACTGCAGTAGACCAGAGCAGTGCACGGAAACGCCGTTTACCTTCCCGCCGGAGCGGTACCTATTTATCTACTTGCACTTTGACGTGCCTTCGAACTGCTAGGTTGGTAGGAGCAGGGGCCGAGCAATGGGAGCTCACCCATCGCGGGGATTCGAACCGCCGACCTTCTGATCGGCAAGTCCTAGGCTCTGTGGTTTAACCCACAGCGCCACCTGCGTCCCTTCACAAATGACATAGCTGCGGCTAAATTACATAGCTTATGCAATGACACAACTTATGCAATTAATTTATGTAAATTGTGTAACTTATGTAATCACGAACAACTTTCTGGGGAGGGAGATGAATTGCAGCAGAGCGGAAGCAGTGCAGCGTGAGACTAATACAGGGCAGAGCAGAAAACAAGGGCTTATTCCTACTTCCAAACAACCTGCTTATTGAGCATTCATCCTGACTTGTTTGCCCATACAGTCTGCAGACTTTAGGTAGGGTTGCCATATTTCAAAAAGTGAAAATCCGGACACAAGAGTTGTTGAGCTTTTTTCGCAAAATAAATCCAGACGTATGGCAGCCCTACTTTAGGCAATGTTGGCTCCTTGTTGAACATTCATCTGGATTTGCTTGCAGGGAGAGGTTATGGACCAGTGAGGCAGCTGAGAGCCGACTCAGCACAGGTATCAGGTAGGCACAAACACCACCTCCTCAAATCTGCTGACCTTGCACAACTGCCTGTAAATATATCTGTTGCTGGAGACTGAATCTGGGACCATTGACATGCAAGGCAGATGTTCTGCACCTGAGCCACAACCCTTCCCTAAATAGGTTGCTGTCTTAGACTTGGCCAGACCAGTTGTCCATTTTGCCTAGTATAACCTGATCTGATTGGCTGGGCTCTCCAAGGTCTCAGGAATAGTGCGCCCCCATCTCTGGCTCTTTTGAAGATGGAGATTGTCTGAGATTGAACCTCGGACCTTCTGTGTGCAAAGCCTGGACTCTACCCACTGAGCTACAGCCGTTCCCCTCCTCTCCCCCCGCTCCCACTCACCTGAAAGCTATGCAGCACGGCCACATTTACTTCTATCACAGCTTTGTCTTTCCACAGGGAAGAGAGCTTGTTTGTTTCCAGGCCCATCCGCCTCCCTACATCCTACGAAGAAGTAAGAGATGAAGAAAGAACATTGCTACCTTCTGGACTTCAAGGACCCTCAACAACACACCAGAGGAATGGCCTTGTCAGTAGACCATCTAAGATGGCACCCACCCCTTCGCCAAGATGGCACCCACCAGATGCTTTAGACAACAACTTTCACAATTCTCAACGATTGGTTTTGCTGGCAGAGGCTGATGGGAGTTGGAGTCTGGAGGCCACCAAGCTGGTGTGAACTACCACCACCCAGTTACAGAAATGCTGTAGTGCTGCAGAATATCCGCTAACATTCCAACTGCTGAAGGGGAGGGGCTGCTCTTTCCTCCAGTGCAAACTGAACAAGAGGAGTCCTTAGCAACATCCACACAGTAGCTCTCTATAGGGCTGCCAATACAGATGGAGGAGAAATTTGGTTCAGGTCTCACTGGAAGCCAAATTGATCAAATGCACAGCGTGCATCTAACAATGTTAAACAATGTGCAAACCAAAACGCAGCTATCCTTCCGAATCTGCATTTATCCAAATTTTATGACACAGTTCGCCAAACGAATGATGTTTACAAGAATGCGTCCATCAGTCAAGGTGGTGTCTTTCAGCCTCTGCGCCGAGTGCAGCCGCAACTCGTCACTGCAGAGGGACAGGCTCGTCTCAGACTTCCTCAAGTGGGAATGGACCTCTGGATTGTTGAGAGTGACGTGGGTGAGTTCCTCATCAATGGCACCTGGGCAGGCTGCCTGGAGTCAACATCCACCTGACCACTGGTGGTAGTCCTGAGAGCCCCACCATCTCCACCACAGCCCACTACCCAAGCCTCCTGGGTAGCACAGAGAAATGAAATGGACAGAGGGTGGTCATGTACAGAAGCAGCCTGAGACTGCGTGGGAAAGACCTTGGAGAGGAGGAGTTCTAGTGGCCCCTGGGAAGGTGAGGACCTTCAATCCTGGCAACTGCATCATCGAGGCAAGACATACTGAGAAGAGCTGCTGAGACCACTAGGCCTGAGCTGTGCTTGTTTCCTTGAACAAAGCATTACAGTGGTACCTTGGGTTACATACGCTTCAGGTTACAGACTCTGCTAACCCAGAAATAGTATCTCGGGTTAAGAACTTTGCTTCAGGATGAGAACAGAAATTGGGTGGGGGGCGGTGCAGCGGCAGCAGGAGGCCCCATTAGCTAAAGTGGTGCTTCAGGCTAAGAACAGTTTCAGGTTAAGAATGGACCTCCAGAACAAATTAAGTTCTTAACCCGAGGTACCACTGTATCTTTGCTGGCCTCAGATGAATTATTGCTTTGTTGACTCCAGCCCTGACAATAATGCACTCTCTTTTGATCAGGGTGCATGAGCTTAACAGCATTTCATTCTGAAGCGGAAGCAGATAGGTCCCTGTATCCAAAGCTTATCCAATTTAAAAAGCAAAAAAACCAAGCATTTTGGGGTGGGGGATGAGGCATGGGAAAGGGAAGGAGGAATATAAGTCAGTCAGATATCAGTTAGGAATGTGCTGCCACTCAAACCACTTTATTATTATTATTTTAAAAAGAGAGTACCTGAAGGATATTGTAGCGCTGTGCATCGCAGAAGTCTCGTACCCCGATCTCGGTCCCCATGTACCAACCATTGAAAGGGCAAGCTGTGAACTCCAGTCCTCCACACTCAAGGAGCATGTTAGAGACAGCAGGAACGGCGTACCATTTCAGGTCCAGTTCTTTAAACCATTCGTATCTGGGGGGGGGGGGAAGGGAAACCAAACGAAATTCCACCACTCCATATGGCTGCTCAGAAGTGAGTGCTGAGGTTTATGCAGCCAACAAAGCACCATCCATTGGGATGGCCCGTAACTCAATGGTAGAGGACGACAAAGCCACTTCCGACCTAGGGAGGAGGTGGCTCCCTGCCAGGGGGAATCCTCTGCCGCGTCATCCCCTGGCCAGCCTATCAGCTGGCTCAGGGGGCGTGGCTTGCCACATTTAAGGCAAACGCGGCAGAGCAGCTTCCTCTTTGCTGCTGATCAGCTGGGGAATTTCCCACCCACCCTCCCTTCAAGGTTTCTCCTTTGACCTTGCTATGGACTTCGGTTGATCACCATTAAGGGGCCTGGTAGGAATTTTTCCACTTGGCAAACTGGCACCGGCCATTTGGTTTTTCCGCCTTCCTCGTAGCAAATCGTCACAACTTCCATGGTTTGGCGGTGAAGCATTGGTCGGGGTATTGTTATGTAGATGAATGGGGGGGAGGAGCGCCATCACCTCCCCCAGTTGTGAAGGGTAGTCCGGTAAAGGACTCGGGGGGGGCATGGCCCCGTCCGAAGCCTATGGAGGCCAGGGCCCAAGGCACGCCCCCGAGCGGTGACCCCGGGGGAGTGCCTAGTTGATGTGCACCAGCAGGGCTCCCCCTGCTGGTGTTAACCCTTCCCGGCCTCTCAGGCAGACAGTCTGAAGCCGGATAGTTGATTAGGACCAATGCCTAAGCCAATACCGCTCATCACCTGTAACCAATAAAGTTGTGGCCAATTTTTGCCCATTAACCTTAATTATTGTGTCTCGTGTCTTTATTTCTACTGGTGGGAGGCGGGAAGTCGCCACGCAAAGGTCCCAGATCCAACCTCTGGCATTTCCAGAGGAAAGAAACCCTTGCCTGAAAACCTGGAGGAATTGCTTCCAGCCAGGGAAGACAATAAGGAGCTAGATGTAGATTGGCTCAAGATAAGGGTGATTCCTCTGCGTCCATGTGCAAAAGGGAGGTGACAGCAAGCTCAGGAGAGCCCCAAGACTTGCAGCAGAACAAAATGTATTTGGGAAGACATGTCAATCTGAGGGTGTTTCCATTGCTTATTAAACTTCCCTTCTGAATTGTTTGCAGGGAGGTTAAATGATGCTGAGTTAAATCAGAGGTCAACCGACACTTTCAGGCGCATTTTCTCCTCACTTTATTTATTCCCAAAAGTCAGGGAAGTGGGTTTCTTGCACAAGACCTCCCAGCCAACTCTATTGGGGCATCCTGACATTGCGGGATTCCTCCCCCCAAATGGAAACAGCCTGGAAGCACCGTTATTCGATGTAATTTTGCTCTGGCAAAAGCCAACAGATCAAACCCCCTGGCACACGAAGCCCCAAATAATAGCCTCTCTTCAACAACGGCCTGCCCGCCCGTCAAGAGCAGGTCCCAGCCGCTGTCATCTGAAGCCAAGGCACTTACGTGGGATGTTCCATAGACACTTCAAGGACAAGCTCTGGCGGCAGCTCAAACAGTTCCGGGTCTTGGCCATCGGCTTGGAGGATCAATGGAACCACATCAAAGCGGCCATACCTGGGCTTCCAACCAAGCTGGATGCACAGCTGAGAGAAGCGAAAGAAAGGAGGTGAGCTGGGTTTGTTTCCCCCTCTTCTGGCCAAAGCAAAAAGAGAGAGACTTAACTCCTTGGATGCTCCTGAAGAGCCAGCAGTGCCTGACGCAAAATGGGAGTGGTGGGGTGGAACGCAGGGAGGCCAACAGTAGGTGGCGCCAGAGCCAATGACCAGCAGGGCAGACTCCAGTTTAACAAGAACAATTTATGACTTATTACTCCAGCCACTCTGGGCAGCTTCCCACAAAATATAAAGGGACAAAACAAAACATCAGACATTAAAAACTTCCCTATACAGGGCTGCCTTCAGATGTCAGATAGTTGCTTATAGGTTTGACATCTGATGGGAGGGTGTTCCCCAGGGCGGGTGCCGCTACCAAGAAGACCCTCTGCCTGATTTCCCGTAATTTCGCTTTTCGCAGTGAGGGAACTGCCAGAAGGCCCTCAGTACTTGATCTCAATGGAGGCAGAAGACAGCCATCAGTAGCCATTAATAGGAAGAACAACAGCAGCAAGAGTCTTGATAGCACAAGGATGGAAGAATGAGGAAATCCCAACGAAAGAACAGTGGCAAGAAAAATTGATGAGCTATGTAAAACTGGCTAAATTGACATACAAACTGAAGGCCAAGGACAACTGTGACTTTAAGGAAGAATGGGAACTTTTTACAAATTATCTAAAAAGACAACAAAATGAACTGGACTCCTTGGCAGGTTTTGAATAAACATACACAAATTTATTGGTCGATAACATGATAGATAGACAACGCAAGGATATGTATAATTTTATAACATGCAGAGAATAATATGTGCAAAGAAATCAGAGAGAGGAGCTGAAGGAAGTCCTTGGGGGAGGGAGGGATGGAAGTGGGGGGGGGAAAGGGGGGGAAATAATGTATGTGATTATATCATTTGATAATTTGATATGTTGAAATTGCTTAATAATTTATTTATTTTAAGTAGCCATTAATAGGAAGTGACTGTCTGCTGCAAGCTGTCTTCCAAGATCACTACCAGATTTGTCAAAAGGCTAATAGACAGCTATTGTTTCAGTATTTTGGTGGTGCTTGGTTCCCCCCCGCATACCTGTGTGAACTCCACATTGGCTGGGTCGCCCACAATGGAGCCATCTGGCATTGGGTACCCAGCGTATCGGATGAGTTGGCTGTTCCATATCCGGAAGTCATGCATCCCATCCGTCCTCTGGGGAAAGACAGTGATGGCAGATCTGTTGCAAGAGACAGAGTGAATGCCAACCAGCTCCTTAATTTATTAAGGACCCAAGCAGGACGAAAGAAAAAAAGAGCTCATACCTTATATTCCCTCCGTTGGTGGAATACTCCAAATGGCGGCAGATGTGCTGAAACATCTCCTTGGCAGTTGTACAGCTGCGGGCATCAAAGACCTAAAAGGCAACAACATTTGGGAACAATGACCAAAATCAATGAGCCTTCCAACACAATTCAGAAGGCAATGAAAGGAAGATGGTGGCGACCTTAGAGGAGACGAAGAAGAAGAAGAAGAAGAAGAAGAAGAAGAAGAAGAAGAAGAAGAAGAAGAAGAAGAAGAAGAAGAAGAAGAAGAAGAAGAGTAGTTTGGATTTGATATCCCGCTTTATCACTACCCAAAGGAGTCTCAAAGTGGCTAACGTTCTCCTTTCCCTTCTTTCCCCACAACAAACACTCTGTGAGGTGAGTGGGGCTGAGAGACTTCAGAGAAGTGTGACTAGCCCAAGGTCACCCAGCAGCTGCATGTGAAGGAGCGGGGAAGCGAACCTGGTTCACCAGATTACGAGTCTACCGCTCTTAACTACTGCACCACACTGGCTCTCATGACCTATAAGGCCATGTCTGTGCATTTAAAAGCACTCTTATATGTCATGCCCTCCAACATCTGGGTGATACAAATTGAGATGCTCTTTTCCCCCCATCCTGAGCTCTTACAGGAACCAGCTGACTCATGCCTGAGTGCTGGACCAAAAAACAGGACATTTCAGGGTCTAATCTGAAGCCAGGATGACTTCTGTAATTGCAGGATGCTCTGCTTACATTGGGATGGCTGAGTGGTATAATATCTACCCATGTCTTTCCATATAGAACCCCGGGAACTGTAGTTTGCTATGGGTGCTGAGACTTGTGAGGAGACTCCTTTCCCCCCTCACAGAGTTACAATCCCTGGAGTTCCCTGGGAAGAGGGGTAGATTCTTAAACCACGTCGATACGGGTGACAACAGTCCTTCAGAACCTACTCATAGACTTTAATGTGTTATCGACACCGCCAGCGATAACTGCAACTGTTTTGCCTTTTATATTGCAAATTGTCCTGCTCATTGGTTGTGCATTTGTCACTGTCAGCTGCATGCAAGTAAGCAAAGGAAGAAATTGGAATGGCAGCTGCCTCGCGTGAACACCGTCTGCCCTCAGCCAGACGACATGCAGCCAGTCCTGGGGGCAGCCCAGGTGACTTCCAGCTTCCTCCAGCCACCCTTGTCTCATTGGTGCCCTGGAAGAACTCAGCAGGAATGATTAGGTCCTGCCTGCCTTCCACCCCGCCAGTCCCAATGCGCACCAGCCCACGACTGCAGACAAACCAGTCACCTTTAAATTGGACCACTGGATTCTCCCAATGCACCTGGGAGCATTTCTCCAGGCCTGCTTGGTGGCAAAGATGAGCTCTTCCCCAGTCATCTGGTAGGTTCCTGTTGTTTCTATCTCTTGGGCCACAGTTTCAAGGCGTCTGAGGTGCTTTTCTATTCTGGGCCTGGCAGGTGGAGTGGGAGAGGAAACAGCAAACAATGAAGAGCAACACTTTGAGCTGATGTAATTCCAAGAGGAGAGGGCAGGAATAGCCGTATGCAGCTGGGTGCACAAGGAATTCTCCAGGAAAGATCCAAGAGACGAGAGGACCCCCCTCCCCTTATCCCAAACTGGGAAGTGAATCTGGGACTCTGAACTTTCATGGTTTTCTTTGATGGCTGCCAATATTCATTACAGCAAAAGACACCATGAAAGGAGAAGCTTGTTAGCTTTCATTTTGGGGGAAATGACTCCGAAGCAATCAGCAGGGCATGAGAATGATCTTGGATATTAGAAACTGCTTTCATAAAAATTAATTGGTGGAAGGGAGATGGTCGATTTAAATTACTCCAGGTTTTCATTATTATTTTTTAAAGCCACCTGGATCACTCATGGAGATAATTGGGAGCAGGAGAGATGATTGAAAGCTCAGCCTTGGGAACCAGTAAGAAAACCTGGGTTCATCTCCCTCCCACCAGCTTTGAGGAACTACCTGTCATTAATAATGTTCCTCAAACACAAAATAGATCAGGGGTTCAGCAAAGACTAATCAAATACTCCAGACATCCTTTTTTAATGATGATTTGTTTAGGGGGTTTTTTGGTGATGGTATCAGGGCAGTTATATATAAATGGTATGTAAGTTAGCAAATTATTATTGCCCTCTGGTGGGGCACTTGTGTGTGATAGCGCAACAAAAGCGGGACTAAAATAAAATAAAGCAGAACATTTGTGGCATAAAAAGTTAAGGATTTGAGCAGGGAGCTATGGGGTGTCCAGCGATTGGTAATGATGCAGTTTGAGCTTTGAAAGTGGGACTGCATATAAGTTCCGTGAGATGTTTAGGAGCACAAATCCTTGTGAATGAACAATGGGAAGGACGTCTGAAAGGCGGGACGAAAGAAGAACAAAACAACAACAACAACCACTCACTCTTTGAAGGATTTGTAAAACAGGTTGATGAACTCTATTGCTTGAGGTAATAATTCATCTCTCGGGGTGAACCCGTTGCGGGGACCTCTGACCAAACCTTTGGGGTTCATGACAGATCCCTGGCACACCTTGGTCCTGCAGTGAAGAACCTGAAGCGAACATAACGGCAAGAGGGAGAAAGGTGGATCAAACCCATGGCTGGCAGTGTGGAGGGAAGCTGTGCGCATCCCGAGCACATTTGCAACATTACAATTCCCATGCTTAAAGAACAAGAGGCACATGCTGCCACAACAGGTGAAGGGCTCCCTTTCAGAATTCAAACCAGCCAAGCCCCTCTCCAAAGCGATTCCATGTCATTCCATTCTGCCTCCTGGAGAAGCTGACACACAGGGCCATGACCCCCTAGACTGGCTCTACGTGAGGCAAGTGTGGGCTAGCTGACGGCAGACTGAGAGAGGTGGGGCACTGCCCCATTGCCCCTAATGGGATAGGAGTCTCCACTCAAACCCATCCCCAACACAAAGTGACCCAGCCAAGGCCCTCCCATCAGTTGTGTCACCAATCTCTGGAGCAAGGCTTTGCACCTGTCGCATAGCACAAGAAAGCAGCCTCATGGATGCTCGAGTGACAGACAGGCAAAGTGGGCGTGGGCTCTGGGCTCCACCCACTTTGGGCTTTAGCCCTGCCCACTGCTGACAATGTAGCCCTAGGTTGCATTGGTTTCCCTGGCCCTCAGGAGGAAGGAGCACCCACAAAAAATCCATATAGCTCTCTATCATGTTACCTCTTTGGCCTGATAGTGCAATGTGTCTTGAAGGCTGCTCCCAGTTTCCCAGTTTTTGATGTTTAGATGCCTCGGGCACCGGGACGTTTGCTTGGTACCATTTGGGGAATGTTTCTGTTCAGGAAAGGAAGCAAAAACACAAAATAAATTACGGTGTCATGCTTTTAAAGAAAGGGACGAGTTGAAGTGAGAGTCAGGAAAGGCAAGGCAGCAGAGCGAGAGGAAGAGAGAGCTAAATGTATTGATGTATGTACTTATTTGAGGGACGCGGGTGGCGCTGTGGGTTAAACCACAGAGCCTAGGACTTGCCGATCAGAAGGTCGGCGGTTCGAATCCCTGCAACGGGGTGAGCTCCCGTTGCTCGATCCCTGTTCCTCAAAAGCACGTCAAAGTGCAAGTAGATAAATAGGTATCGCTCCGGCAGGAAGGTAAACGGTGTTTCCGTGTGCTGCTCTGGTTCTCCAGAAGTGGCTTAGTCATGCTCGCCACATGACCCGGAAGCTGTCTGCAGACAAACACCAGCTCCCTCGGCCAATAAAGTGAGTTGAGCGCCGCAACCCCAGAGTCGGTCACAACTGGACCTAATGGTCAGGGCTCCTTTTTCCTTTTATATACTTATTTAATTTACATCCCAACTTTCCTCCAAGGAAATGGAAGCAGAATTGCAGGATTTGAAGGGACCTCAAGGGTCATCTAGTCCAACCCCCTGCAATGCAGGAATCTTTTTACCCAACATGGGGCTCAAACCCACGACTCTGAGATTAAGAGTCTCATGCTCTACTGATGGAGCTATCAGGAGCACTTGAACGAAGATGAAGGGGGAGCATATGGTTCTCCCCCATTTTATCCTCACAACAACCCTGTGAGGTAGGTTAGATTAGGAGTGAGTGACCAGCCTAAACTCTGGAAGAGTTTAGGGTGTCTTTTGGGTGACTGGTGCTGTGAATCTCCACCTGTGCTCAACCTGTATGTGGAAAAACCAACCAAAAAATGCTGCTAAGTTCCCAGTGACCTCTTTCCAAAGGAAACATATTCTAGAAGCCCGCTGTAATGGATGCTTTCGTTGAGATTCCTGCATTGGACTAGATGTCCCTCGGGGCCCCTTCCGACTCTGCAATTGTATTCTTTCTAAATTGCCTTGTACCGAACAAGATCATTGCTCCATCTAGCTCAGAAGTGTCTACACAGGCTGGCAGACGCTCTGCAGGGTTTTAGGGAAAGGAATTTCCCAATCCAAGCCAGAGTTTGAGCCCATTCCATGCGCTCTCCCACTGAGCAACAGCCCGTCTCCCCAAAAAGCTGGTGTACTTGGCTCATGACTCCCGTGTTATCCTCTCAACAGCCCTGCGAGGTTGTTTAGGCTAAGGGAAAGTGGGTCACTCCTTGGACTTCTCTGCCCAGCAGGAATGAGAACCTGGACCACTCAAATCCTAGTCAGACGCTCTATGCATCACATCCCCTAAATCACCATACATAGGGCATCAAGGCTGTAACGTCTTACGCCCTTTGGAATAAGGGCACCCCAAATTTAAACTCACCTCTATTGCCGTTACAGTGATCACGTCAGGTTTCTTGCTTAGACCATTTAACGAGGCAACTTCTCGTTTTGCCAGGCTGTAAGAACAAGGAGGAATTGATTTCATAAGAGTCAGGGATGGGGGGAAATGTCGCTGAAAGCCAGCTTTTAGTATCTTGGCACCTTGGCACAGATATACTGGAAAATAGTCTTGCCCAGAAGTCTTGACTGCTTTGTAGTCCAGAACATCTGTTTTTAGAAGAAAACTGAAGGCTTTTATATATGTTGGAAGCCACCCAGAGTGGCTGGGGCAACCAGACAGATGAGTGGGGTATAAATAATAAAATTATTAGTAGTAGTGGTATGCACTAGAAACTAGGCTTTTAGTATTGCAGCTCCAACCCTCTGGAATCAGTTACCTGCTGAAATCCTGCAGGTGCTAAGTATCTGACTGTTTTGTTTAGGCTTCCCCCGAGGTGTAGCCCGGTCATTTATGGTATATTAATTGTACATCTGTAGGAACACAGACCCTCCCAGTGTCCCTGTTCTCCAGGGACAGTCCCAGATTTACAGAAGTCGTCCCAGTTTCTGATTTGATATCAGAATGTCCTGCTTTTCCTTAGGACATCCCTGTTTTCATTGGGGAAATGTTGGAGGGTTATGAGAACAGCTGTTGCTTTACGGAATTCGGCTTTAGTTGTTTTTAGAATTTAGGTGGCGCTGTGGGTTAAACCACAGAGCCTAGGGCTTGCTGAACAGAAGGTCGGTGGTTCGAATCCCTGCGATGGGGTGAGCTCCCGTTGCTCGCTCCCTGCTCCTGCCAACCTAGCAGTTCGAAAGCATGTCAAAGTGCAAGTAGATAAATAGGTACCGCTCCGGCAGGAAGGTAAACGGTGTTTCTGTGCGCTGCTCTGGTTTGCCAGAAGTGGCTTAGTCATGCTGGCCACATGACCCGGAAGCTGTACGCCGGCTCCCTCGGCCAATAAAGCGAGATTGGCGCCACAGTCCCAGAGTTGTCCGCAACTGGACCTAATGGTCAGGGGTCCCTTTACCTTTACCAAGTCAGACTGTAGAGTCCATCCAGCTTAGTACTGTCCACACTGACTGGCAGCAAAGGGTTGAAGACAGAGGGCATTCCAAGCACTCTTTGGAGGTGGTGATTGGGGATCGAACCTTCTGCTTGCAGAGCAGGTTCTCTGTCTCTGGGCTATGGCCCTACCCCAAACATTTGTACTGGGTCTTGCTTCAGTGGCCTCAGGCTGTAAAGCAGCTTGCAAATTTGCAAAAGGAATCAAGCGAGAAGAACACTGCATTGGGAGGACTCTGAGATGGCCAAGCCTGGTACTATACCACTTTGGTAAACAGGGAGAGGTTCCCAAGCTTGGGTTAAATTAGGAAGTTTAAGCAGGAGATTCCCAGGGGGTGCTGGCTGCGATCAGGAGCCACCCAAGGAGTAAAACAAAGGGCCCACGTCAACCAGCTTCAAATATAATCTTGCAGCAGGCTAGTTATAGCAGCAAAACAAAGGGAGGGAAAGTGCTGGACAGAACTGGCTGCTTTGGGGAATTGGCTGGAGGAAAGGTTCTGAAAAGAAGTGAGGACTGACAGCTCGTTAGGAAAATAACTGTGGATTTCCTGCATAGAATTGGTTTCCTGTATAATGATGACTCCTGAACTCTTCTCTCTTCCTTTTCACTTTGATGCTGGCTGGGGACCAGGAGACTATTTGTGGAAGGGCTGCCTGCAGCTCAGCGGCTGGGCAGCTGCTTGGCAGGCAGAAGGACCCAGGTTCAATCCCCAATGTAGGAGAAACTGGGAGAACCAAAACCGATGCATCCTTCTGTCCTTGAGTCGGGGTGGGTGGCTCCTATGATAAGAGATCTGCTTGGTGGATGCGTTTGCTGGCAAATTAGAGAGCCAGTTGTGTTGGTCTGTTACTGCAAACACACACAAAGAGATCGAGGGTCTGGAAGCTAAGCCTGATGAGGAACGGTTGAAGGAGCTGGTTATGTTTAGCCTGAAAAAGGGGAGACTGAGAGGGGAGATGATAGCCGTCTTCAAATATCTCAAGGGCCGTCACATGGAAGAGGGAACAAACTTGTTTTCTCCTGCTCTGGAAGGTAGGACTCGAACCCATGGCTGCAAGCTCCAAGAAAGGAGACTCAGGAAAAACTTTCTGACACTAAGAGCTGCTTGATAGTGGAACGGTCTCCCTTGGGAGGTGGTGGCCTCTCCTTCCTTGGAAGTTTTTAAGCAGAGGCTGGATGGCCATCTGTCATGGATGCTTCAGCTGAGTTTCCTGCATTGCAGGGGGTTGGACTAGATGACCCTCGGGGTCCCTTCCTACTCTACAGTTCTATGATTCTATAAACTTTAAAGGCTAGCCACACTTTGGAGCCCTCTTTTGTCTGATGCATCACCTTCGTCTGATGTCATCGCTGTGCAGGAGTCAGAAAGATAAAAAGTACCCATTGCCCCAGTGTGAACGGCTGCTCTTCTCGAGGTTTATTGGGAAGTTCTGCTTGGGCATTGCCTGGGACTTGCTTTCCCCCACCATTGGCTCCTACTCTTCAAACAGCCTCGGCCCAGTATACCTGAAGGAGTGTCTCCACCCCCATCATTCTGCCTGGACGCTGAGGTCCAGCGCTGAGGGCCTTCTGGCGGTTCCCTCATTGCAAGAAGCAAAGCTACAGGGAACCAGGCAGAGGGCCTTCTTGGTAGTGGCGCCCGCCCTGTGGAACGCCCTCCCATCAGATGTCAAAGAGATAAACAACTACCTGACATTCAGAAGACATCTTAAGGGAAGTTTTTAATGTATGACATCTTAGTGTATTTTTGGTCTTTGTGGAAGCTGCCCAGAGTGGCTGGGGAAACCCAGCCAGATGGGCGGGGTACAAATAATAAATTATTATTATTATTATTATTATTATTATTATTATTATTATTAGGAAGGAAATAGACAAGCATCTTGGTGGATCAGACCAAGAGGCTCCATTGAGTCTGGTATCCTCCATCCCATGGCAGCCAATCAGATGCTTTAAGAAAACTCACACGCAGGAAACTTCTCCTGGCTTTCAGGGGTACACTTCCATTGAACATGGAGGTTCTATTAGCATTTATTCATTTATTTATGCTGCCTGGCTGCAATCACCACTTTGGCCACCTCTGATATAGACCAACAGCGAATTCAGTTCTCTTGACTGCTGGTCCTTATGCATCTGGACAGTAATATCTAGGGACAAGAAGGTGGCATCTACAGGTTTGGAGACGTATTTTTTTAAAAAAAGAATGGGGAAAGCTGAGAACAAAATAAGCATCAGCCCCAAAGAGCTCAGTGAGCATACTCAACAGCCAGGGAATGCTGACTTGACTGTGGAAGCAAGGTAAACCATGACAAGGAAATGGAATGGAGTGTCTTGAAAAAGGTCATGGCTGGCAGGCTGGCATGGAGTGTTCTGAAAAGGGTGTGGCTGGCTGGAGCCCTAAACATTGCATTTCGCACCGCAGGCCCTACTTGGGAATATATTTGACTTCCTTTGAAAGAATCCGAGCCAGTAGCCCAACACACAGCAGTAACATCCTTATGCCGATTTTGCATCGCAGGAAGAGGAATTTCCTTTTTCGCCTCTCCTGGATCTACTGCCTGTCAGTTTCGCCAGGTGAAGTTGCTGTGGTTATGAGTGAAGGAGAGAAGGAAGCACTCTCACCTGTGAAAGTTCCCGGTTGCTTTTTCCATGCTGCTGCTGCTACTGTTGTTGTTGTTATTGTTGTTGATATCCTTTCCTTCTTGGGACTCAATCTTACTGGTTTGAGGCTTGAAAAGGAAGGGGCACATCATAGCAGGTGTGTGTGTGTGTTCCACAGCTCACAAACTTTGCTCTGCGCAAGGTAGACACCTGTCTGCAAAGGAAACACATACAAGGAAGTTCAGATGAATGAATAGCCCTTTTTAAAAAGCAAAGAACAGACATAAATTTAAAGAAGAACTGAGCGGGGTATAGAAAGTGGCTGTTGAATGGGACACAGCTGGAGGCAGCCTGTGGGTGCTCCACCAACCTTGGACCTGCGCATAAAATAAGGTCGCCATGTTTCAGGATGTAAAAATCCGGACTTTTTAAACGGTTTTAAAAAATTCTGCCAGGACGCCATTTTCAGCGGACGAATCGCGGGTGTATGGCAGCCATAAAACACACGTCTAGAGTGAGAGACTGCAGTGATGTCAGCTCTTTGCAGGAACCCTTCCCAAGGTGAGACTTTTGTGGAGGAGCTGAGAGTTTGTCCAGATTCTGGGTGACAGGGGTGCCAACTTGAATTAAATATTGGGAAGGGGCAGGCAATTCCCACCCCGCATAATCGATCACATGGCACAGTGCACGCACACCATTTGAATGACAATGCCCATCAACTTTTTTGGGGGGGGCCTCTCAAATATTTTATTGGGGAGGGTGAAGCTCCCTCGGACCCTAGAAGTTGGCTCCTATGCTGGGTGAGAGCCAGGAGGTGAAGAGGGTTTGTCTAAGGGAGAAGGAACTGGTTTTGTTTCATATTTATTAGTAATTTTGTGTTAATGTAAAATTTTTATACATTACTGAATTTTTTTTTGTAATATTGGTTGTTTAAGTTGTCTGTTGTTGCTTCAGCTTTCTGTAGAGACATATTGTAATCTATTAAGTGCTACAGAAATAAAAGCAAATGTTTGGTGCCTTCTTAGTTTTTAGAGCAGGGAGGGGGGACTTGTAGTCCTCTCAAGGTTCCTGGACTACAACTCCCTTCATGCCTGACCACTGATCCTGCTGGGAATAATGGGAGTTGTAGTCCAACCCCTAGAAGGCCATCGGTTCCTCATTCCTTATACAGGGCTTTAGATTATGTACTACAGAATGCTTGTCGTGCAATTATATTTGCAGTGCAATTGTTTTAACTTTGGATAACTTAATTAAAATGGGAAGGTGTGTGTGTGTTTGTGTTATGGAGATAGAGTATTTTCTCTCTCTCCCTCTCATGTAATACCAGAATTTAGGCTCACCCAAGGAAATCAATGGGTCACAGATGCAGGATTGACAATAGCCCTATTTGAGTGTTCAGTCCTTACACACAGTGAAAATTAGAACATGGAAACCTAGCCAGAGGCCCTTTGCCCAGTCAGATCATGGGTCCATCTAGGTCAGTCTTGTCTACCCTGACTGGCAGAAGCTTTCAAAGGTCTCAGGCAGAGAGTATTTCCCAGCCCAACCTGGAGATGCAGTTCAGGATTAAACCTGCATGCAAACAGATGCTCTGCTACTGAGCTACAGCTCTTCCTCGTCTGCCACCCTAAATCAAGTAAATAAATAAAAAATAGTTAACTAAAAGTAGGAATGATCTGAATGTTTGAAATTGAAATGCTCTACCACCAAAAAAGGCTCTGCTCATCATCTCTCTTGCTGAGCCACTAGAGTGGTCATTCAGTACTTTGCAGAGAGTACAGTAAAAGACCTGGCTAAGGTAAACGATTGCATTGAGGGGAACATCTCCATGGGCTCTGCTTACTGAGTTTGCACATAAAAACTGCACTGGGAAAAGGAGGAAACTGAGAAAGAAGTGCTGAAAAGGTTTTCAGCAAATCCAAGAAAACTTGTTTTAGTTTAGATTTTTAAAATGAAATGAAAAGGCTGTATTCTTTGTAATTTTTGCAAAATATACTCCCTGGTGTTAATTTTTTATTTAACTTCCTAGTTTTCAAATGACTGGACATTCTGACAGATTTTTCTGAGTACTGGGGGGGGTCACAAAAAGTAATATAAAACAATCAAAATTTGAAACAAATTGAGACATTTCATTCTGAATCTGACAGACGGAACCAGGTGGAGGAAGATGACAGGCGGGTGTCCTGCTCTCCCCACCCCAACATAAATCTTGGCTACGCCCATGAACTCTGATTGTCTCTGTGATGGCGCAGCTAAAAGCGAGCCTATTTCAGACCTCCAGCCTGAGAAAATCAGGTTGCAGTGTTAAGCTGAAGGGTGCCTTTCTCCACCCCAAGGGCTGAATTCTGGGCAACTTTCTGAGGGTTGCATGCCAGAAGTGGGCGGGGCCAGAGGCAAAAGTGGGCAGGGCAACAAATGCAAATGTTACCTTTGCACAAGAGTCTTGACCCACACTCCCACCCCTATCACTGTCTTCCACCCAGGCAAGTGGGAGGCATTGTTACAGCTCAAAGACGTGAAGTCTGAGGTGCAAAGTAGGGTTAGTGAGGAATGTGGCTGGAGGTGAATTCTGAGGGCCGGATAGAAAGGTCTGGAGGGCCACGCCTGGCCCTGAGGTTCCCCACCCATGCTGAAATCAAGGCAGCCCCATTGAACACAGAAGAGGGATTACTTCTAACAAGATATGCACAGAGGACTGGGTTGCCTACTTCACCCCCAGGCATTCTGTAAACAATTTAAATACATCAAAAATAAGTATTCCTCTCATCTCCAGAGCAATCATTCACTAAACACGTGCCGTTAACACTACAAGATTCCATGCACTACAACTGAATGGTTACGATTAAGGAAAGTGCGTAGTAAACTTTCCCTGGAAGCACTGGAATCAAATGCGTAAGACAGAATCCGAACTGTGCAGGCGCAGAAGTCAATCTCATTTGAGTCCAGTGGAGTTTACTGCCAAGAGAAACTGGGCTTAGGGTGGCAGCCTTGTTTTTTGCAGGATCGGGCCCACCGCTGCCTTTTAAAACCCCCGAAGAGATAGGATGATGTTCTACAATATTTCAACTATGTTTCTACGGTTTAACTAGAATGAGCATTGCTCAAGCTTTAGGTGAAAGATACACCCCCCCCAATAAAGGCTTATGCTTAACCCCCACCTCAATTTCCATGTACAATCCCTATTCACTGAAATCACTTAAAAAACCTAAGTATAACTGCAATCTAGGAGCCGTTTGTACATTATTCCAATAGGACTATGTGCGGTCTTTGGACAAAACCCAAGCAAGATGCCACACTTTTTTCATTTTAGCAATAAAGCTAGGTCTTTGTTTCCATCTCTCCTGCTGAAAAATCATTTACCTTTGTTGAACCGGGACTTCGTTATGTTAAATCTCCGCAGGATACCTGTGGGTCAGTATCTGATGGCTGGCATCTGCCTTGAGCAGCTGGAATCCCTAGATCTTCCCTGCCAGATTTAGCGAGCTCCACTCATCTCTTGTTTTCTCCCCAGTGCTCATCCAAAGAAAGAGAACTTTGGTTTCCTGAATCTCAGCCTTAATGCCAAATCCTCAGCAGACCGGACTGTGGCAAAGTTTCTGCAGCGATCCAGCAAGAGGGCAGACTCAGCTATTCCTCCCTACTGGCGAAGCTGGAATGAAAGACTCCTTTCCCCCAGTTGGAATAATCACTGAGCTGTCAGCAAAAAGGAATTGTCTTACCTTGAGTGATTTTTTTGTTTGTTTTTGTTTTAACCAGTCATTTGGGAGAAGGTCTTTGCAAACGAAGAGTCTCTCTCTGTGTCTCTCTCTCTCTCTCTTTTTAATCTCCAGATACCCTGAAACTAAACTCTGAAATCCAGACAACCTGCAAAGCAAAATGCATTTTTATACCCTTCTAGATGCAAATTGAGAAGGGGGAAATACATGAGTGTGGCAGCAATAACAAACAAATAAAATTAAAGAGGAAAACCCCTCAATTTTGGTGAGCATTGCCAGGAGAGAAATTTGTCCGGTCGGCTTCAGATGACACACACACACCCAACCCACCCAACATGTGAGTGAGTGAGCCCATCCTCCTTCCACGTAAACTTCCCTGAATCGTGAAATAAGGAAATACGGTCACTCCTGATGCTATTTTTGGAACGAGTGAGCCTAGGAAGGGCATACGCAACAAATGAGGCAGACTGGTGCAGCAGTCTGTGTGTAAGAAGCCGGCTGCGAAGTTCTCAAGCAAAGTTGAAATAAGTTAAGAAAGCTCTCTGTCTCTCTGTCTCTCTCTCGGTTGCCTGGCCTGCTTTGCAAAGCATTCTCCATCACTTCCCAGATGAAAACGAAGAAGCACAAATGCCCCACTAACTGCTGTTCTCACACAGCAAGAATTGTCTCTCGAGTTCTCCACGCCACAACAACTCTGTCCATGCCATGAGAAGCAGACAGGTTTCGGTTCATTATTGGTTTCTTACAGTGGCGTAGCGTGGGTTGTCAGCACCCGGGGCAAGGCAAGTAATTTGCACCCCCTAACCCGTGGATTTTAGCAGGGGGCAGAGAGCTGCGAGTGCGAGCGCGCGCCCCCCAGATGTTGCGCCCGGTGCGGCCGGCCCCCCCTGCACCCCCCATGCTACGCCACTGGTTTCTTATCTTTCCTATCATGAATTCAGATCTCCACATTTCCAATGGTTACTATTCTTTAAATCCTCCTGAAAAATCGCTGGTATCTGAGTGCAAAGTCCTCCTATGAAACACATTTTCATATGTACACATTTTTGCAAGCAATTATCCCCAACATAATACATTTCTGCATGTCATTTTCACTAATATCTTCATTTTGAGGCATGCTTTCCTCCTAACGTGCAATTTTTGCAAATGCTGTTTGACTGGAGAGGTGCATTGCAAAATTTGGATTTGTGTGAATTTTGAAGGACAGCTGCCTACCGTTTTTTGATAGAGCGGATTTGATGGATTCGTCTGAACAAACACGTGTGTCCGCCACACTCACGTATGTGATGTACAGCTCTGAGAGGGCCAGAACCTTTTGCATGGAGCCAGTACGTGCACCTCTTCAAAAGGACCCTGTCCCTTTAACCCTTATGCCTTATAAATAACTTATTGCACCAGGAAGCAGAGAAAAGAGGGTTTATTGCACGGAAATAAAGAGAGATCCGGATGCTGATTCGGACAGCAAGGTTATATATATACATGTAGGCAGCCAACGCCATCATTAAGCATACATGCACACCTTAAATATAGAGAGCCCTTCGTTATCCAGTGTGAGACAATGTGCCACAGACCCACACTCAAAAGACAGAAAATAACACGGAGGGCAAGACCAGCTCTATGATCAAGCGGGGTGCAAAGCCAGGGATTGAGATCTCTTACTTTTGTGAGAATTAAGCCCTCCCCTTCACTCTGGGCAGGGTGGTCCCGGTATGCTTTGCTTCTGAGGCAAGATGGGAAGTTCTGCCTCTTCCCCACTGATACCTACATCCCTCTGCTGGAGTTGACTAATCCCTCGTCCTCAATTATTCCTCCGCTGCTCCCCCTCCCAATGTCTAGGTCAAGAAAAAGGGGAGGAAAAGGAGGAGGAGGAGGAGGTGGAAGCGACAAGGTGGGCAGAGGAGGAGCTGGCAAGTGGCGAGCTGTGCGTTCCTTGAGGGCCCAAATCTGTCGCTTCTGCCAATGGTCCTGAACCTGCCGTCCCGAGGCAACTGCTTCACCTTGGCCTATGGCTGAGCCGGCCCTGGTTCTGGGAGAGACAGGTTCATCCTGCCATTCCTTAATGAAAGTTATTACAGTTGTACCTCGGGTTACATACGCCACAGGTTACCTATGCTTCAGGTTACAGACTCCCCTAATCAGAAATAGTAACTCGGGTTAAGAACTTTGCTTCAAGATGAGAACAGAAATTGTGCTCCAGTGGCTTGGCAGCAGCGGGAGGCCCCATTAGCTAAAGTGGTACCTCAAGTTAAGAACAGTTTCAGGTTAAGAATGGACCTCCGGAACGAATTAAGAACTTAACCTGAGGTACCACTGTACCTATATTACCCTAACTCCCTTCCTTGTTTGCCTTTTGCAATGTGTTTTCCTGGGGTTTTCCATAATTTTGGGGTAAAACGTCTGAGGTTGGGAACGCATTAGAAAATCCCCCGTAGGAATGCACGGAAATCACTGACTCATTACGCAAACACTCACCTAATGAACGATTTCCTGAGAACGCATCGTGTTCGGACAACAAGACCTTTGTGTGCTTGCCAACAGACTGCCCCAAGCTGACTTTTGAAACAGGATAGGTCAATTAATCGATCGAAACTGATTGTAACAGGTTTTTTTTAAAAAAAGAAAACAAAGCAAAAAGACAGCGTCAAAAACATTTGATAGAACGTTTGATCCAATGATAGAAGTAACAATAAAAGGCTATTTCTCCTTCTGTCCTTAGTTGCAGGTGACCAGATGAGGCTGGGGCCATTAATTTGCAAGTCAGACAATGGAAAAGAATCACATTAAAAAAAGGAGTGCCCTTACGCCTCCAACCCGAATCTGACCTTCTAAACTCTTAGGTCTGGTTCTAACTTTAGTAACTGGGTTCATTTTTCTTTTTTTAGTCTTCTGGCTCCTCCACCCATGTTCCTATTGCAGAACCCTTCAACAGACAGCTTGGATCATTACCAGCGCAAGAGAGCTTCTGTGCAAATCGGCACGCTTCCCCCTGGGAAAAGAGATTGCAGCATGGAACAGTTCTGGTGGGATCTCGAGAAAGGGGAGGAGTCGGGAAAGCAAGACTAAAGACTCAAAGGGCCTCAGCAGCTCTTCTTGGCATGGGATTAGCAGAGAGGTGGGGTAGGCCTGTGACTATCTCCATGTGTGGAGATCCACGCCACACACTTAAAGCCCATTCAATCCGTGTTCAAAGCTCATGACTCCCCCATTTAACATTTGTTAAAAAACCTGAAGTATTTTTGTTAGGGACTGTAGGGAAAGATCTGCCAAAAAAGCTGAAAAACATCTTCATGTATGCGACAACAGCCGCGAGAGTTTTAATAGCACAAGGATGGAAGACTGAAGAAACCCCAACTAAAGAATCATGGCAAGAAAAATTGATGGACTATGCAGAACTGGCAAAACTGACATACAAGCTATGGGACAAGGATAACTGTGACTTTAAAGATGAATGGGAACCCTTTACTAAGTATTTGAAGACGCAACAAAGCGAACTGGACTCCTTGGCTGGCTTTGAATAAACATTTACAAACTTTTTATTGATAATAATCCGCTAAATAGTTTGAGGATCTATACAACCAGTGGCGTAGCGTGGGTTGTCAGCACCCGGGGCAAGGCAAGTAATTTGCGCCCCCTAGAGTGAGTGAGCCAGGTAGGGGCAGAGAGCTGCGGGGGAGGGAGGAAATATGGGGGGAATAAGGATGATATGTTTCTGGATAATATGGTTTTTTTTTATTATTTTGAATAAAAAAAGTTATTTTAAAAAAAAACAAAGCTCATGACTCCCACCCGCCCCAAAGAATCCTGGGAACTGTAGTTCCCCCTCAACAGAGCTCCAGTTCCCAGCACCTGTAACAAGCCAAAGTTCCCAGGGTTCTTTGCAGGAAGCCATGTGCATTGGATGGGCTTTAAATGTGTGGAGTGGATCTGCCCTCTGTGTGTCTGCCCTCAAGTGTCTATTCAGGAGAAGTTGGTAAGTATGCAGAGAGATCTGATGCAGTTCATATTTAAAGGGGAATGTACCGAATTGGCACCATGGGGACCGATACGCAAGTACAGCCATCTTTGGCAATTTGCACCCCTCCAAATCTTGCAGCACAAGGTCTCCCGCCAAGTGACGTCCATGAAAAGTGCATATAATATGTGTGTAAAAAATGTGTCTGTTCAAGAAAATTCTTGCAAAAATGCACGATATTAGGGGGAATTGCTTTGCAAAAATGGGTGTTTGTAGGACAAAATGGAAAAATGCTGATTAATTTTCATGAGGATATTTTTTTTTTTTAAGCAAAGTGACGTGGCAATGTGGAGAACCAAACTTAAAATGGTAGCAAAGAGAAAATGAAATTGATGGATTTGCTCATCCCTGCCTGTGTGGCGAGGGAGGATGGCTGCAGGTGAGCAGGGAGGGAAGCGTTCTTAAAATGCAAAGGAGCTGCTTTATTTTTCTTTTCTGTCTAGCCACTGTTAAACACAAGCAGACAAGTGAAAGCAACAGCCATGGACTAGAAACTATTATTACAGGATGGTCTAGATTTCGCCAACATGCTGAATCTTTGCTGCGCTGTCCGGCGTGCAGAATTCAAGCTGGGGAAGTAAGGACTTGCAAATTGAGCAGCTGGCTATATGAGACCCACAGGAAAGGTGTGGGGGGTGGGGTGGGGGTGGAAGCTGTGCCCCCTTCCAGCCCCAGGCGAGACAGCCGTGTCCTTCTCCATCCAATGGAATGTGCTGGGTGCTCTCAATGAACCTGGAACACGTGAAATGGCAAGAGCTTCGCAGACTGATGGCATTGCTCAGCTGGTGCCAATTTCAAAATTATTTGCATTCTTCGTGACTCAACTTATCAGAGAGACATAGCAAGGGCGGTATGAAAAACAAGCTGCGGAGCGAGCAGCCTTGAGATAACACCCTGCTCTGTTAAAACAGTGGGTGCAATGGGCCTTGGAGCGCATGTGGTCTTCAGATCTCCATTTCAAAGAAGAAGAAAAATACCGGCACATTCCCAACACCCCCAATTCTTCTTTTGGTGGTAAATCCTTTGAAGCAGCCAAGAGATAGCTGAAAACTGAGAAGGAAATAAACTTTATCCACCACTTTTTGCAGAGGACTTTGAAAAGAATACAGGGCATCATGGAACCTATAAAGTAATCTTAGGCTGCCTTGTTCATCACTCATCCGGATTTGGTTGCACAAAACTTATTATACAGCAGTAAAAGGTCATGGTAAAGGGACCCCTGACCATTAGGTCCAGTCGTGACCGATTCTGGGGTTGTGGCGTTCATCTCACTTTATTAGCCGAGGGAGCCGGCGTACAGCTTCCGGGTCATGTGGCCAGCGTGACACTGTTTACCTTCCTGCCAGAGCGGTACCTACTTATCTACTTGCACTTTGATGTGCTTTCGAACTGCTAGGTTGGCAGGAGCAGGGACCGAGCAACGGGAGCTCACCCCGTTGCGGGGATTCAAAATGCTGACCTTCTGATTGGCAAGTCCTGCACCATCTGCGTCCCTATTATACAGCAGTAGGAAATGGCAAAGCTTAATATATTTTGGAAGAGCAACATAATATAATGCAGCGGTTTTTGTTGTTGTTGTCATTTTCACTAATGTATGCATAGGTACAGATAACATAATGCATTTTTGTACCTGTCACTTGGCAGGAGAGCTGTGGTGCAAAATTCAGAGATGTGTGAATTTCGAAGGATAGCTGTGTGTTTTTATCACATTAGAATCACATAATTGTAAAGGTGAAAGGGACCACAAGGGAGATCTAGACTAACCCTTGTGCAATGTAAGAATCTTTTGCCCAATATGGGTCTCAAACCCACGACCCTGAGATTAAGAGTCTCATCCAGATTGTTCTGGAAACTGCAAATTAGGCTGGCTTGCCTTTAAGTGCTTATTGAATTGAATTTCTCCTCCATTCCTAGGTAGGTGAAGGCTAGACTGTATCTAGTTGGTACTGAGCATTTGTTCTGGTTTGTTTGTGGGACGGTTACACAACAGTGAACATCTGTCTTGCATCCATCCCAATTTACACACTTTCCCATTAGTCATTTGTTCACCTCACATTTGTCAACGCATTTCCCCATTGCTTTCCAAACCGCAAGAAGTCCAATTCTTTCTTTTTTTAAAGTGAATTGATTCATTATCATCATCAAACCTTTACTGGCATCACTTACAAACATTCAAAATAAATAACCCAGTGCAATCTCATTGCCACTTCAACAGTACAGTCATTTGCCAAAGGGAAGAAGAGGCGAGCAATCAATTTCATCTCTGTGGGTCTCCAGCAAGGGCAGGATCCTGTAGTGTCCTTTGGCGACAAAAAGTCAAATAGAGGCACTTAGCTACTGGCTTGGTGAGCTCCTGGTCTCTGCCCTGTAATAAGAAGTGCATAGCCTCCGTCTCTGGTTTCCATGTTGGAATACATAGATGGTCTCAAAATTGTTGGCGGAGAGCATCATACATTTTACGTCTAAGGGCCATGTGAGCTAGAGTTTCCATCAGGTGGCCATCACATGGGCAGATCCTATCTCCTTCTGCCATATCCACAAACTACCCCAAAGGAGGTTAGAAGGATTAGAATTGAACCTAGTCAGCAAAAAAGCCCTTCTTTCTTGCGGGTTAAACAAAAATTGTAAATAATTAAGGTGAATTTATTGAGCTAGGGTGAGACAGAGCGCCCATTAACTGTTCTAACCTAAAATTCCCAGTAGATCCTTGAAACCCTCTTGCCAGGGTGAGATGAGGAAGTTGCCTCAGGGCAGCAAGCTCCAGATCACTGAGATCTGCGTTTGATGATGATGATTAATTTATTTACACACGTCTTTTTCCGTTGCAGGGACTCAAGATGGCTTATAGATAAAAAAAATAAAAGCCGCTGAAAAGATAACAAAATCAATCATTATAATCAATCATTAAAACTAACACCACCTGTTTAAAACAAACCAGTAATTACAATAGAAAGAGCACTGCGGCAGTCAGTTCCCAAAAAGCAGTCAGTTCCAAAAAGCTTGTAGGAACAAGGAAGTCTGGCAGAAGGACAGCAAGGAGGGAGCCAGTCTGGCTTCTCTAGGGAGGGATTTCCAGAGTCTAGGGAGGGAGCAGCCACTGAGAAGGCCCTCTTCTGTATCCCCACCAAGCGTGCCTGTGAGGGTGGCAGGACCAAGACAAGGGTCTTTGCTGAAGATCTCAAAACCTGGCCAGGTTTGTATGAGGAAATGTGGTATTTCAGACAGCTTAGACCTAAGCCATGTAGGGCTTTGTAGATGATAATCAGCCCTTTGAACTGTGCCCAGAAACAAACTGGTACCCAGTGCAGCTGTTACAACCGGGGGGGGGGGTCACCTGCTCCCTATAACCAGCCCCTGTTGATAATCTGGCTGCGCTGTTTGAGCCAGCTGAAGTTTCTGAGCACTTTTCAAAGGCAGTCCCATGCAGAGTGCATTGTTGTTTAGTCGTTTAGTCTTGTCTAACTCTTCGTGACCCCATGGACCAGAGCACGCCAGGCACTCCTGTCTTCCACCGCCTCCCACAGTTTGGTCAAACTCATGCTGGTAGCTTCGAGAACACTGTCCAACCATCTCGTTCTCTGTCGTCCCCTTCTCCTTGTATCCTCAATCTTTCCCAACATCAGGGTCTTTTCCAGGGAGTCTTCTCTTCTCATGAGGTGGCCAAAGTATTGGAGCCTCAGCTTCACGATCTGTCCTTCCAGGGAGCACTCAGGGCTGATTTCCTTCAGAATGGAGAGGTTTGATCTTCTTGCAGTCCATGGGACTTTCAAGAGTCTCCTCCAGCACCAGAATTCAAAAGCATCCATTCTTCAGCAATTAGCCTTCTTTATGGTCCAGCTCTCACTTCCATACATCACTACTGGGAAAACCATAGCTTTAACTATACGGACCCTTATTGGCAAGGTGATGTCTGTGCTTTTAGAGTGCATTAGAGTAATCCAAACGGCATGCAAGGAAAGTGTTGGTCACTGTGGTCAATATTCAGGCATCAGCCGGCCCTTCTTGGCCTCTTCCTCCTTTAACTCTGCTATGTGCCCATTGCCTGCCCATTGTCCACACTAGGAGGCAGTGGGTGGGTGCACAACAATGAGTGCATGGCAGGCATATGGAGGAGGAGGCAGGGCTGGTATTTCCTGTTTTGCCTTTAGCAGCAAAGCCTCCAGGGTTGGCCTTGTCTCCTGTAAACATAAGTTTGTTGACTGCAGAATAAGGACACAGCCCCGCAAGTCATGATATACTCGGTCGCTCAAGGCCGTACTGATGATGAGGCAAGAGGGAAGCCCTAGTTTTCAGAGCAACTAGGGAAGTCCAGGTTCCTTGGTGCCAAATTCTGGAAAAATGGGCCTCCCTCTGCCTGCCGTTGGCTCTGGTGCCAACTTTCCCCCCAACCAGTCTTTAGTGGGCACTGGGCACCACTGGTTTGAAAGGTGATGTTGCAACTTCGCATCTCATGTTGCCCTAATACAGGTGCCACAGAATAACCATTTCACTTTTGTAATAATCTATTTGTGTGGTGGCACCTAGACTCTGGAACTCCCTGCCACTTGATATCAAGAGGCACCTTCACTGTACTCTTTCCAGCACCTACTAAAAATGTTACTGTTTAGATAAGCCTGCCTAGGTGCTTATAAATGCTTGTGTGGATTTTTGTATTTTAACTTCCTATATGTTTTTATGTGGTTTTTTTCCCCTGGTTTTATCTTTTTGTAAACTACTCCGAGGTTTGTTTTGTACAATCAAGCGGTGGATAAATTTTATGACTTTTGAAAAAGTTCTGTGGGGCTCCGTTCATTACGTGGTTCCTCACTCTATGTGTTTGGCAGAGCCTGGTCTTGCCGTCTTTGCCACGAGTGACAAATGATTAACTCAGGCCGGAGTGCTGAGTGCCAGGCTGCTGGCATGTATGCCAAGGAAAACGGGCAAGTGAAGATGCATGCAATGTCTGAGGAAATTCGGAATGCAATGCCAGTTCCAGATGCCTTTTAAGAAATAAGCTTTCGTTTTCATTTTCAGGTGCTCCGAATTGCAGGCTTGTTCAGAAGTCACATGGCGTACCTCAGAGTTTTCCAGAAAGTCATCATGGGTGGAGATGAGTTGGCACATTTCCCCCCAACAAGAAAAGAAAAAAATAATCCATTAGTTATTCCAATGGTGGTTTTCTGCAAGAGTTGGAGAAGAAGGGAATGCAAAGACTGGGAGTGGACAGCCTCTTTTCAGAGCAAACGTATTAAAAGTCAGAGCAAACTTAGAGGAAGGGTCGTTGCTCATGTTATAAGAAAAAAAACTGCTCCTTTTCCCTTATGGGGTATCCAAGAGCCCCTATAGAGTCCGTAAGTGGGTTCCCTATCAGTAGGAGAAAATAACAGAGGCCAAACACAGTATATTGAGAAGTAAAGCGGCTAGTAAGCCTGATCTTTATTAACTGTTGCAACAGGGTCCCCTACTCACCACACACAGGAGGAAGGAGAGAACCCAGAACAATGGTGTGCAAGCCCTTTTATAGACCACAATGTAGTCCGAGACCACCCCCAAAACATCATATATGTCACAGAAGGAGGCAGTCTACAGCAGAAATCCTGTTTGCCAAGATACCTGATAATGGTCACTGATTACTTTACCTGGGCAGCCTGGGCATTCTTTTGTGATGGTTAATAGTTTAGTTCCTGAATCCAGGTCATAGGCTCACCCTATTCATACACAAATATGCCCTTAAGACAGGATTTGTAAGGAAAAGACAAAGGGAAGGCTTTCCCCATTTCTTCCCTCCTTTCAGAGAAATATTTGAGGTCAATTTGGGAGAGTCAAAATGACTTCAGGATTGCTCTCCTGTACTATTTCAGACACGTGGTTTATATACTTATTGTGTACGTTTGTTTGCCTTGTACATTTAGGAACATTTATTCATTATTAGAACCTTAGAATTCTTATAACACTCAGTTGTCGACCATCTTCCTTCCATGCCTAAGCTTCCGGTTTCAATCCTCAATAACATCTCTAGGTAGGGCTGGGAGACTGACTGACTGCTGCCAGTCAATGTACTGAGCTACAGATGGACTTGGTGTAAGGGAGCTCCCTCTGATCCCAATTTGGCTAGGAATCTTTTGCATGGGAGTCAGCCCCACAGAACACACGGAAGAGTTGGAGTTGGGTGGTGGGAGCAGGATGAAGCCAGCAACACTATTCGAGTTTGGTAGAGATGATTGGATCCTGGCACATCACAAACACACCTGATCCACCCCTCTTGGACCAATGTGCAGATCACAGCTGGCTTTCCACACATCCCAATTTTTCTTCCGCAGCTCAAAAATGAAATTTAACAAATCAGTACTGTTTGTGTTCTCATTTACTAACTAAATGCACAGTTAGCTCACCAATAGCAACATGGTTTGTAGAACTCAGCAGGGATGGGGACAAAACGAGACTTAGTTGGCTGACCTGGTCACTGCCTCTGGCGCCACCCGCTGGTTGGGCCCCCTGCTCTGCACCAGGGGGTCTCGGGGGCACCAGTCCCTGCTGGAAGCTGAAGTGGTCAAAAGCCCCCACAATCCGCATTTCTGAGCACCAAAACACTGTTAAGTTGTGGGTGAACATATCAGACGACACAGCAATTCTTCAAACAGCTCTTGTTTATTCACAGGCCAGGACAGAACTGAACTGAAGGGTTCAGTCAGCCTGCTTATATAGAGCTCCAGTACAATGTAACTGTAACAATTTTCTAAAACTATCCAATCACGGAACGTCACTTTCGATCCCTTATTTGCATAACTATCTACAGTATCCCCCTGCTGGCCCAGGGTGAGAACTTCAGTGCATAACAAACACCATCTGTTTCTTGACACGCTTTCATCGTATTTGGCCCATCACAAATCGCTCCTGCCTGGAACACAGAGCCAGTGCAATCTTTGGTTGTGAGATGCTCAGGGGCTCAGATCTCTTGTCATAGTCACTGTGTTCCTTTGGGTTACTTGACCCTTTTACAGGCCAGGCCTACCCATGCTGCTGAAGCCCTTGAGGCAGAGGGAGGGGGTTTCCTGGGGGTGCCCTCCACCCTGCCGCCACTGCCAGAGAAACAATGTGGGCATTGACGTGAATTCCAGCAAGATCTCACCAAAATCTCTCAAGATCTCTTGCAAGAGCTCTTGTGAGATTCAAGATCTTGCCAGAGGTTGGTGCCCAAACACTTCCTGTTTTGCCTCGAGTGGCGAAAAGGGACACGCCGCCCCCTGCCCATTTCATTGTGGTGGTTTCCTCTCTCTCTTTTTGCTCATGGGGCAGCGCTACGTGATCCCGCTTTCGACAGCGCGTGCAAAAGTTTCAAGGTGGGCATACTTCTTTATTTCTGACAGGTACCGGTCCTGCAGCTGCCTGCTGAAATCCTGTAAGGCTTTGCACCATAAACACTCTGTTTTATTTATTTATTTTATCTCACCCTTGTCAGGCTCTAGCGCCAGAGGGCTTCTCCCCATGGCAATAATGCAATAATAATTCCATGTGGAATCTCTAGTGGGCGGCTAGGATATTGCAGATGACAGCAGGACCTTTAGTGCCAGTGTGGTGTAGTGGTTAAGAGCAGTGGACTCGTAATCTGGTGAACCGGGTTCGATTCCCCGCTCCTCCACATGCAGCTGCTGGGTGACCTTGGGCTAGTCACACTTCTCTGAAGTCTCTCAGCCCCACTCACAAGTGTTTGTTGTGGGGGAGGAAGGGAAAGGAGAATGTTAGCTGCTTTGAGACTCCTTTGGGTAGTGATAAAGCGGGATGTCAAATCCAAACTCTTCTTCTTCTTCTTTAAGAGATGAGGGCTGCTGAAGGGGAACGAAGGCCTCTGACCAACTAATCCTGCGATTCCTGAAGGATTACGGAACCAAAACAGTTCCTAACTTAAAGTTACCAGATTTTCCTAGGGATGGTCCCCAGATTTACAAACCAGTCCCCATTACAAAACCCATTGAAGTTGAAAAGTGTCCCCGGATTCAGTGGGGGGGGGGGGATCTGGTAACCTTATCCTATCTCCTCTCTCTGCTTCGGGTGTCACTTCCGCCACACTTTGCTATCTGAGAACAGACTTGCTTTTTTTATAAAAAAGGAGAGAGAGAGAGTTTTAAGAAAGGTTGTCTCACATGATCAGCCCACGCTCAATCTGTCTATGTCAAAAGTTCAGAGCGTCTCACTTAGCACCCTGGCTGCAGTCTGGGTGAGCGTGTTTGTGCCTCTTTTGGCAGGATCCGTGCTTTTTTTCCCCCAGGGGGACCGACTGTAGAAAGGAAAGTCATCTGCTCACCTCCTCATCTTTTATTCCACTTTCTGCCACCCAGGAAACAGCTCCTCACCCACCCAGTAAGCAACGAGGAAGTAGCCAGCTGACGATTTGGGTTCTCACCCTGAATATGAGTAGGGGGTTATGGTGGCGAAAGAAACACAGTTGCTTTGGGGGGGGGGGTTCCCAGTGTTTCGTTTTGGCGTTGCAAATTGCGAGGAACACCTGCAGGATGACTCACCTCGACTCAAAGAGAGGCTCAATGAGGCGAGATCTAAGGTCCTAATGATTTGATTTCACAGCTGATGGAAGCTGAAACATCTGCCATTTCTTAGCTGGGGGTAGCGGGGCTGTCAGCCGGCTCACCAAGGAAGCCCACTGGGGGCAACAAACCATTGGGGCAGAAGATTTAAAAAACAGACACACAGAGAGAAATATACAGCTTGTTCTTGAGAGGCGATTGCATGTCAACTCAAGGCTTTGTTTGGGGTGGGGTTAGATGTCCTTTTCTTCAGCTCCTGGGCTAAACCTCTCATGGCCTAGGCAAGCTCGGTGGTGGCAGTGATGATGATGATGATGATGATGATGATGGCAGGAGACTTGGCACTGCCTGCAGTGGCATAGCGTGGGGGGTGCAGGGGGGGCCGGCCACACCAGGCGCAACATCTGGGGGTTAGGGTTAGGGGGCGAAAATCCATGGGTTAGGGGGTGAAAATCCACGGGTTAGGGGGTGCAAATTACTTGCCTTGCCCCGGGTGCTGACAACCCACGCTACGCCACTGCCTGCCTGCCAATTCACTCCTGGGCTGAGTTGAAGACACTGGTTTTAGTGTACAAAACCTGACACAGCTTGTGTCAGGAGCGAGCCAGCTGTAAATCGCACGAAGTAAGCGGAGTTAACTCTTAATTAGAAAAACGCACACCAGGATCTGCACAGGAGTTTCTGGCCTAATCAACACAGCAACTCATCTCTGGCAGGTCTTTTCCCATGAGGCAGTTGCCGAGACTGAAGGTCTCTGGTTCCCCACAGCTGCCTAACTCCCCTCCTCTCCAAGGTTTTCCCCAAGCAATCTTAGACTGCGCCTACATGGAGCTAATTTCTCCTCCGCCCTCTTCATGCCTCTCCTGGTACTGGGAGACCAGCAGGGAGGAGAGCTTGTTGCAGCAGCACCCTCTATGCAGCAGCTGCCTCTTCACCAGCCAAACTCATCTCTGCCTCTTGGCCTCTTTCCTCTCCTGCTTCAGCTTCTGTCTATTTTTCTAGACTTCTCTCTGCCACAACCTCTCCCTGCTCACTAAGCCCTGTTGACTCTCCAGCTTCCAACACCTCCTCCTCCCAGTCTTCTCCCTCTGACCACTCATTGTTGTCCCACCACCAATCCCCTGTCCCTGAGCCTTCTTCCCTTGGGGGTTCCCCAGCTGCTGCCTCCCCCTCCCCATTCCTCTGCGTCCAGCCAGTCCATGACAGCTTGGAACCAGGATACCTGAAAGATAGTCTCACCCCTTATGTACCCAATCAATCACTGCATTCTACAGGCGAGAGCTTCCCACAGTTGCCACCTTTTCTAGAGAGACAGAGTGGTGTAGTGGTTAAGAGTGGTAGACTCATAATCTGGTGAACCGGGTTCTCGTCTCCACTCCTCCACATGCAGCTGCTGGGTGACCTTGGGCTAGTCACACTTCTTTGAAGTCTCTCAGCCCCACTCACCTCACAGAGTGTTTGTTGTGGGGGAGGAAGGGAAGGGAGAATGTTAGCTGCTTTGAGACTCCTTCGGGTAGTGAGAAAGCGGGATATCAGATCCAAACTCTTCTTCTTCTTCAGGAAGTCCATTCCGCACAGTGACGGAATCAGGTCTTGAGCATTGTGGCGCTAACCCTAGTCCCCTTCCTTGAATATTAGATGGGGGCCATCTCTGTGGTCTTGTTGGCCCCAGTTGTAAACTTTTTTAAAGCAGATATCTTTCCCGGTCTGTATTTGTATCAGAATTGTGTTTAAAAAGATGCTTTTAGTGTTGCTTTACCTGGTTTGCTGCCCTTGGAAGGAAGGGTGGAATAATAAATTTAATGCATGCACGAATGAGTGTTAGTCAAACTAGACCCACCAAAATTAATGAACCCATGTGAACCATGCTCATCTGGTTTACTATTTTTATATCCTCATTGAGCTGGGATCTTTTGTGGGGGGGGGGGTTGCACGTCCTCACTTCATTCCCCCTCTAACCCCCACCCAAGCCTCCTCATATCTCCCCCTTATTTGGGAGATAATTCCACTTTTGGGAACTTAAGCAATGAGACATATTTTTGCTATGCATTTGCTACTGGTTCATATTACGATTTCGCAGATGTCTTCCCCCACTTTTTTTTGGGTGGGGTAACTGTCAATCATCATAAAATTATTGCTAGCGGGCAGTACCTGGTGTCACTTGGGAATTCTAAGATTTATAAATGGATGATTTAATTTTTTTGCAACAACCTTTGCTTTTTCCAGCAGATGAAGTCGATTTGGAAAGAAAACAGCATTCTAAATCACCAGAAATAATATCTGGCATCAAGCCGGCTAACAGGAGCGGGCTATTCCTCTGACGACTCTTGCTTTCATAACCATGACTTGTCTCACGTCTACTAATCCTAGCCTTCCCTTTGGGACTGCAAAAGGGTATTTTCAAGTATGCACCAACAAGAACCCATTTATTTTATTTAGAGGATCAAAGCTCGCCTTAAAATCAACATTGACTCAGAATGGAGGGGGGCAAGGACCAAAAAAATGAAACGCACTTTCTTCCTTTGATGGGGGTGCCGGTCATCGTGTTGACTCAGCTTGGAAAACCCATCCGAACCTCTGTCTGCACGTTCAAAAGAAGGAGGGGCCACGTCATAGCTCAGTGGCAGAGCACATGCTCGGCATGCGGAATAACCCAGGAACAGTTCTCAATATCTCTTAATTGCAGGAGATAGGAAAGTCCTTCCTGGCTAGCTAGCTAGCTGGCTGGCTCCCCCTTGGACCCTCCTTCAAAGGAGATGCTGCCTACCAAAGTAGCCAATACAGGCTATATGACCCAATGGTCTGTCCTAGGGTTCTGGATGCCTCGCTTCATTACGGATATTGCAGAGGTAGAAGTAGTTCAGGAAAGGGCACCCAAAACAATCAAGGGGGTGGAATGATTCCCCTACGAGGAAAGTTTACAACATCTGGGCCTTTAGAGGAAAAGGCAAGTACAGTGGTACCTCGGGTTACATACGCTTCAGGTTACATACGCTTCAGGTTACAGACTCCGCTAACCCAGAAATAGTGCTTCAGGTTAAGAACTTTGCTTCAGGATGAGAACAGAAATCGTGCGGCGGCAGCTAAAGTGGTGCTTCAGGTTAAGAACAGTTTCAGGTTAAGAACGGACCTCCGGAACGAATTAAGTACTTAACCCAAGGTACCACTGTAAAGAGGGGGCATGATCAAGGTGTGGATCAGGAGCAGGTAATCTTTTTTTCTGCTCAGTTCCCTTCTGGGTAACATTATGAGAGCCACATGATGGGGAGGGGGAGGAGTAAAGGAGTGGGGTTTATTTACTTGCTAGGGATATACCTTTTTTGCAACCTCATGTTCCTATAGCTTAGATTAGATGAACATTTGCCTAAAAGCAATGAACCGTCATTTCAAAATCTTTGGGAAAAAGCTCATCACAAAATCAATAAATCAGTTCTTGTATATGCAACAGCATAATGTATTATGTAATTATACATAACAATTATAGCTATGTGTTATAATGCAGGAAGATTAGAGCTTGCAAATTTTATAATACTTGTACAGGTTTTTTTGTACTGTACAAAATGTTGTACATCACTTCTTATTGCTTAGAATAAATCGAGGTTGCAGTTTGTCTTTGCTTCTGCTGCAAGCACCATAAAATCTTTGATTGCATGTTCTGTGCACTGATTAACTTCTTGGTATCTGGAGGGCGGATGGCTCTTGTTTCCAGTGCTTCTCCTGAACCCAAGGCCTTTTTGTAAGGTTTCAATATTTCTGACAAGGTCTTGAAGTCATTTACAGTAAGCAGAAATGTTACAGATACGGTGGTTCCCAATTTTCATTTCGGGGTGACCTTCTTTCTCAACTTAGTCCCTTTTTCAGTGTTTCTAAGCCTTGGGTAGGCAAACTAAGGCCTGGGGGCCGGATCCGGCCCAATCTTCTTCTAAATCCGGCCTGTGGACGGTCCAGGAATCAGCGTGTTTTTACATGAGTAGAATGTGTCCTTTTATTTAAAATGCATCTCTGGATTATTTGTGAGGCATAGGAATTCGTTCATTTCCCCCCAAAAAATATAGTCTGGCCCCCCACAAAGTCCGAGGGACGGTGGATCGGCCCTCTGCTGAAAAGGTTTGCTGACCCGTTTTAAGCAAAAGTTCATCCCTTTAGGATACAGTCATACCTCCGGTTGAATGCGCTTTGGGTTGAGCGCGCTCGAGTTGCGCTCCGCAGCAACCCAGAAGTATTGGAGCACGTTACTTCCGGGTTTCACCGCTTGTGTGTGCGCAGACGCTCAAAATGACGTCATGCGCATGCGCAGAAGTGGCAAAAAGCGACACGCGTGTGTGCAGACGTGCCATTGCTAGTTACATTTGCTTCTAGATGCGATTGGGGCTCCAGAACGGATCCCGTTCGTATCTAGAGGTACCACTGTATAGGAAATTGGGTTTGTTGTTTTTTTAAGTCAAAAAGTTATAACTCGCACACCTAGGCAAGCAGGAGCTCAAAGATACATCAGGGGCAGATTTAGGGCTGTGCAAGTGATGCGCATGAAATATGCGCTGAGCCAAAGGGGATGTCTTGGTAAACAAGGTGCTGGGCATTGGGAAGGAGGTGGGAGGCTCTGACAGGGTCCTAAAGACCCCCCTCCTCCTTCCCAAGGCCTAGTTAGTGCTTGCCCCAGTCCAGGAAGCTGGGCCAGGCGGGTCATTGTTGTGATCCAGCTGCAGGGCTCTTCCTCCTGTCCTTTTCCATTGCCTGAAAAAAATGCCAGAGTTCTGTGAAGCCTTCCAGATCCAAGCCACAGATGCAGTGGAAAGCAACGTTATATAAAAAATTACACAACCCCAAATCAAAGCATCGTGGATTGGAAGGAGTCATCGCCTCTCCAAACAAAAAGGTGTGGGGAGAAATTACCTTCTGGCTGGGTTGCTGGGGGGAATTCCCAGAGGTTCTGAGTAAACGCCACTTGTCCGAAGCATCATCACTTGGCTTTTCCACTCAAAAGCGAAAGCAACACCAGAGCAGGCAACTGCCACACCCCACAGCCCCACGTGGCTTCCTGCAGGCCCTTTGGTTTCTGTTGCGCAACAAGGTCAAGGACCTACCTTCAGATTCTTGCATTGAAAGGGGGCTGGACTAGATGACCCTTGGGGTCCCTTCTGACTCTACAATTCCAGGATTCTATGAAACATGTTGAGCCTCACAATCTGGGTAACCAGAAGGTGAAGGGCCACCTTGCCGGAGCTCACGAGGTCTAGATTGGGCAGGCTGCGTGGATGGCGGAGTGACCTGCCTAGAATGTGATTGTAATAGAATGTAAACTTTTGTTGGAAGCCGCCCACAGTGGCTGGAGCAACCCAGTCAGATGGGTGGCATATAATTAGTGTATTATTATCATCATCATCATCATCATCATCATCATCAGTGCTTTTCTTCTTGAAAAACGGTGCTGGTATTGCATACCCTTGAGTAAAAAAAAAGGTAAAAGACCCCTGACAGTTAAGTCCAGTCATGAACGACTCTGGGGTTGCGGCGCTCATCTCGTTTTACTGGCCGAGGGAGCTGGTGTTTTGTCCACAGTTTTTCCGGGTCATGTGGCCAGCATGACTAAGCAACTTCTGGCAAAACCAGAGCAGCACACGGAAACGCCGTTTACCTTCCCGCCAGAGTGGTACCTATTTATCTACTTGCACTTTGACATGCTTTCGAACTGCTAGGTTGGCAGGAGCAGGGACTGAACAATGGGAGCTCACCCTGTCACGGGGATTTGAACCGCCAACCTTCTGATTGGCAAGCCCGAGGCTCTGTGGTTTAGACCACAGCGCCAGCGTCTTATCCCCAGAAAAAAGCACTGGTTATTGTTATATTATTACTACTACTACTACTACTACTACTACTACTACTACTACTGTTATTATTAGCTATCCAGGCTAATGATGTTCTGTTGAGTGTGTGATGAAAAGGCATCATGTCACTAGAAAGCTGCCCTCATCTCTTTTTCCCCAGCTAATGCTTTAACTCCCTTGGTCAGTTTTTCCAGAAGTGCTATTGTCCAATCTTTCTGTTTCCACTATGATAGTTGTAAAAGTTTTTTTTAAAAAAATTGAGCAATAAGTTGTCAAGCGGCTACTAAAAGCAAGGCAATTAGCTCTTTCGGTCTCAAATTTGCATTTTCATCTTTAAAGATGGTTCACAATACCAAGCCCTCCCCCTGCCATCCCGTAGAGGTGGAACATGAGTCAAGAACAGTTAGCGAGAAAAATAAGGCTGTGTTTTTCCCAAGTGCAAGAAGAGTGAAAGAATTGGTATGTCCATGCTTAGGGAGGTTGCTTTTTTTTTTGCTTGTCCCTCCACCCCACCCCATTTGATAAAATGCCAGCTTACGGGAGCTTTAGATGACTCAGCTGCACATCAGTTAACACAGCTTCATTAAAAAGCTCGTGCGATGGGCAGGTAAGATACCGGAGGTGGGTGGGTGGGGAATGTAATCCAATAATAAGAAAGCTGAAAGGCTGGCTGATAATAAGTGCAGAAAAAGGCCCCGTGAACGACGAATGCATCTGCTATGTGCAGCTTGAACCAAGTGTTTGATGCGCCCATCGAGGAATGTTCTTGTTTTTGCATTCACTTGCAAATGAAAACATTTTCGGGCTGCTAAACGATCCCAGCCAATAAAAAACCCGGCAGCCAAATTAGCCAGGGGCAGTGGCTGGTGTCACAAAAAGGGCATCAGTTTTTGTGGTGCTACAAACAGAGTGTGTGTGTGGGGGGAATTCCCATTTTCACACGAAAATCCCGAATCGGCATTTATTTTTCTTTTAAAAGTATATTTTATTGTTCTTGTTGTTTTTAAAAAAATGAACATCGAAACACAAGTCAGCCCGTCCAACTTTGGGAAGATGGAACAATGGGCTCAAGCGTCAAGAAAGGATATTCCAACTAAACATTAGGAAGAACTTTCTGATGGTAAGAGCTGGTTCAACAGTGGAACGGGTGACCTCAGAAGGTGCTGAGCTCTTCTTCCACTTTTCAGCGGTTTTTCCTGGTGTCCATGACCCAGAGCCGGGTCTAGGGTAGCGTTGCTGATTTCAAAAAGTTTGAACACATTACCTGGCTAGAGAACCGCATAGCAAAACTCAAAGAAGCGTCGTTTTCAAAGGAAGGATGCGTTTCGGGTTTGCCTATCATATCAGAAACTACAAATCAGGTGGGTTTTGCCTTTCAAGGCAAATTGAACCCAAACTTTTCCTCCATCCCTAAGCTTTGATGCTGTGCGGCAGAAAAGTATCCCCAATATTTATTTGATTGATTGATTGATTGATTGCAGATAAAAAAGAAGAACCTGGAAGACTCAGTGGCTTAGTGCTCCTGGAACTGATCTATATTGTCCTTCTGCAAACATTAGGCACCCTCCACCTGTGTTCACTGCTAGAAGGTAGCAATGGTATTGATAAGGGAGGGATAAATATCAGTCGATCAAGCGGCATAGAGAATTTTGCCACACATCAATTGCCAGCGAAGGTAGAGAACAGCCACCTGGCTGTGCTTTGTGGTCGACTCAATCGTGTGGACTCAAAAACTGTCTTTTGGGGTGGTCCGAATTCACATGCCAATCCCCTAATTTGAGTTTTGCCCCTGGAAGTGGATTCCATCATTCACCTGCTAATTGCCTCCCTTCTATTTCAAAACTCTGTTTCTCCCGATCTCTCGTGTTCAAGATCTTCAGGTTGTGGCTAAAAAAAAACCCCTTTGCGTGAGACTTTCCACAGAAGCTGGGGCCAACAGCTCCTGTTAGGATGCCTCTGTGACCTTGCCCGTGAACTCTGACACATCCATGACCTCGCCCGTGACCTCTGATACATCCATGTCCTCGCCTATGACCTCTGACACATCCATCACCTTGCGCAACTCCCTTCCCCTTTCCTTGAACGATACAAGCAAACATTGAGGGCATCAGCCTTTGACACTTGAGAATCAACAAGCTTTCTGCTCAGCTCGCAGAATCTACGCAGGTGCCGAGTTTTAATCCAGCCCACACTTTCCCCCTTGGGTAGGGAGAGCATGGTGAGTCCTACCTAAGCCGCCTAATTCAATTGAGCAGGGACAACGGAGGAGTAGGACAAATCTGCCAGATTATCAGGGCAGCAACCGATGCCCCAAGGGATTGCGTCGACTTAAGACGACAGCTCATTATTCAGTACGTACGATTCACTTAGAGCAGTTTAGAATTGCTTGGATTCATTCATTTGTACTCTCCCTGGGGTTGCCTAGTCCCTAATCTGCTATAAACCAACAAAACATTCGTGTGTTATTGTAGCAGTGATTCAACCAACCATTAACACGAAAAAGTAGACATTCCTATTAAAGAGAGATGCCGCCCCGGTAAATCACAAACGAGGTGGAAATAGTCAACCGCCGGTTCTTTTGCTGTGGTGTTCATTATCCATGAGATTAAATTTGGCTTCTGGTTGCAGAGGCTACACTGTAACCTCTTCCAGTCAAGGAAGCAAACTTTTTTTTAAGGCATCAGATATCAGAAGATGCTAAACGGAAGATGCCAAGGGCTTCCTGTGCTGCCCTCTGCAGGCAGATGAAAGCATCTTCAACTAGAACAAAAGACTATTGTTTAATGCTACAGGACACTTGGCAGTGGTGGACTCTGGGCTTTAAAATTTCAGCAGCGTCCTGCAAAGTTTGGCCTTCTGTTGATTGTCACTGTTGCAGCACCCCTTGCCAAGCCTTCTCGGACTAGGCGAACTGCTCGCATTCCCTTAAATCCACCTGTTATTGGGGTGAATTTGCAATGCTCCAGACTCCTGAAGTCTCATGAGATTGGGGAAATCTCCATTAGGCTTGTATCCAACGAAGTTTCACTCAAGAGTAGATCTGCTGGAATTGATGGACCTAAGGTAGCCATGCCCATTCATTTCAATGGGTCTACACTTGAGTGTGGGGCCAGAATTGCCTACACAATCTTTAGTATGTGGTTGCAAGCGGTAACTGGGAACTTTGATCTACAAATATTGAAAGAATACCTTTTTCCTTCTAAGAATGGGTTGTTCCGTATCAGCCCACGGTCATGTGGACTGCTACTGATTTAGCCACCCTATTTAACCACCCTAAATATTTTGTAGGCAACTGGAGTAAAAAAAGAAATAAATCACTCCCTCTAACAGCAAACTTGGGGGGTGAGTGCTGACGGAAATGGGAGTCAAAGGGACACTGGGGAACATGCTCGGGGGAATCTTGTGGTTTGCAGAGTCACCAAAAAACACCCTTACTTTTAAAAACAGTTTAGGAGACAAACCTCCCAGCCCAAAAAGGATTAGTGAAGGTGGTGGAGTTTGTTTGTAAACGGAGGTCAAGGATTCTGGACTAGATGACTCTTGGGGTTCCTATGTTTTATTTTTCAACGTTTTAGATCTTTGTAGGACACTTTGAAGCGCAGATGAAATGAAAAGCAAGGCATATCATTTTAAAGTAAATAGGAATTCCTTGCCTTTTGGCTACCAAAAAACCGCAATCTCATGTAATGTAATCTGGCACACTTTCTTAAAACTGAATTACAAATGGCACATACATTGGGTTTTTTTGTACAGTCTGTGGGTGTTTTAATTTAAATCAGCAAAGAGCTCCTTGACTCTTCAGCGTGTGAACAGCACCTGATTTATTGGCTGTAAGCAGAAATGTGGCTACCATGCACTCATTTTTAATGAAGATTTCAAAGCAAGCAGCAGTCTCCAATCCAAGGGTGTCTTGTTTATCTGAATTCCAGCAAAACACAGTGACATTCATTATTCAGCCCTAAGCAGAATCCTGTAGACACAACTTTCCATCCTGAGATCTCAAACGACTCCTTTTTCGAGATTCGAACATTCCCTATATTTCAGCTAAAAGCCTTGACTCCATTGTCAAGGGAGTTCAGCATTTATGTCTGAAACCGAAATCTGGTAAATCGCGACAGCATCCTGCTTGTCTGTGCCAATGGATGATCACTGAAAGCAAAGAGCTCAACCCAGGGAGGCTGAGGTAGAGTTTGCCATCGTACATTTTGCAACCGGAGAAAGACGAGGGCTGCTGATCCACTCTGGTCCTCTGAGCCCAAATTGATTCAAGAAACGAGGCGTCTTCTCTCCATCTAACTCTTTCCGGCCTATTTTCGTTTCTTATACTAAAAGGGAAAGAGGGAAACAGGCAGGAAATAAGCAAAACGTCTGGGACACAGGCAGGTTACCTGTGCTGGATGGGGCCGCAGCCCCTCTGAAAGAGCAATGGAATAACTTGGAGGTGCTGTGGGATACGTCTTTGTCCCCATGTGGCTAGGAGTGTCCTCTGTGGCTAGGAGTGACTTTGGCCAGCTTTGTCTCTCCTCAATGGGAAGAGAGTGGAGTCCGGAATGGAGCGTACTGGAAAAGGGCAAAGCTGGCTGGCTGGCATTCTGAACAGAAGCACACCCCCATTGTAAGTCTTTGGTTGAAGATCCTACTTAGAATCCAGGCAGAAGCCACCTTCAGGCAGCTGTGGCTTACCCCCCCCCAAAGGATTATGGGAGCTGTAGTTTTAAGGGTGCTGAGAGATGTGTTCCTTTCAGAGAGCTACAATTCCCGGACTGGTTTGGCAATCAGTCCGTCTTCACAAAACCAGAAAACAGCAAGGAATACTCACTTTTTCCATCACCCAATCAGCATCTTCAATGGATCTCTTGATGATCTGCCGGATCCGCTCTGGGTTGTCTTCATCAGCATGGACGTGAAAACTCTGCAAAACAATTTGCAAGGAGAGAGTGACCTGTTCAGTTAAAGAACAATGGAGTACTCAGTCCAGAGAGCATTTACTAGAAAATAAGTATATCTTAGGGGGATGTGTGTGGCGCTGTGGGTTAAACCACAGAGCCTAGGACTTGCCAATCAGAAGGTCGGCGGTTCGGATCCCCAAGACGGAGTGAGCTCCTGTTGCTCAGTCCCAGCTCCTGCCAACCTAGCAGTTCGAAAGCACATCAAAGTGCAAGTAGATAAACAGGTACCACTCTGGTGGGAAGGTAAACAGCGTTTCCATGCACAGCTCTGGTTCGCCAGAAGTGGCTTAGTCATGCTGGCCACATGACCCGGAAGCTGTACGCCAGCTCCCTCGGCCAATAAAGCGAGATGAGCGCCGCAACCCCAGAGTCGGTCACGACTGGACCTAATGGTCAGGGGTCCCTTTACCTTTACCTTTAAGTATCTCTTAACACACAGTTCAGGCCTAATGATCTTGGTCCCTAGCTCAATTCCGGTAGGGCCAGGAACGCTCCTTATCCGAAGTACCCTTATCGGAGAGCTGCTGCCAGCCAGTGTTGGCAATACTGAGGGACAAAGAATCTGACTCTGTTTAAAGCAGCCTCCTCTGTTTCCCCAGTGGCAGCTCTCTCCAATGGCCTTGTAACTGCTCTCAGCCAAGGTCTAGGTTACGAATTACGAACTGCGTGGACCAACAATCTGACTCAGTATACGCACACAGGAACCATCCAGTCTTGCAAATTTCTCCACAAGCTGCACAAAGGCCACCCAAAGTTTATAAGGAAATCAGTGAGATAAGCCCTTGAAGGAAGCTCATGCAAGGCAAAACGCGTTCCCGGCCTGAAATCCTGGAGAGCTACTGTGATACTGAGCTAGACTTGGTACAAAGCAAGCTCCCAGTATTCAGCATCCCAGGGACACTTGCTGGGATAGCTCAGCCAGTACAGCATGAGATGCTTAACCTCAGGGTCAAGGGTTCGAGCCCCACGTTGAGCGAAAGATTCCTGCATTGCAGGGCATTGAACTAAGATGAACCTCGTGGCCCCTTACAAATCTACAATTCTATGATCCTAGGTCTAAGTCCTAGACAGCAGAGACATCACCTTGCCAACAAAGGTCCGTATGGTTAAAGCTATGGTTTTCCCAGTAGGGATGTATGGAAGTGAGAGCTGGACCATAAAGAAGGCTGATCGCCAAAGAATTGATGCTTTTGAATTATGGTGCTGGAGGAGACTCTTGAGAGTCCCATGGACTGCAAGAAGACCAAACCTCTCCATTCTGAAGGAAATCAGCCCTGAGTGCTCACTGGAAGGACAGATCCTGAAGCTGAGGCTCCAATACTTTGGCCACCTCATGAGAAGAGAAGACTCCCTGGAAAAGACCCTGATGTTGGGAAAGATGGAGGGCACAAGGAGAAGGGGACAACAGAGGACGAGATGGTTGGACAGTGTTCTCGAAGCTACCAGCATGAGTTTGACCAAACTGCAGGAGGCAGTGGAAGACAGGAGTGCCTGGCGTGCTCTGGTCCACGGGGTCATGAAGAGTCAGACACGACTAAACAACAACAACAGGTCTAATTCTTCCTCCTTACCTGCCGGATCATGTGCTTGTAGTGCTCCTGGACGTTCTTCCCTGGCAACAACTTGCAGCAACGCAACAGGTATCGGTACAGCTGCAGAGGGCTCTTCACCAGCTCCGCTCCCGGGAGGGGAGCCATCGCCTGCGATCGTTCAGCTCCTAAAAGAAAGCGCGACAGAATTGCAGGAGTATTAGTCAGATTTCACAAGCGACCCCAATGTCAAGGTTTGCATCCCTGAAGCGACAGCTAAAACAGTTGTCATTCAGCCTGCAATTTAGTCATTCATTAGCCTCGGCCCAGTATACCTGAAGGAGAGTCTCCATCTCCATTGTTCAGCCCGGACACTGAGGACCAGCTCTGAGGGCCTTCTGGTAGTTCCTTCGCTGGGAGAAGTGAGGTTACAGGGAACCAGGCAGAGGGCCTTCTCGGTAGTGGTGCCCGCCCTGTGGAATGCCCTCCCATCAGATGTCAAGGAAATAAACAACTATCTGACTTTTAGAAGGCGTCTGAAGGCAGCCCTGTTTAGGGAAGTTTTTAGTGTTTGGTGTTTTTAATATTCTGTTGCGAGCTGCCCAGAGTGGCTGGGGAAACCCAGCCAGATGGACGGGGTATAAATTATTATTATTCATACATTTTCATATTCATGAGAATCAGCTACAAATTCGAGGACTTTCGACTGTGTGGCAGGAGCTGTCCTGTCCCTTTTTGGCCAGGACACTGTAACCAGCTCTGCTCCTGGATCTGATCTTAGAGGAGCTGCAGTTTTAAAGGCAAAATATTTACTCAGAGGTAAGTCCCACTGAGTTGCAGAGGCCTTGCTCCCTAGTAAAGAACGCTTCAGATATGGTTCATTTCAGAAAGGTCAGCAATATCAGAGCAAAAAGAAATGGTGTCTTTGGCTGCTGATAGGAAACGTTTTGCAAAAATGTAGAGATTGACTACTACACCACCTTTGAATGAATGGATAGAAAGTTTTTGAGGTTTCACAGCAGTGGCTAAACTGACTCACTACACTGGGGAATTTTTTGGATTTTGTGCTAAAATGAGAAAATTTTATTGAGTACAGTAAAAATTTAAACTTGATATCAGAAATAAATTCTTTGTTTATAATGCTCTGAATAGAAGTATAGCGTTCTGTAAGTAAATATTGTCTTTAATTCAAAATACAATTCTGGTATTTATTATGGTATAACAGATATTATTCATGCATCTCAATCGAAAGGTGAAGGTGACTCCTCGTTTATGTATGCCTATATATCAATTTATAAGATGTGTTACATTATGTATAACTGATTGATTAAAAACCGTTTTATTTATATTTATGTATTTAATAAAAGTATCTGTATACTGCTCTCTCATAAATTATCAGGGCGGTGTACAACAATGCAAAAGCATGCTTCTAAAATTATTTAAAGCTGTATAAAATGATCATTGAAATGTCTGGCTACACAAGAACAGTTTAAACAACTGCAGCTGCCTGGCGGCTGGTGCCCATTGAGACTGGTAGGGTGGAAGGAAAGGAGCCGAACAGTAGGTGGCGCCAGAGTCAATGACAAGCGGAGCAAACTAAATGACAGGCAAAACCAATTCGTTTTGTCCCTATCCTGTCCCTTGCTGAGTTCTACCAGGACAACACTGATGATACGGAGGAGGAAGATGCCTGTTCGACGAGACAGCCTGCAAAACACCTTCCAACTCTAAAATGTATTTGAATCCTGAAAAACAATAATTATGAGATTCAAGATGTCCTGCAAACAAACAGCGTAAGTCCTGAGACATATCAGCTTCTGCTCTCTCTCGCTCTCTCTCCCACCTGTAGAAATCACACGCACATATTTGCCACAACTTGGCTTACTGTCACCTAAAAAGCACCGATCAAAGCTTTAAATTTACCGCTCAGATTGCCACCTAAAAATTAATACATTAGTGAAAGCAGATTTGTTTATGAGTCGCTCCGCCAATAAATCAGGAAAGCACGGAGGAGGAATGTTGGACGCAGTGAGCACACTGTGCCACAGGCTTGCACATGCTCACATTCCACGATGGTTGTTTACTGCACCTTGGTGCAATTCCGTGCGCTTCCATGCGCAATCTGCCTCCTGTGGTCCATGCTGCCTGAGGTTAAATTTGCTATTTTTACACCTTGAAGTCCAAAGGTGTGTTCCCACCCATACCCATAGCCTCCTCCCCTCCCACCAAGGCAGCTGCATTGCACCCACCCACCAGAGACGCCTGGGGGTGTCGGATTTGCAACGCCACCCCTGCCTCCAGCATTGCTCAGTGGTTCAAGAGCATCAGCCTGGGAGACCCGAGTTCACACCCCTGCTAGGCCATGAAGCTAATAAAAAGGTAGAGACCCCTGACCACTAGGTCCAGTCGTGACCAACTCTGGGGTTGTGGCGCTCATCTTGCTTTATTGGCTGAGGAAGCCGGTGTACAGCTTCCGGGTCATGTGGCCAGCATGACTAAGCCGCTTCTGGTGAAACCAGAGCGAACCCTTCCGACGGAGTGGTACCTATTTATCTACTTGCACTTTGACGTGCTTTTGAACTGCTAGGTTGGCAGGACATGAAGCTAAAAGGGCTGACCTATTGCTCCCACCCTCTTGGACTCGCCTACCTCACAGGGTTGTTGTGCGCCTGCAAGCAAGCAGGGAGCACTCTTTACGCAGCCTTGAGCTCTTTGGAGTAAGAGAGGGGTAGAAACGCACTCAGCCCGCATTGCCTTAACTTGGGGGCTGCCTCTGCTGCTTTCCACAATGTTAATAATAATAATAATAATAATTTATTATTTATACCCCGCCCATCTGGCTGGGCTTCCCCAGCCACTCTGACGGTTTCCAAAAAAAATATTAAAATACTGTAATACATCAAACATTAAAAGCTTCCCTAAACAGGGCTGCCTTCAGAAGTCTTCTAAAAGTTTGGTAGTTGTTGTTCTCTTTGACATCTGGGGGGGGGGGGTGTTCCACAGGGCTGGCACCACTACCGAGAAGGTCCTCTGCCTGGTTCCCTGTAACTTGGCTTCTCGCAGTGAGGGAACCGCCAGAAGGCCCCCGGAGCTGGACCTCAGTGTCCGGGCAGAACGATGGAGGTGGAGACGCTCCTTCAGGTATACTGGACCAAAGCTGTTTAGGGCTTTAAAGGTCAGCACCAACACTTTGAATTGTGCTCGGAAATGTACTGGGAGCCAGTGTAGGTCTTTCAAGACCGATGTTATATGGTCTCGGCGGCCACTCCCAGTCACCAGTCTAGCTGCCGCATTCTGGATTAACTTCAGTTTCCAGGGCACCTTCAAAGGTAGCCCCACGTAGAGTGCATTGCAGTAGTCCAAGCGGGAGATAACCAGAGCATGCACCACTCTGGCGAGACAGTCTGCAGGCAGATAGGGTCTCAGCCTGCGTACCAGATGGAGCTGGTAAACAGCTGCCCTGGACACAGATTTGACCTGTGCCTCCATGGACAGCTGTGAGTCCAAAATGACTCCCAGGCTGCGCACCTGGTCCTTCAGGGGCACAGTTACCCCATTCAGGACCAGGGAATCCTCCACACCTGCCCACCTCCTGTCCCCCATAAACAGTACTTCTGTCTTATCAGGATTCAACCTCAATCTGTTATCCGCCATCCATCCTCCAACCGCCTCCAGACACTCACACAGGACCTTCACCGCCTTCACTGGTTCTGATTTGAAAGAGAGGTAGAGCTGGGTGTCATCCAGGGACGCCCCTCTTGCATTCTGGGGTTTGCAACCTTTGCATTGCATTCCACCCTCCCCTTCACCTCCCGATCTGTTTTACAGGCCTTCCCCAGTATACAGTCTCCAACGGCCCCCTGTGCACGAAGCACCCCAGCTCCCGCCACACGCATATATGCACATTCCCTGTTGCAAAAGCTCCCTTACCAAGAAGCTGACCTCCTCCTGCCGCATGCGCAGTTCCTTTTTCCAGGACACCTCTGCTGTCCGTTCTCCGGGCAACGTAGAGATAAAAAGAGCAGAGGGACACATCCAATTTGCTGAATACGAAGCTTCCGGGTTCTCTTTGGAAGCCGCCCTGCTCAGCACACATTTACTCAGGAGTAAATCTCACTGAGTTCAGTGAGGATTAATTCTAGGGCAGGCATCCCCAAACTCGGCCCTCCAGATGTTTTTGGGACTACAACTCCCATCATCCCTAGCTAACAGGACCAGTTTTCAGGGATGATGGGAGTTGTAGTCCCAAAACATCTGGAGGGCCGAGTTTGGGGATGCCTGGTCTAGGGAAGTGGGATGAGACTGTCTTCTCCTAGCAGATCCGCAGCAGATATGTAAATCTCATTCAACACACATTCCAAGCACAAAACCCGCAAAGAATCCGGGAACTGAGGTTTGCCAAGGGTGCTAAGGAGTGTGGCTCTATATGGAAGCGGGAGGGAAGGGATTATGGGAGAGAAATCGTGAGCTCTAAATGTACGCAGGAAAGCTTCGTATGCAGATCACGAAAGATATTCAGAATTACAGAATTGTAGAGTTGGAAGGGACCTCGAGAGTCATCTAGTCTAACCCTCTGCCACGCAGGAATCTCAGCTAAAGCATCCATGACAGAGGCCCAGCCAATCTCTGATTAAAGTCGAGCCTGCTTGTGGATAAATTATTATTATTATTATTATTATTATTATTATTATTATCCAGAATTAATTCTTTCTAACTCAGGTTTTATTTTGTATGGAATCACAATCACCATCAGTATTAATAATAATTAATATAGTATTATTATTAATTATATTATTATTATTATTAACAGCAAAAGCAACAATATTCTTTCCAACGGGCCTTGTTTTGTATGGAAAAATTATTGCTATGAATATCATTCTGCAAAATAAAACCTTGCTTTTTGTATTGATTATTTATTGAGCATTCACTTAAGAAAGAAACAAAAGAGAAATAAGTACACATAGAAGGGGGTTAAGCAAAACAAAACCGTCTCTTCTTGCTATGTTTTTTGTTGTGGGTGGGTTGCAAAAGAAGTAACTACAATTCTTAGATTCTGTTATCTATGATTCTAACAGTAGCTCAATGAGTTCGCATCAGCGAATGATCATGCTTACTCCATGCAACGAAAAGCTTCACCTCAATCACGCCTAAATCTTGGATGGAAAAAAACTCAGTGCAACACGAATTTTAGTCCGTGCGTGGCTCTAATCTTTTTCTATCTCTGTGGTACATAATCAGCGACTGGGAGATTGACGCAGGCGTGCTTCAGGCAGTGAAAGGGCGCCCTCTGGCGAGCAAGACGCAGGCTTGCTCTTGACAGCAGTTTCTGCAGGAAAATCCCATGTTCTCCAAGACTGTGTGATAAACGGGAATCCAAAAGGTGAAGTTTTTCCAGTAAAGCTTTGTCTGTTGGATATCTGCCTGCAATGCCACAGAAAAGGGACCTGCGAAATAGCAACTCATGCTTTAATCCTCGATGTGATTGGGGAGGTGAGCTGTGATGCCTCCGTGATGGGCAAAAGGCCCTCTAATTTGTGATTCTATTGGGATAGCTCAGCATGAGACTCTTAATTTCAGGGTGATGAATTCAAGCCCCACATTGGGCAAAAGATTACTGCATTGCAGGGGGTTGGCCCAGATGACCCTCAGGGTCCCATTCAACCCTACGATTCTATGATTCCATGTATTAGAAGAATGTATGCATGAATTGGGCTTTCTTATTTTCCCTTTCTCTACAACAGAGCTTTCCAAACTTTTCAAGTTGGTGACACACTTTTTAGACATGACATAGTACCATAATTCAGCTTTCTTAGCAAACCAGTGGTTAAACTGACCCCTTTCCAGCCATGGGAGGAATGTGGGGCACAGACATGCTAATGTGTCGTGGGCATACTTTGGAAAGCTCTGCTCTACAAGTTAAGTTTTTGCCAACACTTAAATTGTTGCAGCAACAAAATCTCGCAGTGCACTGGAACAGAGCCCTTTTTTTCTTAGATTGGTGGCCCAAAAATGGGTATTTTCTGCTGTTGCTCCTGTACCAGGGGGTGCCTTCCCCTCTGTGATACAGGAAGCAACAACCCTAAGTTGCTTCTGACATTTAGTAAAAGCTTACATTTTTTATGCCCAGGCTTTCCCTAAGCCATAAGACTGGGTGCTGTTTCATGAATTTCAGTTTCATCGGCTTTTGTGCAACAAATGTTTTCATATGTGGTTTTTATAGTGCTGTCTTGACTCGTTTTGGGTTGTGTATTTTCGTTTGAATGTTAAATTGGTTTGTGGTTGTTTTTCAGACTTTGAGAATTTTTGAAATATTAAGCGCTATAGAAATGCGATAAAATGCAATAAAACTGCTAGCGCATTTGCAAAGCTCAGCAGCAGCCGGCATGGTTTCAAATTGGATGGGGGACTGTGTGTCGAGATTCCTGTATTGCAATACATGACTCTCTGGTTCCCTTCCAACTCTACCATTCTATGATTCTAAATGCATCCCATTGCTCCATCTGGACCACCTTCATCGGCCCTGACTGAATGACAGCCTCTTCCAGTCCTTCTTTTGAGATCCATTTAGATGCCAAGGATTAAACATGGGTCCCTGTGCTCTCAGCTTGAGCTATGGTCCTCAGTCCCTCTCCGCTGTCACGGCTGTGTCTTTTGCTGGTGCCATGCTCATGAGTCCATAAATTACCATATAGCATATGTTCAACACAAAAAACAGCGACAATTTGTTGTTGACAAAGGACAGCTGGACATATAAAGGACCCCATTACCTTCAGTAGCTTAGGGCCTCATCAAACCTAAATCTGGCCCTGGGTGCAAAGCACGTTTGCCTCCTTGAGCTCCTTGGAGAAATACGTGGAGGCATAAATGCAATAAAAAACAATTTTTGAAAGGCCCACTTGGGTCTGGCGGCAGCTTGTGCAGTTAATAGAGAACTCCATGGCTCCTGTTAATATAAACCAAGCAGGGTAATGATCAACACAGACTCGCCAATGATTAATTCACATGATTTTGTGATTAAGAATGGTGTATTCTAAAAATTAAGGACATTTCTGCTCCTTCCTTTCTTTCTAATGGAGCAAAGCACCCCGATATAAGGTTGTGTGTGGATGGCATAGCCTCCAACATTTCTCTGATGAAAATAAGGATGTCCTGAGGAAAAGCAGGACCTTCCGGGATTAAATCAGAAACCGGGACAGCTTCTATAAATCTGGGACTGTCCCTGGAAATAGGGACACTCAGGTGGGTCCCCCTCAGATGAAGAACACAGGGTCCTGGTTGGTTTATGTGAGGACAGGCAGTCCTTCAGGTATTCAGGTCCTGAGCTTTATAGAGTGCCAGTTTGGTGTAGTGGTTAAGAGCGGTAGACTCGTAATCTGGTGAACCGGGTTCAATTCCCCGCTCCTCCACATGCAGCTGCTGGGTGACCTTGGGCCAGTCACACTTCTCTGAAGTCTCTCAGCCCCACTCACCTCACAGAGTGTTTGTTGTGGGAGAGGAAGGGAAAGGAGAATGTTGGCCGCTTTGAGACTCCTTCGGGTAGTGATAAAGCGGGATATCAAATCCAAACTCTTCTTCTCTTCTATAGGTCAAAACCAGCATTTTGAATTGGGCCCAGAAACTAATTGTAAGCCAGTCTAGATGGGCCAGAATTTGTGTTATGTGCTCAGGCTGTCTTTCCCCGGTGAGCAACCGGGTTTCTGAATTCTGCACCACCCGCAGGTTCCAAACTGTCTTCAACGGCAGCCCGACGTATAACACATTGCAGTAATCTAGCCTAGAAGTTACCAGAGCCTAGGCGACAGAAGTCAGGCTACCAAGGTCTCCTAACAATAGTGAGTCCACTAAATAATAAAAAAGTAATCACTTGGGTTTGGTGGGGATAATCTGCCTGCATGCCATGTTCTAGTGACACAAGTTTCCTCGCTCCGACTTAAATAGCATTCGCACAGCACCAAAGAACTTCCTAAGCAAAGCTCAGTAGACTCAGAGTTTTTCTTTTTTAAAAAAAGAAAGAAAGAAATCTGCTAATTGCGCAGCTTGTGGAATAGATGACTGCATAATGATGCCCTCATCTGAGAGCTCAGATCACATTTGCATTTAGATAAAGAGCTCCTGATTCTTTTCTTTAAAGAGGCAGGCATGAAGGGAGCCCAGCTCTGGCTATAGCAACGCTCTTCTGCCTTCCATCGCAGTGTCTGCCCCTGATAAGGGAGGCTGGGGCAGCGGCGCCAGGGAAAGCCTTGCCCAATTAATCTCTGCACGCCCGAGTTTGTCAATTGGCCGATTCAGGCCCAAGCGCAGGCAATGTGAGGGAGAGATGACACCGCGTGACATCTCAGCTATCAGATGCTCTTGGGATTCATTCCTCTCCTCCAGCTGCGCCTGTTTTGCAGCCAAACCTCTCCCCCCCTCCCCATTTCACAGTTTCATCTGAAACGCTTTCAACACTCTCACTGAAGAGGGCTTCGATTGCCATTCAAATTCCTCTAGAATGCTGAACTCTTCAGATTTCACTCAATGCGAAATGTTGGGTGCCAGAGCTGCAGCCAAAAGCAAAGTGTTGTTGTTGTTGTCCTTTATTAAAAATTGGGAAAGGCCCTAAAATTCCGTGTCTCTCTCTCTGCAAGAAACCAGGAACCTCGACCACTTTGTTGGCAAGCCTTCTCTGCTCATAGCTTATAACACCAAAATTAAACTTGGCAAGCTAAATAATTGGGTTGGTCAGATTGGACAAGGAATCGTTTTTGTTTTGTTTTTTGCAGGATTCTCTTGGGTTCAGGAAGGTAAAGGTGAAGAAACAAACCGGCTGGTGAAGAAACAAGTTCTTGCCAAATTGCCCCTGAAATCTGATCTATTGGCTGGGCTGGATTTTCTAGTTTTCTATCCACTGTTGAGCTGCATCAAAAAAGCAAGGGCCCCTCCAAACCGGTGTCATAACCTCCAATATTCCTCTGGTGAAAATAGGGGCGTCCCATTTCATCGTAATAATTTTACTATCTATACTCCGGCCATCTGACTGGGTTTCCCCAGCCACTTTGGGCAGCTTCCAACATATATAAAAACATAATAAAACGTTAAACATTGAAAAACCTTCCCTATACAGGGCTGCCTTCAGATGGCTCGCGGCTCGGATAACTCCATACCCCTCAACGTTTCTCCAGTGAAAATAGGGACATCATAAGGACATTACACACCACTTTTAATTGTTCTCCGAGACGTGGAGGGGAGGAAAAAAAGAAAATGGGGACATTTCCAGGATAAGACCAGAAACCGTGATGGCTTCTGTGATTCTGGGACTATCCCTGGAAAATTGGGAAACTCAGAGGGTATGAGTGGGCAATAATATGGTCACATTTGGGAAGTATTGCAGAACTGTTAATAAAGCTGAATGATGGGTGGATGGTCCAGTATAAAGGACATCATAAGGACATTCAACCCTGAGTGCTCACTGGAAGGACAGATTGTGAAGCTGAGGCTCCAGTACTTTGGCCACCTCATGAGAAGAGAAGACTCCCTGGAGAAGACCCTGATGTTGGGAAAGATGGAGGGCACAAGGAGAAGGGGGCGGCAGAGGACGAGATGGTTGGATAGTGTTTTCGAGGTTACCAGCATGAGTTTGACCAAACTGCGGGAGGCAGTGGAGGACAGAGGTGCCTGGCGTGCTCTGGTCCATGGGGTCACGAAGAGTCGGACACGACTAAACGACTAAACAACAACAACAAGGACATTCTGGGATCAAATCAGAAACTAAGACGACTTCTGTAAATCCAGGACTGTCCCTGGAAAATAGGGGCAGTTGGAGGGTCTGGGGGTGTTTGCAGGTGTAGCCTCATCCCTATTTTTATCGGAGAAATGTTGGGGAGTATGGAGTTATGTGACACACATACCCTGCCCCAGCTACAGAGATAAGTAACTATACAAGCTTTAGATGACACCTGAAGGGAGCCCTGTATAGGGAAGTCGTTGTTTTTTTAAGTTTACTGGTTTTTAATGTTTAATGGTTTATATATGTTGGAAGCTGCCCAGAGTGGCTGGAGCAACCCAGTCGGATGGGTGGGATATAAAAATTATCATTATCATTGTTATTATTAAACAGGACATCCCTATTTTCATCGGAGAAATGTCAGAGGGTATGTAGTCTGCAAGATGTAACCAACACAATAATCCTGCATTTGTGGTGGATTTATACTGGACCATCCACCCATCATTCAGCTTTATTAACAGTTCTGCAATGCTTCCCAAATTTGACCATATTATTGCCCACTCATACCCTCTGAGTTTCCCAATTTTCCAGGGATAGTCCCAGAATCACAGAAGCCATCACGGTTTCTGGTCTTATCCTAGAAATGTCCCCATTTTCTTTTTTTCCTCCCCTCCACGTCTCGGAGAAGAATTAAAAGTGGTGTGTAAGTGCCAAAATGGAGTCCTGCACCCAATGAAGGAAATGATGAAGCTGGCATATGAAGGAAAAGGTCACCAATCCACTTTAATTACTTAAATTGTGTTGCTTCAGCAGCCAGCCATTTCTTAGGAAACATGTGGAGTGTCTACTTCTTTATTGCAGATGGAGCCTTACACTGTCTGCTGAGAAGTACGTCCCACTGTGTTAAATGGAGGTTACTCCCAAGTAACTGGGTAAAGACTGTGCAGCCTTACCCTGCAATCTGAAGCATTTTTACTTACTGGTATGTTCCTGTTCAATTCCACAGTTGTTGTTGTTGTTGTTGTTGTTGTTATTGTTGTTTCTTCTTCTTCTTCTTCTTCTTCTTCTTCTTCTTCTTCTTCTTCTTCTTCTTCTTCTTCTTCTTCTTCTTCTGTTGTAGTAGTAGTAGTTGTAGTTGTTTCCCACCTTTTTCCCTGACAGGGACTTCAAGGCAGCTTACTGCTAAAATTTTATTCCATTCCATTTATCTGCGGAAGGTGTTGTACGTTATCCTTTCCCTCACACATTTTTTCCTTTACAATAATCCTGTGAGGTAGGACAAGCTGAGCGGTTGCTGTGGGAATGTTCAGGATGGCAGGAGAGGATATATTGTTTATTAATATCCTTCCTAACTTGCGCTAGCAAGTTCCTTCATGTAGCAGAGTTACATTCCCCTTTCTTACATGCACATCAGATAGCTGGTTGCAGGCTCGTGTAAGCCTTTCACTATTATACAATCCAGTCTGTGTCAGATTGAATTGTACGTTCCTTGTAAATTCCCTTTAATCCCTCTTAAAAGAATAAAGACACGGCAATCTCATTTAAAGTCAATAAAAGAAGTTTACTCACATCAGTTCACAGTTGGATTCCTGAAGGCAGGCTTAGTTACAAATATGTACATGTGGATCTACCCCATATGGGGGAATAATCCCAGTGCTTCTGCTAGCTGAGCATTCCTAGCTAAGAAGCTGGTCAAACGAAGAAGGAAGTGAAAAAGGGAGAGAGTGCTGCGTGACTCGTCCTTTTGTTACCTGGAGAGGTAAGGTCACGTCCACCTCTAGTCACATGCAAAGAAAGGATGCTCCAGCCCAGGAGGAACAGGAAGTTTCGACAGGCTAGACAACATCCCCTTGCATGTCCACTCTAGGAAAACAAGGAATGTTGTATTTGACTGCTCCCAGTGGATTACATCCCACAGTTGCAAGTGGCTCAAGGCGACAGATGGAGATGCATATATGACATTTATGTGTGTGGGAGCTCAATCGTGGGAGATGTTTCCTGATGCAGAACAGGATGTCCCTATTTTCACTGGACACTCTTACGCTACAGCGCATTAAAAGCAGGACAAAAGCAACAACTCAAAACATTCGCGGTCTGAAAAGTTACAGGCTGTCAGTCATCAGTTACAATCGAGACACGTACCGACTAGAAATAAAGCTTAAAATGTCCCTGTGCATGCAAAGCCCTTTGCGTAGGCAGCATTGCGCTCATGTAGCTCCTAATAAAAACTGGTCATTATGCTATGAACGTATTTTGACGTGTGCGTATAATAATGGATCGACACAACCGCCTACATTTTGGGGTGCTTATTGGGAGGCGTGGTTACGAAATCTGCTTGTGGGGGTGTGTGGCTATGGGAACTGCGTTGAGGAACGTTTGCCCTTCAAAAGGTTTACCACTATACAGCTGCTGTTAACGTGGTGGCTCTTTTGCTTTCGGTTGTGGGGAGATCAGAAAGGGAGACAATTGAGCCTCAGAGAGTATAGAGATTCTAATTTCACACCCAGATATGCAAACAAGATGCATAACATTGACTTTAGCACTGCGACAAAGTCATTGTGCTGTTTCTTCGGAGCGCATTTAAATGAAGAACTATCCTTGCCACATTCTCCCCTGTTGCCAAACGCTCCCCCCCTTTTTTATTTAACCTTGCCTCCCTGCACAGTGAAACTTAAATGTTGTTACAGATATAGAGACATCTCTTTTCACATTGAGAAGCTCTTTGGCAAGAAAGGCATTTAAAGGAAAAGAGTTCGTGACGGAACTTTTGTTGGCTCTCAAAGGAGGGGGAGCTGAAATAATAATAATAAAAAACCCCGAAATAAAATCTGACATTGAGATGCGGTTTAATTAACTGGAGTTCTTGCAGAGCGGCAAATCCCAAAAGGGAACAGGGTGGTGAAAACAGGAGTGGGAAGATCAGAATCTACACAGTCTGCAAAGTTGATGGCGGTAGGGGTAACTCCAAAAGAGGCACATGAAGTTGCTACAGAAGAACACAAACTTTTTTTTAACATACTCGATGTGCCTGGGTTTGGCTTTGGGAAGGAGGCAGGAAGGTTCCAGCCCTCGTGTCAGGGCCCTGGTGTCTCCTTCCCAAAGCCTGGGATGTTTCTGCCTGACTTAGGGAAGGAGGCGTGATGCTCATGCGCATGACATCAGGACATCGCCACATCACTCTTGCAATGTGCCCCCTCATTGCCCCTGCAAGCTGGCGCCCCTGACCCGAACTCTTCCCCTTTGGAAAATTTCACCGCATGCCACAGGTTAGAAGATTTGGGACAGGGAAAAAAGGAAGGCCGTCTTCACACAGCTCAGAGTTAAACTCTGGGATCTGCTTCCAGAAGATGCGGTGGAGGAGGACAGCTTGAAAAGAGGATTAAACCAATTCGTGGGGGATAAGGCTCTCCATGGAATCTCATCACAATGGTTATGGATTAGCTCAGAGGCAGTAGACCGGAGAAGTTAAGAGGGAAGTGCCTAGTTGGACATTCTGATAAATGGTCTCATGATGGGGTAGGGTTGCCATATTGCAAAAAGTAAAAACCAACATTTTTAAAGAAAACCCCAAAATTGTTGAGGGTTTGGGGGTTGTTTGTTTTTTGCAATAATGCCCAAATAAACACAATTTTTTGTTTGACTTACATAAGCGCCACATTTCAGAAATCCCACCCACCAACCCAGACGTCAATTCCACCTTTGAAATCTTGGACGGACGCATGGCAGCCCTAGATCAGGCCTAGAGAGTGGCAGCATGAAAATATCTTTTGCCAGCATATTATCATTGACAATGGCCAGGCCAAAAGGTTCCATCGAATCCATAATCCTGCCTTCCCTCGTGGCAGCCCAGGTTTGCAACTGGAGTGTGAGGTCCATGGAGTTTGGTATGTATGTGGCAGTGGAGTTCAGAAACAAATAGGCTGGTAAGACTGATGGTCGAAAGAATAAAGAAGCTTAAGCTTGATTACTCCTGGCGGACGACATTGTCTTGCAAGAAGGCATGACTGGATGACACACTGAACAAGAGCATTCTGCACTGCAGCATTTTGTTGCAGCTCACACTTGCTACAGCATAAAGTCGACCTGTGGCTAACACAGACCTCCCAGTGTCCCTGTTTTCCAGGGTGGTCCCGGATTTACAGAAGTCATCCCAGTTTCTGATTTGATCCCGGAATGTCCCAGCTTTTCCTTAGGATGTCCCTATTTTAATCGGAGAAATGTTGGAAGGTATGGCGTTATGCAACACACACACCCCCAAGCCAAGGAGATAAGTAACTACACAACCTTTAGAAGACATCTGAAGGCAGCCCTGTATAGTGAAGTTTTTTTAAAAAAATGTTTAATGTTTTATTATGTTTTTATATACAGTATGTTGGAAGCTGCCCACAGTGGCTGAGGTTGTTGTTGTTGTTGTCGTCATCATCATCACCATCATCATTGAATAGGATGCCCCCATTTTCATCAGAGAAATGTCAAAGGCTTTGCAAACATTAGCTTAGTTTTACATAACCTATAACTGGGGCTGGTTTGGCAGAAACCAGCTAGGGATCTAAGAATCCTGAATTTAGGCATTTGGAGCTTGCACGTTGTACTACAAAGCTGCTCCAGGAAAAAAGGTGTGGGCCTGTGCCCCATAATCAAAAGGCACAGAGTCGTAAAGCACACAGCTGTGTAATTTGGCCAAGTGACTTGTCTTATTTTTACAATGTGGTAGGAGGTCTCCATTTCAGGTAAAAACAACAGGGGGTGTATGGGCTGAATAGCTCTCTCCTCAAGATCCAAGGTTCTACCTGTTTTACGACTGCATAATACTCACCTGAATTCCCTCTACCTTTTTATTAATTCGGTTCATAATGCGCTGCAATATAACATTTCATACTCTGTGTGCATGTTTGTACTTCTGGGAGTATTATTCTGAGAGATGTGCAGGAAAAGGCAGGTCTTTGCCTCGCCTCTGTCTTCCAAATGAAGTCCTCTGAATAGAACCAGCTGAAGTTCATTTTGAAAATTTAATTTATCCATCTTGTCTTCTCTTCCATAAGAACGGCATCCTATGTTGGACAACACCACACCTTGGGCAACAAACCATTTTTGCAATCACTTTTTTAAAAAAAACACATACACATCTGTAGCACCATCCTATGCCTGTGTTCATTGGAACTTACTCCTAGGGAAGCATGCATAGGATTGCAACTAGTTGGGCACAAATATCCTCTTCTCTCTCACCCTTCATGGGTGATGGAAATGGCCCGAAATCCCAATGACTCTTCACCTCGTCTGCACTTTGTGTTATGTACTGAAGTTCTCACCCTGGGCCAGCAGGGGGATACTGTAGATAGTTATGCAAATGAAGGATCGAAAGTGACGTTCAGTGATTGGATAGTTAGTATGCAAATGAAGGATTGAAAGTGACGTTCAGTGATTGGATAGTTTTAGAAAGTTGTTACAGTAACAAGGTACTGGAGCTCTATATAAGCAGGGTGGCTGAGGCCTTCAGTTCAGTTCTGTTCCAGTTTACAAATAAAGAAGAGCTGTTTGAAGAATCGCTGTGTCGTCTGATATGTTCACCCACAACTTAACACTTTGCATCTAAAGCGGTATCACCCCACTTTAAACAGCCATGGCTTCCCACAAAGCGTCCTGGAAACAGTAGGGTGCGAGAGTTGTTTGGAGATTTCTGTTCCCCTCCAACAGCTACAATTCCCAGAGCTCCCCTGCAAAGAGGGATTGGTTCATAGCTGTCAACTTTTCCCTTTTCTTGTGAGAAATCCTATTTGGAATAAGGGAATTTCCCTTAAAAAAGGAGAAATATTGACAGCTATGGATTGGTTGTTCTGGGAACTGTAGCTTTGAGAGGGGAACAGGAGTCTCCTAACACCTCTCAGCAGCCTTATGAAACTACACTTCCCAGAATTCTCTGGGGGAAGCCACAACTCTTTAAAGTGGTATCATGTTGCTTCCATTGCATGGCACGGATGTGGCCAACATCTGTGGTGTGTTTGGGACAGACTAGGACCTAAGTATGCTGCTCAAAGTCAGGTGATCATTTTCAAAATGGATGCTAACCTTTCCCTCTTCTTTCCTTGTCCGTGCAGGAGAGGGTGCCCACCCACCAGCCGATGATGGTTTTGCAGTCGTCTCCCCCCCTCCACTTTGACGCCTTTGTTTGCTGAACAAAGGCCCTGAAGAACAGGACTCTCGACAGGACTGAAAGTCTTCAGGAATAACAACAACCCAGCCACCGCCACCCTTGGCGCGTGGCAGATGGTTTCGGAGACAATCCTCGAGAGCCAGGATTAAAAAGCAATTTCCAGCAACTTCAAAATGGGTCTCCATATTTGGGTCACCAAATTAACTCTTTCGAGGGGAGGAGAAGAGGACTTATGCATTGGATTCCCCATGCATCATCAGTCTGTTTAAAGCAGGAGGTATAAGAAGCAGAGGCTGGCCCATCAAGGCAAATGGGGCTGTGCCCCACCAGCCTCAGAGAGCCCAGAGACAGCCTCTCCTCTGCTTGCCTACTAACATCCAGCCCAAAGAGCGGCTGGTCAGCTTCCTGCTCTTTGGCCTCAGTATTGGACTTGTAGAACTCAGCAGGCAGGAGGAGGATGGGGACAAAACTAGAATCAGCTGCCTCTGCCTGTCGTTGGCTGTGGCGCCCCCTGCTGTTGGGCTCCCCACCTTCTTCCCAACCAGTCCTCAATGGGCTCCAGTCACCACAGTCTAGTCTGGCTGGATGCAGAGGAGTGGTGGGAGGCACCAGATGGGGAACCCCCAAGGGACACCCCAGGGGAAGAAGGCTCAGAGCCAGGAGATTGGTGGTGGGACGATGGTCCAGTGGGAGAAGAGGGGGGCAGACTCAGGGGAGGAAGTGTCGGAAGCTCCGAGCTTGATGGATATTTCAGGCAGTCGGTTCCTTCGAAACCTGTGTGCCAATGGCAAACCCGAACTCAGACATTTTGGCAGGAGCAGGCTTTGCGTCGAGGTCGTCAGTTCCTTCATCAGCTGCTGACTTCTCCACACTGTGACTCAAACTTTCCCCTCCATTACTGGAAGGAAGAGTCTTAGTTTTCACAGGTTTTTCTGCCTCCTTCTTCGGGTCCTCCGTCAAGAAGTGGCCGCTTCAGTTTCATGTCCTTTGCCGTCTGCCATTTTGCCCCCAATGTTTTTTATTTCTGACCTACTCCTGATTCCGGCTCCTGACGTCAAACATGCCACTTTTTTGGCTCAGCTGTGAATTGAGATTTGGGGCTACTTCTATGTAGGCTTTGACTATGTTACACTGATTTGCGGTGCCCTCCTGTTGGTGGGCTAGGGGTGTTTGTCAAGGGTGTCCCGAGTCCAGGTCCACACCCCATTTTTAACCTTTGGAAAAACCCACAGCTTTGCATCCATCTCAAGTTGATGTAAACATTTCCTTCTGGGGAATGGTCACATGACAACAGGGCCAGGGGCAAAGGTAGGTGGAGCAACACATCTATATTTTTATCTTTTTATGGCAGGCTGATTTCTATAAACACACACACCCTCCAGCCAGCTGCCTAGCCTCTCCAGCCAAGCAAGAAAACACCAAAGGTTGGGTATAAAGTGTGGCTGGTGAAGGTGTTCAGCATGGGGAGAATCCTGAAGGCCAGGAACAGGCTAGGGGAGGCACATTTGCCCACACCCAGAAGGGATGAGGTTCCTGGTTCCCAGTTTGTGGCTGGACCCACTGCCATCTTCACTGGCCCAGAAGCAAAATTTGTACCCAAGTAGAAATGGGGGAGAAATTCGATTCAAATTGCATTTAAAGGCAGGTCTAACCTAAGCGGCACTTTCTGTAACAACACATCGGACCGAAAAGCAGCCCTCCTTCTAGATTTGCTCTTCCTGAGTTTTCCAGCACAGTTCTCCTGTCTGCCAACGTGCACAAAAATCCATGCGCGAGGGCAAAGTGTGTGCATAAAAATACCTCTGTGGATGAAAATAACATGCAAAAAGGCCATGATTGGGGGAAATGGCTTTGCAAAAATGCGCAAAATTGCATATAAGCATTTGCATGTGAGGAGAAGCTCACACTAAAGTCCTGATGAATTTTCATGAGGACTGGGTGGTGTGCGTGTGTGTGTTTAGCAAAAGCACAAATATATGGAAAGATGGAGAACAGAACTCGAGGTTGGAAAAATGAGAAACCGAGAGAAACCAAAATTGATAGATTCCCCCCCCCCCACTGCAACTCTCAAGCCGTTCTCCCTTAATCAGACTCAGAAACAGATATATCATAACAGGAGAAAGGACATACATTTTAAAAATACCCATGCTGATTCCCCCCCCCCCCAATGTTGAAAACAAATTGTGTATGAGGTGATTATGGAACGAAAGAGGCTGGTAAAGCAAAATGACAGAGTAGCTTCAATCTGGATAAAAGCTGAAAGAGCTGGTAATTTGCCATTGATTTCCAAGGCACATCCGCCTAATGACTTTTTTTTTTGCATTAAAAGCAACACATCTGCCGGCTGCTGCCCGACCCCCACATCTGCTATTTGTTGAAACAAAATCATGTCCTCATCATACATTCGCCCCACATTCTCCCAACATCTGCATGGATGTGTGTTGCCCTCCCCACCTTTGTCAGGGTCATTGTTTTCCCAGCATCAGTTGGTTTGTGTGTTGCAGGAGATGGGATTTGAGGCTGGTAGCTTATGTTCGTAGTTTGATGGGGGAGATGACTCCAGTAGGAAGCCTCCCAGCAGGCAAGCAACCTCTGAAACTCCACTACAACCAGCAGCTGTGGCTAGGGCTACTCTAGGAGGCCAGAGTATGTCAGGTGGTGTAGTGGTTAAGAGCGGTAGTCATGTAATCTGGGGAACTGGGTTCGCGTCTCCGCTCCTCCACATGCAGCTGCTGGTTGACCTTGGGCCAGTCACACTTCTCTGAAGTCTCTCAGCCCCACTCACCTCACAGAGTGTTTGTTGTGGGGGAGGAAGGGAAAGGAGATTGTTAGCCGCTTTGAGACTCCTGAAGGGGAGTGAAAGGCGGGATATCAAATCCAAACTCTTATTCTTCTTCTTCTTTGAGCATGGGTAGGCAAACTAAGGCCCAGGGGCTGGATCCGGCCCAATCGCCTTCTAAATCCAGCCTGTGGACGGTCCAAGGACCAGCGTGTTTTTACACGAGTGGAATGTGTCCTTTTATTTAAAATGCATCTCTGGGTTATTTGTGGGGCATAGGAATTCGTTCATTTTTTTCTCTCTCTCCAAAATATAGTCCGGCCCCCACAAGGTCTGAGGGACAGTGGACCGGCCCCCTGCTGAAAAGTTTGCTGACCCCGTCCTTGAGCCTTCTAGTGCTTGGAAGCAACTCAGATCTTTTGAGTCGGGCATCCTTGGAAGAGAAATGGCAATGCAGGTAGAAAGAACTTTTGCTGAGCCTTTTGCGTTTGAAATTCATTGTACAATGTGTTAACAGAGAAATTCAAGGGCTCCCTTGGACAAAAAAAAACAAGGACATCAGCCAGGAATACCAGAGCAAAACAGCAGCCAGTAGGCTTGGTCTTTATTGAAGACTGTCGCGGCAGGACTCCCACCTGCCACCAGGTGAAACAAAATGGAAGCCCAGAACAAAAGAAGACCCCAACTTTTATTAGTTACTAATCCCCCAAACTACACCCCTAGAACTACATCACAACTACATAATGACTACATCATTGACACATCACAAAAAGGAGGGTTTGAGGGAGGAGTTGTGGCGGTAACCTGAGTATCTTGTCACCTGGCTGGTTCCTCCTTTCCCCCTCCCCATGAGTCATTTCCAGAGGACAAAGGGGAGCTGGCAGTTTCCTGTCCCCAGAGGGAAGATCTGATCATTGTCCTTTGTTCCAGTGCATGTTGAATCCACTCCCATATGCAAGTCCTTTGTGACCTTGATGGTCTTCTGTCTGGGACCATCAAGGTTGTCATGCCAGCTGGGTAGGGCTCCTGTGTATGTGCTGCTATGGTTAAGGGATTATGGCTGTCCTGTATCAAACCATCCCCCTTTGATAGTCCTTCCTTCATGGAGTAAAATAAAAGTGGACCAGTGTAAATCCGATGTATGGTTGATTTACTATGAATTTATAACAGAAACGTTGCGTATGTCGTGTGTGTGTGTCATGTTTGTACAAACTGAATGATTGGGGGCGGGGGGGGGGGTTTCTTGCGACAAATGAAAGTGCCTGGAGGAAATTAAAAGTTTATAGCCTTTCACCAGCAATGGGGAAAAAAGGAGTCTGACCATTGGTCTATCTAGCAAAGTATTACCTGCAAGAACATGTAGCAGCTCTCTAGGGTTTATGGCAGGGGATCTTTCTCGATGCTACCTGGAGATACTGGGGATTGAGCCTGGGACTAGACAGATGCTTCAGCACTGAGCTATGAGCCTTGTCTTGCTCTCTCTTCCTCCTTAAAGCTGCATGCATAAGTTTGTCCCAGCTGAAGTTGGCATGAGGGCATCAGAGGTAATCCATTAACTGATACCGAGCTGACAGGTGGTGCAAAACCCAAGTGCATTGAAAAATATATATACATCTTTTTTCCAGCAGGTGTCTTTTTGTTAAGATTCCTTCCTGTGTACAAAAACAAATTGGAACAAAAATGCAAATGAGCCGGTTATTTTTGTCAGTGACTGAAAGGCTGCTATCTTCTCAGACATTTGCGTTCTGAGTGATCATTATTATCACTGATGGTGGCAGCTTTGCAAATAGGCTTTAAAAACAAAACAAAACAAAAAAAACCCTCTCCCCCTTTCCCTCCCTCCAACACCTCTTCATTTCCCACTCAGCATAATGGCTTGTTCTGGGTACTTTGGCCATCTTCTGTTTTATTTGTTGAAATCGTTTGTAATCTTATTGAGAAAACTTGCAAAAGAGAAAAATTGTAATAGAGAAAAATGGTAATAGAACAGCACCGTTCTTGCTTCTCAAAACAACCATCAGAGAAAATCTGGGTCAATTGCAATATGATCACATACTTTGAAAAGGCCAGCAGCAAGGAAGCTCGGAGCCCAAGGCTGAATGTGGCCCTCAATCCCCACTATCTGGCCCTTTGAAATCTTCCCAGACCACACCCCTCGGGGCCTCTGCTTTGAGTGTTATAATCTGGCTGGAACATGAACTCCGATAGTGCCTCTTGCTTGTCTGGTTGGAGGTTACAGAGGGGAGCATGTAGAAAGTAGAATCACAGTGTGGCAGGGGACACCCGAGGGTCATCCAGACCAACCCTGTGCAATGCAGGAATCTCAACTAAAGCATCTCTGACAGATGGCCATCCAACCTCTGATTTAAAGTCTCCAAGGAAGGAGAGCCCACCACCTCCCAAGGGAGACCGTTCCACTGGGAGGCAACAGTCCAAAGTAGCCAATCGTACAAAGGTTACATCAGCTGTCCCACCCACTTTTGCCTCTGGCCCCGCCCACCAGTGGCATGTGACCCACGGGAGGTTACCCAGAGGGGAAAAGAAGCCATTAGGGTGATAAAGGTCCCTCTCCCCTGGGACAGATGATATAGGGTGAGGGGCAATTGGTCAAGGAGGCAAAGGATGGCTTCCAAAAAAGATTCGACAAATTCATGGAGCATAAGGCGATTGTTGGCAGCTACAAACCATGATATGCTTTTCACACCCTCCAACATTTCTCTGATAAAAATAGGGACATTCTAAATACAGTCATACCTTGGGTTAAATGTGCTTCAGGTTGAGCGTTTTCAAGTTACTCTCAGTGGCGACCGGGAAGTAACGGAGCATGTTACTTCTGGGTTTCGCCGCTTGCACATGTGCAGATGCTCAAAATGACGTCACGTGCATGCGCGGAAGCGGCAAAACGCGACCAGAGCACGTGCAGTCATGTCTTATGTTCGACTCAGGATGTGAACGGGGCTCCAGAACGGATCCCGTTCGCATCCAGAGATACCACTGTAATAATAATAATAATAAGACATTAAAAACATGGCTCGGTGGTCGGATAATTCCATACGACATTTATCCGATGAGAATAGGAATGTCCTAAGGAAAAGTGGGACATTCCGGGATGAAATCAGAAACCAGGACAGCTTTGGTATATCTGGGACTATCCCTGGAAAATAGTCGGAGGTTGGAAATGCTTCTGAATTCCAGTCGCTGGAAACCACAAGAGTGGAGAGCGTCGCTCAAATCTTGCTTGTGGGCATCCCATAGACATCTGGCTGCTGGCAGCAATAGGAGCTTTGGGGAGTGGGTGGTGGTGTTTATTTACTTCCAGGGAGGCTGGTATTGATTTGGCTCCTGAGACTGACTTAACCCAGAGAGCATGCATGCAGAAATATTAGGCCAATTCATGACCGGCGGGAGGTCTCTCAATGCCACCCTTGGGATGTTTATAACGGCACCCGCATTTATGAATAAAATATGATTGAGGCATTTGAATTCCTGGATGTTGTGCTGTTTTGAAAAGAGAGGCTTGCTGGGAGGGGACAGCAGCCTCATGGTCCTCATACACACCCACACACCACCACCACCACTGGCCAATTAATGGGTCCTGCTCAGCGCCCGTTCTTGGTGTGACTTTTCTGTTCCTCTGCTCATCTGGCAAGTCTGCTTTTGTTTGCCTGCACATGATTAAAACATGGAGCTGGAAGCCATGGTCAGAGTCAGCAGGCACCAGCAATTTGAAAGGGCGCTCACTGCAGTTCTGATTTGAGAAGGTATTTTGGTCAAACCTTTGCACTCATGACCAGTGGTTAAACTGCACCCCCCCCATGCCCAGGGATGTGGTGTAGTGGTTAGAGCAGAGGAGTTGTTGGTGAGAAACTTGTGGCTCACAAAGTGTCATTTCACTTCATCTTCCATTATCCCCTGCCAGAGAGGACAACAGTTGGAGACCATTTATTTATAGCTCATCCTTCCTTCCTCAGCAAACACATGACATCAATAATAAAAAGTGTTCTAGACACACTTTAAAATATTAGACACACGTACACATATACATACATACATACAGTACACACACACACACACACACACACACACACACACACAAAGGTAAAGGGACCCCTGACCATTAGGGCCAGTCATGACAGACTCTGGGGTTGCAGCGCTCATCTCGCTTTATTGGGAGCTGGCGTACAGCTTCCAGGTCATGTGGCCAGCATGACTAAGCCGCTTCTGGCGAACCAGAGCAGCACACGGAAACACTGTTTACCTTCCCACCGGAGCGATACCTATTTATCTACTTGCACTTTGATGTGCTTTTGAACTGCTAGGTTGGCAGGAGCAGGGACCGAGCAATGGGAGCTTACCCAGTCATGGGGATTCAAACCGCCGACCTTCTGATCGGCAAGTCCTAGGCTCTGTGGTTTAACCCACAGTGCCACCCGCATCCCTACACACATACATAATATTGTCCTAATCAGTATTTTTTTTTTTCTGGGGGTACGCAGGAAAACCCCTAAAAGTTTTGTGAATCTAAGTTTGACCTCATTGAGGGCCAGTATTTCAATATGAGTAGGAAAATGGGAGTATCCCTAAACATTTCTTTTTAGAAAAAAAAAGCATGGAATGCTGTCTCTACTACATAATGCTGCAAATAAAGTCCCACCCCTTCTGTCCCTCCTAATCTACATCAACCCTGCACTGGCTGGTCAGTGCTTTCTGTCTCTGAGATTTCTGTTCTGCTACTCTCACGGCCCATCTGGTTTTGGGAGAGGAGGGCTCAGGAATGCTTTAAAGAGGCACTGACTCTGTTATTTGTTTCTCCTCCAGTGCTTCTGCTTCCTGCTGCTGCTTCCCCAATATTTCCAAGCTTTTCTCCTTGACGGCCCTTTCTTCAAACCACTGTTCTAAATCTATACTGTCCTCCTCGGGAAGGTGCAGAGAGGGTGGGTGGCAGCTCCCACCATTCCTCCTCAGTCCAGCCCCTGACAATTAGTAACCTCGTGTATTCTGTATAAACTCATTCCAAATATCAATATATTTATCCAAAGAAAGTCTACGGCTACAAGTAATCCGTTCTTATGTTGTGAGTGTTGTCATGTCATCAATACACTGATTAAAGAGGATCCTATCTTTATCCTTCCAATTCACCAATATTAAACTTTTGGCCACAGTTAGGGTGTGTAGAAACCATTTTTGTTTTCCTGATACTCCTGTATGACTTTGCTTCCCTCTGCATTTTAAATATCTATTTATTCCATTAGTTTGGTTTCTCTCATTTTTTTCAGTTTTGTGTGGGTTGCTTATTTGTATTTTTAAGTTGTTGCAAAGCACCCTGTGGACAGTTTTCTGTTGGAAGGCAATCCAGAAATATGGCAAATGCAAACAACAATGCAAACAAACAAAAAATATTTAACCTATTTCTTGCTAAAAGAAATATTGACAACTCGTGTTTGCTTAGGAAGCAGCCAAGGAACATTTGAAGCAGAATGTGAAATACTGTATATTGCTTCTATTATGTTAGCCTATGAAGACTAATTGCACAGTATGGTTTTAATTGCATGGTTTCACGGTTCTTAATTATGGTCTCAACAAATAAATCTCTAAGAGTCTGTTGGACAGTGGAACAGACGACCTCAGAAGGAGCCGGATTCTTGTTCATTGGGGTTTTAACACACGGGTTGGATGGCCATTCGTCAGCGATTTTTTAGCTGTGATTCCTGCATTGCAGAGGGTTGGACTAGATCAGTGTTTCCCAAACGTTTTTGGGCAACGGCACACCTGTTTACTGAAAAAAAATCTCGCGGCACACCACCATTAAAGCCCCGCCCCGTGACGTCAGCGCGCAGCGTCACGCCGGGAGGGACGCACAAAAGTGAAAGTTTTTTTCCTCCCCCTTGCTGGGGAACCTCCAAGCTTTGGGGGTGGGAGGAGGCAGCAGAGCGAGGGACTGAGGGACGGCGGCAACTGAGGCGGCGGCGGCTGAGGCAGAGCTGGGAAGGGGGTTTCCAGGGGACACGGCAGCTCCTCGAAAGGCTTCTCTCAGCTGCGCTCAATCCGCCTCGGAGAGGATTTCCCCTCCGGTCCCATGCGTTCGTTTGGGGCATCGCTCCGGCTGCTCCCTCTCCCGCCGCGCAGGAGCGATGCCTCTCTCTGGCTCTCCCTCCGCGCAGGCTGAGGGAGGGAGGGAGGGGCGCGTGTGACCCGTCTCTGCTGGGAGACCAAACCCAGCGAGGCAGAGTCGCGCGGAGGCGCCCAGGCAGCGCTGCCGGCTGCGAGGAGGAGCGCCAGGCAGCAGCAGGAGGCGCGGCCTCTCCTCGCCGCCGCCGCCCCGCCTCTCGCCGCCCGACTCGCCCGCCTCCCTCCAGGCATCTCGCGGCACACGAGGCAACGTCTCACGGCACACTCGTGTGCCGCGGAACACCGGTTGGGAAACACTGGACTAGATGATCCTTGTGGTCCCGTCCAACTACAATTCTGTGACTCCATGATTTTTAACCCACTGTTCCTCCAGGGATCTCAAGCTGGCAAATATGGTTCTTCCTCTCTTGTAATAATATTGTGTGGTAGTTTATGATAGAGAGACAATAGTTGGCCCAAGGTGAGCTTCAAAGCTGAATGTAGATTTGAACCTAGCAGTGGCGTAGCGTGGGGGGTGCAGGGGGGGGGGCCGGCCGCACCGGGCGCAACATCTGGGGGTTAGGGTTAGGGTGCGCAAATTACTTGCCTTGCCCCGGGTGCTGACAACCCACGCTACGCCACTGGAACCTAGGTCTCCTCAGGCATTCTAGCTGAGGAGATTCTAGCTGAGGAAAACCAGCTCTGGATTTGGTTTTCTTTGTCTTTACTTTACCCTAAGCAGTTGCATAAAAGAGAGTCATATTGTAGACGTGGTTTTAACAAAATACTCTGCTAAGCAAGTCCTTGGCTTAACCTAGACTAGACAACAAGAATGCCATGGTGGCTGAGAAATCAAGGGTTGCAGCCAATGCTATACCTAACTCAGGGTACACTCACTGAAGAACAGGCAGGTCTAACTTGGGTCCATCCATTTCAACAAGTAAATCTGAGTTGGATACAATCCCACATTGCTTCTTCAGCGCCACCAACATGGTGAGTCAAGAACTATTATCCTGATCATGAGCTGTGGTGGAATAATGGCTAAGTGAATGAACAAGCTCTTGACTGGGAAGTCCCTACTCCGAGTTACAACTTCCATGATCTCACCAGGCATTCTTTAGCAAGCCACTTTCTCTTCACATCCGTCCCTTCATGTGCAATATTAGGGAATATTAATACTGGCAGAGTTGTAGTAGTAAAGATGATGGCTAGAAAATACACACGCAGTACACTTGAAACCATCATTCTACAATTGTTCAATATTTGTTTCTGTAAAGACACTATTAATATTAAAAAGCAAATCAAGAAGATGGTACGATGGCGTAGTCAGTAAGATTCAATGTAGCTTTGTGGTAGGAGGTAAAACAGCACCAGATCAGGTGCAGAACAAGAATATCAGTTCAACTGCCTGTCATGAACAGCTATGATACTTCAAATTAAATGACAATCAGGCCAAAAATAAAAGAGAGTTTATTCTAAGGTTTTCCTTAAATTTTATAGTAAAATATCTAAATATCTTTTCATATATAATATATTCAAACCATTTTTAAAAATTGAAGAGCAGACAAGTTCTATAAATAAATAGATCAAACTCCCAAACCATTTTAAAAAACCAATAAAACAATATCTTGCTTATTCCTCTAAGGTGCATTAAAAGTTAGCATATGTATTAACCTACTCTTTCCCCCCCCCACGACACACCTCTCCTCAATGAGGCCCTTCGCCTTGCCAAGCCTTCATTCGCTGTCTCACTTAAACCTTAAGTCCCGCCCACGTTCGGAGGCCCGAAGTTGACCCCCATCTCCTCCTTCCCCATTCACCCCGCAGTGTCCTCGTCTCACCCCGCCCCCATCACTTTTATTGGCTTCCTTCTCTGTTCATCAGGTCACAGTCCCGCCCTCTAATTAGTCTATTATCGGAACTCTGGTCCCTGTGGAGGACAGTTTCTCGATGGCGCCGCCTTTACTGTCAGAGATTGGCCTTCTGATTCATCAACTTGGCTGTCTATCTTCACTTAGTGACCAATTGCCTCACTCTGCCGGTATAACGCTTTCTAAAGTCTTCGAGCACCTTTTAAAAATTCTTCACTCATTAACTCGGAGACGAGAGAGCGACGCGTTCGAAGCGTGTTCCTTCTTTGTGCGTGTTTAAAATTAAAAACAAAAACGAAACAGGATTTCGAGCCCTACAAGAGCCGCGCTACCTAATTGGCTAGTGCCTTTTAAATCGCGGCGGTGCCAGCCAATCAAATCGATCGCCACCCGCCCCTTTTCCACGGGCTGAATATGTAGGTGAAGGTTGCGTGAGGTGAGAGAGTCTCGCGGGGTCTCATCGGCAAAAAAAAAAAAAAAGCGGGACCAGGGGCGGGGCGACAACCTGGAGGAGCGTTTGATTGGCCGGTGGGCGGTGCCTATTACCCCACCCACCAACCCACCCTCTTTGATCTCTTCAGAGGAGCGAGAGAAGAGTCGAATCCCAAGTCCCGCTTGTGGGCTGGGCGCTGCTCTGCTATTGGCCGCCGCGGCCTTCGAGGGGATGGGTCCCATTGGTTGGGGAGGAAGAGGCGACGGGACGGAGAGGATGAGCGCGAGCGTGTTTCTGTGTATGAGAGTGTGCGAGAGAAAAAGAGAGAGAGAGAGTGAGGGAGAGGGAGGCGCGCGCGCGCACACAGACACACGCCGCCGCCCGGCTATGGGAAGGCGGGTGAGGAAAAAAGAGTAAAGCGAAAGCAGGCCGGGGGTGCGCGCATGCGCGCCGCCGTCGCCGCCGCTCTTTCGCTCTGCGCTCCGCTCTGGGGCTCCCGTGAGGAGAAGGCGGAGGAGGTGGCGGCGGCGAGGAGTCGCGGCCGGTCCGGCGGCCTGAGGGGACGACGGAGGAAGACGAGGAGGCGGCCACGGCTGCCGGAGGAGGAGGAAGAGGAGTGGGGGGGCGCCGTCGTCGACGTGGAGCGGCGCTGTGGGGCCTGAGTGACCCCCCCACCCGACCTCTCCCCTCATCCCTCCCGCCCCCCATCGGAAGAGACCCCGCCGAGGCGCCCCACACGCGACCCCCTCCCCCGGCCGGCGCCCGCCCCCCATCCCTCCTCATCTCCATCCCGCCTGTGGCTTCTCCACACAGCGGGGCGGGGGGGCCTGTAGCTGCCGCCGTCGCCGCCAACCGTGTGCCCGTCCCCCCCCCCTACCCCGCCCCGGTCCCCCAGCTTGCCTCGCCTTTCCCCCCGTCCTCCCTTCCTATCTGTCTCTCTCCTCACCCCCCGCCCGCTCTGGGTCAGGCTGTCAAGGCAAGGGCGCCCACCTCAGACCCACCCAGGGAGGCAGTGGGGGTTGAGGAGTGGGTGGGAAGCGAACTGAAGCTGGCTGACTTGGCTCGCTAGCGTTGCTGCCTGCTGTCCCCCTTCACCGCCACCTTCCGCGTTCCCTTCTTTTATCTCTTTTCTATCACCTTCCATAGCCTCTCTCTCCTTTCTTGGCACCTGCCACATTCTCTCTCTCTCTATCTCTTCATTCGGCTTTCCTTATTCTCTCTTCTCGCTCTCTACCACGTTCTCTTTCTCCCTATCTCCCAGCTTTTGCAGTCCTTACTCCTGCATCTTTTAATTATCTGTTTGATAAATAAGTTTCACTCCCCCCCCCACACCTTTCAGTTCAGTTCCTCCTTTAGCTTTTCCGGTCAACACCCATTGACATTTTTCTCTCTTCAAGAAACTCGTATTTTCTTGTACATTAGTTGCTCCGTCTCTCTCCCTGTTTCTCTCATCATCCTTCATCTCAGCTTCCATAATCTTTTTAATTTAAGGGGGGGGGGGAACCCTTCACTTTGACACATTCATTCTTTATTTTGCTTCTTTATTATTTCTTAACTTTTTATTGATCTACCTACAGTGCTTTCCTTTTTTAAAAATAAAAATATTCACATCCCTAAGCGCTTTCCCCACTTTTTAAAGGGCTCTCTCCACATTTATTTATACATTTGCTTCCTATAGTCTGTTTTTGTTTCTCTCTATAAATAGCCAGTTTAGATTATTTTATCCTCATTCACATTTTAATGCTTTCCTCTCCCTAACATTTCCTTGTCCCCCTTGTACTTTTTCTTGCTTGTTTTTGCATCCTCTTCCTTGTATTTTCCATCTCCCATCCTTACAGGAAAAGCATCCATTTCTTTAATTTACTGCGACGTGTTTGGATTCTCTCATCTCTTGTTTGTGGCTTGATCACACTTTTATTCTTTCCCCCATATTGAAGCATAATTTGCTCCAGCCCTGTTTTCATTCTTTCTCCATGTTCTTTCTCCTAATTTCCATATTCTTCTCCCTTAACTGCATTTTTTTTAGCCTTCCCAGATTTTTTCTCCTTTAAACTACTTTTTCCTACCCCATTCTTCTCTTGGTTATCTTCTTTCATTCTTCTTTTGTTTTTGTTTTTTCCCCTTCCAAAAGTTCTTGAAACCTTTTATTCCTTGTCCTTGATAACTTCTGTTACCTGACTTTTTTGCTTTCTGCGCATGATTTTTAAGTCTCTTCTGTGAGCTTCATTTGTTCTTTATTCACTCCCCCTCCCTGCCTCATTTTGAATATCATTCACTGACTCTTCCTCCCACTTCCATCCCATCTTTTTCATCCCCTTTTCAATTTTTGGATTTATTTTCATTTCCCATTTATACAGCCTTCCTTGATTTATATAGCCACTTTCCTTCCCCTTATAGTGGAAGTTGCTCATATCCACGTTTAATATTAAAGGTGGATGGATATATACACAGAACAGAGAGTAGAGTTGTAGAAGGCCTTGAAGACCTTCCTACATATTTTGAAGAGATAAATGAAAAGGATGTGGGAATGGAAGGGGTGGGCTTGTCAGTACTCCTAACATTTTCTAGGGGGGTGAAGTTTCATCCTTTTTCTGGGGGGGAAGGGGACTGACAAATTTCAAGACTGGCACAGAGGAAACATAAGAAGGATGGCGTTCTAGTACCAACTACACTGGCCATCTTGGGGGGTAGGGGGTTTATTGCATGCTCACATGCACACTCCATTTTTCTTGACTTGATGAAGACATAAAGGCCTGTTGAGCTCCATGTTTTTGAAGGTGGGCAACTTGCTTGTGGTAGTGTAGCAAACTTCATTTTTTTGTGTGGCCAAATGACAGCTTGACCCAGTTGTTATCCAACGAGAGGGCATCACCTTGAATGTCTCTTTGTAGTGCCACAGCCAGCGCAAAAATGATGGCGGCTTACAATGGCGGTACATCTGCAGCAGCAGCAGGTCACCACCACCACCACCACCACCACCTTCCTCATCTCCCCCCTCCTCATCTCCATCACCACCACCACTCTCAGCACCACTTGCACCCAGGCTCTGCGGCTGCAGTACATCCCGTACAGCAACATGCTTCTTCGGCTGCTGCTGCAGCCGCAGCTGCGGCCGCTGCGGCCATGTTAAACCCAGGGCAGCAGCAGCCATATTTTCCATCACCGGCACCAGGTCAAGCCCCTGGACCAGCAGCAGCAGCCCCAGCTCAGGTACAAGCTGCAGCAGCTGCTGCAGTCAAAGCGCACCATCATCAGCACTCGCATCATCCACAACAGCAACTGGATATTGAACCAGACAGGCCTATTGGATATGGAGCCTTTGGTGTAGTTTGGTGAGTATGGGGAGCAAACAGCTCTTGCACTCTGGTGGCTTCCAAGCCACAGCATATTCCTGTTGCCATTTGAACTTGAATGCCAACACGCTACTTTTCAACAGGTGCCTGTTCAAGTCTGTAGCAGATGGTGTCCACCCCCACCAGAAAAAGGGAGATTAGAAATGTATGAGCTGGGGAGCTTCAACTTGTGTGTGTGTTTAGTGGCACATAGTTAACACGAATGAAGTGTTTCTGTTATTGTGGCAGGTATCAAAACAAAATGTTGCTACCTTTTTGCTGTAATGATTGTCATCAGGTTGTCACTTGTGTACCTTGAAAAAATGGATCAGTTCCTGGAGAAATAGTAAGGTGAATTTGCACATCTGTATTTCATAACTTTAAATCATTTGGATTTCTTGGATTTTTACCATTTAGGGCCTTGTCTACATTTCCAAACTTTATTCCCCTCGCCTTCTCTCCTATTGGAGGGCAAAAAAACTTTATTTAAAAAAGTGGAAGCTGGCATTCTTGGTACTTGCAGGTCCTTGCCTACTCCTGTGCAGTAGGTGGTTTGCTCTTGCTTCTTCTATAGCTGCAGCTCAACAGTGCAATCCTATGCAAGTTAGTCCCATTGCATTCAGTGGGACTTATTTGCAGCCCCAGGTGAGTGAGTGTAAAATCGCAACCTAAATTGGCTTGGATTATGTCCGACATCATTGCCTTGAGACAAATACAAGCTGCTTAGATTTTCCAAAACATCCTGCTGCTACTGCCGAAGCATTTATTATGTGTTTTAGAGGTCAGTAGCTTGGGTTGCATCAGAATGCCATTTTTTATAGTAATAGAATTTCATTCATGTGTGTCTTAAATGCAAATGGAGAAAAGTTGGTTTCTCAATCCAGTGACTGGAGTTGGAAGCAATTTCTTTTGGACTCTTGGTTTTGGCAGGTGACTAGAGTCTGCATTTCCCCTGCAGTATCACACAATGTATTTCCTAAAAGTTATCTTAGGACTTTGCACTTCATTCAGATTTTTTTTTTTCATCTTGCTTTGCTTTGGCATGGGCCGTCATAGCTACAAAACCTTAGGAGCCTTGTGTAGGAAACAAAATGTTTTAATGACTCTCTGCTTGGCCTTGTCTAAGAACGGCTTTAAAAGAGGGAAATTATCCCTGTCTTGGTATCAAAGCAGAGTGTTAACCAAAAATCTATGTAGACATTTATAAAATGGATTTGGATTGTATTTGTAACTTTTCTTGCATTGAGCTAAACAGTCATGTGGCCCATTGAATGTAAGAGGCACAAAATGTATAAGGGGAGAGGTTTTCAGTTGTGCAGGAAATTGATCCAATAAAAAGCTACCCCCTGTTTGTATTGTATTCTTACCACCAGGATAACAATTCTTGAATCAGCAAAAAATCCTCTTTTGTACTTTAAGGAATGCTTTGCTTGCCTCAGCTGTCATGCTGTAGTTTTCACTTAGCTGAACTAAAATCATTGCATGTATTAATGCTATGATTCACTGGATTAATATGTGCTGTAATAGAGTGCTGTGGAGTAGAGTGGTTTTGACAGCTAAGGCACAGTTGGATTTAGACTGGTAACTGATAGTATCATACAAATGTATTGCTTAAACAGGTTTCAGCATAGAAGTGTTAGTTAAGCAGGGAACGGCTAAGGGCCTAAGATGAATCTTTTTGTAATTAGTGAATGCTTCCAAGTTAATGATTTGATTTCTGTCAAGTGTATATTCTCTGTTTCTTATACCACTTCTGGAATTAAAAATTAAGATTTATAGCTGTCTATCCTCTTCTTGGATTATACTTTACTGCAGACTATTTAATAAATGCTGTGAATGAGAATCTTAACAGTGAATCCTAGGGATGTCTAGTTGGAAGTAGCTCTCATTGAATTTAGTAAGACTTACTACCTGTGAATTGCATTTTTGCAGTTCTAGTTATATGTTATTTATTGAAAAATATGATTGCATTATTTTTAGTGTAGATGCTTTGGGCAGGATCAAAATCTAGAATAATTGGCAAGGAGTGTGTTCAGGTTGACAGGAACAGAAATAAAACATTTTCAAATTGAGTAGCTTTTCTTATAAGAGAATGATATAAAAATTACAGCAGCTCATTCATAGCATAATTCTAAGAAAGAAGTACTCAGTTGAATGGGACTTTATATCTATTTAGGTTGCAGCCTTAGTTACACTTTCAGTCAGCAATTGGTTAAGGTAAAGTAATTGATGGAGGAGTGGAAGCCCATAAAAGATGTTTTGGTTGCTTTTTAAAAAAATACAGTGAGTTTTCTTAAATGCAAAGTTAACACCACCAGTTTTTCAAATAAGTTATAAAAGGCCCTCATTATCTTACTTTGCATCTTTTCAGAGGCACAACACATGCTAAATTTTGTAGTGTATGTGGCTAGAAACTTGTAACTGAAATGCTGTGTAAGTGATAATTCTGAACTCTGTTGAGGTCTGTCATTTAAATTAGAGCTGAACACTGAAAGTTCAGCTGCAAATGTGTGTTTGAGAGTAGTGTAAAGTTGGCTTGTTCATGTAAGCAAACAATTTTTGATGCTGGAAATTTCTGATCCAGTGTAGCCCACCCATGTAGAATGATGTTTAAAAGGATATAACTGGTGAATCTGTCTGTTGCAGAGTGTTATTTTTTTAGTGTAGAATTGTGGTACAGTGGTATCTCGGGTTACATACGCTTCAGGTTACAGACTCTGCTAACCCAGAAATAGTGCTTCAGGTTAAGTACTTCGCTTCAGGATGAGAACAGAAATTGTGCTCCGGCAGTGTGGCAGCAGGAGGAGGCCCCATTTGCTAAAGTGGTGCTTCAGGTTAAGAACAGTTTCAGGTTAAGTACGGACCTCTGGAACGAATTAAGTACAAAACCCGAGGTACCTCTGTAATTCTAAGCCAAATGAAGGGGTGCCAATTTATGCAGATACTTGGTCCATGCTGAATGCTTTCTGTCTTATTAAGGAGTTTTAGAATGCACAATATGATGCAAATTGTCTTTTTTCTCTGCTTCTTCCATTTTGCTACCAATTGGGGGAAGTGGGAATGTGGAAAATTAAATGAGAGGCTTGAGGGAATGTTCTTCCCCATTGAGCGATTTTAGGATAATGTTGAACCCAATTATTTAGAATGTGGTCTGAGAATGTGGTATCCTCATTGTAGCCTTTTAGGTTGTAGTTGAAATGGCTGGTGTTCATAGCCTCTTTGATGCAGGCTGACTTCTGTTTTTCCAGTTCACTGATATAGTTCATCAGCCATAAGCTGTTAAAGCATGATGTCTTGGCAGACTTTCATACATAGTCTGCTGTTACTGTTGATTGTTCATGTGCCCCATTGTGTTCTCTTGCTCTTTTTGCTTGGCTTTGCAGGATAACTTGGCTATCATTGACAGATATCACCTCCCTTTTGGCTACATGTGGATTTTGAGGCAATGGTAATTCAGTTGCTTAGGCAGTAAGAGAATCCCAGTGGATTTAACAGCATTATAAACTAGTCTCTTACATTTTGTGTGGTTCAGAATAAACTGACAACAAGTAAGCATGTGTTGGGTTCATTTACTAGCCACTGAATTTATAAAAGCTTGGTGAAAAGTGGGGAACTTTAATAATGTAACAGCAAGAATTTAACAGTGCTGTAACTAAGGTCTCCACTGAATTGACAGTCCATTGTTTAATTGGCTCAGAATCCTCAATCTCAGTTGCTTGCTGAAAGTGAGGCAGAGAGTTCATGCCTGTGTCTTTTAAAAGTGTTATTGGTAGCTTTCCCTGAATGCCATGTTACTGTAAATCCTGACTCTTAACCAAAGCAGTCTAGTGTTGATAGCTAGACTGTGAAGAGCTTTTGAAAAACATACCGTATTCTCCAAAGTATTCCCATTTAAAAGAGGAGTCTTCCAGAGTTTGGTAGGGGGGAAATGCTAATGGTTCTTGTGAAACTCTCCCACAGACCTGCTTTAGTTATGTCACTGGTGGGCTGATGAAGAACCAGTGTTTGTTTTAGGGAGTCTTGTTGTTTCAGAAGGCAAGTTGTTCTCTGTTGGGAACAGAAAACAGGTTTTAAGCATTGTGCATGACACAATGGGCTGTACTCAGAGTTAGTCCTAAGTGTGGACCCACTGAAATTATAGGACACGCCTAATTTATACTTATTAGTTTCAATGCTTTTCTCCAAGTACAAGTTAGTTGGATAGCGCCCAGTATTCTGTGGAGAGTAATAGTAACATATCCTTAGTCAAACCATGAAGTAGAAGCTCTGTAGCACATAAAGTTCCTTTCAGTACAGAGCTCCCTGTAGAGAATTGCCCTCTGATCTGGCACTTTAAAAGTCAATATGGTTTAAAAATGCTGAATAATGACATTTCTAGCCAAGACACATCAGTTCAGGATTCTGGGTAAACTTCTAGTTGATTAAGTTGCACAATGAAAGCATGGTGGCCATATTGCAGTATGGGAAGATTCCACGGTAGATCAGGAATTTAAAAACTAACTGAAGTTTGATTTAATTTAAGGACCTAGCAAACGGCCAGGCTATGTCCATCTAGCTGAATTTTGTCTTCTCTGACTAGTAGTGACTTTCCAGGATCGCAGGCAGGTCTTTTCTGTTACTTGCTACCTGATCCTTTTAACTTGACATGCTGGGTATCGAATTTGAGATCTTTCGCATGCAAAGTGTGTGTGCTCTACTACTCAGCTACGGTCTCCTCCCTAATATTGTTTGCAAAAATATGCTTGAGTAAGGGCAGATCATCAGATTTCATGGGTGTTAGTCAATATGTAAATAGTCTTTGAGAGGTAGATTGGTGAAGAGTAGCTCCCCTTGCCTTGCAAGCATCTGCTAAACATATTTTTTGAATTAATTTAAGCAGCTTTGGGTGCTTGCAGAAAAGTTGCTCAGCATTACACACCTTTTTAAATATTATTATTACATGGACTTGGATTACAAATAATAATAATATCCTAGCTTGATTTAGGTTTTTTAATTGTTTTTATTAAAGGTTTTCTTGGTTTACAGAAATACGTACATTGTCTCCACTTTCAGATTATAATTGCTTTAGTTTTACAGAAGAGCCAGTTGCAGCAAAGGAAAATGTAGCTATCCCAGAGTTCTTTTTCTTTTTTCAGCATATTTTTTTTCTACCTTTACTGGAACCAAATACCTCCTATGGAACTTTTGAGAACTCATCCTTTCTATGGTTAGAAGTCCCCTCAGGATAATGGGAAGGGCAACTGAACAGTGGGATGAGAACATTCCCAGCATGGTATTCCTTCTAAGTGTTATCAAGTCAGCTAGCTGTCTGTGGGAAGAACTGTGCCTGAAGCATCATTTATTCTCAGACCTGAACATTCACTGCCCTCAGTTTAGTCCAGAGGAGTCTTTCCTGGGAGGGCTTGGTCTTTCTTTTGCTACTACTGTTGAAGCAGTGCTTCCTAATGGACAGCATGCACATGTTGAGAGAATATGTTGGTTGAGAGAATATGTTGGCAAGATCTACCTGTGGAGTGAAAATGGCCATTGTTCTTTGTGGGTGCACAGAGAGCTGTATCAAGTATTAGTCATACTCGGCCTAGACCCATTACGAATAATGGCAGTGACTAATTTGGGTCCATTTGTTTTACTCTGAGTAAAACTTACTTGGCCACAACTCATTTATGTGGTCCAGAGCAAGGTTGTTGGACAGCTAAGATTAACTGCACTTGACCCTGCTCTTGATTTTGACCACAGCCACATTATTTAACAGCATAACAAGCCTCTGGCCTAGAGACTTTGATTTTCATAATATGGTGGTGGCTTTGATGACAGTGCCTAGACTGCAGGGAAGAAAGTTGATAACATGAGTTATGTACATGTTTTTATTTGTAGAATGTAAAAAACAAAAAGGACACCCGTATTAAGGGGGTCTCCGAGGCTCCTAGAAACATTCAGGTCTGGGTTATGTAGGGTAGGAGTTTGAGAACTGCTGTCCATAGCTTAAGCCGCGTTTTCTGTCTCTTGAACCCAGTAGGCTTTGAGTGAAACGGCAGCTTGTTGATCTTGCCTTCTTTTCTCTCAGCTGTCAGAGGCCTTGCAGAAAGATACAGAAAAACCCATTGAACTGGAATGTCTGAGAGTTACAAAGTTTGCCCCACTTGCTGGGAACTAGAATTACGCAGTTTGTTCCATTGTAGTAATATTAATTCTAGCTATAAAATCCCAGTGCTAGCTTATTAAAGTATAGAAGCTCTATAGTTCAATGATTAGAGGGCTGCCTTGTTTAAAGCTTTAACAGTAGGTTTGCCAGGCATGCAATTCTCAATCACCCCCATAAAATTGATCTATTTTATACAAAGTAGTTTTACACTTACCATGCGGTACTAGGAAGAAATAGGCTTGGGGAAGATAGGGTGTTTGTGGCAGCAAGAGTGTAGGCAGCAAGGAGGTGCGGTGTTGGGGAAGAACTTAACTATAAACATGTCCCTTTGATTTCTTAGTGAGGATAAGGCGGGCTACTACAACTGGGAAATGAGCAACAAAATGATCAGTTTCAAAGCTTCTCATGAAGACTACGGTAACTATTTAAAAAGCGAAGAAGTCAAATCCAAAAAGGCTACATTAATAATTCTTGATTTGCAAGCAGGCTCTCAGACTGGTTTTTGTTCAGGTTCAGCTTGTGCTGCTATTTTGTTTCAGATGACCAAAAATATTGCATATATGCTCAAATTGGTTATTTCTCCTTGGTGCATTTCTTGAAGTTGTAACATGCTATTTCATATTGGATGTTTGGAAAATGTTCTCCCTGTTACAGATTACCTGATTTTTAGATCTATTTTCTAACATGGTAAGAAGGGAATGACAAAACTGTCACTAAAGGTAGAGCACTGTTACTGGTTTGCTCATTGGTGACAGTTTTATTCAAAGCAGTTTTGAAATAGAACAGTGAACAAGCTCTTAATTTATAGTTTCTTCTTGCTGTGGAAAACAATGATTTGATAGTGTTGTGTGACTTCTGTGTTGGGAAAAGATCAATTATGTGCTATTGGCACAGAATTGGCATCTGAGACGATTTTGTATCCCCCCCCCCGCACAATTCTTTCTCCATTCTTCCAGTTGTTAACTGCAAATTTTAAATAATGGGTAGAAGCCTGGGTGTTTGTGTTCTATACCAATAGTTTATGATTTTTTTAATCATTACAGATAATATAGGAATGTTGTAAGAATAAATAAATTTAAAATTAGAGCAAAGCAGAAAATTTGAAAAAAAAAATTTATAGCACCCAAAGGAATGATATAGCTATCAGAATGTAACGGGACTTCTAATAAATAAATTATGCTCCTGTTACAGTCTTGCCTTTCTGTGGTATTATGGAAAATCCAGCCTTCTGTTTTCAGTCAGATAAGTAGAAAGATAAGGAATGACCTGGAAGAAGGTAAAAAGGGAAGCAAAAGTGAGCAAGGAGAAGATAATTGGGTGTACATTTTTGTAAGCAAATTGGGCAAGAAATAAGAATATCAAGTCAAACCTTGTGTTATAAAACAGCTGCACTGGATGCCAATTTATTTATGAGCCCAGTTAAAGGTGCTTATATTAGTGTTTAAAGCCTGTCTGAAAGACTGTCTGCATCCCTATCCACCTTCTCTGAAGTTGAGATCTTCAGAGGGGTTTCTGCTGATAGTTCCTCCACCCTCCAGAGGTTCTGGGGTTGGTGTCCTGGGAGGGGGCTTTCCCTGTGGCAGACTTTGCTTGTGGAGTTTCTTCCACACACAGGTGTGTCTAGCATCTTCATTGTACAGTACAATTTTACTATATGCTGAATATGCACATCTTTTTTCTGGTTTTGACAGGTAAGGTGTTTTGTGGGGTACAGTTATTTGTTGAATTTATACTGTTCTGATCTATTTGGAATGGTTTTCCTTGTTTTATACTTGGAATGGTTTTATTTGTTTTTATAGTTGTACATTATATTGTTGTAACCTGCCTCTGGTGAAGGGCAGGTAAGAAAACTTATAAGAAAAAAAGCCATAGCTATTTGATACAGTATTGCATTAAAAAGCAGTGCAGATTTTCTGAAGCAATATTTCATCTGACAGCCCTACCAAGTACTTCGATACTTCAAAGTTGAAGACAGATCTTGCTGTGATGTCTTCATGAATTCCTGTGTTTAGAATAGATGCTACTAAATTTGAGGTTAGCACAAGTAGCAACTATTTAAATGCCTGCAGACAAACCCATGGAGTACTACTTTAAAACTAAATCGCTGTGTTGAATTTCTGTCTGTCTGTATGATGGTGTAGCAAGTACTTTTGTCTGGCACATCTAGTGCAGATGAACAGAGATTTCCTGACTAACTGAGTCTGTCAGCTTGATCCTCTGTTGCTTGGAGGGAAACCATGGGAGTGCCTGAGGCAAATGGTGCAGCGCCTCAATGAGCACATGATAAAGCAGTGTATATATTGAACCTAATTCTGATGGCTGTGCTATTTAAGAATTATTCATGCCACATTCTTATGAGGCTGTCCTGGTATTCAAGGAATGCCCTGTTTAAATTCCTTGGGGGCTGTGACTTCCATCATCATCCTACAAGGATAGATCAGTATCCCATTTAACATAAATGTGACCTAATTGAAAAGCTGTGTTTGCCTGTTTGCAAGTTTTTACATAATGAACATTGGAAGCCTATTTCAGGTACAGAAATTCAGTGTCCCCCACCAGCCTTGCTGAATAAATCAGGTATATAATGCCTTTAAGTATACGAATGCAAACTGGAAAGGTATTCATTGCATGCCTTAATCCTAGAAAGAATCATTTCTAGGTTGGGGACACTGCAGCTTCTTAGACAATGGCATCAGTTGTTTGAGTCACGAACCAGTTTCAAACAACATTCATGCAAAAGGCTGAATAAGGAGCAGCATGATTTCTAGAGTCTCTCATAGCAGATGCTTAGTTTCATCGTACTCAGAGTAGACTTAAAGAAATTAATGAACTCAGCCATACCTATTAATTTCAATGGGTCTGCTCTGAGTAGGGTTTACACTGAATACAACACACTGTACTTCTGCTGCCTTGATTAATAGCAAACTGGCCTAAACATTCAGAAGACGAATTCTGAAATATTTGGGTTTTTATGAACAAAGACTAGTATGTTAACTTAAGTTACTTTGTTTTACAAGCTCTTGCTGCCTACTGTCAAGTCATACAACGAAGTGTTGATCTGTTAAACTGCAAGCATGTTATTCTAGTTGCAAACTTTAAGAATGGAGACATGTGGAAGGCCTCATTTGTTTCTTCATTTCTCCCACCCCCCAAAATTCTTTCCAGGGGTTGTAGACAAGTCTCTTTTGATGAGTCAGTGTTCGGGGAAAATTGTCCAGGACAGTCTTATGACTAACCTGATTGTTTTGTTCTAGTACATCGCTTTCAGGTCTTGATATTGTTTGTGTCTGGGTAATTGTATGTTGGCAGTACACACAGAAGTGAGACAGAATCCAATATTTGTTTCAGTTCTTCTGCAAATGTTATAGCTGAACAGCTTGTAACTATATTGGGAACCAAAATTAGTTTTTCATGAGGTATTTATATTTCAAATGTGATTTCTCCCTCCCTTTTGAGTTCATTCTTGTGCATTCTGTCCCCCTCCCCACAACACGTATATTGATTGAAGTATTTAAATGTGCCCCATTCCCTCCTTGTGAAAACGTTTGGATAAACTGTATGGCTATAGGTAAAGTTTTATAGAGTCCCTGGTCAACAAGGGACTTTAGGTGTTTTCTTTGAGGAGGGAAAGAAGACAGTGGGCCTGCATGCACTGCACCATACCTCAAAGTAGCTCCCATTGCCACTAGTACTAAATTTGCTACACAGCTCTCTGAGTTAGCAGCTAGCACTTGCTGATCCCTTTTTTCATGACCCAGTGACTAATATAGTTTCAAGCAGAGTGCTGTGGGCAGCAGGTGCTTTATGACTGCGGACAACTCCCACAATGTTGGTTTTTATGTGTTGGGATTGGGGTGATCCAGGGTTAGAAACAGGGGTAGAAAAGCTAGGACCCAAATGACTTCTGGGACCTGGGTTGTGGGCACCAAAAACAGAATGTCTAGTCACCACTGGGGAGGCGGGTCGGCAACACTATATTCTTTATTGTTAAACTCCTTAACGTATTGTCTATCCCTAACATATACTTTGAGGCTTCAAATCACATACATTTGAGTAATCCTTGAGTGTCAGTCAGGTGCAAAAAATGACACCCAGACATTTTGAGGTGCTCGCAAATGGAGAAACTTTAGGTGCAAAATACGCCCGGCGCTCTGCTAATTTTGAACCCTGGGATGATCTTGCTTTATAGCTGTATCACAAATGCACTAAGCAGCCCAGACAGAATGTCTTAGCTCTCAAGTATGGGTGTGAGGAATACAAAAAGAATTTGGACAGTTACGGTTTCTTTAAATGTCCTTTCCACTGCCCAAGGTTGAACCGTGTTCAGTTCCAGTATCATGGCCTAGTCCTGAATCTAAAAAGACAACGATAACTTGCAGAGGCTTCCATTGAGTATCAACATGGAGTCTTGTTAGAGGGTCTCTGTATTTACTACACATCTGTAGTAGTTACTCAACATCTCTTCTGTTTTCAAATAAAATCAGTGATCTCCTAGCTTTACTTTGAACGGGGCAGGGAACTTTAGGCCTGCGAACCAAATGTGGTCCTTGGGACCCTTCCTAGGCTATTCCCCTTCTCCAGGCCATGCTTCTATTCTATGCCATTTTTGCTTGGCTCTCTGGCTTGGAACAAGAAAGGAAGTCTGTGACAGTAACTTACCTTGCTGGGGGTGGGGGAGATGGGGACCCAAGACATTTGCACTGATTTTTTCTTAATGTGGATTACTCCTGTTTAATAATATTAAACCCTTTCTTAAATGTTTCATTCTTGGTCTGGGCTACCTTAAATGAATGCTTTGCCAACAATAATTCACAACACAGTCCTACTCATGCCTTTTAAGAAGTAAGTTCTTTTAAATTCAATGAGGTTTACTTCCAGGTAAGTGATGTCGGGATTGCAACCCTTAGTCACTTTATTTTGTGGCATTTTATTGCACAATGACCTTATAAAATGAAATGTTCAAATTAAACTAATGGGCAACTTTAGAACTAGAAATGATTAACTGAGCCCTCCTGTAGCATAATGGGTCAGTGTTTCTGACTGTTAACCAGAAGGTTGTTGGTTCAAGCCCACCTAGGGGGTTGGACTTCATGACTCTTAGGGTCCCTTTCAACTCTACAATTCTATGATTCTGTCAGTGAAGGTTGTGTATTTGGGGGGGGGGGCTGCAGTTTTGCAGCACCCTGGTAGATTTTACTTTCCCCGTCTAACCTACCTGAGGCTGAAATTGTGAGGAAGAGTTTGCTTAAAGGATTAGTCTGTGTACACATAAGGCAAGAAAATCAATTGGAAGAACTCTGGATTCTAATTTAAAACTCCATAGTACATGGAAGAACAAATATAGTAAATATCAGGCTGTGACATGAGTAAGTCACTTTAAGCTAGTGGTGTGTGTATGTATCATCTAGTTCTTGTACTCAGTAATTCCATTGTTAAGCTCATTTTCCATAAATACACCATTGTGTAAGCATAATCCACACTTGAATATTTATTACTGAAGACAATGTCTCATCCAGAGATATGAATGCCACATTATTTTGGATTGTTTAAAAGTACTTATTAGGCTACACATTCAGTTTGCAAATTATGATTAAGGCTGGCCTTATGATGTTAACATTTCTTCTGAAATTTACTGGAAAAGTGTTTAGTTGCTTGCGAGGAACATGATTAAATGTAGCTCCTCACTTACTTAGTCTGTAAGCTATGTACTGTGACTTGGCAGGTACTTGACGAATCCTATTGATTTTATAGTCCCTGGCAGCAAAAGCTAGACTTTGACTGAGCCTCTGGTAGACCACCATACATGGCTCTTGTGCTTCATTTGACTTGCTTGGTCTCAAGTTATACGGGACTCGTATGCTGAAAGTGTAGGGAAAGTTATTAGAAACCCTGTAAATTTGTTCCTGAAGTGATGTAGTTTTTCTAGATTTTTTTTGAATTAGAGAGTGATCTAATTTGGAATATTTATTTGACATGTATTTAGTAAACAATGCTAAAAATGTGGAAACTGCAATTGTATTTTCAGTTGACACCTGCTCATCATTAACTGATGGACTTAAGAAATGGAAAATTTTCTGTGGAAAAATAAAAGAATGGATAATTTTCCATTTTGGAAAACATTCCTCTCCACATTACTGAGTTGTTGACACCTCTTGTAATATCCAAAGTAGTATGGAGTGGTGTTAATTCAAGTGCAGCATCAAGTGCCTTCTTGGAAGGACACTGAGGGGGGCTGCCTTACCCAAGCTAACTTATTAGGTCTTCATGGCTGAACTGGGCATTTCTCTGCTAAACTAGAGGCAAGGACATGTTAGAGTTTACCATATATATAACAATTTTATCTCTTGTCAGTAAAGAATGGTGCCTAAAATAGCATATTAATGGCTGTAGACTTCCCTATTCATTGGGTAGGCCTTGCACCGCTTAATTTTATCTGCTATTGCACCCCATCTTGTCCTTGTGTTGTGAATGTGAATTTACTGTTCTGATTGTTCAGTTCTTTGAGGTCTCCTCTTGTAAAAAGGTTGTAGCTTGCTGCTTTGGACGGGTTGTTCGCCTTTCTTGTGTACTGAAGTGGCAATTAGATTCAATTTTGTGAAGTAGGTCCCCTGAGCTGAGGTACTTGCACTATAAACACAAGCTATTTATGTCAAGCAGGGTGAATTCACACAAAGAGTAGATGTCTGTGGCTAACATTCATAAAAATATATAACTTAAGCTCTAGCAAGCAGCAAGAATAAATTACAAGGAAAAGGTTGTAAAAGCGACTGAGTAATGGAGATGACTACCCACTGCTTTCCGATGTGGTATTGGGCTTATAATGGCTGAATTTTGCAAACTGTGCTTTTAAAAAGGAGAATGAAATCAAAATTTTATCAAGAGCAAGTTTAGGTGTCCCAGGAGAAATATGTGTGTCTGCTAACAGCAACCACTTTGTGTTGGGTTTCCCTAAGATGAAAACCCTCACAGAGGACTGGGAAGAAGTTCCAGGAGATCAGAAAGCTGGACAGGATAGAGGTAAGTGGGCTAAGTACACAGTAGGAAATGAAGGGAGGGAAATGTGGGAGAAAGTTCAGTACACAATATAATTTGGTGGGAGGAAGGGGCCTGAGGGAACAGAGAACTGAGTCAAATGGAGAGGTTTGCAGCAGGGAAACATTTTTAAAATCTGGAGGAGCGTGTGCTAAGTAGGCTGATCAAGAGAAAAGGAGTTAAAGTGAGACCAAGTAGACCTTTGCTGTTAGCAACCAAAAACTGAAGTTGAAAGAAGTTGGAGACCAAAGAGGCTATATGCAGAAAGAAATCAGATGGGCAAGGGGGCATTTGGAGAACTGCACCAAGGGGGCATAGGGTTTCTAGAGTTTAGATCCCCTGGGCCTGGAGTATTCTGCCAGAAGTGACTTCTGTTGATACTGCAGCATTGTGACCCTGGCAACACTAAGGGAACAGCAAGGACAAAACTGTGGATGATGCTGAATTTCCTATATTGATTTGAACTAACAAGCCAGTACTTTGGCTGAAGGCTTCTAGTTGTTTGGAATTCTTCCCCTTGGGCTTGTTGTACTGATGTCCCTTAATTAATCACTAGCAAATGAATACCTTGCTTAGTTTTTTTGCTACTGTTCTCTGGGAATCTTATTTGTAAATGCAGCAGAGTCTTTAAGGTACCATGAAACTGAAATATTTATTGTGGTATAAAAGTCCATGGCCCCAAACCATCTATTGAGATGACAGAGCAATTGCACTTTTATACTTTAAGAATCTGGATACTAATCGCTATAAAAGTAACATCGCTTTGCCATCTCATCCTTGGAAGACAGGTTCATGCTTTGTTTTACTTTAGAGGTCTAAATAACAGCGAACTGGTTTAAGTCCCTTATCTAATCATTACAATGGCTAAACTATGTCTGTGGTGAAATTTTTATGATCGGTGCGCCCCTGAGTCTACCTACATCTCATTTTGGCCCCTTTTTGGGGAAGGACAAGCTAAGCACCAGAGTCCATGCCATACACGCACACATGAATTGCTAATATCCTATGTTTGAGGCCCACAGAATGGCATCTATAGACACCCCAGGGACCTTAGACACTTTCCTTGCTGCTTGCCTAAGCCTCTTGTCCCTTCTGAATTTTATTTTCCCCCTAAAGGACACCTATCTATCTTGTGATACATTATAATCATTGTATAACATGCTCTGGGAATCTGTCTTGACTGACAGGGGGGGGGGGGAGGTTTGTACGTGGAACTTGTCTGAACTTGGTCTCCATGGTTACTGATTTTAGAAGATCTTCAAATGAAATGCAGCCACTGTGCAACTAAGGTCAAATATCTAAACAGCCAAATATTGTCACTGCTCAGGGAATAACGTGTAAGTCATATATATATTTCAGAAGAATGGAGGCAGGAACTCCCCAAATGCGCAGTGATAATGCTGAAATGTATGTTATACCGATGGTGATAACTTGGAAAAGTGGCTACAGACATATCTTGTTAAGGAGTGAAAACCGAGGTGCTGATGGTGAATGGGTGTACGTATGGTGCTATTGTTCTTTAGGTTTATTATCCATAGCTGTCAACTTTTCCCTTTTCTTGTGAGGAATCCTATTCGGAATAAGGGAATTTCCCTTAAAAAAAGGGAAACTTTGACAGCTATATTATTATCACAAGTGGTAGTATTAAATACCTTTGGATCATGGGAATGTTGTCCCATGTGCAACAGGAGTTAAAACTACTACTGACTGCACATCTGTGTATAACCTTTGATAGGACTAAAAGGGTGTGTGAAAGAGATATACCACATGTATTTAAATCCAGTTTAAATACTATTGCACAAATGTAAACATAGGTGCTGGAGATGGCATGAATCTCCTGCTTGGAGTTATATGTACCTGCTCCTTACTTGTTTTTTGAGCTGTTGCCCAATACTGTGTAAAAAATTAATTGTAATTGGTACTCTCAGTGGTGAAGCAACTAAACACAATTCTTAAGTCAGTAACTTGTGCTTTACCATCTCTGATTACTTAATAGTGAAAACATAGTCAGTTCTTAGCCCTGTGGTATGTGTTACCTCACATTGCCAAATTTGGCATGTTAACACTTTATGCTTTTTGAAGTACAGTACCATCATCTCCCCACCCCACCCCCAGGATAGGGAGAGGGAGAGGCCCCATGAGGACAGCCTAGATGCCACATTTCTTTCTGACAGAAATGACTCTTGGAAACAGATGTTCCAGTTTAAGAACTTGAAAATTGCCTGGTTTCCAAATTGCCTGTATGAAAGACACTTCGAACGACTACCATTTAAATTACAAATGGCTCTAGAAATTCATAGTGCGTGACTTGTAGAGAAAGCATATCATGTTAATGTGTTACATTTTAATACGGGAATCACTTACAAGTGTGTACCAGTGAGTGGAAAACTTTAATTAGGTGAATTGGTTGTTGGGATTGCCCTTTCAAACATGGTGATGTTTACTCTCTGCTAGGAGAAGATCAATTCTTGAAAAATTTCTCAGGAGTGGAGCTCCCTATTAGCAGTGGCAAGAACACAGCTTCTTCTACACCCACCACCCCAAGTAGCAGAAGCTGTGTTGGCAATTCTGCTGGCTACCATTCTGCAATCTCCACAGCATCCTGGGCATTCTGGGCATTTTTGGGTGGTGAGTGGTAACCTCCACACACTATTAATAGTGTAGCATATTTGCAGAAATTCTGCAGTGTCCTTATTTTTGTAGGGTAATGAGAGAGTGCTCAAATTTTCTCACGTCTCAACTCTAGTTTTTTTATAAATCTGGCGTTGGTCATACTTCCAAGTTGATCTGTCCAACCATAAGACCTAGAAACTTGCTCTTTTATTTATTTATATGAAAGCTGACGTTCTTCCAAACTTCCTCCATGTGTATGGCAAATACACAGCCCTGACATATGATGAAAAACCAGAAAGTCTTATTTGTATAATGAACTGTCCTCATTATTTCAACTATTCAAATCAACTGCTGGAATCTGTCGTTATATTTAAGGCATAAATGCTCATATATCCTTTGTTTTAGCATTGCAGCTAAAGGGGCTCTCACTTGTTAAAAGTACTACGACTTACACTTGAAATGTCAAGCAGTAGGTCATGGCATCTCTCAAATCCATTCTGGAGACTTGGTATCTCTGAAGGATTTGAACAGCGAGTTGCTTGGAGTTCTAATACAAATTGTAACTCTTCCACTGCTTCCAGGAAAGCAGTAGGGTCTGAACTTCAGGTTTGGGCTATTAAATTCCTGGATATGTAATTGTTGACTTTTAATTCAGTGAAGCCCCAACTGTCTCCTGGAGGCTATTTTATCAGGTGAGGATAACAACATGTTTCTGTTTTGCCTTCACTATGCCATCTTGTGTGGTACAGTGGAACCTCGGGTTGCGTATGTGATCTGTGAAGGAGGCACGTTCGCAACCCACAGTGCCACGTCTGTGCACGTGCGAGTCGCAATTCAGTGCTTCTGTACATGTGCAAAGCGTGATTTAGTGCTTCCACGCATACCGAGTGCCGAAACCCAGAAGTAACCCGTTCCGGTACTTCCGGGTTCGGCGCAGTGCGCAATCCAAAAATGCATAACCTGAAGCGTCTGTAACCTGAGGTACCACTGTACAGTCATACCTCAGGTTACAGACGCTTCAGGTTGCGTGTTTTCGGGTTACGGGCGCACCGAAACTCGGAAGTAGCGGAACGGGTTACTTCCGGGTTTCGGTGCTCGCGCATGCACAGAAGCGCCAAATCAAAACCTGCATGTGCGCAGATGCGGCGCTGCAGGTTGCAGATGCTGCAGATTGTGAACGTGCCTCCCGCATGGATCATGTTCACAACCCGAGCGTCCACTGTACTATGCTTTAATCCCTTGGATATTGCAATTGGATTAAATCCCTTGTTTTGGATGATGACTGCCATGCTAAAATGTTAAGCAACTGGTTCTGTAATTTAATAATGTGCCTGAAAATCCTATATCAGCAAGTCTCAAAGTCCAGTTCCAAGTAACATTATATTTTAAACTCTGTGATTAGAGCTTTGTTGTTCAGAATTCGTTACATTAAAAAAAAAGTTATTGTTAATAAGATCAGCTTTGTTAGTGAGGCAGTAGAATTTATTCACTACTTTTAAACTGAATTACATGTAGTAAATTTGTTGTTTTGCAACTAAATTGGCAGTTTTTAACTATTGGATTTGATATGTTGCAAAATGGGAGCTTACTGGAACAATCCATCTTGTGGACAGTATAAAAGAAGCCATTTAATGAATCCAACTTGGAAATTGTTCTAGCCATGGTGCAATAGTAACTCTTGGATTTCTCCTTTCTGTTTTCTGATATTTCATATTTGTCAGAGTTGAAAATCCCTGTAGAAGAATAGCCAGTGCTATTCTCCAGCACTCTGTTTGAATGGCGATTCTGGATCGCAACTAGGATTGTCCTCAGTATCACTTGATGTTCTTGTTCTCATTTTGAAAACATATTTTTCCATATTCTGCAAATAAGCAAAATTAATAATTTGATAATTTTTTTTGGTACTATGCTATATTATACTACGCTGAAGTGTTTAAATGTTTATTTGCTTCTTCTTGAATCTTCTCACCACATTTACCATCCTCTCCTGCCACACTTGCCACCCTCTCTTGCCACACCTGTGCCCCACACCCTTTGAGAACCGTTGGCTTACACTCTGGTTTTCGGGAACAATTCAGGATCAGAAACCATGGTTTGATCTTGATTTGCTTCAATGAAGCATCATTTACATTATAAACGAACTACTATTTGACCTTGTTGAACTAACGCAGAAACAGATGCTTCTAACTGAGCAGCTTGTTCGCATAAAACTAAACAGTAATTTTGGTCTAGGTTGGATGTTTATGCTGATTTGATTGAAGCATTCTAAACACTTGAAAGCATTATATACATATTATTGCATGTTCCCTTTCTCTCTCGTGCCTGAATTCCCCCTTCTCCCCTGCTGTACCTAAATAGGATTAATGCTAGTACAGGCATAACAGCTAAACATACTTAGGGTTGGCAAGAGGAGTACAGAAGGAATCTATGTGCAAGAGAAGCTGCAGGTGTAAGTTTGTGATCACATATCCTGATCCTCATCTCTCAACTGTGGTCTACTTAATTTATTGGCCACTCAGACAAATGTACCTTTTGAAGACCTTGAAGATTTAAAAAAATTAGACGTACTGTAGCTCCTTACCTTGGAATTGGTTTATCTGTGATGCACAGTGAGAAATTGTGTGGTCTCCTTTCCAGACTATCCTTTTAAGAAGATGGAAAATGATAGCATCACGTTGCAAACATTGTCTTTGCATTTCATTTTTTGCAAGTAATTCATAGGCTGTACTGTACCTTAGCTATCAGTACCTATTAGTACTGTGCAGTGTTTAGAAGCCTCATCCTACACACAGTATGCTTCCTTGGAAATATTCTGTGAGGCCTCTAATAAAGAGATGAACAAGGAATGAAATCTGTTTGCTGAAGATTAATGCATCTGCTGAACAGCTGGCTCCTAGCTACTATATGCTTGTCTAGAGCTCATGTTTCTTTATCCTAGCAACCACACCAGGTAACTGCTGACTCTGGTCACCCAGATAGCTCCAATTTGTACAAGTACAAATCATGTGGTATCTCAGATAACTTCAATATCTCATGCTCTCATGCCAGAGCATCCTTTGACTGAAGCTGCCAGATCCAGGTAGCATTAGGAAAACTTCTGCTAGGTTTCTGGTTTTTGCAGGGGAGTTGGGTTAGAATGGCGGAGGAAATAGCTGATAGTGTATGCAGTTTTTTGTTTTGTTTTTAAGTCAAATTGCCTTGGTGTCTCATACAAAGATAAATATGGGTTAGAATTAGAGTTTTCAACTGTGGAGGGGAAGAAGATGGTTGGGGAGTGTTCATTTAAGCTACCGTATTGGATTAAATAAGTCAGTTGTCTTGAATTTGCAGCTGGCATAAAAAAATGCCAATCTGCAAATTATTGGATGGAGGGAATGGTAAAGGTATTGAGATCTGCAAATAAGGATTATTGGATTTTTAAAACTTTTCTGTTAAAGCATACATTTCAACAGGACTTCAAACAATTAAATAGCATGAGGATGGCAGCCTATGTTTGGAACAAGATTAATGTCATAGTTTCACCTCCAAACTACTTATCGTTTAGGGATTCAAGTAAACAAATGCTTTGGTCAGAACATATTGTGCTGATCAAGCATAGTCTAAAGCAAGTGACATCAGGCTGTATCTGTACTGTATTGTGGGGTGTCTCATATCCATTTTGAAGTTGCTTTAACCTGTGATGCTACTTTCCAAACCACTTTGCTTACAAGTTTCATCCTATACTCTGCCCTGCCTAGAAATGAGATCCAGAAGCATCCAACCATACTGTGTTTGGTAACCTGGAAAGAACTTCTGTTTCCCTTCTGCCACCCAAGTTCAGATGAAGTCTGGGCAGATACACTACCTTTCCCTCCTCTTTTTATGTCATTTCTTCCCTATGAGGGTCCTCTGGGGCATAAGGTTCTAGGTTCAATCCCAGGCATAATGATGTAAATAGAATATGGAGCAGCCTCTGTCAATGAGAATGAATTATACTGGCCTAAATAGACCAACAGTCTGACTTGGAATAAGGTACCTTCATTTTGGATGACGTCTCCCAGTATCATCTACTCTTGTTGCCAGAGTCTTCCTTATATTCTTTTTGTGTAAACCTGGGCTCTTTTGCATGGAGGGCCAATGCCCAAAATAAGCAAAAAGCTGCTTTTAGTGGAGATATGGCTGGAAATGGACATTTGAACATCCTGAGCCTAGGCTTTTCCCTTCAGCTGGGTTGTGACATAATGGGCAGGAGCCTTTTACTAATCTCTGTGAGATACTGCATTGCCCAACACTTATTCTTTTGTACATGGGATGAACTGGAAACAAAATCTTAGGTTTGTGGTCTCCTGGCTCTCTAAAGTTTTGTTAAAATATGAAGTTAGCAAAGGAGGCTCAAAACCTCCTGGAAAGTTCTTCTTTCCCTTCTCCCCCAAATCTGGTGGGGGATACCACCCTAAAGGTCAGGTGTTGGACCGTAGGAATTTGAAATATAGTTTCAACTCTGTGGGTTGTAGATAGTACCAATTCAAACAGCCATCATCCAGCACTCTTAAAATTTTGAGTGGCTTCTTCTCAGTTTACTGCTTTAATTTGCATTGGAGGACCTGCACACTGCTTGCATATCAGATGGCAAATCTTGAAAGTGTGCCCACATCCAAATTGTGCAGTATATTTTGATGTGCTGCTGCAGGAGCTGGTACACCCATTCTGAACAATTCCTTATTTACCTACTGAGTCTCTCTAGGTGTGTGCCATTAATGATTGATGTAAGTCCATTATTTGACTTTCAGAGGAGAAAAAAAATCAAGGAAAAAAGTAAAAGTCCAGTGAAATAACCTACATAAAAATTGTATCTGTATCTATTCACAGTAACTGCTTTTAAAAAGATATAGTACTCAGTGTGTTGTGATTCATAAAGTGAATTAGAAAGCTAAGAATGAAAAGAGCTTTTGAAAGAATAAATAAAATCTTGATTTAGAAAAGTCTTTCTGCTTTGAAGCTTCCTAGAACAAGAGCAAATGAAACATTTTTAGAAGATGTTGGCTGTGAGAATATCACTTTAATTTCCTTTCCTTCCTAGAGTTAATAATCATTTTTGCTTTTAGCACTGGTTTTTTTATTATTAAAAAAAGAATAACTGGTAATGGTGCATAAGCTTGCAGAGTTGATTAGAATGCATTCTAAAGGGCCTTTTAATGCTATCTTCAGTTGAAAAGAAGCTCTGGAGATGACTGCAGTTGGCAGCTGAATGAGATGTGAATGAAGGTTACCTTTGAAGTATAGTGTGCAGTGCAAGTTGCTTAACCCATTTATTTTGTGTTTCCTGTTAACACAGACTCATGGTAGGGGATTTTTTCAATGGTTTTATAGATTGGGGGAGGGATCCCCCTACACCCTAGAAATTAATAAATGCTAGGATTTCTGTTACTTGTGATATGAAGGGAGAATGAAAGCTGCAAAGGAATTCCTAGGCTAAGCTAATGTAAAACAACCTGGCTGTGCTGCAACTATCAAAAGAGCAATTGTGGGACATTAACAGTACAAGAGACCAGATCCAGGAGCCTTGGAAGAAACTGATTTTCTGGATCCATTTCAATGGGGGGGCGAGAGGGTAGGCCCGATTTTGGCACAGAAACTGCTTTGGTTGCCCTGTCCAGACTCTAGGGAGAGACAAGGGAAACATGACCCTGTTAATTCTTCTTGACCTCTCAGTGGCTTTCGGTACCATCAAACATGGTATCCTCTGAAGTCTCTCAGCCTCGCGCACCTCACAGAGTGTTTGTTGCGGGGGAGGAAGGGAAAGGAGATTGTTAGCCGCTTTGAGATTCCTTAGGGTAGTGATAAAGCGGGATATCAAATCCAAACCTCCTCCTCCTCCTCCTCCTCCTCCTCCTCCTCCTCCTCCTCCTCCTCTTCTTCTTCTTCTTCTTCTTCTTCTTCTTCTTCTTCTTCTTCTTCTTCTTCTTCTTCTTCTTCCTTCTGGAGCAGCTGTCTGAACTAGGGGTGAGTGGACCACTTTGTGGTGGTTCCAGTCTTACTTGGATGGTCGTTCCCAGAGGGTGTTGCTTAGAGAATGCTTTTCAGCCCGGTGGAACCTTCAATTTTGGGTTCCTCAGGGCTCAATCCTATCCCCTATGTTGTTTAACATCTACATGATGTTAATTGTGTATTTTGTGGTTTTATATTTTGATTTTATTCTTTGAACTGCCCTGAAACCTGTGGGTATAGGGTGGTATGTAAAGTCAGTCGGTCAATAAACAAACAAACTCACTCCTTCCCCCTTGTCCCAGGTGTGAACAGAGACTGGGGATTTGGATGGTTGCCAGGGTAACTGCTGCGGTGGGGCAAGGGTTGCTGGAAGGAAAGAGGAGGAAGAAAGGCTGAGATTCATCTTGGACAGACAGGCTGAAGGCTGCCTGCGCTGCTGGCTCTTGAAATCACTATGCCATAAGATCTGGACTCCCTTCATGCAGACTGAAAGTGTAAATAGGTGAATAAATCATATTTCTTAAAGTCCCAACAGTCTCCTCCGGGTCTTCCATCCTTCAAAGGATCACAGACCTTGTATGGGTGCCTGGGACCCCATGGGCTCCTGCCACCACTTGGCAGAAAGAGGGGCAGGCACCCAGCTTTTGTAACAACATATTCACATGCATTAAACATCTTTCAGCTCTGTCAGTCCCAGCAGATCCTAAGTCCATGAATCAAATGGTGTGAACAGGTTGTATTAAAACTAATTCCAAGTTTTGAAGGTGTGAGCGCTTGTCAAATGTGTGCATGTTGTTGAGGATGATTTTTTTGCTAAAGAGACTAAAATCCTACTTTAGTATTAACTATTTTAAACTGTTGACACGGTTGGCGCTGTGGGTAAAACCTCAGCGCCTAGGACTTGCCGATTGCATGGTTGGCGGTTCGAATCCCCGCGGCGGGGTGCGCTCCCGTCGTTCGGTCCCAGCGCCTGCCAACCTAGCAGTTTGAAAGCACCCTCGGGTGCAAGTAGATAAATAGGGACCGCTTACCAGCGGGAAGGTAAACGGCGTTCCGTGTGCTGCGCTGGCTTGCCAGATGCAGCTTGTCACGCTGGCCACGTGACCCGGAAGTGTCTGCGGACAGCGCTGGCTCCCGGCCTATCGAGTGAGATGAGCGCACAACCCTAGAGTCTGTCAAGACTGGCCCATACGGGCAGGGGTACCTTTACCTTTACCTTTATTTTAAACTGTAATGCAATGTGTTAACTAGGTCTGCATCCTTTTGGTAGACAGCTTTTCTTTTAAGAAAAAAGGCGGCCCTCTGTAGTTGCTTGTATGGCCACACTCCTAGTGATCAATCCAAAATCCTTGGATTTGCCACCTCAGTGGCAAGAAAGAAAAATATTTAGCTGGGGAAATTGCAGCTTACAGGTCCCAGATGTCTAATTATAATTGTAAGACATGGGTTTTCTTTTGTTTTTGCCTTTGTCTGTTAATATATTCATCCCATCTCTATAGGCAGGATATAGAAAGAAATGGGTAAGGACAGTTTCTTGATGAACAACCTTCAGCTGGAGTATGGTCTAAAGCTGCAGTGGAAATTAAGGTTTTTTTAAGTGGCTAAGGTACTTGGATTCAGCATGATACAAAATCTGACTCCAGTCTCATTTAAGATCACTATAAAGTAAACACTTGCCTCTGTGTCTTAATGCTTATTTCCGTTGATTTAAAAATGGAATTTAAGTATGTTTTGGATTGTACTCACATTTAAAAGTGCCAAAATGTTAAACATCTGAAAATATTTTTGCAATAGCAAAAGTAGTTGAACTGAAATACTAATGGGGGGGTAGCAGTGGTTTGTATTTAATTGATGTAATTGGTGTAAGTGTTACGTTTTGGAGCTTTATTTTGACCATTTTATTTGATTACTTCTGTATCGCTTAATATATTAAAAATATCTCTAAGCAGTGTACAGAAAACTGAAGCAAAAATAGTCAACTTAAACAAAATATTACAAAAATACACAGTTAAATTAATACAGAGTTACTAATATATATAAATCAATATCAGTTTATTTTCCTTATGACACATTCTCCCTCAAAGCCTCTGGGTTCTCATCCAGGGTCCAAACACATGCTCAATTCACCTATAAAAGCCTTACAATGAAAAGAGCTCCTTAAAACCACTGATATCAATATTTGGGGGGCTTAGCCCCTTGCAAAGAATATTGAGGGGGCTGATGGCACCTCCATCTACTAGCGTTGGCACACCTGCCCCTGAGAGGGTGTGAGTGTCACCGCAGAAAAGGCCCATTTTACCCAGACTACTTTTCAGCTCTAAAGAACTATACCAGTGATAGCCAAACTTGGCCCTTCAGCTGTTTTGGGACTACAACTCCCATCATCCCTAGCTAGCAGGACCAATGGTCAGGGATGATGGGAATTGTAGTCCCAAAACAGCTGGAGGGCCAAGTTTGGCCATCACTGACATATACATTTTACAGATGTGTTAATGTTCATATCCTACCAGAGCTTCAAAATGTAAAAGGTATATTATTCAGGAGAGGTTGTTCAAGGCAAGTTGTCTACTGTCATTCAACTGAGAAGCATTTTCTCATGGCATTCCTAGTATTGTAGAACAAAGCCTATGCAGGAATCAGGGAGTACAAATTGGCTATGACTACCTTGTGCACTGTACTTAGTCATAGAAAAGAGCATCTATTTGGCAGTGACACCAGCCTAGAGTGCTTTTACAGAGCAAACAGTCATTCCTTACTTGGAGCAAGTAAATTCTGTCATAATGAAAGGGATTGCTTCAAATCTATTCAGACAAATTTAAAATGGCTGTTCCTTGCCTTTGAGGCAACATTTTCAACCCCTTCTGTCGACCATAACAAGATAGGAATATAATTTCATGAACTCAGGAGACTTGTATCCAAAAATCTTGATCTGCCCCTGATATGTATGGTAAGACTAGTCTATGCCCCTCCCCCCACTGTACGTCCTACCACCTTCTGAAGTATGGTTGGCAGGGATATGTAAGGCAGTGTTAGAAACTCAGATATATAAGCTAGGTGCCAAATGGCTCCTTAAACCAGGGATACGGTCACCAAAACAGAATGCCTAGTTGCCATTTGGGGGCCAGACAGCTTAAGAAGTCATATTTTTCAATACAATGTTTTGGTTCCTGAAATTCATTCTGATCGTGCAGATAAAATATACTGGATGTAATTCTATAGGATGTGTTGCTAGTGTGTGAAAACAATCAAGATCCAAGGAATCCCAGCCATGCAGCTCCAGAGGGTGATGTCAGATTGCATCCTGGCACCTGGGCATCTTCCCTTGGTCACAAGTGTTCAGTAACCAGGTGCAAAATGTGCCTGGCACCTGCTGAATTTTGAACACTGGTATGGAGGGCTTTTCCTGTCATAGCAACCAGAATGTAGAACTCTTTGTCCAGGGAAGTTAATTTGGTTTCTTTTTACCAATATTTCTGATCAACTATTGATCCTGTTTAATCAAGCATTTCTTATTTGCTTAAGGAAAATAGTTTGAGACTATTGTGACTCTTGATTGATTGATTTTGAAAACCTGTGATCAGGAATTTGGAGTATTATGGGGTGTTTGACTAGTGAGGATGCATGACAGTAAAGATGTCAGGTCCCACGTCCAGTATTTCACCCAATTTTATTGTAATCCTCTCTCTCCCTGTCCCACATGCCCACATTTGTATATTTGGATAGCATATAGAGCTTTGTGCCTTGATCATATGGAACAGGCTTCAGAAGTGGCACAGGAGCATGATAGTGGTAATTACAGGTGAGGTTGAAGGAAAGAATGAAGAAGCAGCAGGATTTGGGAATAATAAAAAAAAGTGTTTGGATAGAAAGATGGAATGGAAGCAGCTTAGAAGGAAAATCACTTTGTGGTTTCCTACTCCCTCAGGATTTGAGGGTGCAGTTTCTAGGCTGATCCAAAACTTCTGTCCAGCCATCTGCATAGTCAAACCTTGTAAATGGCCTCTGGCTGAGTACCTGTGGCAAGTAAAATTCCAAACTCCATCGCAGGGTGATTCTTTTATTGGGCCAACCAAAATGTCACAAAATAAGGAGCAAGCTTTCAAGTTTTCCAGAACTTTTCATCAGGCTAGGTGTTAACAAAAGCAGGGGGTATGGAAGAGGAAGGGAGGGAGGGAGAGGGGAGCTGGCTTGTTGCAAAAAGCCATAAAGTCTGCATTAGCCTTGGTTTTAAGATGGATTGTGGAAAGAGATAGCTGACTCCATAGATTAGGTGTTATGCAGGTTTCAGGTTACGCCTGGGGATGCTGGAAAGAAGAAACATATCATTGCTGACTACCCATTTTTCAAAATATAAAATCCAGCAGTTCTCTGGATCTGTCTCCGGCCTAAGGTGAAACGCACAAAATCCTTCAGGTAGAGAACAGCAGTAAAGAAAACTAAAACGATTGTTAGATTAGCAAAACCAGAGATTAATTTTAGGTGGTGTAATAGGTTTTTTAAAAAGGTCAGTAACTCAATGAGATAGCTTTATCTATTGGTTTTTGCGTGGCATGTTCTCCAGACATAGAAGCTTCTGTAAATGCGAAAATTTTTATTTCCAAATAAATAGCATTACTACCGGTATATGATGTTACCCTAGTAAAAGTATTGTGGCCTACTAAATGTATTGGTTTAAAAAGGGAAAGGAGCAGGTTTAGTATCAAGAAAAATAAAGTCACCCGATCTCTTTTGGTAAAGGGTTGTGGGGGATATCTATGGCACAAATTTAGATTGGTTTCATATTACTTCTGTTGCAACCTCTGGATCTTGGGAATTAATAATTGAAATAATTGTTGTTTTAATGTGCTCAAAGTTCTCTTAACTTCTCCAACACAGAGTACATTTTCCAGTAGTTTCTGTAAGATTGAAGTATTATTTAACCTAGAATGTATCTATATGGTGACCTTAAAAGTGTTTTTAATCTAATCTATCTATTTTATCTATCATGATGGAAAGAGATTATTGTTTTCTCTATGCACAAGAACTCTGCTTTGAACAATAATTATCTTACCATTCTGAAAAATTTTAAATAGAAGGTCATTTCTGACCCTGGGTTATACTGATTGCCTGGTTCTGATTTAAGGATTTGCCTGGGGAACAGGCAGGTGAGAGAGAAAGTATTTGATATCAAATTAGCATCTTAAAACAATCTTGGCTAGGTAATTTTTAATTGCTTTTGTTGTTTATCAAGTCCAATTTGTTTGAAAATGTTTTCTGTGCTCTGTTTCCTCAGTATAAATGACCAGGTGTTGCCTATAAAAACACAAGGAGGCAGGCACTCAATCAAGTTTCCCCTCTCTCCACTCTTTGAGAGCATTCTTTATTTTTTGTGTTTTATCGTTGTCATGAGGTGGTCACAAACTTGTTTTTTTAACTAATTGGTCAGGAATTTAAAGTACTAAATGAAGTGGATTAGAAAGTGAGGAGGTGAGGGAGAACCGGAGAGACACAGCACTGCGGGGTGTAATCACTGGCGTGACATTTTCTCTTCAGCATGGTAGTCACTTGAGCCTCCTGGGAGACCAGTTGTTACTCAATATATACAGTACCTGAATTCTGAGTGTAGTAGGAGTCTGGGTTAACCCACTGACCCTGTTTTATTCAACTCCAAGGGTCCCTCCCCCAATGCAGTGTTAACTCTAAAGAGAGTATCAATGAAAGCTTGAAAAAGATGTTATAACGGACAGTCCTTGTTAAGACAGTCATGTTTCCTCCCCGCTGTCAGGCACAACTATTTTGCTTCGCTGTGGAGAAATTGATTAGAATAGCAACTAACTCCTAGCAACATTCTGCCCCTTGGATGATACCATTGTTGGGTATAGGACAGTGTTCCTCATGTAGTCATTGGACCACTTTCAGTCTCACTGGCCTCCTTGCTTGCCCACCCCACCCTCTAGTCTAGCAGCAGTGCCAACACCAGGAACTCCTTGCATGCTGACTAAAGGTGGTCTGGCAACAAATAGGTTTGAGGGTGTGTTTCCAAGTTTGGGAAACACTGGCATAAGAAAAGAAAGCTGTTACCAAAAAGAAGTGAATGAAAAGGGACCACGAAGGAGAGATCAAAGAAGCTGGCAGTTTGGGGTGGCTGGGAATATTTACAAGATAAGTGTGAAAGAAATGTCAGGAGACAGGTAAAAACATTTTTTGATGCATGGTGCAGGGAAGGGAAATAATTAAATGAAAATATTTCTTCCCTTAGAGTCTGTGAATCAGGAAATTCTGCCTAAATTGGGGAGGTGGAATATTTCCAGAGCCAATGTCTATACTTGGCTGGAAGAAAAATGACTTACGGAACTCATTTACACAAGGAAATTGCTTGTGGTGAAGAACTTGGCAATTTCCAAAATGGTGTTGGATGATAGTAGAAAGTTATGTCTAGTTGCCAGCTGATTAGCTAAGCCTTACTGCCACCTGCCACTATTCTGTGACTGGTCCTGCTACTGCACTACTATTTTGTGACTGGTGGGCCTCAATATTTTTAGCCATCCCAAGTGAGCCTTGGGTGTATAAAGTTTGAGAAGCTCTGATCTGGGATTTGATAAATCTAACCCATCGTGCAGTGATGCAAAGTTGGTTTAGAACAAAGGTGACCCAAACTCAAATCCCTGCTCAGCTATGAAGTTCACTTGGCAGCCTTGGGCTAATCATAATTTGTTTTACTAAATATTTTGAGACTTTGTACAATATAAACATTTATACAACTATGCCAATAAAATAACAGTAAAACCATCATCAAAACCATCAGCAATAAAATAAAGCAGGAAATCTTCTGAAGAGTGGGACACCTGCTGGATCAACTTAAGTCAGGGGTTGCCAACTTTTTGAGGTCCATCCAGTTTATCCATCAAACTGGATAAACTGTCATGGGCACCATGCTCTGCAACTTACTATATTGGCTATGACATAATGCTGCTTTAAAGCCGAATTTCATTGGAGGGGAGGAGTTACCCAGAGGGCACCAGGGAGGTTTCTATAGGCACATGTGCACCCTTGAGCACTATCTTGACAGTGTTTAAACATTGCAAGTAAAAGGATGGTGTAGTGGGAGTTGACATCCATCAGTGACTGGAGCATATGTTGAATCAGGCTAGATATGTTGAAGGTCTGATAAAAGGTGGTAGATGGGGTATGCTTAGCCAAGGAGCAATGAATGCCCGTTTCTAGGAAGGCTTGTTAAAGTATTTCTGTGACCTATGATGCAGAGAGCCAGAGTGACAGCAATCGCTGATCTGATAAGAAAAAATCCTCATCTGCCCTCCAGGTGAACATACTTTAAATTGGATTGAGTATGTGGCCATATGTTAACCCAACAGTCCTGGTAAATGTATTACAGCTTGCCATATATGCCCTTCTAGAATAATCATTTGTCTTTTAGTAAAGATGGAAAAAGAGTGCCTATGTTTTGGAAAGTGAACTTTAAGTTAGGGAAGGTTTACTAAGTAGCATACTACTAAGAATTTATACTTCCTTTTTAGTACAACATAATATTCAGTAAGCATCATATCCAGGACTGTTACTCTATTGCTGAAAATAAATTGATGTTCATTAGAACTGAGAGAGAATGCATAAATTCACAGTTGTAGCGCCATTAATCAACAGTTTTATTTTTTTCAGGGCAGACCTACATTATACAGTTAAATCATATCCAACATGCATTTAATGCACAGGGCCTCATTCCCCAAAAGAATCCTGGGAATAGCAGTCGTCCCCGTCCCCCCCGCCTCACAGAGTTACAATTCCCAGCACCCTTGACACACCACAGTTTTCAGGATTCTTTGTGGGAAGATATGCTTTAAATGTGTATTGAATGTGCTTTAAATATATAGTGTGGCTCTCTCCTCAGTGTTGTGTGTTTGAAAAGCAGGGAATCAATCCAATCACTTTTCTTTTCTCATTCTTGTTTCTCACTGAAGTCATTCCGGATCAGGCAAAAAAAAAAAAAGTTGCCAACAATTTCAGTTGTATCATGGAGACAAGAAGGCATTCAGTTTTCTTTGAGGTTAGGTTCAGTTGCCAATTGACTCTTCCACAGGAAAACTCACCCAACTGCTCTTGACCAACCATACTGCAGGGCTTCAGTTCTGCTGAGAACACTCCATGTTTTCTTTTGTTTTCTTCTATAAAAGGATGGTTTCAAATGGTCTCTCCTGAGTTAGAGAAGTAGCTCTATTGAGGGGGCTGCACTATATTTTTTGCCCAGCCCTCCTTTCATTGTTCCAGCCTCTAGGACCTGAAGAAAAGAGACCCAAAGCACCATGGGCTGCACTGAGCAACAGCCACTCATTGATTCCAGCTGCTAGGACATTAGCCTGTCTCCCAGCTTTAGCTAAATGGAGCAGGGTGCAAAAGACTTACAGAGCAGGGGGCTGCTCACACTGTGATCTTACTCCCGGCTCTTGAGGGCTGGAATTTATTGCAAGGGAACACAAAGGAAACAGGTAACAGGGCAACGATATGTTCCCCTCCAAATGTTCCTTTTACTAGCTGGACCAGCAGCATGTCACTGAACATTCTCATAGAGGGTTGTGTGTGTTTGTGTATCTGTGTAGTTGCAAATATTCTCCAGTCCCTACAGAAGGACAACCTTTTTTCAAGATGTCCTGGAGCTGTTTACCTTTGTTCTTGGGAATGCAGACTTTCTAATTTACCTGTCTGAGAACAAACCAGGATTTACAATGGTGTTATGAAACTGAAGTACCCGGTAACTGTTTGGACATGACTGAATTTCAGGGGGTATGTACTTTTGGGCTGCCTCTCCCTCCAACTCTTGACCAAACCCAGACTCTGACTTTCATACTTGAATTTAGGGGTCATCTTTAATCATTGGAAACCAATAGATGAGGCGAGAGTTAAGTAAACTGCTAACACAAGTTTCCATAAGCAAGCCCACCCTCCAGCAGCAGTTCGTACATTTCATGGCTATAATTTTGCTGATTATCATGAAAGAGACCACTAAATAGTCTTCAAATAAAATTAGAGAGTCTTTGGCGTTATATATCTCTCCTGGTCGGCACTGCTGAACTGTCTATTTTAAGCAAAAGATCTCATTGGTCTCTCTCTTTCTCTCTTAATCTTTGCTTAGCAGGCACAAGGCATGTCAGTCTGGATGGACCCTGTCTTGCTCTTTGATAAGCAGGTTTCTGAGGTCTCTAAAGCAGCTTTCTGTCGGCTACATCTGCTGTGCAGCCTGCGTCCCCTCATGAAGAGCAGGGATTTTGCCACCCTGTTTTAACATATAAGCTTGAGAATTGAAATGTTGGGGTGCCCTTGAAGATGACTTGACAGCTTCAGCTGTGCACAGTGCTACACCCCATCTCCTGACGAATGACTTTTGATTTTTATTTATTATCTGCCCTGCACCCTAAGGTCCTACAGCAGGTATCAACAATTGCAGTTTTGTCAACTGCAACTGGCTACAGTGTGCTTTTGGACCCAATTCAAAGTATTGTTTTTAACTTATAAAACCTCTTCACAGCCTGGGGCCAACAAACTTCAGACTGAGATTGCCTCCCTATATTAATCATCCTGCCATCTTTGTTTACATCCTCCAGTTCATGTAATCTGAACATGTGCTAGAAACAGTGGTCCCGAGACTGTGTTGCCCTGGCTCGTGTTTCACCCTTCCATGCTTTTCTGTAGATGGATTGTAAAATATGGCAGACTCATAGGATTGTGCCATTTAATTTGTGGTATGTTTGGATAGCTTTAGGAGGCCACCATCATTTTTTGTATAGTTCACCCTATCCCACAATGGGATGCTTTCTCTGCCTACAGATTATGTCATGTTGGATTACATATTCAGACAGATACCAGCTTCGCCAGGGATTTGCACCTGTAATTTAAAGGTGGAGAATGTAATCCACTATGTATTGAAATGTCCATTATATGCTGGCCCAAGGGAAACATTTCTGACAAATACTTTGTCTAGTGCAGGAACCTACCCTGACCAAGAAATTACCTGTTTTCTCTTAGAAGATGCTTACCAATACGTAACATACAGAACAGCACTATGTGTTTTAGTTGCAAGGAAACTCTGAACAGAAATGATCAGTGTAGTGTAGCAAGTTATGCCTAAGAGTTTTAAGAGTGTGCTCAATTCAGTTTTAGCTTAAATTGGGTTTATTTTTAATTTTTGTTTTGTTTTGTTTTTAATTTTATTTTGTATTGGATTTTTTTGAGTGTATTTTAAAGTTGTCAAGGCCAAGGGCAGATGTAGTAAATTCGTTCCTGCTGCTGGGATGCTGAGCACAGGGGCAGGCTCCATTCAATTGATTCCCACAGCTGCGGGGAAACAGTGGCAGTTGTCTTGCTGCTGCTGTATTAGACTAAGCACATGGCTCTCGTATTCGTTCTGTCTCAGTGTGGTAGCTACCCTTAAGAGTTGACATGGTAATACTTACGTTTACACTTTAGCTGTAACAGCAAAGGAGCAGGACCAGTGTCTGATCCTTGTGTTTTTTAAGCCTGGATGAAACGGGGAATGGTGCTTGGTGTTTTGTTTATTTTATTTTATAAAATTTATATACCACTTGATCCTAAGAAAAAATAACTCAAAACAATTTACAAAAAGAATGAAACCTTTTGACTGTCTCACATGTGCAGGAAGATGTGTGTACATGAGCCTGAGGCTTTGCAGACACATTCCTACAAAAAAAAAAGCATAGCTTGTTGTTAAGTATAAACTATGTAAATTTTGAATGTTCCCAGGAAAGAATAGGTGATATTTTCTGCCATTGTCTTGCTTTTCTATATGTGAGTGTGTATGTCAAAAGCAGAGTTGCAATTCCAAAAGTGAAAAGGATTCTCCCCTCTTCTGATCAGTGTTAGAAACTGAGATATGAAAGCTTGGAGCTAAATAGCACCTTAAACCTAGGTTATGGGTGTAGCAACGGAATGTCTAGGCACAATTATTTATAACAAGGATACAGAGTTGAAAATGAATGAACTGCATTTAAAATATTATGTTCATTTTCCCCTTGGTCTAGTCCTTCCCTGGACCACCTCCCTAATATTCTTAAGAGGGTCTCTTCTCCAGTGTTCAGAGAGTATCTAGAAGTGGTGAAGCAGAAAAAAGGTCCTCCTTACCTTCCACTCAGCAGTTTTAATCTGAAATCTTAGGCGCAGTACTGCACCCAGAGCTCAGAAACTGTTCGTGCTAATGAAATTCCCTGTCGCAAAATGCGCCTAGAACAATTGGAGTTTCAAACACTGCTTCTGATTATTAGATATGATTATTTTACTGGGAACTAATGCTGCTCTTGGCCAGCTTGTGATTGACCAACTCCATCAAACCTGTAAGTACTCAAGGATCTGCTTTGAGGCAGTCTATTCTCTTTTCCTAGCCTCGTCTTTATGCTTTCCTTGATCTTGCTCCCATCTTTCTAGAAGGAAGGCTGCATGGTCTGCTGGGCACAATTTTTACTTACCATAAGCAGCTAGGTTCATTTGCATTCCTATGTAAATGGTGTTAGCTAGAGTTTTGAAATTTTGTCTTACAGCTGTTCTTTTCCTTCCCTATCCTGTCTTAACCTGCAAAGGAACTCTGGAGAAAGCCTGTGATCACTATATATTGTAATAAATCACATTTAACAATAAATAATAAAAACCAAAAAGGTTTATTCGGCTTTGTTCAAAGCAAGAGAAAGAACACGCAAGTAGGTCCTCTGTGTGGAGAAAAAAGGGGAATGCTGTTGGGTGACAGAGAGAACATGAAACTGCTGAACACCTACTTTGCCTGCCATCACCCAAAAGGAAAGGAGGGTCCAACCTGATGACATAATAATTGATGTAAGGAGGAAGCTGTAGCCTCCCTGATGCTTTAGTTGAGATTTCTGCGTTGCAGGGGGGTGGACTAGATGACCCTTGAGTTCCTTCCAGCTCTGCAACTATATGATTCTTTAAATAGTAGTCACTTTGACATATTGGAAGAAATCTAAAGATCATGGATATCAGAAAACATTCACATTTCTCGAATAAATCCCCTGCAAAGCCTTAGGTGTTGATCCAGAGACTCATGTGTCACTTGTACCTAGTTTTATACAGTAAATGTGTTTGGTAGAAAAACTTCTGAGAAGGACACTGAAAGTCTGATACATGCATGCTGTAATTTGTGGGTGTCCTTTTGTTGGATTCCACACCTTCCTTGAGCTTTGTATGTGGGGTCTTGCATGAATTCTTTCTGTGACTATAGAAGCTCCTTTAATTCTTACCTCAAGTATCTTGATCTCGAATATTTTTAAAATATTTTAAGTTAAATGATTTTAGTCTTTTATCACTTGTCTACAGCTATGCTTCATATGTGAAAACCTTTAGCAGGCTTCTGTAGTTCTTTAAAAGAGCACCCTTGCTGAGTCTGAACTAAGTGATGGATGGGTTCCCAGCCTGCTGCTCACTTTGTTGCTAGAGTCATGCAACATCCTAACAAAGCTGGGTAGGGAATTGAAATGTTCTCTTCTGAGGACAACAGTAAGTAAAGTTACTCTCTCTCAATTAGCTCCTAGGAGACTTCATGCTTTCACAGGTTTCTTTTGGGTATTTGTGACCTGATTTTTGATGGTATCCATATATGTACTATATAAAATGGCAAACATTTTCCTTCAACCAGAGAACTATTTTTTTTAAAAAAAAAACTACCCTGTTACTTATAAGCGCATCTCTGTTTTTTGGACTTCCAAAGTTGATTCTAACTCCACTTTATTTCACTTACCATGTTCGTGTGATGACCACTTCTGTGCATCTGTGACCACTTGCTGCCTTTTGAGAGTGCCTGACCACTAAGATCTTTGGGGATGGGAGGCCCTGAACTGTGTCCCACCTCTGTCTGGGGTTAAGTTGGTGAATGTGAGCTTTTCTCTACAGCAGCAACTGGTTTCTGGAATTTTCTTCCACAATTGATGCACTTAGCTTAGGGAAGCTTTTAATGTTTGATGCATTACGGTCTTTTAATATTTTGTTGGAAGCCTCCCAGGGTAGCTGGGGAAGCCTGGACAGAAGGTCGGGGTATAAATAATATATTATTATTATTATTATTATTATTATTATTATTATTATCATCATCATCATCATCATCTTTCTGTCTTTAAGCAAATGGCAAAGATTCTTCTCTTCCATTGAGCATCTTACAGCTGTTTCATCCCATATTCCCCCACATCGCTAGTGATAGCATGGGTGTAGGCAAGAGGGGTGGGGGGCAGCTTTCCTTTCTAAATCAAGTAAATAAATAAAAATACTTTAAAAACTGGCAAACCGTGTCACAGAGAGCTGGGTTCTGCCTCTCCCCAGTAATCCTGCCCCCCTAACATAAATCCTGGCTACACCCATGGGTGGCTGATATTGTGTTAAGACCACAGGTTGAAACATTAAATTGTTAAGAATTAACAGCAATCAAATTACATAAAGCCCGATGTCAGACATCAAATGTTTAAAGCACAACTTTAAAATTAAAATGACAATGAACAGAAATTTGTATCACCGTGACAGTCTACTGTGTGAGCCTTAAAAATTATGTGCTTACCAATAAAACTGTCACCTTATGACTTACTGTATACTGTTTAACAGGAAGGCAGATCTCTGAAAAACTGACTAAGGGACTTTCTCTCTTAAAAGGGAAGTCAAATTATTATTACTAACTTCCTTTATTAAAGGTAAAGGTACCCCTGCCCGTACGGGCCAGTCTTGACAGACTCTGGGGTTGTGCGCCCATCTCACTTAAGAGGCCAGGGGCCAGCGCTGTCCAAAGACACTTCCGGGTCACGTGGCCAGCGTGACATCGCTGCTCTGGCGAGCCAGAGCCGCACACGGAAACGCCGTTTACCTTCCCGCTGGTAAGCGGTCCCTATTTATCTACTTGCACCCGGAGGTGCTTTCGAACTGCTAGGTTGGCAGGCGCTGGGACCGAGCAACGGGAGCGCACCCCGCCGCGGGGATTCGAACCGCCGACCTTTCGATCGGCAAGTCCTAGGCGCTGAGGCTTTAACCCACAGCGCCACCCGCGTCCCCAACTTCCTTTATTATGGATCATTAAAATATCAAGTCACCACTTGCACAGATACATTACTATGGTTGTGCTGTTAGTTACTGGATCTTATTATTATTATTAGTCTGTGCTGCAATTTAAAAAAGCTACCCAGTATGAAATGTATTTTGGACATCAAATCTTCAAAACCTTTATGTCACCTGGCCTTCCCTCATATCACCAGAAAGTTGCTATGAGCGTGGTTTGTTTGGGGGTTTTTTTGTCTAACCCACAAATATAGAAACATTATTGATTTTTCCATTGGGCTTTAGAGCAGGAAGTACATTTTAAAGCTGCTTTTGTATCTGTTACAACATACAGTATAAATGTACATGTAATTTATTAAATGAGAAATAGAATGAATACCCTCTAACTAAGACTCACTCTTTCAAAGTTTTAATTGGCCACTTGTCACTCTCTTCCATGAATACAAATGCACTATTATCCACAAAAGAGGTTTCATTCTCATATCTGGGCACACATATATCCTTGCTTACAAGTTGGCCTTCTGACCATCAGCTTCATCTTACCTTTTGAACCTTCAACTTGGCTGAAGCTTCCCATGGCTTTTGGATAGGCTGATATATCAGAGCCATAAGGAGATTGCAGAAGGCCAGATGGAGGAGGTGGTGCACTGAAATTCAAGCCTGAGATTCCCCCTCCCTAAATTATTCTGTCATTCTGGAAAGTCTTGTTATCCTATTGGACACAGGCTGTTAATTCTAATATGACAAAGGCTGCTCACCTGTTCATAGCACGGTTCATTGCATGTGAATACTTCAGTTTTACAGAGGCACAGCACAAGTGCTACTGCTCTGCGTCAGAGTAGGGGGCTTTGTTTGGAACTGCTCTCCATGTGTCTTTCTGCTCATTCCTTTCTAGCTCTTGCCATAGTGGGTGGCATGCCTTGTCCATGGACCATAGGTCAGCCAAGACCATGCATGGCTTGGCACTACAGAGTCTGGGGGCATGCTTATGAGGAGCACTTATGAAGGAGGGGTAAAGTGTGCAGCAGGAGCACTTATGAAGGAGGGGTAAACAGGCCTTCATACTGTAGCTGCATGTAGCCTTAATGGACTCTTCTGCCTTGCAAAGCACCCTTGGGAGGGGGACTTTTTTGCACCAGAAGATGCAAATGCACACATCCACACGTTTACACTGTGTGTGCATACAGTCATGCACATGCCTGGGTCATTTTCAGCACTGGTAGGCTTGTTGTGACTGCATTTTACACAGACATTTTCCATGCAGTAATCATTTGTGTGTTTGTGTACATGTTTTTAGCATACCCATACCCAATTTTTAAATGTTTCATCTTACAAATGTTTTCCAAATGGTGTATTTTAAAAAATAAAATTAAATGGTGCTGCTCTGCTTCTAAATTACCAACCAAAATAATGATACATGATGTTTGTAGCTAGCAATTGCAGACCCATCTCCCTCCCTTCATTGTCTGTAAGGATGCGTAGTTCTGTAGCCCAGAATTTATGGCCTAACATTTTATTATTTCACCACATAAAAACGGTATGTACTTGGCAATGACTCTTGCCAGCTCTCTTGCCAGTGCCACATACCCATTCCCCTCTATCACTCCTTTGCTGCTGGTATGTATCCTAGAATGCTGTGACTTGTCAGCTGCTTCAGCTGCCCAAGGATACTAATGTAATATGTGCATATTTAAATACATCTTTCTAGGACTGAGGGACTATTTTTGATCTTCCAGATAGTTTTAGAAGGTGATTAGACAAAGTCATAGAACAAGATAAGGCTTTCTTCTTCTTATTCAGATTCAGATTTGTATACTGTCCTATACCCATAGATCTCAGGGCGGTTCACAGTAGCTATTAACCAAATTGAAACTCCATGTCTAGAGACAGGTTACCTCTGAATACCAGTTGGTGGGGTCAAACTGCAGCAGGTTGCTGCTCTCCTGCCCTGTTTTTGGACATGCTGGAAGCATCTCTCTGGCTACTGTTGAGAGCAGGAGTCTGTGGACCTTTGGTCTGATTCTGCAGGATGACTTCAATGTTTTCCATAGGCTATGCAGGCTGGAATTAATGGGATTTGGAGTCTGCAGCATCTAGAAGGCCAAGGATGTTCTTTATTCCTGCTATAGAGAAAAGCCCTCACCCCATATTTTTGTGTAAAAGAGCAACCTCTTCATTCTTCTATGGGGAGGGGCTATATTTTGGGGAGCTGGCCTGGAGGCTGGGCATCTTACACTCCAGTTTTGTTGTATCTGTTTGGTCACTGTGAGAAGAGAATGCTTGACCAGGTGAACCATTCACCTGATCCAGCAGGTTCTTATGTTCTTCATTTTTGGAGTTCTAGAATGCATATGCAAGATTCCTGTGTAACTGTGAGAAGAACTTAGTCTGGATACAGCAGTGGAGGGAGACTAGATCTCACTTACTTTGAGAAACCACTTCTATTTAATATGAAAGAAACATAATACTGTATTGGAGTTTGTGTCAACTCTGCCCATGATTGTTTTCTGAAACTTGATTGACTGATCCACTGTGGAGTGTGGAAATTGATGAATAATTCTAGGTGTACTAGATGGTGTCATTTTTCAATTTAGCCAGGGTACACTTCATTGGCTATGTTTGCATATATTTGTTTTTATAACAGCACAAGCATCAAGCTGGCTGATTATTAAAGTACCTCTTTTGTTCTAATAAAGTTAATGGTTTAAAAATACTGGTCAAAGATTCACTGTTTAGTTTGTCAGTTGACCAAGCCTTTTTAAATGGTTCAGTAACCAACTCTGTATGCATTTTGTGACTTCGTTGAGGAATGCCTTTTCTCCATTTCTCTCTCTCACCTACGTACAATACTTTGCTGGGTTTTTATTTTTTTGCACTGTATGCTGTGTTCATGTGGCAAGCTGTCAGTTCAGGGCTCAGGATTAGAAATCCACAACTGAAGCTGTTAAAGTACTGTTGCAATGCATTAGCTATTAAATGTCTCAAGAGGAACTCTTTTGGACTGTCTCCCAAGTGTGGCAGCATGGGGACAGTATGTAAATACTTTCCTCAAATACTGTACATTAATGCTTGCAAAACTACAGATAAAATCTGAATGCTGCAAGCAGAACAGAACATACGGAATTGTTGTTGGGATTGGTACCGGTAGTTTTATCAGGCTTTATTAACAGTGTTTCTCCTAGGCCTAGTTCATGCTTCTAGGCCTCTCTTGCATACATACACACACACATATGCATTGTGCATGCAGACACACTTGCGATAATCTGTGCTACCGCTTTTAAACCTGATTGATTAAGAGCAAGATCCTAAACACACTTAGAGAATCTGATTGTATTTGGGGTCTCAGTGGTACATCTAAATTGTACACTGGTCCTAACTTTACATTTCCAGGAAATAGGTTTTACATGGACTTTTTTCTTTCTTTTAAGGACTAGGTTCTGGCTGAAATAATAGAAAAATTGTTGTGACTGTTCAGTATGCATATACTGTATTTTTCGCTCTATAGGACGCACTTTTTCCCCTTCAAAAACGAAGGGGAAATGTATGTACGTCCTATGGAGTGAAGACGCCATAGTCCCGCGACCCTCTCCCGGCTGGAGAGGTGACACGTGGCTATAGCAGGAGCCTCTTTAGCCGCGCGCCACCTCTCCAGCTGGGAGAGCGCGTGCGGGGCTAAAGAAGCCATAGCCCCGCGACCCTCTCCCAGCTGGAGAGGTGACGCGCGACTATGGCAGCAGCCTCTCCGCTGCGCCTTTCCGCTGCTCCCTGACCTGCTCTTTGGGGCTGGTGGTGGGCTTCCCCCCGCCAGCCCCAAAGAGCAGGTCGAAAGGAACCTGAAGCCTGGAGAGCGAGAGGGGTCGGTGTGCACCGACCCCTCTCGCTCTCCAGGCTTCCAAGGTAGCCGCCTGAATGCACCTTAAACGGCACCTTGTTTTAAAGCGGGAAAACAAGAAAGGGGAAATTTTTCCCCTTTCTGCGCAGCGCCTCCTGCCGCTTCACTGAAGGGGCGCTGGGCAGAGAGGGGGAGAATTTTTTTTCTTGTTCCCCCCCTCTAAAACAAGGTGCGTCCTATTGTCCGGTGCGTCCTATGGTGCGAAAAATTTGGTACTGCGAAATTTGGCACATAGTAGTTATTCCTGGGAGTGCACTACTTACGTTACTCACTGGCTGTTAAACTACCAAGACAAAAGAGAAATTGCTACTCCCAAATGTGATTGCTTATCTGCTGAAGACAAATTGAACTTTGTGCAGTAATTAGACCATGCTGATACTCTTCAGCCTTGCATGCCTTAGTGAAAGCTGCAGTTACATGCATATTGAAATGCATTAATAGTTTATGCCTACTGCTTATGTTGGAGGTAGTATTTTTTTCTTGAATGATACTAGATGGGCAGCCCCTCCTCAAGATAGCTTAGCACTGATAGATGATTTAACAGCTAATTAATCACTGTTATTAAAAGGTAAAGGTACGCCTGCCCATACGGGCCAGTCTTGACAGACTCTAGGGTTGTGCGCTCATCTCACTCTAGAGGCCGGGAGCCAGCGCTGTCCGCAGACACTTCCGGGTCACGTGGTGAGGGTGACGACGCTGCTCCGGCGAACCGGCACCAGAGCAGCACACGGAAACGCCGTTTACCTTCCTGCTATAAAGCAGTACCTATTTATCTACTTGCACTTAAGAGTGCTTTCGAACTGCTAGGTGGGCAGGAGCTGGGATCAAACGATGGGAGCTCACCCCGCCACGGGATTTGAACCACCGACCATGCGATCGGCAAGTCCTAAGTGCTGAGGTTTTACCCACAGCGCCACCTGCATCCCTCACTGTTATTACTGTTGGTCAAATAAGGTTGATATGATATTAGGTAAATATTTCTCCTCATTCCTCCAGTCCATGCTTACTGGTTGCATGTGATTCTAAAGGTAGCAATGTATGTATCTAAATGAGGAGATGAAGCCAGAATAAACAAGGATATTATCATGTACCGTATGTCCTCTAGAGGAGGCATATTTGGTTTCCTTTCTGTGCTCTCATTGAACTTTCAGACGAAGGAAATGTGACAATGATAATGTGAGGTTTTCTTTATATGTGGTGCTCTTGTACTCAGAGATTGATAAATTACAGAAGTAACCTTTCAAGTAACAGGTAAATGAACCTTGCTCTTATATGCCGTGGAAGAAGACTTGGGATGTTATGTGAAGTTACTGAAAAGTTTGTTAGCTGCAAGAATTATCAACACTGAACACAGGAAAGTGGCTCTGGTTCCCAACAGCTCAGAAGTGGCTGATAAATAGCCTGAATACTTCATAAATGGGCATACTGACTGGTCTGCATTGGTGGAATGGATTATCTACTTTGTTAGATCTCATTCAAGGATGGGAAACTTCTGGCCTTCTTCAGGACAAGCATGGCCCACCAGACCTTTGCACTTTTGGGTGGGGGGAGCCATGCCCATCTGCCTTACCTAACATCCTACATAACACCCCAGGTGTGGGGTGGGTAAGTGGGGGGCTTCAATGGAACATTGGGGAGCTTAAAGTAGGTTCCCAGTTATTCAGTTGATGGGTGTTGGGAATGTGGCTTGGTTAAAGGGAAGCAGTTTCTATAGGAGGTGGAAAGAGCCACGCAGGGAGGATTGCAAAGCCCTTTCACACGCTTCCCCTTTCAACCCCCAATGTTGCAGGATGAAAGAATTGGAGGTGGGTTGCCCTGCCCACCACCTTGTCATAGTTGGCCTGCAGGCCCCTGGAGCCAAAAACTCTCTCACTTTACTAAGCATTGGAATTCTTATCAATATGCAAGACACTGTATCTACCATCAACTTTAAAAACAAAAATAAAAAAACTTGTTTTCTGAGTATGGATTTTGGAGCTTTCCAAATGCTTATTATTTCTACAGAATTATAATTTTACTGTTTGGAAAACAGTAAAACCCAGAATACTTGAGAAACTTTGCCAAGGTGGTTTATAAGAACTATTTTCCATACTTTTGCCTTAATATAAGGTTCTTTTTCTGACTTTATAAAATTTGGAGCTCCAAAAGTATTTTTAGACTTCATGTTTCTAAATTATGGGCAGAGAAAAAGGTCCCACCACTCCTTTTGTGGGGCTATGGAATCAAAACACTGCATTTTTCTCTCTCATGCTTTCTGCTCAGTTAAATATAGGCTCAGTAACCAGTTTGGCATACAATGAACAAATAGTTATTTATGGCTTCCATGTAGTCACACATACCGTATTTACTTGAATGCAATGCACACTTTTTTGGCCAAATTATGTTACAAAAATTAGGGTGTACATTAGATTTTATGGCGCATTTATATTCGCCAGCAAATATTTTTTTGGTTTCAACCTTTTGAAAATCAAGGTGTGCATTAGATTCAATAGCGCATTAGATTTGCGTAAATATGGTATGTGTCTGCATCTGCGTAAAGCAAGCTTTGAAACATCCTAGAACTCTAAATAGGAAGCTGGTGCTCAGGCACATTGCTTAAGTCTAAGAATCTGCATGCCTTATGGTCTGTTGTGAACTCCTCCTCCTTTAGTTTTCAACTAATGTGTTTTGCAGCAACTAGATGAACATTCTCCCTGTCTCTCTCACTGCTTTAGCCTTTCTTATGTAGGTCAATGTGAGTGTGATTTCTTTGTGGACGCTGTTCCTTATTCCTTTTTGTTGTATTCCTCTTCACACCTGCATGTTTATGGCACAGCAGGTTTCTTTTGTAACATTTTTATATTCACATCATGATGAGGAGCTTATACTAAGAAGATTAATCTTTTGATACTATGTCCTAATTTTACTGTGTATAGTTAAACACTGTAGTTAAAATGTTTAATACATATGGTGTTGAAATGTAGGAGGGAGAGCAGAGGGAACTCTGACGGGAACAAAGGGAATGCTATTTGCTGAAAGGTGTGATATGATTGCAAAAATTGCTCTTCATAATATTTTTCATAAATAAATAAATAAACAGGTTATTCCCATCTCATCATCCCTATTTTCCCCACAGTTTTACCCGTCTCAGAAGCCTGAAACAGGTGGGATTGTGATCAAGATTTAACTTAATGTGTTGCAGCCCTTGGCTTTCTTGCTGCTGCAGAACATCATGACTAGTATTCTGAAATGTATAGTTAAAAACCTCAAAACCCACCTTTCCCCAGGAATGTTTTGGTTTGAAATTGGCACGTATACTTCACCAGTGCCTTTGTCCCACTACTTCTGTTATCTTTCCTCTTCTCTGTCAAAATTCATATTGTAGAGTCTTCTGTACAGGGGCCTGAGTCTGACCTTTTGCTTATGTTATTCTGTAAAAGGCCAATTGATAATGCTGTATAAATAGTCATGTAGCCTGAGCTTCCGTAGGCTTCAGTGTGTCATGGCAGATATATGAGCATATGATGATTCAGCCTCTTGCCTACAAAAGCTCATGCCACTGCAAACCAATTAGCCTTTCAGGAGTCATGTTACTTTTTTGCCCCTTGAGTGCTGCTCAAATTAATTTTCTGTGCTCTAAAAAGTCAGTCATTTTCTTCTCTCTGTCCCCCCTCCCTCATAAGACGCACAGTCTGGTATTATTAGCAGTCTAATAGTCACATTTATGTTGTAGAACTCTTTAACTTTTAAAGAAACTGCCCTGTTTAGACTTGTTAGAATGACCTCTTTCAAAAATGAGGCAGTGAAAGGTGCTGTCAGAACTGGCTGTTATCTTTACCGCCTGTAACTCATTAGCTCATACAGATGGAGATAACTGGCCGAAGAGCTCAGCACAGCAAGCCTTTTCAGCAACAAAGAAAATAAAAGCATTCCTGTGTAACAGGCTTCAGCACTTATCTGTTTTCTGGTACTATTTGTGCTGAACCAAAGCAGCTGCTACCCCGAGTTAAGAGAGAACAAGCTCAACATGGCATGAAATTACTGCACTGCCATTCACATTCATTAGGTTATATTGCTCCAGCTACAAGCATGGTTGGTCTTAGAATGAATAATTAAAAGAAATGTTGCTTTGTGATTTTGTGTTAACTTTACAATATTAACAAACTACAGCCCTATATTTGGGGAGCAGGTTTTGTGTCTGTTCAAAATTTAAAAGAAGAGTGATTTTGTGCTTGTTTGTTTTAAAGAAATAACTTCATTTATGTAAGATAACCCCAACATTAAACCATTTTGGGGGGAAAGTGTGTTAAGTTACTGTTTAAACATGGAACTGCTATTTAGAAAGTACAGGCACTAGTTCTCACATGTTGAAATTATCCCAGTTTAAGTAGTCAGATGCCTTCTTTCATCAGTACATAACTATTCTTTGTAGAGCTTGGAGTTTTTCATAACTTCGAGTATGGCACTTGCTGCACACAAATTGCTAATCTACATCTGTATATTGGTGGAGAAGTATTACAAAAAACTTTTGGGGAAGCTAGCCCTCAGATTTTTGGAGAGAAAAATATTTCAAATGTGTTAAGCATTAGCTTCTAGATACCTGGATGAAAAGGCATGCTTCTGAATCAGTTTTCATATGCAAATATATTCACATCCGGATTTGGTTATCAAGGGGGAACCTGAGTATAAAATGTGGCACTTGCTGACATTTGTGCGTGTCTCATCTTTGGTACACATAGGAGCAAACTGCTGTTTTTTTCAATATTTATAAAGCACAGGCTTTGCTGGCAGGAAATCCCAGGTTCTATCCTCTGCCTCTCCAGACTCTTACCCATGGGTAGGCAAACTAAGGCATGGAGGCAGTATCTGGCCCAGTCGCCTTCTCAATCTGGCCCCCGGACGGTCCAGGAATCAAGAGTGTTTTTACATAAGTAGAATGTGTCCTTTTATTTAAAATGTATCTCTGGGTTATTTGTGGGGCATAGGAATTCGTTCATTCCCCCACCCCACCCCAAATATAGTCCAGCCCCCCACAAGGTCTGAGGGACAGTGGACCGGCCTCCTGCCAAAAAAGTTTGCTGACCCCTGCTCTTACCAGAAACCCTGGAGAACTGCTGCCAATCACTGTGGACAGTACCCAAGCTCAGGGGTGTGGGTTTTCTGGGAAATTTTCCTGTGCAAATTAAGGTAGTCATTTTGGAAAATTTTCAGCCTTCGTCGGAAAATTTTCTGATGCCCTAGAGCAGTTTTTCCCAAAAACTGGGGTCTCAAGCTATATTTGGACTACAATTCCCACTGGTTCTCCTAAGTAGAGATGATGGGAGCTGTAGTCCAAAAACAGCTGAAGGCCCAAGTTTGGAAAACCTGCCCTAGAGAGTGGTGTAATTTAGGATCTTGTCTAACACTGTATTTGAAGTTGATGTTGTTCATTGTTAATAATGAACTTACAAAATAGATTTTTTTTCCTGCAGAAAAGTATCACACTGGACTGAGCTAGATGGACTTGGTGTAAAGCAGCTTCCTATGTTCCAGCATAGCTAGCCTGAATTAGGAGTTGGGTGGCTTTCTTGTCTTGGGCCATTTCATAGAGTTCTTGGAAGTAGCAAGCCATATATTAGTGTCTATCCTCTTCCTGAAATATTTTGTAATCATTGCAGATAGGTAGGATTTTACTGTGTTTTGCATGGGGGGACATTAGCTGCCATGAAGTATCAAGGAAGACAAGGGATTCAGTGTCTCCCCCTGGCCCTCCCTCACAATGCAGGCCAGAAACTGCATGTAGAACACCCCACCAGAAGATATGCACTATGGTCTAATTTGATGCCAAGGGAGCAACTTTTTTCAATAGTTCCATACAAAATTAATCTTGTTAGCAGGCAATGTTGAAAAGCAATGTACTGTGGCAATTTAATATTGAAAGGTCTTGTAATGGGAAAGGTGTCCTAGAACTAATAGAGTAATTAAAGAGAAGAAAATGTAAGTGATCACATACTGCCATTTATTGACCAGACATTAAATAGTAGTGTACAGTTGAGGTGAATAGTTTTACTGATGGAAGACGCGAGGACTTGAATGCATAGTAATCTCATTGCTGAATAACATGCAGAGTTGCCTGAAGCGTGGATTGAATTCACTTTGTATACAGAATAAAATGCAGCGAGACTTGTTTAAGAATTCTACATGCCTCTCTTGATTTTCTGCTTTGAGCATCCAGATTCATCTTGTTTTTTGTTTTTTTTTAGCATAGGTATTCTTGGGGTGGAATGAAAGAACTTTGTTTAAAGTCAGATTATATGCTTAATCTTCTTCTCCTCTTCTTCAGGTCAGTAACAGATCCGCGAGATGGAAAGAGAGTTGCACTCAAAAAGATGCCCAACGTCTTCCAAAATCTGGTCTCTTGCAAAAGGGTCTTCCGTGAATTGAAGATGTTGTGTTTTTTTAAGCATGACAATGTAAGTGGCCTGCAGCTTGCTTTGCATGAACTTCAATACAAAATTCAAATACGAATGAGGCACAGCGGCAGAGGAAGCTGCTTGGGCGCCTGGGTGGACTGTTTGGGCAGTGTGGAGCTTGCGTGCATCCAAGCCACCGCATCTCTCCCCGTGGCTCGGGCGTGCTGCAGGCCCCGCGGTGAGTGTCACCCAGCATTTTGTCACCCCTCACAGTGGTGACACCCGGGGTGACCCGCCCCCTCCGCCCCAATGAGGCAGGTTTCTTTTAAGGACTATGGTCACGCCTTCGCTATTAGGCTAAAAGCAGTTGAATTAGACTTGACCGGCTTCCTCATTTATGGCAAGTAGCAGATGCCCCCAATGAAGTGTGCAAATGGCATATCACACCCAGTCTCTTCTCTCCCACCTTTAGGAGAAGAATAAAGCCAATATTAGTGTCTCGGTAATGACTCTGAAATCATTACTTTAAGCTTTTTCTGAGCAAGGTGCCTAATTATGTTACCAGTGGAGATATTTTTGTTAACTTTTTAACCAGTAGGGACTGTGTTTAAAACTTTTTACCTTCTTGTTTATTTGTTAAATGCAAAATCGAGCATGAACAAAGTCACTACAGAAAATAGGTTAAATACATTAAATCAAGAGACAAAAAGGGGGACCAGAGACTTCAGCAATACATTCCAGACTTTTGGTGTAATAGAAATCATAGGAACCTATAGAAATAAAAACACTATTAACATGGAGATGCCTTATTTTGGGGGGCGGGCGAGCTGCATTTCCTGCAAACCTTAGCTTGTAAAGCTCTGCACATATTCTTATTTTATTGTATCATCAACTGCCACTTATAGACAGGGATGGGAGGAGATTGGTATAGTGTGATTGTTTACATTAATAATGCAGAGCATAACCAAACAGAAGTTTTCTCTCCTACAAGCTTTCACAAAATGCACTACCCATTAGTGAAAAGCAACCTCTTATATCTGTGCAATTGCCATAGAGAACTTGTACACTTCATTTGTGTCGAGTGAGAGTGCCAGATGTAAGAGCTGGTGTAGATACAGCTGTGGTGCTCTGTGAATCACAGTTGACACATGTGGAGCCACTCCTTGGCAACATGCACCCTCAACACACACTAGCTGAGATCAAGAGCTTGCTGTCACCACATCAATCATGACCGAGACTGACTAGGATTACCACCTAAACGGAAAACATTTTTTTTGTTGACAAACTGGTTAATCATGGTGGAGAAGAAATAGGGAGTGAACGTCTGGCAGGCCATTATTCCTTACTCCAAGGGCTTTGCAAACCTTCAGCATTCTTCCTGAAATCTCCTAGCTTTGTGATATTTTAATCTGTGCAAAGAATGCTTGCATTCATTCATTCCCAAAAGTAGGCATCATCACAGTAGTCTTTTCAAATGGAGGGAGCATAACTAGAAATAATCTGGTAACCCCAAATGGTATTCAAATGCCTTACTATAAGGACCAACAGAACTCACCGGAATACCTGCTGTATTCAGTTCAGGTGGAATAGCACTCTCTGGGAAGAGCAGGTTTGTAGTCCAAGCTGCCACTGGAGGCCAAGCTACCACAATGGTGAGGAGCACCTGTGCCCATCTACAGTTTGTTTGTCAGCTACAGCCATTCCCAGACCAGTATCAGCCATCTATGCTCTGATAACTTTCCATAGATTCCCCATATTACAGTACAGTGCATTCCATGTGGCACTTCCCCCGAAAGCAGCTGCTGCAAGATTCTGCTGCCTGCTAGTTAGTGGGTGCAGCCCTACAGGGTCATATCTCTGAAGGCACTGCACTGACAGCTAGTAAGCTACCAGGCCCAACACAAGGGGTTGACTTCAGTCTGTAAAATCCTAGATGGCCTGGGACCTAAATACTTGGCAGGACACCTTCTCTCGTACCTGGTTTTCCAAGCCCTAAGATCTGTCTGGAAGTCCCTGCTTGTGTCCCCGCCAGCTAGTGTGGTGGGCAGGACAGTCATAAAAGATGGGGCATTTTTGGTGGTGGCACCCAATTTAAGGCACTTCCTCCTGATTGAGAGATGACTATCCTCCACATTAGAGGTATTTAGATGACAGGTCGAAATATTTATCCAGGTCCTTGAAACCTGATGATTTTAATGCTGATTGGAGTTGTAATGGATTTATGGTTTTATTATATATTATATTTTTTTCATTACCATGTACATTGCTGCTTTTTGTTGTTGTTGTTTATACCCTTTTTTCCTCTGATGGGACTCAAGGCAGCTTACAGATAAAAACAGATAAAACCAACAATCGCTAAAAACATGGAAAAACTAATCATAAAAAATTGTTACTAGAATTAAAACTATGTACATGTATAAAATCTGTTAAAACATACAAATAATTACAATAAAAACAGCATGGTGTTTATTAAAAGCAGTCAGTTCCCAAAATCCTGTTGGGAACAAGATCTTCACCTGCCAGCAGAAGGACCAGGAGGGAGCCCATCTAGCTTTTCTAGGCAGGGAGAATTTTGGAGGAGACACCAAGAAGGCCCTTTCCCGTGTCCCCATGAAACTACCTTGTTCTCATTTGGAGGAAAGGTGGGATATGAAAATAAAATGAAGTAAATTTGTTGCAAAGAGGAGGAAGTTAAGTTGCAAATACTTAAGTGTAATAAAGTTGCAGACTTTGGAGAAGACCTTGCCTAAGAAGTTATGAGCAAAGATATTGTGCATATAGTCTGTGGGTTGAGAAAATCTGAATAAAGCAGACATAAAGGATTATGACATACATAGCAGTACAAGGACCATCATTTTCTGGATACGTCAGTTCTGCAATTTTTTTCTTTGATCAGACATCAGTAGTGCCCTTTTTCTTTGTGAAGACCTCTCAATTTTGCATCTCTCCCCTCAACTAAAGGTGGGGGCAGCATAGTTGTGAGTTGAAAAGAAAGCCTTGTCTTTGATTTCACAGTTGCTTCTCTAAAGTGAGGATTTCTGGTGTATTACACGTAACCAAATCAGCTTCCCCCTTGTTTTGTAGGTGCTCTCTGCTCTCGACATACTCCAGCCACCACACATTGACTACTTTGAAGAAATGTATCCTAAACACTAAATAAACAGTCTTAAATGAGGTAGGTGTTGATTTGACTCCAGCCTATAAAAATGCCTGCTGCTTTTGAATTTCTTAATCTTTGAGCTTTCTGGCCTCTGGAAAGGTGGTAGGTAGGCCAGCTGTCATAGCCCATATGGCAAGTGGTTGCTGATCAGAGGGGGAGTTAGGGAGGTGGGTGTGAGTGTAAGTATTTGTGGTCATCTTTAGATAACATGAATGAATAATCCCATCGGTAAGGGTTTAGAGTGCACCACTCCCCCCTTATCTACTGAAAATGTGTAGGAGAGTTTCCACAAAATGGCTGCAGATAAATGATTTTGTAATGCATTGTTGCTGACATAATAGTTTTAAAACGTGTGACTGTGCCTTGAAGCACATGCAGAGTGGAGTTAGTTACATTATCAATGGTTTTAAAGTGTTATGGTCAAAGTGTAGATTCCTTTTTTTAACCCTTTTAATGCTTGCTTATGACCAAAGAGTATTCTGATTTTCAATACTGTATGGAATAAAGGGGTGGTATTTAGTTCATATTGTATAACAGAGCATAAGTCTGTAGTTGCCTGGCTTTGCAGTCTATGATACGTTACTTGGGCAGTGACCCATTACTGTTGGTACTCTGGCTATATTTTAGATGTTTTCGGCAGCAGGTTATCTTGGGTTCATAAGATGCTTCTGGTTAAGATCATTGCCAAGAATTGGCTTTTGTTCACTGCTGACCTTTAAAGCCTCAACTGCGTATGACGCGAGAAGTCTGTGATCAGGATCTCTTGCTGTCTTCTAAAAACTCAATAGCAGCTGAAGATAAACCGTTTATCTTTCCACTCCTTCCACCTTTGGTGGTGTTGGTGTGTGTGTGTGTGTGTGTGTGTGTGTGTGTGTGTGGTTAAGCAACAAAATTGCTTGGTGGCATCACCTTTGATGCCAAGATACTGATCAGATTCATATTCTGTCACTCACACATGCTTACATGCTAACACAGCTGTCACCTACCCCTGCTAATCAGTGTGGGTTTTTAACCTACAGGAGATTCTTGATTAGTTCTCGTTTAGTAATCACATTTAGTTTGGCGCCAAGCCTTATATATGAAGTTTTAGGTTCAAAATGGTATAATAAAAAAAAGGCTTGTGGATCTTCCAGTGTAGAGGGGCTAAATGCTCAGACTTGATCCTCAGCTCCTCAAATTAAAATCTCCCAGGTGTCTAAGAACTTGGCCTTATAACAGATAATGTATATGGGCCAAGAGGACATGTAATTAACAAATTATGATCCTTGCTTCTTGTTTGCTTCAATAACTTTTTCTGTATTTGCATTATTTGTGGATATGCTGTGCATGTAGAAATGATATATTCCTAAGGACCTCACCCCCAATTTCTTATATACTTGCATTGTTCAGAAAGTGAATTTGCTAATATTCCTTTTGTCAGTTCAAAGAGGATGTAGATGGTATCCACCTAGCCAAGGACAGTGATTTAAATAAGAATTGTTTTTGTTCCTCTTAGGGAGTTTACCAGCTTACAGTGCTAAAGATCTTAATGGCAACAGTCTGCCTAGACTCATCCGGCTAATCTATTACTATATTTAGAGTTAACTTAAAACATTAGAGCAGATGAAAAGATAATTGCTACAAAACGTTTGGAAAAGGCTTTGCCAGGTCTTATTTGGGTGAGTAAAAGACACAAAGTAGACAGACAGAGCAGTGTTGGATATCATTTTGTGCCCCCCCCCCAAAAAAAGCTTTCATTTCTGGGTAGATTTTACAAATCTTTGAACTGTTAAGAATGCCAGGTTGATGACAAAGTGCCACATACTTTAAGACATAGTTTTTTTGGGGGGGTTAATGGTGTCTTGAGACTGTAACAATAATCAATAACCATATTTCTCCATGTATAAGACAATATTTTTTCCTTAGAAATAATAGGCAAAAATTGTGGGTTGTCTTATACGTGGATAGCAGAGGGGGAACGGGTGATTGGTGGCAACAGCCAGCAGGAGATTGGCCTGCCGACGATTTACTGCAGCAATTGGGCAATTGATTTACGGCAGCGGCGAGGCATGCGTGCAATCGTCTGTGGATTTGTCAAGTGGGCAGGTGGGATTTTGGCGTCGAGCGTGCAGATGATTGGTGTTTGCGGCGATGCGTGCGATTTGCAGTGGTGGGCATGCTGTAGAGCGATTGGTGGTGGTAAGACCTCCCCACAACTTTGGTCAATTTCCCCCCTAAAAAATTATTGTTGCAGTCCCAAAAAAATAGGAGTCATCTTATACATGGGAGCGTCTTATACACAGAAAAATACGGTACCACAAGTGAATCCTGCACACGATACGAGTGCCACAGCTCCAATTCTGACCAGACTTGTTTACATTCATGCTCTTTTAAAGCCAGTACCTCTTCAGAGCAAGGGTCTTTCCTTTACTAGAGTAATAAAGGGGAACTCAGAAATCGCTTGGGTGATTTATAGCTGATAGTAATTTACTAGTTTTATCTTTACTGGTTCTGTCATCTTTTATCTCTTACTCTTAAGACTTAACACTGGGAAAGGCATGGGTGGGGAAGCAAACCTCATTGCTCAAATTGCTTCTTAAAATACATAATAACAACACACATGTTGCTCGTATAAGCCTTGCTTGGAAGGAGATGAAAAGCTTGTATAAGATGACAACTGTGGAAATAAGCAAGGTGACGAAGCATCCAGATGTTCCTGACTATTGGAACTGTCCAGATCAGTTCCAATATGAGAGTATGCAGTGCAAGGCAAGAAGGTAGGTGGGCTGCGTTAAATGGCCAGAAGGTGTTTGAATGGGGCTAATCAAATGATTTGCTGCAGGTCAAACTTTTACTACAAAGCAGGCTCTTGTGAAACTTTTCTTTTCATTTAGACCTAAAACTTATTACTGAGGCACACCGATTGTAGTGGTGGAAAGCCATAACTCTTTTAATATTTCATTGAAAACCTAATTGCTAAATCCCTCTAAGTGGGAGTGGGTAACCCTTATAAAGGACTAAAAATATATTCAAATTCCTAGGAGCCAAAATCAGATATTTGAATTCTTGGCAGCTGAATACTTCGGCACCAAAAGAACCAGGAACCAACCCTATAAAAACTGTGTTAAATGGAGATGCAGTGCTGGTGCTTAGAGACTAGGTGTCAAGGATTTTTCCAGCCGTGACCTTATGGTGTACTGAAAGAGAGATAATCTGTGCTTGCGAGCAACATACACTGCATCACAGAAGAATGCTAAAAAGGCACAAGTCCTAGATAATATAGGCAAACCCACCCATTGCTATACTTAATGCTTTTGGCACAGACAGAAGTTATCCTGTTCCTCAGTGTGATTCAGCATTGCATGCTTGAGGTATCCCTTGTTGGAGAAAGGCAAGGTCTGCTCATTTTGCTGTTGGTTAGCTGCTTTTACCTCTAGATAGAGGCAGATGGCTGGGGCCCTACAGAATGTTAGAAAGGATTGCCTTCCCTGAGTCCTCTGTGATCTACCCAGTGCAGCTTATCTAGGGCCTCTGAGTAGAAAATGCAAACTCTGTTGTACAGAGATATGTTCTTTCCCACAATGGACACTGGAAAATATTTCTAAAAAGATGGCGTTCTTTAGGGTGTTTTACCCTCCTCCACTATGAATCATTGCTTATAACCACATCCTAGCTTGACTCCCATTTGAGATGTCGGTTTGAGGTGATGGAAGTGTTGTTCTGTTGCACTTAACTCATGATGAAAATCAAAGGTTTTGGGGCAAGTTTCTAATCTATGGGGCCTGGGAGGAGGAAACAAATATGATGAACAACCAGCTTCAACCCAATGGATTTGCTTTAGATCAGCCTCCAGCCCAGCCCCCACCCTTTGAGCCTGGGGAAAGATTTGGAATTTTAGGAAAATGTCACGGGTACTATAAAATACCCATTTAATTAATTATATATATGGGAGGCTCCCCCCTCAAGCCTAATTGCAACAAGGGAAGGGGGATTTGGGGGGTGGGGAGGTCACAGCTGGAAACCCCTTGAAATTGCTCTACTCTGTTGTAATTCAGCTTCAAGAAAGGCTATTGTAGTTGGTAAAAAGGCTTCTTTGAAGCCTAATTATGGTGTGAGAGAGGTGTTTTCAGTGTGTTTAGGTGGGGGTGGAATAGCTGGGGAGGGGAGAGAGTAGCTTCTTCCTTCAGCTGCACTCTCTCTCTCTCACTCTCTGAAAATGCCCCATGTGCTGTAATCCGGCAAGCTTAATTCCAGCAGGGAAAGAAGAGGTGGGCAGGATCTGGTAGGTGTCTGGGAAGGTTTCTGGGTCCTATGGCTGGTGACCTATATTGATAAAGCACTGTGTGCACGATGCCTTACAGAGCAACAGAAGACAGATCTCTGACTTAAGGAGCTAAGCCCAAAATTCAGGAAAGGGAGGCCACAGAGGGATCGGGTAGAGATGAGGGTAAACCAACTTTGTTTTAGTAAGGGATGAGCACCAGATATCATGCATTTTACATGCAAAAAGGACCCTGATTAGATCCCTGCAACTGCAGGTAGGGCTGCTCTCTACAACCTTGGAGAGATGCTTCCAGTCATCACCTTTCATTCAATATAAGGCAGCTTCCTATAATCCTGTACGTCACAGAAAAGATGGGATCTATCCTCCCTCATAGGATCCAGTTGCTTTTCTACCCCGGCCCTCTCTGTGTGGTTGCAGGTAGGTCTCAGGGCTTTATAAAGTCATCTTGCAGGGGGAACGCAGTCCATGAGCAGCTGCCAGTTGGCCATCTGCACTCTAGGCAAATGTTTGCCTGAGGCAGATGAATAAAATATTGCCTGTATTGTCACGAATGCTTGCCTATAGGGTGTTGGGCAAGAATTTTTTAATATATATTTTTAGTGTAGGAAAATAGGCAATCAGATGGAAGTAATGCATTTCCCAGAGACCCTGACATCTTACTGCCTTTTTGTTTTTCACTTCATTGAGCTGGCTTTGTCAACTAGTTTCGGCATGGTACGAAAAAAGCAGTGCCTATGGTGTAATGAAGCTTGGCTTTCTTTTATTAATCACATGCACTAAGAGCTTGAGCAAGGAAGTTGAGCAATGATATGTTGTAAGCATGTCAGTGTACAAAATTGGAAATGCCAGTTTCCTCAATTTACAAGTTGGGTGGAGAAACCCTTTCAAGTTTTAATTATTTAAATCTTAGTTTGCGTAAGAGATCAAAACCTTAATCTGTTCAGGCATTTCCATCGTATTTAAAAGACTCTTCAAGTGATGTAGCTAAAGTGAAACTATTAGGATTCACTTTTAACAGTTCACATTGAAACACTGCTAGTTCTGTGTTGCTACATGTGTTATCATCCACACAGTCCAATGAGAACAAGAGCTGCAATAAGGTGTATATATTACACAATGTAAGCATTTCCCCTTCTGATTAAACCAACTACATGGAACTGTAAACTGAAATAAACTCACAACCTGGTACAAAGGAATAGTGCTAGGATCTTACAGCTTAGAAGGTGGTTCTATGTGGGTTTCAGATTCTTGACCAGAGTGAAAGCAGCCTTCATAAATTTAAATAAACAACCAGATAAGGTCACTAATTATTCCTTTGGCTGTCAAGAGTTTCATGAGGTGGCTGTCCTGATTGTTGGAATGCATAAGGGAGTAGAGGAAATTATTTGCTTTAAAAAGTGAATCTACTTCTATTCCAGCTTTGTCTCTTTGGGCAACTAGACACTCTGAATTCTGAAAGTAATGCCATTTTGTGTGTTTTTATGCTTAAGTCCCAACTCCATTCCACCGAACTTGCTCAGAGCTACTGTGGGAGCTTAAAAAGCAGAGGCAGCAAAATGTGATGCATCAAATGTAGCAAACTGTGGATTCCCAAGCAAAAAGGGTCAGTGGCAACCATAGGTCCAGTAGTAAGTTAATGGCCATATGCTAGTGTAACACATCCCTGGCTTGCAGGTGGCGAAACAGTACAACTCCCCGCACAATAATAAATAAGTTCATTATTTCCTTCATGGTTTGCTTATGTCAGGTCCAACAGGTTTTTGTTGTACTTCAGAAACTTGTGAGAAGCATTGGCCCACAGTAAAGAAGGCTGATACAGCCCACTGTGGCATTATACTACAAACAAGTCTAGGATGGAGCTGTCCTTCCCCCCCCCCCCGCCCCTTTGCAAATCAGTGGCTAATTTCCAGTCAATCCAGAAGCTCACAATAATTTTGGTTGTTCCTTTCCAACTCTACAATTTCCTTTTTCAGCTGCGGCGACTAGAACTGAACACTGTATTCCAGAAATGAACACAGTATTCAAAATGCAGTCACACCATAGTTTTGTATAACAGCATTATGACATTGGCAGTTTCAATCCATTCTTAACAATCCCCAACATGGAATTAGCTTTTTTTCACAGCTGCCAAACACAGAGTTAACATATGCATTGAGTTATCCACCACAAATCCTAAGATCTCCTTCCTTGGTCAGTCACTGCCAGTTCAGACCCCTTAAGCACATATGGGAAGTAAGGGATTTTTTTTTTTGGCCCCACTGTGCATCATTTTACACTTGCTTACACTGAATCACATTTGCCATTTTACTCCTCACAGTCCCTTTTTATTTTTGTTTATATCCCACCTTCCTTTCACCATGGAACCAAAGGCAGTGTATATGTTGTTCCCAGGTGGTCACCTCCTTAGTTTCAGCAAGTTGGTGGCCTCAGGTGCCTTCAGGCTATACCCTGGGACTTTCTTAACACTCCAAACAAATTGGTGTCATCAGTGAACTTGGGTACCTCACTTCTCACTCTCTGCTCTTAATTCATATATATGCACAAGTTAAAAAGCACAGTTTCCAACACTGATCTTTGAGGTTCCCCCCGTACTTCTTTCATCCCTCCATTGTGCGTACTGTAAGTCTTCATAATTCCTTCTCCTTAGTGATCATGTTATTTATATGTGTTGGTATTATGATGCATACCGTTTGCTCTGTTGCTAAAAATACAAAAATAAGAACTGTTTGCCCAGAGATCATAGCAGGACAAAAATAAATAAACAAATGAACATATGTACTGTAGGCAATGCTATCTCTGTTTTATTACCTTTCAAGTCAATCTATACACAATCTCTTCTTAGTGAGTGTGTCTCTTCTAGGTTTTGAAGCTCTGGCATGAATATGATACAATAAAATATTGGCAGGCTTGTCCCTTTTTAGCATCTCCCACGTGATAAAACTTGAAATGAGGCAATTGTAGAGAGCTGCAAATATTCTGTGAGGCACCTGCAAGGGTATGAGTTGAGTGCTTTGTCCTCCTGTCTTTGTTCTTTGCACCCCTGCTTTTTGTCAAGGTGAACTCCAGCAGGAAAGATGCTGAGGGCAGATATGCCAGCTGAATGTGTCTCTGAAGCATTGCCTTTTCCCCTTGCCCTCCTCCCCAGTTTCCCTTCTTTCATATAGTTCAATGGAAACAAGAGGTGGTAGGGCAACTGCTGGTTAGTGCTTCTTGTAACACAGTGCCAAAGAACCTGCAGGCCTCTAGATACTGTTGGGACTCCAACTTCCATCAGCTCCTGGCAGCATTGGCAGTGGCTAGGGATGATAGGTGTTGTAGTTCAATAACCTCTGGAGAGCCACTTGTTCCCCACCCCTGTTGTAACAGCTGGTGTTGATCTATATATCAGTTTCTTTGCTTCAGTTGTTCATCGTTCTTTCCATTCCACTAAAAGAAATTGTAATGGAGAGACAGAAGAAACTGCACCCTTCCCCTACCCTGTAACATACTAAATATGTGTTGCCTGCCTTTTCTTGTAATGCAGCTTCAGTTAATGGATTTTTTAATCGTTTAAGTTGTTTTGTTTTCTAATACTAACAATTTTCAATAAGCTTTAAATATGTAAGTGCTTTTGAAAAAAAATGTGGTGGTATTGATCCCAAATGGATTCTTGTACCATCATGTTGTTTTTTGGATGTTATCAGTTGCAGTTTAACCCTTTGTCTAAGACTTGGTTTCCCTAACAACAATGAGGTGTTTGAGTCTGAGGTCTTTGTAAGGTGACTTCCAGCTATTTCTTCAAAGGGCTGTCATTGCTTAGCATGTTTGATAGTAATTAGTTCTAGCAGGAACACTTTGATTCAGAGAGAGGCATTTCTAATTGTCACAGAGCCTGAGTAAACTTAAAAAACAACCCTAAAAACTTCATAGTGGAATGAAGACACTTGCAAATCAACGTTGAAATATAAACTAGGCCAAGGGCATTCGTTTCTGTGGACTGTTGTCTAACCTTAGCCACTTCTGTGTTAACAATTCTTCACATTTCTGGTCAACCCTCAGTAATGAAACTTGCAAGGTGGCTTGCTTCTAGTCTCCTTCCATACACACAGGTTTGCAGTGTTCTGCTTGGGGCTAGAAAGGTGTTAAAGGGCCAGGCCAGGGGGTTTAATTTATATTGGAAGTAAAATGGATGTGGGTTGACAAGTGAGGATGAGGGTGGATTGGTAGGTGACAAATGTTGGTGGAAAGAAAACTAAGATGGTGGGGCATGGCTCATTGGTTTAGCACATGATTTGGATGCAAATGGTCCCTGGTTTTGTGTTCAACATCTCCAGCTAAAGAAACTACTTGAGGTGTTGAAATCCCACTACCAGTCCAAATTAGACATAGTCAGAAAACATCAAGTTTATTGCTAGATGACAGGAGGGTATCTAGTTGCATTTTACTGTTCTTCTTGGTGGGCTGAGGATCATTACATGTGGCAAACTGCAGGAGGGGCTGCTCTTCTAAGCACATAATGATAGATGGCATAGGGAACAGCTTAAAGATGAGAGTCCGAGATAAAATTATTTGAACTGGAGGGAGAAATTGAGAAGTGTGGCATAAGAAAATAAGAGAAGCTTTAGGTCAGGCATTATGAAGTGCAAGGTTTAAAACTTAATGGCTAGAACTTTGAGATGTTCATCTTAATGCCATCCCATAATACAACAAGCATTTGAAAGAGAAATGGGCAAAGCTGTGGCTTGCATGATCTGGCTGTTGGCAGAAGATCTTAGTTGGCCTGTGTGCTTTCACAAGTACAAGGGGTGTTCACCACTGACGTGTTCATTAATCACTTGGTCAAGCTTCACAACAGGACTCTACATCCAGCTTTTAAAAATCTGAGCTGCATATTGCTCATTGTTTGTCTTTACTTTTGAAATGGGGGAATTGTTTTTGGTTTGTGTATGTGATTTTTTATTATTTTTTATTTGCAAGAGAATCTGTTTGGCAGCACAATTCCAGTTATATTTCACTTATTCACATTCTATTCCCCATGCTGTTAACCCTAATCGTAATACATTGGTTCTAGCAATTTGTCCTGCACGGTTGGAAAAGCTATTTTTGGATTTTTTCATCTCTTCTCCTGCCCCCACCTCCAGTTAATCCATCTCTGAGCTGGCATTGATGGCACATTCCCCATTACCATAGGCATAGCCAAGCAATACAAAGAGCTTCTGGGCAGGATTCCAGCTGGCTACAGATCCCTGCTCCCTAATATTTGAGCTTTTGATGTACACTCTGGTTCTGTGATACGCTTAAACTTGTAGCCAACTGTCAGGGTGGCCTGCTACCCATTTAGAAAGCATGGCGCTTTCAGCTTGTCACTGTTGTCGCTTGTTTACATGATTAGGACTACCTGAAGATGTATGTGGTGGTATTTTGTTTTGTTTTTTTAGCAATGAGTACTTCTGCTTGTGCCTGATGGAAGCAGCCAAGAGCTCCCAACGTCACCTATTGATGGTCCCAGTGCATTTATCAAAGGCCCAAAGGGGAACTGAGCTCTTGTGATAAAGTGAATCCCTTTATTTTATTCCTTTTTCTGTCCATCTGTGTGGAAAGAGGAAGCTATATTGAGGGCTCTATGGTGCTATCATAAAATAGCCTTTCCTGACAAGGCTTTTATTTCCGTAGAGAGAGATACTAAAAAACCATCCTCTTGCAAGATGGATGGGCTGATACTATTATTATTGTTGAGAAAAGATGCTAGCGTATTAGTGTGTGTGTGTGTGTGTGTGTGTGCTCACGCAAGCACACAAATAATAAAGGGATTGTGTTCTACTGAGTCGGTAAAAATCAATGATCTTTTAAAAAATAAATTTATTTATTCTTTACAAAACATTACTTTGATCTTCAGATATTTGGATGTAATAAAAGCATATACAAATTGAAGCCATGATCTTCTGTCAAACCAGTTTTTCTTTGTAAAAGAATCAACCAGGAACAGAAATATGCAATTCTTGTTGTTAAACACTATAATATAAAATACTATTTATAATTGCATCATGACAATTTAGACTTTCAGCCAGATACCATCTATGTCATGTAGAAATACTGTACTAGCTTGCATCTATTGGCCTTTGCTCCTGGAAAGTTTTAGGGACCTTAGTCTTCAAGTAAATGAATTTGCTCAGTCCCCTTGCATGAGTATGTACAGAGAACTACAGTTACAAAGTGTCATAGAGAGTCCATTAACAAACATAGAGACAGCCAAACAAAAATCCTTAATCTCACAATCCCACAAGCAGATATAAATACTGTAGTGTAAAAGGCACATGGGCTGCTTGATTAGAATTTTTAGATTATGCCCCAGGTAGTGCAGCCACATTCCATTTCAAAAGTCCATTTTAATTTTTATAGTGCTCAGTTGGTATGTGCGGTTGTACATGGATTAGAAAGTTGGAAGCTTAATTTATCTATCCTCTTTCTTAATTATTGAAATTGCTCTACCCTGATTAATGATTGCCTCCTTGAAAAATTTTGTATGAAGAGACCTAGGGTGATACAATCGTTATGCCGGTGGTGGTTTTCACTCACAGTGTCTTGAGCATTGGATATTGCTTCAGGCCTATGTGTTATTCCAGCTACGTGATGTTTCACATCTAGAAGCACAGGATGTCTAACCGCAGAGTTACTTGGTACAGTGGTACTGAAGTGGTATGGCTCTTCCTGTGGCCATGCCATTTGAGAGTGGTTAAAAATTGCCTGAACCGCGTGAGTGCTGGGCTTTACACAAAGTGCACATTTCATCAGCAGTATGTATGGCTCAGTAGCCCGGCAGCAACAATATCATCAGGCTAAACCACAATCAACCCCTGAGCCTTCTACTTACTAAGCACAGGAGTTAGATCTGTACCGAAGCTCTTCGTATTAATGCAAGTTGTTTCGGGTGACTTTCCTGTAATTTCTAATGTTTGAAGACGTAAATCTGGAGCATGGGGGAAAGTTAGTGGGCTGAACTGCTATACACATATACAAGCTGAAGTGGGTGAACAGGAGTCAGATCCCATGTATAATTTTTGTACGCGTGGATCTTCTTGAGCAGTGTCAAAAATCTGACAAAACAAATGTGCTGGTTAGATTGCTTCTACATTACCAAATAGAAACACTTCCCCATACCAAGCTGAAAACAAATGCAACATGAGAATCAGTCCCAAGAGCCACACCATGCTGATTTTTACTGTTGTACTAAAGAGAACTGACAGGAACTGTTCGTCTTCGTGGTCTGCAGTCTGATACATGATGACTATATTAGGAAAAAAAAGTTATCCTCGTGAACTTTTTCTGTTATATTTCACATATATACGAAATTTATGATCCATAAAATTAGACTTTTAAGAACATGGTAGAGATGCATTTTCTACTCAAGGCTGAAATTTGAGACGCATGAAGTTGGTGCCATTGCACTCTGTAAGGCAAGTAATATTCTTCAGGGTTTTGCATAGTCCACTCTTTTGCAGGGTGCATTGGGTCTTTCTGGCTAGTTGGCTGCTGGAATGAGAATTGCCCCATCCAAAGAAAGATGGAGCAGTTTTCCTTAGGTGAAATCTGCTACAATATGTCAGAAGGCTGCAAGCAACAATTGGATATGGCCGGAGAGCTGATTTAGGATTGTGTCTACACCCCTGTGATAAGACACCACATTTTGCAAAAAGGGAACATGCTTAGGGAAGAATTTCTTTGAGCTTTGCAGATCTCAGGGAAGGGGACTGCAAACAATACTATTGTGATGTGCCAGGCTTGTACATTAGGGTTGCTTGTCAGTATGGCACAGTCTGTTAGCTTCAACAAGTCTCTCAGTCAGCACAAATTAAGGCCCTTCTCCTGTCCTCTGCTTTGTGCCTTTGATAATTGTTTTGAAGCAAATTGGTGTGTTTCGTACTTCTAATTTTATGCAGCTCCTTCACTAATTATTACTGTCAGCAGCATTTTCCATCCAGGAGTGCTGTTCTGTTTGGGGGTATAAAAACTAGAGCAACCTCGCAAGTCCTCTGGCCATGATATTTATGGCTCAACATTAAATTTAGAAAGACAGACATGCACTGAAACTTGCTTCCATTAAATGCCCTTACTTTAGCTTTATGGAGCCCCCCCCCCTAAAAAAAAACCTTACTAACAATTATAAGCACTGGAGAAGGCAAATGACATTGACCTATCCAGACACCAGCTGCTTAAGAGGTTGCTGTACTTGTGAAACCGGAAAATCAAGCGAGGCCTGCTTTTGCTCTTGCTTAGAGGCCCTTGTTAAATTATCCAGAGACAATTAGGAGATAGTTATTGTTGAAGCTAATAGCACCTCTGAGCCCTTATCAAAAGCTGTTTTTTGGAGGGGTTGTTTTTGTTTTAATGCACAGCAGACCTGGAGCTGTGCAGGTGCCATTCCAGGCCCTCGTTTAATTTAAGCTGCTTTAGTTGGCATGGCAACTAGTTGAGACATCTGGGAGACATTAATGCTCGGGATTGAGGTTGAGGAGGATTTAGGTGGGAGAACCAAACAAGGATGTCATACCATAATAAAGCACAGAGTATTGTAACTGGTTTTCTAGAATAGTGCGTGTATTGGCAGGCAGGGGGGCTGGGGCTGGGTGGGGGAAATCTGTATAGAAAAGAGGAAAAATGCAATGGATGCTAATATGGTTGGGGATTTTACAATAGGATCATGTTTCCTGAGCAGATTCTGTAAATTTCTCCATAAGACCAGGCTTTGCGAAGATGGTTAAGAACATAAGAAGAGCCCTGCTAGATCAGACCAAAGGCTTCTGTTCCCCACAGTCGCCAAGTTATGAGAAACCCACAAGCAGGAAAGAAAGAAGGCAGTAGCTCTCTCCTGCGGTGGTTTCCCAGCAATTGGTGTGCAGGGGCATGCTGCTTCCCATTCTACAGATAGCATGCAGTCATCAAAACTAGCAGCCATCATTGGCAGAAGTAACAGCCGAGTAATATTTTTATTACGGCCGTTGAATATGTCCAGAGTAGTCAGCAAGGAACAAAAAACAGGGAGATAGAAAACCTACTTTCCTGGGCATGATGAAACGAATCATAGTCCTACAGTTTGTGAGTTGGGAACTGGGGAAGCAGCTTTGCAAGCTTAATTTGATGGGACAGTGCTGCAGGCAAAACGGGATTTCCGTTTGCAGCAAAAGCCACGTGGGTGGTATATGTGGATGCACTCACTGCTCTCCCTTTGAAAATATAAAAGCCAACATGTAGTGGGATCTGTCATTCGGGCGCTAATTGGACTACATGTAAAGAAGCGACGCTTTACACAAAACTCCTAAAACAAGCATAGACAACTTGGCTCACTTCAAGGGTTGCATGAAATAGCGTGGGTGTGGTATGTCAGGTAACATGCCGGGCTTCTTCATCTAGAAAACCCTATGTGACTGTCATGTACCCTAAATTTCATTTGTGGAGGTTCACTCTGCTTTTTCTGAAGTGTGCAGTACAATGACAAAGGAAGTGCATCTTTTTTATGTTGCGTATCTATATCTATAGATAGATATCCTGAATCATCCTGAATGCATGGTCCCAGGGCAGCTACAGAAAAGTAGTAAGAGACGATAAAAGTACAATGTTTAAAAATAGAAAATAAGAAAAAGCATATAAATGCAACCAACTAAAATAGCAACATTCCATTCAAATAAACAGTAAGATCAAAACTTTGATTTTATATATATGCTAACACAAGCTGTTCTTAAAAGCCTGGGAAAACAAACGTTTTTTGCCTGGCATTCAGAAATGATTGGTAGCCAAGGTGCTTCCTGGGGAGGGCATTCTAAAGATGAGGAGACACTGCTGATAAGGCTCTCTCTGGTCATGACCTGAAACATTTTAGATGGTGGGGAACCCCGGAGGAAGATGCTGATCTCAGTGGGCTGGCAGATTGATAGTCGAGCAGGTATTTGGGTTCTAAGCCACATCGTTTTAAGCCACAAAGGTTAAGACCTTTTAAACCCAGAAGAGATTTCTTCCATCTTGCTTCCCTCCCCAGAACTCTTCTAGTTCTGTCACTGCAGGCATAACCTGTTTCCTGAATATCCTGACGCACTGGTTTTGCTACAGGCTGTGTGTCCTCCCAGGCTCTTGTCAACAGCCAAACTTGTGGATCAGAAAATTCACCTGACAATTACATTGGTATGGGAGGTGAAACTGGGATACCATCTTGCTCTTTTTTGTAGTTACATCTAAGCACTTTATTGCTGACAGTGGGGAAAATCAGACCGCTTAAGCAGGTATGACTCAGGCAAACAGGCAGCAGCTATCGGCCTCTTCACACACACGAAAAGGGTTGGTAGAGTTATTTATCCGCAAAAAGAATTGCACAGGTTCCACTGCTGATGGTTCTGAAAACAGCAGAAGTGTAAAGAAATGAGCTCTACGTTGAAGTTACTTTACTTGAAAAATGGGCTACATTTTTATTGTTCATTGGAATAACATTTCTGAATGTGAGCAATTTGAAAGCAATGTGTGTGTGGTTTTTTTTTTAAGATTGCATCTTTCAGAGATTTTTCTTTATGGTCCTTGTGTACATGAGGCAAAAATGTGTTTATGGTTTCAAAAGAAGGAAGCAATTTGGTTTGTCAACTCTTGGGGATCATTTGAGTCCGCATAGTACAGGCATGGCCAAACTTGGCCCTCCAGATGTTTTGGGACTACAGTTCCCACTGTCCCTGAGCACTGGTCCTGTTAGCTAGGGATGATGGGAATTGTAGTGCCAAAACATCTGGAGGGCCAAGTTTGGCCATGCCTGGTATAGTAAGACTAACTTTCCCTAAAGTCAAGTTTGGTTTTTCGCACACCTGGGGAGTTAAGTAAGTAAATCAAAATAACAATTACTGTAGAATAAAGTGCCACTAGCTGCTGCTCTGGCCTTTGCTAACTCTCTGTATCATGTGTTAAAGAGAACGAGAAGAGACAGCTTTTCAGACATCTCTTGCATATGTTGAGGAGCTGAAATCATTTGTTTGTACTTTCCTTAATGAGTGCAATTGAAGATATGTTGTTACAGAATTGATGCAGAGCGACCTCCATAAGATTATTGTCTCTCCTCAGCCACTCAGCTCGGATCATGTAAAGGTTTTTCTTTACCAGATTTTAAGAGGTAACATGTTTTTGGTTTTTAATGCAGAATGAATGTGTTGGGTCCTTATCCCACTTTATCCCCATTGCAACTTGTAAACTCACCTTCTCCATTACCTCTGACAGTAGAATCCACCTGTGGGACCGTCCATAAAGTGGGGGGGGGCAAGGATGGTGTATTGGTTAAAATGTGGCAAAGGGTGATGTGGGGAAAGTCGGGAGATTTGTAAGCCTTTAACAAAGGTGGTATACTTTATGGATCGGTCCTGCTCCATTTTTAATATGTTAATTCATTCCCTATGAATTATCCTCCCAAAATTAAAATGTCCCAGCATTTAAACTTGGTGAAAATAATGGGTTATACCTGAAGTTAGTGCTACTCAGAGTTAGACCTATTGAAATGAATGGGCATGCCTAACTTAGGTTTATTATCGTCAGTGGGTCTACTTTGAGCAGAACCTAGTTGAATACAACTCCATATCTTTTAATCTGAAGTTCAGTTCAGCTTGGAAGAATTTATTAAGTTGAACAAACCCAGTCTTTGGTGTTCAGAGGAAAAATAAAACTAAACCTGCTTAATCTTCAGCTATGCATACTCTGATGAAAACCACCATGCCTGAGCATACTTAGAAAATATATGGTTTTGATTTTGACTTGCATATCTCCCAAAGCTTCCAAAATATTTAACCAGCTGGAGTTAGTCTAGTAAGGGACCTTTTGGCCATGGTCAGTCTTAATAGTAGCACCTTGATATATGTCTTAAACTCCTAACTTTGTATGTACAAATTTTAGGCCTTCATTAAAAAAGTAAGGAGCAGGTTTTTTTCCAAGAAGCAAAACTTGCGTTAACTTTTAATGTGGGAAAAATACTGGAGTGTTGACTCTATTCTTTGATAACTTAACATTCTCCTCCAAATAGTCCGCTGGCCAAAAGAGAGCCTTCCAAACATATGTTAACTTGGAGATATAGAGTGTGCTAGTAAGCTGGAAATTCCTTATCAAATGCTACTATTACTGAGAACTGTAATTCTGCATTGAGAGCTTTGCAACAGATACCTGTTGCCTGGCTGGGTTAGTTATGCATCCTAATGGAAGTCTGAGGAATGTAACTGCTCAACACCTTATGAAAAAACATTGTAAATATGATGTCATACTTTGTATGTAGATGTAGCTCATGCCTTATATCACGCAGTCACTCACCCACCTTGCATGTCTTTCTAGGATCTGTTATTTCCTTTTACTCTATGCATAGTTTGCCTTTTTTTTACAGCTTCTCTTTTTTATTTTTGTTTGCAGGTCTGAAATACCTACATTCGGCTGGTATTTTGCATCGAGACATTAAACCAGGGAACCTACTTGTGAACAGCAACTGTGTTCTTAAGGTGGTTTTTTCCACACCTATATAAAAAATACTGCACATGCCATGCCCAGGTCCAAAAAGGTTTTGCTATTTCTTTCAAAAATAGAAATAGAGGGTCGCTTCTATAATCCGCTTGTTGTCTGTAGCTCTGAGATGCTTAAAACAAAACCCAGGAACCCTGAACTTCCTAGGAAAAAGCCCTAATGATAAGTATGAGTTGATTCTCTTCAAGTAGGTGCCTCTTCATTTGAAAAGTTTGTTTCCTTTCATTCCGGTACATTGTTACCATTATGAATGTGGCATTGAACACAAGAGTTTTTGTAATCCACTCTCACATTTGTACAATATTGGGAAATAGCAATGCCTTGCTTTGACTTGGCTTGAAGGAGAGGGAGGACTATAATTTCTCCCCACCTCCTGCTCAGAAGCCAGGAGCATTTCTCTGCAGATTAACAACACAGTCTTGTGCACATCTTCTCATCCTGTTTCTCCTAAGTGAGTGGGTGTAGGAATGCAGCCCAGGAATCCAGCAGGAGCCTGGTCCTTCCATCTGATGTAGCATAAAAGCTAAATTGATCCCGATATTTATCAATCATACAGTGATTTGACTTGATGTGCACACCCTTCTGCTTCTAAGATCCATTATGTGCACAAAGGTCTCACTTATGGGTTTCCTCATCCTCATTCTTATGGGGCAAAATACCTGTATCTTGGTTGTAGCAATTTATTGTGCAGATGGGGGCTTCCAGGACTGAATGCTCTTCCATACAAAAATAAAAAAAATAATATGCAGGAAAAACTCTGTCAAAGTAAAGGCTAGGGTAGAATCCTGCTCCCAAACAGTCTTTGTAGAAGTTGGTGGGGAAGGGGATTGTATATAGAAACATGAACACAGCTAATACTTTGGTAGGACAAACTCTTAATTGCACACACAAAAATCTCAAAAACACAAGAAACCTGAGAAGTCTGAACACAAAGAAGACTTAACAGTTAGTGAACATTTCATCCCTATATTGGGAGAGCTAGATTTAGCATGAACGCAACTGTGAAATTTGAAAACTTGCCACTAGCTGAAGTTTCAGGCATTTGCTGAAATATTTCAGATCCTGGTAATCCTGAACTGTTAAAAATTTAGCTAAACAAATGTGTATCCCATAGGTACATATGCCTGGTTTTCATATGTGTGTGGCCCAAACCAGGTTTTATGTGGACTATTTGGAAGAAGGCAGATTCAGATATCACATATCAGCCACCATTCTTAAATCTGTATAAATATACCAAGTATTTATATTCACCTCTTTCTTTCATTCATTTTTCAGATCTGTGATTTTGGCTTGGCCAGGGTGGAAGAATTAGATGAATCTCGTCACATGACTCAGGAAGTTGTCACTCAGTATTATCGAGCTCCGGAAATCCTGATGGGCAGCCGTCACTACAGCAATGCTATTGACATCTGGTCCGTAGGCTGTATATTTGCAGAATTGCTAGGACGGAGAATATTGTTTCAAGCGCAAAGTCCCATTCAGCAGGTATGAAGGCATTTCAGTCTAACCCTGTCGATTAGCAAGTGATGCCCGGCTCTCTGACTCTTCTAGTGGATGGAATTCAGTGTGTGTCAAATTCTGGTCATTCTTAACATCCTGAAATCTCCATTGGGGTGGACAGTTGGATAAATGAAGTTGTAGTGTCTTAAGTATGCTTTGAATCAGCTTAGCCTGTCCAAAATAAGGGAGAGTGTCCTATCTTTCTCTCTGGACTTTACATTGGATGGCTTCCTGATGCAATTCAGGTACTAGTTTTAAACTTCACAGTTCAAAATATCAAACTAGCAGAACTGAAGGTATCACCTCCTCCCATGTGAGCTTCCCCTGCTCCAAGTTTCTCCACCTTCAGAGGTGAGGGGGGTGGCTTCCAGTGATGGTCCTTTTGTGTGGTCACACCAAGACTTGAAAAATTTCCTCCCCAGGTATATTTCTCAGGTTTCTTCCTTTTTTCTGTGCCAGGGACCATTGTTCAGCAGTAGATGGCATTCTTTGCTTTCAGAATGTCCCAGGTTCAATCCCCAGTGAGCATCTCCAGCTAAGACTGGGGAGAGACCCCTGCCTGAAGTCCTGGAGAGCCACTGCCAATCAGTGTAAACAATACTGAGCTATATGGAGTGTTGGTCTAACTCTGTACATAAAAGGCAACTTCCCATGTTCCTAACTAAAAACGTCTTTGTTGGGTTAAGCGCTTGGCAGCATTTAATTGTGATAAGATGTTTTTTTAAATGTATACATAGTTTTAATGGTGGCTGCCTCTTTGGCTTTGCATTTTTATTATAGTAAGGAATTCTGTTTAATTATTAGAGGGACTTAAACTGGTGGAAAGGCAGAATATAAATGTTTTAAATAAACAGGGGTTCCTGAACGTTTGTGCAATGGTTCTTCTGCCCATGTAGAACACTGAGCCGACAGCCTTGGTTCTTATTTTTCCTGGGTCCTTTAGCTCCTGCCTGCAGATAACAAGTTTGCAGCTTTGCTGATCTGATTCATGCTCACAGCAACCTTCTGAGGTAGATTGTCATCCTTCCTATATGACAGATGGGGAACGGAGGTTGAGAGAGAAGCTTGCCCAAGGCCGCCCATCTTGTCCAGGAGTTGCGAGGACAGGTGTGGGTGGCTGATAATTTGCAAACTAGAAGTGCTTTTAAAAAAATAAAAATAAAAAAGTTGGTTTAGAAAAAGTGAAATGCTATTCTGAAGTTTTTCATAGAATATCAAAATGCTTGGTTAATATACTGACAGTGTCAGAGTCTTCCAGTGGTTACTATATTAAGGATGCTAGTTTCCACTGTAATCTGTCATCTCCAGAGTTGGAGGGATTTTGCGACAATTTGCTGGGGATCGTATGTAACAAAGTAAACACAGTGTTATCAAGAAATAGTTTGTGCCAGATTCGCGTGAAGAAGACCATGCTGTGGCTAAATGGAGTTTGAGGTTTAGCAATACAGTGGTACCTCGGAAGTCGAACGGAATCTGCTCTGGAAGCTTCCAATTGGAAGCCGCAGAAGTTGCATCCAATGTTCAGGTTCCAAAGTATGTTCACAAACCGGAACACTCACTTCCAGGTTTGCGGCATTCGGGAGCCAAAACGTTTGACTCGCAAGGTGTATAACTGGATTTCATTCATGTGAAGTCTACAATATCTACAAAGTATACCCATAGCTTCAAACAACCCGCACGGGATAAGGAAGTGCAGTTCTTCAGATAATAGAGTCCAGTTTGTCCTGCCTCGGCAGCTGAGTGAAAGAAAATTGCATGTGACATGAAGGAGTGAAAGACTTCATTCCCTGCCACTGCAGGATTGGAGGGCAGCAAGCAGGCCTTTGCCCTCTATATCAAAACTTGTAGATCCAGCACTGAATCCCACTACAGAGTCTGAGAAGCTACACCTACCCCCAAAATGGTGACTTGGTTGCTACCATTTGCATTCTGCCAGTGGTATATTCGGGCATGTATCCGTAACACTGTGGTAGAAAGTTTGCTGCCATAGCTCAGTGGTAGGATGCACACCCCGTATGCAAGAGGTCCAGACTCAATCCTCATCATCCTCAGTTGAAGGATATTGAGTAGCAAGACTGGGAAAGACCTGTTCCTGAGCTGTTGCCAGTCAAAGTAGCAGGACTGGGCTACACAAACCTGACCTAAAGCAGTTTTTCAAGCTGCATCCTGACTTTACTTGCACTCATCATCGCTGTTAACCAATCAAGCTCAGATGTAGCACACTTAATGTGCAAAACGTTTTGAAGTCTGTTACCTTCACAGGAACACTTTGTGAGGTAGGTTGCTATGCCCATTATTATTTTCATTATTATTTTTATCCTTCACCAACAAGTCCCAGGGCAGTTTGCAGCCATTTAAAATTCAGAATTATAATCAGTTAAAACAAATTGCAGTCACAGGAATAGGGTGAGTCCTGTAAACACAGGTCAAAGGCCAGGGTGAAGAGATGCATCTTCATCATTCACCAAAAACCGGAATCAGTGCAATACGTTGTTGGGGCAATGGCAATAAAGGAGAACTACCAAATACAATCACATTCTGCAAAACCTTTGCAAAATTACTACTCTTTGCATTGGTTTAGTATCTACAAAATGGTGAGCAACTTAGGCCCCAAATACCTGAAAGACTGCCTCCTTCCCTACAGATGCTGTCAAGTGTTAAGATCAGCAGAGGGACCCCTCCTGATGGTTCTGCTGTCCTCAGATGTTTGGGTGGTGGTGACCCAGAAAAGGGGGTTTTCTTTGGCAGCCCCTATGTTTGTAGTTTCCTCCCCACAGAGGTGCATCTGGCACTTTCGCTATACAGCTTTTATCTTTCTGTTTTTTTTGGGGGGGGGGGGTACAGGTAGGTAGCCATGTTGGTCTGCCATAGTTAAAACAAAATAAAAAAATTCCTTCCAGTAGCACCTTAGAGACCAACTAAGTTTGTTATTGGTATGAGCTTTCTGAAGAAGTGTGCATGCACACGAAAGCTCATACCGATAACAAACTTAGTTGGTCTCTAAGGTGCTACTGGAAGGAATTTTTTTATTTTGTTTTTTTGGGGTTTGCGTCTTCGTGGGTTGTATCACATGCTTGTTCCACTCAGAGAGACCCATTGAAATTAATGGAAATGACTAACTTGGGTCTATTAATTTCAAATGCTCTTGTCTGAGTAGAACTTAGGTGGACACAACCCTGTGGGACTATGGGCATGTCAGCCCTATTGTTTTCAGAGAGTTTCAGATCCTTCTAACCTTCCAGGCAATGGAGTCCTTGGAAGTTCTTTGAAGGGGCCTGAGGAATCCCTAAATTAGGCATCCCCAAACTCAGCCCTCTAGCTGTTTTGGGACTACAACTGCCATCATCCCTAGCTAACAGGACCAGTGGTCAGGGATGATGGGAGTTGTAGTCCCAAAACAGCTGGAGGGCCGAGTTTGGGGATGCCTGCCCTAACAGATTGTTTATCCCCCTCTAAAGCTTACTATTTCCAGGATGCTCATTGGACACCTAAAATAAACAGTGATGGCTGCAATACATCTCCAGGTGAATATGCCTGCCGCTTAAGATAATCTTAAGGGGCCTTTCTTTGTTACAAAGCCTTCTGAGGCTAGGTGGGTGTCTAGCATAAAGAGAACTTCTCTGTGGCAATGCCCAAACTGTAGAACTGTCTGCTTGGATGTGTTTTCCTGGCACCATCTCTTGTCATATTTTAGGAGCCAGGTGAAGTCTCCCCTGTTCTCTCATGCTTTTAATGGAAATTTATGTCCTCTTGTTGGCTTTTAATCTGCTGGTTTTACTGTCTTTTATCTTTGTGGGTTTATTTGTGGTTCTAAGGCAAGATATAAATCCCATACATGTATAAACATGTTTCAAATAGTACCAGAAAGTGGAGAATAGAAGGCAAGAGGCTGATTGTGCAAAGCTGTGTATTCATTTAGGAAAATAGGAATCTGCCTTATACAGAGTCAGACCATTGAGTTCATTTAGCTCAGTATTGTCTAAACTAACTGGCAGTGACTTTCTCCCAACCTTAGCTGGAGATACTGAGAATTTGAGTGTGTGTATGTGCTTATTGTTTGAAAAGAATATGCTTCTATCCATATTAAAACTGTGGACAATTTCTTCCATCTTTACAGTTGGATTTGATCACAGATCTCTTAGGAACACCGTCACTGGAAGCAATGAGGACGGCTTGTGAAGGCGCCAAGGCACACATACTCAGGGGTCCTCATAAACAGGTAGGATGAAAAACTATGACCCTGAATTTCCCAACAAGCCCCATTCTGCAATCACATTATGGAGGTGCTAATCTGGGCATATTCTAATGTAAAATTTTAATACTCATGGCAATAAGTGTGCACAAGATTGAATGATAAATAACTGAAGGCCAGCCAGGAATCCTCTTTTTGGAATCATTTTTCAATGAAACACTATGCTGTATCACTAATATATTTAGTGAAATTGGACAAAAGGCAATACATTTTATAAAAGTGGAACATTGAAGTTCAGACATATTAATCATATAAATTATTTATCAAACATACATTCTTCAGAAACATTTTATCCTTCTAGGCAATTTAAGATACAAAACTCTAGGTCAAGATAACAAGTTGAGTATTTTTAATCCAAGCCATTACAATTTTAGTGTACTTTGTGGTAGTTTCATTATAATAAATGGAGCAGGTTTCTTCATGTTTAACCATATTTATTATTTCAGAGTACTTTGAGTCATCGAGTTCCTGTTCAGTGCATTGACTTTATACCTACCCTATTTCACCAAAAAAATGTACAAACATTTTATTCAGAATTGCTGATTCCTGTATTTTGGTATACCATTCATTCTCTTAGCTCATGGTATTTCCATTCTCTGTCAATATTCAGCATATTTTTAATAAAGATTATGAAATTAGAAAGTATCCTAAAACAGAGTTTGGTTGTAGTTCAGTTAAGTTACATTCTGCCTTATCTTCAGAGTGTTTCCCCCAGCGCTTCTGTGTGGTTTCCCAGCCCAACCACTGACCAGACCTTTTTAGAGCTGTACAGTAGTTTTGCTGAAGCATATGCCTTCCAACCATACCTTGTGTATCTCGCATCACATGAGGCTTTGTGCTTCACAGCCCATCTCTTGGCCAGTAAAAGTAGTTTCTGACCTGGAGAACTAGGTGACCTCACAGGTTCTTTCATTTCTGTGTTTCTGCAGTATTTAGTTTTTTTCTGAATGCATGGTACCTTTTAAACCAAGGACACTTGAGGAGCAGGAAATGGTTCCAGGCAGCAGTCACAAAGTGAATTACCTAAATATATGGCACGAGAACTTATGTGTAACTCTTTATTCCTGGATTCAAGACATAGTTGCCTGTTACAATAGGTTTCTATTGGAGAAAGCAGGCAGGTCTGCTTGACCTGGGGTATAGGTGTAGCTGGCAGCGTGTGGTTCTAGTGAACCATGCATAGCAAACCACGAGAAAGTTCTGAGTTTGTGTGCATTGATGGTAGCATATGAACAATAACACTTAGGCTAAATTAGAATGAATACAATCCAATTACTTAAACAAGCCACTTAACCTCAATTTCTTTCACCATCTGTGTCTTGGGCATATCCGCAGAAGATATAAGGAAATTAAATATAATGCTTGGAGACTATAAAGTGACTTGTAAATCTGTAGAGGAGCAGCTGCCTCATTCAAGAAAATGTATCGCTTCAGCAGAGGATGTTAACTTGCACAAGTAATTCTGATAAATGTGAAGCTCAAATGGAACATTCCCAGCTCACAAACAAGCTCTGTGTCCTTTAAAAAAGAGGGGAAAAACAGAATTCACTGAAATTCTGATAGAATTGGGTATAGAGAGCTATGATTTTGTGCATGCAGGGTCATAAATAATACAGCTAAGGAATTATAAGTTTATTAGAGCTTTTGAGGAAAAATAGGGAAGGAAACCTCTCTGTAGATAAAGACTTTGTTTCCTTAGGCAACCATAATAGAACGGATCAATCATTGTGTGTGTAAATACAATGGAGAGGCAATGAATGGGAGCAGAAGGTCAATTTTGCTGTTCCTGAGATATGAGGCCTGCTAGCTGAGTGGTAAATCCCATTTTTTGCACACACTTGTTAAATAATTCCCTGAAAGGACAACTGGGCAAAAGGCCCTGTCTGTCGGAGGAGGCAGTACCAGACTAAGTGGACTAGTGGCTTGACATAGGAACATAGGAAGTTGCCTTGTACTTAGTCAGAACCGTACGTCCCTCTCGGTCAGAGTTTTAGGCAGGGTCCCCACCCAACTTTAAGGTGAGATGCCAGGGATTAAACCTGGGACTTTCAACATGCAAAGCAGATTCTGTACCAATGAGCTGTACCCTTTCCCTGTTACTTACACAATGCAGCTTCATATAAGACATGCTTGATTTTATAGCAGTTTGAATATGTGATATAAATCAATAGCCATCCTCTGCATCCCTGCAGAACATTCATTCTCACTTGGCTTTTTTGGCTTGGGGTGGGGATAAACTGTGGCAGGTGTAAGATGTCTTGCCCAAGGAGCTTCCCCTACAGCTTTCATGAAACATTTAATACAGTTTGCCAGCTTCTGAAAAGCTATTGTAGCACCTAACCTTTTCTATTAATGTTCTCCCATAAATAGATAAGGCAAAGGCTTGATTGCTTCATCATATTTCAGGCAGAGTATGTTTTAGTCCTTGGTTGGCATACAACATATTCCTCCCACATACCAATAACAATTAATCATCTTCCATTAATAGGAAAACTCTTATATAATCTCCTCCCCCCTGCCTTTCTTTGCTCCTAATGGTTTTTCCCCAGCACCTGCACACTCTAGACCTCTTGTAATAAACTTTGCTTTTTATATTTGCATAGGAAAGCAGATGATTTCTTTTAAAAAAGAAAAAGCACCATGCTAAGAAATGATAGTGTAGGAAGTGCTGGAGAACAAACAGCTTCAAAGCCCAGAATTTTAGGCAATGTTCTTTTTAAAAAAAGAAAATGGCAAGGCTTTTGGATTTGCATAAAGAGGTCAGGGCTATTTTTGTCTGTGAAAATTACTTTTAATTTTGGAGCTGTTTCCCCTACACCCCCCCCCTTGTGCTCTCATTCTAATTTTAAGATCAGGCACCCTCAGGCTGAAATCTCTCAGCATCCTTGATCCAATGCATAGTGACTCAGAAGAGCATAGCTTCTACTAGTCTTTTTGTCGGACAGTGGATACTGTTAGGTTGAGCCACTGGAAAGTAAGGGTGAGAACAGAGGGCCAATGTCCAAAATGCTTCCGCACCATAATCTCCAACGGGTAGTCCCTGGTCTCCTGTAGTTCATATGGCCCTAAGAGATGCTGGCAGTATTTAGTGAAACATCTTTCATTGTGCGGAAGAGTCTTCTGTTTCTAGGGAGGTCATTGAAATAATGACTTGTGTGTGTGTGTGAGGGTTTGAAGGTTCAGTAGAAGGAATAAAGTAGCCAAGTGGCTCTGGCAAGAGCAGAGCAAAATGCAAGAACCAAACATGAAGCTAGAACAAGGAGCTGCAAAGTCTGCCCTGGGGGCTACATTCTCTTTCCGCCATATGCACACAAGTCTCCACGAATATTTTTGCTAGGAGCAAGTGGCTCTGGCCCCCCAGCAAACAGGTTGTGTGGCTTTCTGCAGATCCTTGTTCCCAAAAATATTGGCAAACTTGAAGAGAAGGTAGTAAGTAGCAGGAGTCTTTACACTGCCTGGAAAAGAGGTGCCTGCTGTTCCTTTTACACTTGTGATATCACACAATGCCTCTCTCCCAAGCCCATTGTCTGCCAGAGGATGTTGGGGTGTGTGTGTTGGTGACCACAATTAATGGTTGTCTGGTAAGCCAGCCACTGCCTTCCTCCCCTCATATACCTCTCCCTCAAACCATGGGCTTAGGTTGTACCTTAAATTGTGATGGGCTTTAACTAATGCATTGGTGTGTGTCCATCTTGGCTGAAAATCAGTTTGTCAATGTAATAAATACTAGTGTCTTTATACAAAAAGAGGGCAGCATTACTTGCTTGTTCTGTGAACGGAATTTAATATACATTAAGAAAGAAGAAAAAGTAACTTGACCCATAATGTGTGTTTTCACCCAAAACATGGTTCTGTGAATAGCAACAGTAGCTTTGGAGAGGTACAGTGGTACCTTCGCTCTCGAATGGCTTGGCTCCTGAACGCCGCAAACCCGGAAGTAACTGTTCCAGTTTGTGAACGTTTTTCGGAAGCCTAATGTCCGACGCAGCTTCCGCTTCAGTGCAGGAAGCTCTTGCAGCCAATCGGAAGCCATGCCTTGGTTTTCGAACGGTTTCAGGAGTCAAACGGACTCCAAGAACGGATTAAGTTCGAGAGCCAAGGCACCACTGTACAGTACTTCATTTCCTGAGCTCAAGCATGGGTATGTAAAAAGGGGGGGAAGTAACCAAAATCCATTCTGAGGAAACTTATGAGTGGCTAAGATAGTAAGCTTAAAATTAAAATAAATGAAAACCTGGGTTTTGTGGTCTTAAAATACTACATAGCATAATCCTTGTTCTTACGTTTCTTAGGGAGATTCTAAGTAAGAATGCCTGTGTTCATTGGATGCTATGTGTGTGTACGCTTGCGTGCGCATGTGCGTGCATGGAGAGACTATGCTGACAATGAAGAGTAGTATTGTGATTGGAAGGAGGGATGTCCTCCAAATGAACAATAATAATACTTAGCAGGTAGGTAGGTGGATAGGTAGTAGATAGATAACTTGTGTGAAGCCCTTAGAACATTATTTCAATGACCTTTTAACACTCCTGTAGGTTTGGTTCAGGTTATCTTCCCACTGAAGATGCGTGTCTGAGGGTGGGGGAGAAAGAGACTGTAAATAGTTCACTCAGCAAGTTGATGAGTTTACATACCTTTAAATATATAGAATTTACCAATTATGTACAGCATTACTGGACAATATCAATGACCTTCAGAATGAGGATATATATGAATACTTACATGGATTCTAAGCTTCAGGAATCCTTACTGAATAAAAATGGGAGGAGGAGATGCTCCAGACCTGACAGATTTCTGGAATGCAGGAATCAACTGACCTTGGATTTCCAGCTAACAGGGTTGCCACTCAAACAAACAAAAACAAAAAACAAACAAAAACACCTGACTGGCTTCTCCAGTCCATCTAACTCATTATAGAAATAAGGTCATTTTTGTTATAACAATTTCAGTTTTGTTCAACAGCCAACCTCAATTTCCCACTTTTGTGTTAATTCCAGTTTACCCTCACAATTCTAAGAGAACTGCAGTGATTAAATCTTAGAAATGCTGTCCTCTTTATCTCCTTTTGTGTACACATTTCCATAACCTAGAAAACCTAGAAACTTGCTTCATCGAATGAAACAAAATACTGAGGGGTTTTGAACCCACATTCTGCTCCAGATAATAGGCCTATTTAACAATAACTTTAAAAGATACAAGATGAGCTTTTCTGAGCTCTTTCCCTTTTCTTTTTTCAGTTTTAGCAGGGTTGTCTCCTGTATTTCTTCCCCTGCCTGCCTTCATTTAAGAAAGCTAAAATCGAGTCTTCTAGCAGCTCTGTGAAAAAGCAAATGCATATTGCTATGAGAAAATGAAGGTGGGATTGGCCTGATGAGTTTTTGAAATGAGACACTTGCTTTTATCCCGCGGAGCTCTTCTTATATACCTGTGTGGATTCTAGCAGAGGGATGTGGAAACTGTGGCCCTCCAGATGTTGCTGGAGTCTAGCTCCCATCAGCCCCAGACAGCATATCCATGGATGATGGGAGTTGTAGTATATCTGGGTGGCTGCAAGTTAGCCACCCCTGCTCTAGGTGTCTGTAGGTTTTCTGTTCATATGTGAAACTTTACTGTGAGCACAGAGAGACAAAATTGGCATGCTAATTTCTCCTCCCGCCTTGCCCTCACTTGTGAAATGGCAAGGTGTGAGCAGGGAACCCCTACTACCCAAACAAAGTTTCCCACATGAGTTACAATCTGCATGATTGGGGATCTGAGTTGCTTCAGAACGCTTCATGGAGGTTTTCTGCTGCAGACCTCACTTCTCCCACATTTTGGAGGGTGACTGGGGACAGGAGCTTAGCACATTGTCCCATTTCTGTGCCCCTGTGCTTAGATTTGGGCTTCACACAAGTAGCACAATTGCATTGGGTTTTTATGTTAAGGGTGAATTGCATGTATCAGATGAGGCTCAGCCCATTTTCTCTTTCTTTTCACAGCCATCCCTTCCTGTCCTGTATACATTATCCAGCCAAGCTACACATGAAGCTGTTCATCTCCTTTGTAGGATGTTGGTCTTTGATCCAGTGAGTTGGTGCTTCGTGTTCTGCATTTTGGAAGGGTGGGGAATGGGTGGAAATAAAAAAATATATTTGTGTGTGCACAGAGGGTTAAGGTCACTTGGCTCCATAGCACTCTTGACACCATGTCCACATTCACTGAAGTCTCCGGTGAGGTGGCTGATGCAGCCTGGTCACATGGACAAGGTGCTTGTAATTATGCAGCCAGCCGTATGTTCCCTCAGCCCTTGCCCCTCTTGGATGATTAAAGCTTGCCCAAGGAGGTTTGCCCAGATGGCTCCAGGGCATGATAAGCACATCCTTGTGCGAAGGAGTGAGCCCAGCCATCTTGAAAGAGGCACACAAATAACTGCAAAAAGCCCACCCTGTACCCATTGATTTGTGACAACTACTGTTTGGTCACAAGTATCCCCATCTGAGGGAAGGTGAAGGGGGAAACTGCTCCAATATCACTGAAAGGAGAGTAGGAGACACTGGGCTTAAACAGAGCACATCCATGAGTTGCAGTCCTCACTCTGTGAAAAACCGTTTCAACGAAGCTGTGTGGACATAGTTCCCCATTTCATACTGGAACACAGGTGCATGTCAAATTTGCAGATTTCCATAGCCCCTTGTGAATCTTCATGGGTCTCCATTTCTTCTTCTTCTTCATTCTGCAAGCAAACACTGCTTTTAAAACAGTTCTGTTGCCTGAGCTCATCTGAGCTCCTTTCAACTCATCTACCCGGCTGTGGATTTTCTATCTTTACAACCGGCCACCCTCGGAAGGGAAGTGGGATTCTATCATGCAAAGGTGTTTGGTGACTCATCCCGGGCTCCCTTCTTCAGCTTAAGTGTTGGTGGCAGAACACTTGATTGGCACCATGTGGGCGCTTGCCTTTCTGTAGCAAGTGGTTTTTTCCACTTCCCTTTTGCCACTTGTGTGGAGGGTTCTGTGCTTTCCTCTTTGGTCTCGAGCCCTTTGTTCTTGGCTTCAAGTTTTCACTTTCCATGAAGCATCCTTGGCTTTCCCTCATTTTAGCAATACTGAGAGGCAGCCTGTGGCTAGAGGACTCTTGAGGGTGGCTGTGGAATGCTGACAGCAGATGAGTTACTCCTTCCTCCAAAAAGCCCTATCTCTTTGCTCAGACCTTCCTGGAAGGAAGAGCATATTTGGCATGCCTGGGTTTTTTTTTGCCTGTGGTGAGAGGTATGGCAGAGGCTCCCTAAAGAGGAATTCTGTCCAGAGTTAACAGGCCCTTAGGAAGCAGACCACACTCCCTCAAAACCAAGCAGTATGGGAAGCTCTGGGGCAAGAAGGCATACCAAACTCATTGGAGGCTTGCTTTGCTTTGCTTTTAATACTTTTACAATGGTTTTGCAACAACAACATTCAGCACAAAGCAGTTCACAATATGAAAATAATAGCATTAAAAAGTAGCAGTTCTTAAAATTGCTATAATCGTACCAAAAAGACAATAGCATACAAGGCGAAACAACAACAACCATATTCATCAAAACAGTTGATGCAGTTCAATCCAAACTTACAATCACAATACAGTGGTACCTCAGGTTAAGAACTTAATTCGTTCTGGAGGTCCGTTCTTAACCTGAAACTGTTCTTAACTTGAGGTACCACTTTAGCTAATGGGGCCTCCCTCCACCGCTGCTCCGCAATTTCTGTTCTCATCTTGAAGCAAAGTTCTTAAGCCGAGGTACTATTTCTGGGTTAGCACTGTAACCTGAAGCGTCTATAACCCGAGGTACCACTGTATCAGAAATGGTTGCTGAGCAATAACCCCGTGCTAGCTGGCATACTCTCTTTGGGAAGCGGCTTCTTTGCCCAGAGCAGCAGCAGCAGCACCGCAGTCCCAGGCAGCAAGATCTTTTGTAGCCTCGACTTCTTTTTCAGCCTCAGAGAAATCAATCCTTTCTGTGTTGTTTTCTGAGGGGTGGGGCAACAGGTTCCACAGAAGATCCAGATTGCCTAGGATGTCTTTTCCCATACGGCATATTAAAGGCAACCCCTTTCCACACTCCCTTTGGAGGAGTGCACTTGGCGGGGCGGGGGGTCTATCAGGGGCTGCAGGCAAAAAAGCCACAGGACAAGAGTCCTTTAGCTCTTGCACTTAGTGCCCTAATGGCTCACACCTCTGGCAAGGCATGAACTTTCAAAATTTCCAAGAGGTAAGGAGAATAGACAGGCCCGATGAGTTTAAGGTTTTTGGGTGGAACCTCACAGGTACAGACTCCCAGAAAATGCCTTCTTTCTCTATAAAACGGATGTCTATGTCTCCCCATCTCTCGCTCTCTCTTTCTCTCCCCACCTAATATGTTTTACATATTAATCCAACCTATCTATAAACAGCTAGCGCTCTTTGGGTCCAGTGGGTCAATTTAGTCTTGGAGGCTGTTTGCAACAAAGTTATTTAATAGTATCAGAACTACTGTTCCAGAAGGCATTTCTGGTGGGGTGGGGTGCGGAAGAGTATATGGTTTAACTTATGAGCCACCTGTTGCCACGTGGGGAAAAGTTGAATTATTCGCAGCGCTATTTCAAGCAAATACTGCCTCCTAGTGGTTTTTGTAGTAGTACACAGAGGTTAGAAAAAATGATTAGTTTTATATTTGCATGTTGTGAATACGTGTGAGCAAATAAAAATCCCCCTTTAAAATAATTGTGTTTTTCTCCCCCTCCCTTCATATTCCAGTCCAAAAGAATATCCGCTAAGGATGCCTTAGCTCATCCATATCTTGACGAAGGGCGTTTGCGATATCATACCTGTATGTGTAAATGTTGTTTTTCCACCTCTACTGGAAGAGTTTACACCAGTGATTTTGAACCCATCACGAATCCCAAATTCGATGATACTTTTGAAAAGAACCTCAGTTCTGTTCGGCAGGTTAAAGGTGAGTATTTTAGGTTAGGAATGTCTCATTCCTCTTGGAACTGCTTTGTTGTTATGTTAGATTGATAAAGCTATACACAGAGCTAGGTATGTATAATATTTGTGTATAAAGCAGGGCATACATAATATGTGTGCACATTGTGCCTGGAGGGCATAATGTCGAGAGCATCCTTTACTACAGCATATTTCTGCTCCACAAGGTGTTGCTGCTGTTTTTCCTAGGCATGTTCGGAGGAAAGAGGTTTTTTTAAATTACTGTAGAGATTTCCTTACTTAATTGACCATGACTCATGGTGTTAATCAACTTAAGTTTCCTTTAAGCAGGTGACCACTCTAATTACACTTTGTGTGATTGTTCAGTAATAAAAAGAAAGAAAGAAAGAAAGAAAGAAAGAAAGAAAGAAAGAAAGAAAGAAAGAAAGAAAGAAAGAACACAGTAGAACTCCTGAATATTTTGAGAAAAACCAAACTGAGATAGGAGGTGAGGAGCTTTGGGCTCCTGCAGTACATCCTGATCTGATTAATGTTTGTGTTTCTCAAGTGGTGTTGCTCGACTTTTTTGCATGCTTCCCCCCTGTACAACCCTAATGTACTATGCAGTTCTTATCAGCTTGTGTGAAGTCGGGTTTGCTTCCTTTCATCCCCGATCACTTCTTGTTTTTCAGAAATAATCCATCAGTTCATTTTGGAACAGCAGAAAGGAAACAGAGTGCCTCTGTGCATCAACCCACAATCTGCTGCTTTTAAGAGCTTTATTAGGTAACTGTATGTAATCACATCTGATATTCATTCACCTTTTTTTTTTAGTGGTGCAGCAACTTTTAAAATGAAGCCTATATTTGAATTAAGGGCTCTGCAACAACTTTAGCCATGCACCTAACGTATTACTTGAGTGCTTTAATGTTTACCATGATTAGGTTTTGTCCAGCAAGAGCCGCTGCCATGCAAAACCCCACTGAACAGGAACAGAGAGCACTTGGCAAGCTGTTCCCTTGGGGTTTTTTCATGGCGCTACAATCTTTGACTTGATCAGGTGTGCTAGAAGCATTCCAAAAAGCATTCCATAAAGCAGTAATCAGCCACTCATCCAGGAAAAGGAATTGGTGTTAAGCAGAGAAGAGGATAGGAAGCCAGTAGAAGGAATTAAGTTACACACCTTGATCAACAAGGGGATTGAATGCCTCTTGACCAGGTTTCCTCAATCTCAGCCCCCCCGATGTTTTGAGACTACAGTTCCCATCATCCCTGACCAATGGTCCTGCTAGCTAGGGATCATGGGAGTTATAGGCCAAAAACATCTGGAGGGGCGAGTTTGAGTAAGCCTGCTCTTGACAGGAGAGTTGTGAGGGGAACTGAGATGTGAGAGGAAGGTTGCAAGAGCCAAGATGGGAAATAGGTAAGGTAAGAGCACAGCGTTCATACAAAGGGACATTTAAAGCACATTTCCCTTCTGAATAATCCTGACAATTATAATTTGCATCTCACCGAATTCAGAAGAACCTTCACAAACAAAAGTTGAGATGAATCTCTTGGTGGGCATGGATGTGCTTTCAGTGTATGGAATGTATACAGCCTAAGAGGCAGATCCTTCTTTTGCAACATATGGCTTACTGTCTCTCTCTCTGTCTCTGGGCAACCACAGTCACACCTCTCGAATCAGGGGGCGATATTTCTTCCACAGTCTGTGCATTCTGGCTGCCAAGGCTCTCCTGCCTCCCCGCGCCCTGCCCCACAGACATGTGGCAAGTGCCACTGCCATGCTAGCATGCGGCGTGGCCTTCTCTGTGTTCCTGTGGCCTCTTGCAGGTGAACGCTGATCTTCTGTGTCTTTCTGCCTTCCAGTTCCACGGTCGCTCAGCCATCCGAGATGCCGCCATCTCCACTGGTCTGGGAGTAAACGTGGAAGATGTACTACTGAAGACATAATGTAGCTTTCCACTGGATTCTGGGATTTGCAATTCTGGACATTTAATCATGCTTGTACTGTAATTTTACTAATGAAGTTTTAAATTAACAACCACTATCCTTGTATGATATATGAATAAGACTTAGAAATGTTTAACTAGGCTTTTAAAATTCCTGTCACGGGTGGGGTTGTGCTTTTAGGAGAAGAAAAAAAATATTTTATCCAGAGTTGCACATGTTTTGTTTTTAAAGTATGAATTGTAGCGCAGCTGTAATCTTGCTTGGCTCTGAACAAACAGAGGGTTTGAACCAAATTGGTGGGGAAGTTGCTTTAAAAATAAATAAATGATGGGGCTTTTCTTCTTCTTCTTTTTTCCAAGTGGATAAGTCATTTTTGATATTGAGCCATTCCTGAAGATTAGGGATTTTTTTCTAAAACAAGAGAATAAAAAGTTTAGGGAGTACAGAAGTTTTAAAAACTGTGACCAATCATGAAACCCACCTGATGACAATAGCCCAGCTTCTGTGGGCAAGTGTCATCTGGCAGTTTAGAAGAACCCTATACAGAGCTTCTCACTAGTGGGGGTGATTGTGTGCTGTTTTCCAATCAGATGTTGCGAGTAGAAAGAATGAGTTTGTGACTAGGGAGAGATGAGACTCCTTTCCCCTTTCCTTTTTAACCCCCCCTTCCTCTGGTATAAATAAATATATATAAATATATATATATTTAATCTATTTTTATTAGAAGTTTTTTCTGCTCTTTTCTTACATAAACCATCCCTTTCTACCCCACCTCCCACGTGCATCTGCAAATGTGTGTAAATAATTCCATTTCCGGGGCTAATAATGTCAAAGAATCTTGCTATCCATTGCTGTGTAAAGAGAGAGCGAGAGAGAGAGCGCAAGAGAGGAAGTAGCTTGCACATTTTTAGGTCTGTGAAACATTGTGGGTTTTTTTTTTTTTTAATTCTGCACTGGACAGTCAGCGAAAAAGAAAAGCAAAAAATGCAAAAAAAAAGCACATAGGGAATTACGTTAATTGTATTTGTGTCCATAGGCAAAGCTGTGGAAGTCTTGAAATGTCACAGTAGTAAATGACTTTTATTACGTTTTGGCTAACTCCTTTTTTTGTGTGTGTTCTGTTCAAACACTGAATTATTTTGTGCATATGTGTATATATATATATGAACACAAACTGAAGGCCTCTACCTCCTGGAGTATACAACTTGGTTTGTTTACCTCCACATGATTTTTATTTTTATTTTTAAGTTCAGTGTGGAGACTTGAAACTTGAATGTCCCTCCCAACTTTTATATTTAAAAAAAGGCAAGAAAAATTGAAGACTGTTTTTCACCTGTACAAAGAAATAATGAATGGATGGTCTTAAATTTTGAACATTGGTCTGGGATATTGAGAGAGAGAGAGAGAGAGAGAGAGAGAGTGAGAGAGAGAGAGAAAGAAAAAGAAACCTTGGTGTTTGTCATGGACAATTAACTGTTAAAGTTATTGTAAGTTATCTGTATTTAGCAGAGTATTTTCAAGAAGAGTGATCTGAGCTGGAACTGAATACTATTAGTTAAGTTATGTTTTGGAAGTTTTAACTTCAATGAAGTAATTATTTTGCTGTGAAAGAGACAAACGTTGAATTTCTCGAACAAAGATGATGAAATATCTTTGTTTTTTATGTGGCTCCTGAGGAATTAAAAACAACAACAAGAACAACTACAACCAACTGAAGCATTTCAATTCACTTGAATGAATGAGAAAACATGTTTTAACTTAAATATGAGCCCAAGAAGACACTGGTATGAAAGGTAAAATCTCAGAGGTTGGTCTGTTAAATGTGGCACACTTGCGGGTCACTTTGTACAATGTAGATTTTGAAGTACAGTGGTGGAAACATTAAATGTGACATTTGAAACAAACAAAAGAAGCACCGTGACTAAGTCTTCTGTTCTCCATCTGGCCGAGGCGGGTTGTGGATTCTCTTGCTGACTTCTCCTTTATATTGAATCCACGTTCTTGGATGTGGGACTTGGGCTGTGTTTGCTACATGGAGTTGTCAAATGAACAGATCATTCAGAGGCTGCATGCCAGCTGCTGGAGACTTAAGATGTGGACCTCTAGGGCAGGGGTAGAGACTTTCCTTCCTGTGGAGGGCTGCATTCCTCTCGGGGGTAGAGTTTATTTCTTAAAGGCCTCCTGGTTAGTCGGGCCTGATCTGGCCGTAGAAGCTGAAAGGGGGTGGGGCTACTACTATTCTCCATCCTCACTGCCCATCAAGCTACCATAGGGATTTCGCTTGTCAAGGAGCTTTTGCTGTTGCTTGCTTCCGTCCTATAAGGAAGCTTCCTTACACAGAGTCAGACAGTTGGCCCATCTACCTCAGTATTGTCCACTCTGACTGGCAGCAGCAGCGGCAGTCTATGATTTCATACTGGGAATGCTCTTGGCCTTACCTGGCCACGCCAGGGATTGCACTAAGGACCTTCTGCATACAAAGCAGATGTTCTACCACTGAGCTGTAGCCCTCCAATGTGCTTTTCATATAAAACCTGTACACAATTCCTCTGGCATGTGCATTGCCCCTACAGCACTTTGAAGCACATTCTACGGCACGTTCATTGCCTTGTCTTACTCTCCCCCCCCCCCCATTTGAACAATCAAAACATTTTAACCCTCATCTCTTAGGGATGATTTATTCTGAACTGGATTTATTCTAAACTGGCATTTATTTTAAGTGCCCCTCTGGAACCTTTTGGATTTGAAGTGCCAACAGTGGAGCTTGTCCGTTTTGCCTCACACATCCAAAAACCTCTTCCCACACATCACCATCTCATCCATGCTCCAAGACTCTTCAACTTTGCCCATCTGGTTGTAAAACTAGAAACATACAAATCACAGGAAGAAGGAGAATACATCAAAGGATGGTTTGTGTGCTGTTAATAAAGGAACAATTGAGGTTAAACACAGGTCGTTTAGGATTTGTTATATCCTATTGGCGAAAAACCCATCTGGGGGGTTGTTTTCCCCCACCACACACTTCCAATAAATTGTCAGTCTATTTGGGGTTGGTTATTGCTGTCGGCTGAGTAGTTGTATTGTCCATGGTAAGTACGTCCCATAACTTTGCTATTCCAACCAGTAATGACAACTGCCCATTGGATTTGGTGGGCCAGAAGGCAGGAAGCCCAAACAGCAGGTAAAGTCAGAACCAGTTCTCATTTTGTCCCCATCCTCTGCACTGCTGAGTTTGACAAAGGTAACTGAGGCGGTGGAGGAGGAAACTGTGAGAGAAGTCCATGCCATGGGCTGGTTTTTAGGAAGCAGGCAGGTGGAGCCTGCCTGAGTTTAGGTTGGTGGGGCAGTACCCTGTTCGTCCTAATGGACCCATCTTCATCGAACACATCTTGAAAATAGTGTGAGGTCTTGTTTTCCTTTTTTTCGGTGTGCTCTGGGTCCTAACCACAGGCAAGAGAGTAATACGATCTCTCTCTTAATTGCAGGAATTGACGTACTGTCTGAATGTCAGGTTAGATGAGCTCCATCCAAGTTGCTATGCTATGCCAGCTTCCCATTGCACTGATGGGAACTTAATAGGAAATCACAATGGTTTTGATGGTACCCAGGTGACTGGTGATGCTTTTAAAACTGGCGTGTACCTTGGGATGCTATTGTGGTATAGAGGTTAGAAGTGCCTTTCTCGACCTTGGGTGTTCTTGAACTACAACTCCCATCATCCCTGACCACCCGGCATGCTGGCTAGCAATGATGGTCGTTGTAGTCCAACAACATCTGGAGACCCAAGGTTGAGAAAGGCTGGATTAGCGTGTCTTAACTAGGACCTGGAAGGCCAGGGCTCAGATCCCTGGGTGACCTTTGGCCAGCTGCTGCCTTTCAGCCTAACCAGGGCACCATTAAGCTATTAATCACACCACCACTCTTTAAGTTTTCTTTCACCCTCCCCAGCTCAACAGTTCTGTGCCTCCTGGAGTGCAATGAATTATTATCAAATAATATCCTATTCTTACTTAGCTGCAATGAAGGCTGCAGATAGGCAGGGGCCATGCTCATCTTCTCTATTGTTCCAATTTTAGTATATGTGCTGCCGAAGCAAGAAAATAAGTGCGTATTTAAGGAATCTAATTCGGGAACATAATGAGAAGATCGGAGGTCAAATTAATTGGAAATAGCTTGCAGATATTTAATTGGCTTAGGATTTCATATAAGTTAAGTGGTGACTACAATATGTTTAATTTTAAAATTAAAGGATATAAGGATGTTAATGTTTTAGTTAAATTTCATAAGAACTTTGGTTTGGAAAACCGTTAAAAGGAAGTGCATGGAAATTCAACCAAGGGGACGCGAGGACGTCACTTAACAATGTTAATAAGTGTAATCTTAATAAGCTTATGATCCATGTTTGTTTATTTGTTTTGTTTATAATTTTGTGAAAATCAATAAAAAAAAATTTTTTAAAGAGAAAATCGGAGGTCATGTCAAAATTAATTACAAAACTATGTACAGAATAAGTAACAAACAAGGAATGAATGAGTGTATATTTTTTTGTCTTTAATATCTGTTGATTATTTTTGTTATACGGTTTTAATACTAATTGTTGTTGTTTAGTCGTGTCCGACTCTTCGTGACCCCATGGACCAGAGCCCGCCAGGCACTTCTGTCTTCCACTGCCTCCTGCAGTTTGGTCAAACTCATGCTGGTAGCTTCGAGAACACTATCCAGCGTCATAACTTTTATATGCCTGTTGTCTTTGTCCATGGAGTTTTCTTGGCAGGGATACTGGAGTGGCATGCCGGTTCCTCCTCCAGGTGGATCACGTTTGGTCAAAACTCTCCACTATGACCTGTTCATCTTGGGTGCCCTGCACGGCATAGTTCATAGCTTCTCTGAGTAGTGCGTTTTATAAGAAAAGAAAAAAGACGCTATCTCTTTAAAGCAGTTTTCTTCCCTCCCCCAAAAGAATTCTGGGTATTGTAGTTTGTAAAGGGCTGCTAGGCATTGCAAATCTGCGATAGGCGAACTACAGACTGCGCTTTAAAGGCACAGCCTCTTTTCGGGGATTCCACGCGCAACAGCTTCCCTCCCTGCGTCGGCTTTGCTGCCTTTTCCGAGGCAGCTGCGCTGAGCTCCGTCTCCTTTTGCAAGAAGTGGCTCGGCCCCTTTGCATTCCGCAGCCCTTTTAAAAATGGGCGGGCGCAAAGGGAGGCTGGAAACACCCCTCCCGCTCTCGGAGAAACCAATGGAGGAGGGAGGAAAGTGGGCCGATCTCGGATGAGAAGCTACTGCGGGGAAGCTCATTGCTTTGCACCGAGAGAGGAAGACGCGATGGCGGCTGGGGCAGCGACGCGCCTCCTGGAATGGATCTTCGCCTTCTATTTCCTCACTCACATCCCCATCACGCTGCTGGTCGATTTGCAATCGCTCCCGGGGGCAGGATTTTACCCCCGCAGCGTAAGTCAACGGAGGACGGGTGGCTCAAGCTGCAATCCCTTCCGTACTTTCTTAAACTTCGGGAATGTAGCTTTTACTACTATTTTTGCAAGGCGGCGAGTGGGGTGAGGTTTGCTTCTACAGTAGATAGAAAAAGCGATGGATCGCCCTTGTCTGCTGTGCTGTTGTTAATAATAATAGTAGTAGTAATAATAAGAATAATAATTTATTACTTATACCCCGCCCATCTGGCTGGGTTTCCCCAGCCACTCTGGGCGGCTTCCAACAAAACACTAAAATACAGTAACCTATTAAATATTAAAAGCTTCCCTAAACAGGGCTGCCTTTAGATGTCTTCTAAAAGTCTGGTAGTTATTTTTCTCTCTGACATCTGGTGGGAGGGCGTTCTACAGGGCGGGTGCCACTACCAAGAAGGCCCTCTGCCTGGTTCCCTGTAACTTGGCTTCTCGTAGCGAGGGAACCGCCAGAAGGCCATTGGTGCTGGACCTCAGTGTCCGGGCAGAACAATAGGGGTGGAGACGCTCCTTCAGGTATACTGGACTGAGACAATTTAGGGCTTGAAAGGTCAGCACCAACACTTTGAATTGTGCTCGGAAACGTACTGGGAGCCAGTGTAGGTCTTTCAAGACCGGTCTTATATGGCGTCGGCGGCCGCTTCCAGTCACCAGTCTAGCTGCCGCATTCTGGATTAGTTGTCGTTTTTCTTTCCAATGTGCCTTTTAAGATGGCATCTCCCGTCTTGCAACACAGTCCAAAGGGGCAAGAGCTGTACCTCAACGGCAGAGCATATGGTCTGCATGCAGAAGGCTTTCCTCCTTCCAGCCTGGATTGCTCAGTTGGTTAGAGCGTGGGGCTAATAATAATAATAATTATTATTATTATTATTATTATTATTTATTATTTGTACCCCGCGCATCTGGCTGGGTTTCCCCAGCCACTCTGGGCAGCTTCCAACAAAGATTAAAAATACATTAAAATGTCACACATTAAATCTTCCCTGAACAGGGCTGCAAGGTTGCAGGTTTGATCCCTATATGGGACCGCTGCATATTCCAGCGTTGCTAGATGATCCTCAGGGTCCCTTCCCTCTCTACGATTCTTTAATCCAGGGCCTATAAAACCAAGTGGAGTGTTTGCTCTGCGCCTGTAGCTTTTTGCCCTCAGGTCAATGTGCCTGAATTCTTGATTGCAGTGCTTGTTGAAAGATCCCTGAGATTATGCCTTTCAATATCTTGATTATTATTGAGGGCGTTCTTCTGCAAGAAACGAAAAGCACACACATTGGCTCCATATGCACTACATTTAAAGCAGTATCATGCCACTTTGAAAAAGTGATGCCTTCCCTCAAAGAATCCTGGGAGTTGTAGTTTGTTAAGGGTGCTGTTAGGGAGACCCCTTATTCCTACACACTGAGGTACAATTCCAGTTAAACCACTCTCTTGGAATTGTAGCTCTGTGGGGAGAATCAGGGAGTCTCCTAACAACTCTCAGCACCCTCAACGAACTGCAACTCCCATGGTTCTTTTGGGAAGCCCTCCCTGTTCACAATGGAATGATCCTGCTTTAAATGCATATTGCAGGTGGGGCCTTTGGCACCGCTGCCAATGTGGCCTGCAGAAGGATCTCGTCGCAGGGCCAAAAGTTGCCCCCCAGGTTACAATATACTGTAATTCCTTGTGGTATGACATTGAATTGTAGTCCCAGATTAAACCACAGTTTCCCAGTCTCCAGTAAGCCCTATTGCAGATTGGGCAGGTGGCTGATCCGATCCTGGTTTCATATCCTCTTTTGTAATCCAATATTAATATTAAGTTCAAATGTAACAGGAAACCGTGGTTTAACAAGCAGTAGGCAAGAAAAGAGGGGAGGGTCTAATAAACCGTGGCTTGCTAGATCGCTGTGACCTGCAGCTATGTGACTGTTCCCCCCTATTCTTTTTGCTTATATTTATCTTTGAAGAGCCATTTGTACTGATAGCATATTAAGAGTGGTCAAAATAAGTGACGGGAGATTTTTATGTTTAGCTGCAGCTAACATTCCCTCCCCCCCCCCCCTTTTCTCTCCCTAAGCTGAAAGAATTGACGACATGGTACACAGTTTCATTTAAGGACCCCATGATGCAGGACCCCCCTGCCTGGTTCAGGGCCTTCATTGTCTGCGAAGCCTTCCTACAGTTGCCTTTCTTCCCTATTGCAGCCTATGCCTTCTGGAAAGGTTGGTGTGCCAATTGGGTGGGGTTCAGGGGGAGCACTTGTGATTAGGAATGTAGGAAGCTTGGTCCATCTAGCCGAGTATTGTGTGGGCTCGTCAAGGTTTCTGGCAGGGGGCATGGGAACAGGGGAACGGTCTCCCTCAGGAAGCTGTAGATTCTCCTTCACTGGAGGTTTTTAAGCAGAGCTTGAAAGGCCATCTGTCGTAGATGCCGTAGTCGAGATTCCTGCATTGCAGGGGGTTGGACTAGATGACCATAGGGGTCCCTTCCTACTCTACGATTCTATGCTTCTGTGACTTGATGGGCCTGATCTCAACAGGGCTCTTTCTAAGGTTCTCATGAACATTATGGCCAAGAGCTCAGCAGCTTTTGCTCATGTTACCCAAATAGCGTTTTGATCTGCATTTTAACAGATAATTTTATATACAGTGGATGCTCGGGTTGTGAACATGATCTGTGTGGGATGCACATTCGCAACCCGCAGTGGTGCATCTGCGCACGCCCGGGTTGCGATTCTGCGCATGCGCAAAGCGCGATTTAGCGATTCTGCGCATCCGCGACCGCCAAAACCCAGAAGTAACCCGTTCCGGTACTTCTGGGTTTTGGTGGGTGCGTAACCTGAAAAAATGCAACCTGAAGCAGCTGTAACCCGAGGTATGACTGTATATATATGACAGGCATGTCCAACAGGTAGATCGTGACCTACTGGTTGATTGCGGGGCATCCCTGGTCAACCCCGTGTGACCTTGATTGATTCCCCCCCCCCCCAAAGCTCAACAACTTTGGGTCTTCCTCCCCAAAAAAGCTCAACAACTTTGGTCAATAGAATGTGTAGACCACTGCCAGTTGTTTTTTTAGTGGGAGTAGATCGCAGTAACACCAAATAAATCTTCATATAGACATAATAATTGAAGGCTGTCATCATGCAGCCCCCGTGGGAGGACTTGTTGCGCCGCATCGCAATTTTGGATTGCATGCAGCTGCGGTAGAGGCAGGGAGCAGAAGAGAAGGCTGGGTTTATACTGGTGGTTTCAAACAACGGCAGAAGTTTGAATAAAGCAGGGGTGGAGGGACGCAGAAGAACCGTAAGGCTATGGGGGCACTGCTGGAAGGAGCTGTGAGGGGATGGGGGCTTGGGTGAGATGCAAAGGAGGGCGGGGCTGTCTTAAATTGTTTTAAATGTTATATGTTTATTTGGGTATTTGTAGGTTAGGGGCTTGTTGGGCAGTGCCCATTTTTTATTAGTTTGCATACATTAGTATTGCAAACTAATAGTATTAGTATTGTAAATTGTTTTAATTATTTTTATTATGTATTTTGTGACTTTATTTTGTAACTTTGTGTTGTGAACTGCCCTGAGACCTATGGGCATAGGGCAGTATAATAATAATAATTAATAATAATAATAATATAATATAGGGAGAGTTGTTGAGCAGGATATGCATGTGTGTGCATGTACGATGTGATTTGAAGAATATTTAAACTCTGCTCTTAAAAAAATCCAGGCAGCTGCAAATGGATCCGAATCCCAGCCATCATTTACGCGACGCACGTCATGACCACGCTGCTCCCCATCTTCAGCCACGTCCTGTTCAGCGATTTCTCGCGGTCCAAGCACCCTGCGCCCCAGACGCTGCACGAACGCTTGACTCTCTGCGCCATTTACAGCCCCTACTTCCTGATTCCCTGCCTCATTCTTCTCACGATGCTCTTTAGCCCCCTGTATAACCAGGTGGATAAAAGGAAAAAGAAATAAGCCGGCGAGGATTCTTCCTAAAAGAGGGGGAAGGAGTCAGCCCTTGGATTCAGAAGCTTGCAAACTGGGCCAATAAAATGTTTTTTTATTATTATTATTATTGTGTTGGTGTCCGTGAGGTGGATGGATGTATAGCTTCAAAGGGAGGGGGACTTGCGGAACGAGGGCCACATTTTCTTCTGGGCAAGCTTCTGAGGGCCACATGCCAAAACCCTATCCATCCAGACAAGCAAGAAGCCTTTTCAGAGTGAAGGACATAGTTCAGTCAGGCAGCAACATTCGAGGAGGGTGTGTAGCAGGGCCAGTGAAGGATGTTTTCTGGGGAAGAGTCCCAGGGCCAGATGGAGAGCATGTGACTCAGTCTCAAGGTTACGGGTTCGAATCCCACGTTGGGCAGAATGATTCCTGCATTGCAGGGGTTTGCACTAACTAGATGACCCTTGCGCTCCCTTCCAACTGGGCAGTTCTATTATTCTTTGGCCGCTGGGTTCTCCATTCCTGACATAACTGAAGCCCCTTGTTATTTACCGAGGAGGAAGTGGAATTTGGCCATTTCCAAACCAACATCCTGCCCTCAAAACAACCTGCTGATCTGGTAAAAGAGGTTGTTTCGCCTCTGGGTTTGTGTCGAAGAGCACCGATGCTAATTTATTACCCTCTTGGTTCATTCTTATCCCAGGATATTCCAGAGTAAAGGGGTCGTGTGCTTCTCCTTTCCCCAGGGCGAGGGATTGAGAGCAGCTTTGTCGGAATGAACTGTTGCTCTGCAAACCAATAACTGTAGACCAGACATTTCCAACTCCCAAGAGACACTGATCTACTCCCAGTATTAAAAAGCGGGCAGTGATCTACCCACTGTCATTGGAGGGAGGAGGAGTGTGCATGGAGTGGGTGGATTGCCCAGAGTTGTTGAGCTTTTGGGGGGAGGATTGTAGGGTTTTTTAGTCCCCCCCCTTAACTTATTGTACATGATAAGGATCCCGTGATCTACCAGGATCAGCGAAGGACCTACTGGTAGATTGCAATTTACAGGTTGGACATCCCTGTTGTAGACAAGGGGTTGTATCAAAGTCACTTGGTACTATACTTCTTGCACTGGCAAAATGGTAAGGACGTGGGTGGCGCTGTGGGTTAAACCACAGAGCCTAGGATTTGCCGATCAGAAGATCGTAGGTTTGAATCCCTGCAACGGGGTGAGCTCCCATTGCTCAGTCCTTGCTCCTGCCAACCTAGCAGTTCGAAAGCACATCAAAGTGCAAGTAGATAAATAGGTACCACTCCGGCAGGAAGGTAAATGGTGTTTCCGTGCGCTGCTCTGGTTCGCCAGAAGCGGCTTAGTCATGCTGGCCACATGACCTGGAAGCTGTATGCCAGCTCCCTCGGCCAATAAAGCGAGATGAGCACCGCAACCCAAGTCGGTCACGACTGGACCCAATGGTCAGGGGTCCCTTTACCTTTACTGGCAAAATGATGTTCCACAAGAGGAAAACATAAGTATATTATGGAAGGATGGAATCAGAGAACTGTAGTTTTGGAAGGTGCCACAAGTGGCAACCCCCCCATGCCTTGCAGGAACCACGGCTGCAGAATCCCTGGAGGATGGTCAACCTCTGCTTAAAGAGCCCTCAACGGAGTTCACCACCATCTGAGGTAGTCCTTTCCACTGTCAAACAGCTCTTGCCCTCATAAAGTTCTTCTGATGTTTATTGGGGTCTTTCTTCCTTGTCATTTGAACCCACTGGTTGGGGTTCTGCCTTCGGAAGCAGTAGATATGGCGGCCATATTCAAATAACACTTTTCAAGCCTTCAGGCGAAACACACCCAGCTCCCTCAGCTGTAACTCGTAAGGCTCCGTTTCCAGACCCTTGATCATCTAGTCAATCTCCTCCTCAGAGTGCAGTGTCCAGAACTGGACAGTCGTGCGGCAGATTGCACAGGATTCAAGTGTCGGGTCACAAGGACCATGTGTGGTGCCTACTTTTTCCATGCCAGGCTAATTTTACATGCTCTCCCAATCATGTTTCCAGCTCACACCCAAATGTACTAAGGGCAACATAAAAAGGAAATGAGGCGTCTTTAAAAACAATAATTTATTTCCTGATTTCCTTGAAAGTATTTTACAGGGCTTTTTTTTATAAAAACGGAAAAAAAAGAACAATGGGAAGTTGTGTAAAACACAGAACAGTCTGATGACTATATAAATGACTGGCCATTTTAAAAAAATCTTCAAAAATACAATAGCTGTAGCTGTCCCTTTTAGAAATATCTTATTGCCAGACCTAAAGTAAGTCCAAAAGAGTATTTAAGATCTAAACTTTTTTTGTTTTGTTTTTGAGAGGTGATCTTGGTCAATTCAAAAAATAAAAAGGTCAAAATTGCCCCCTCCCATTCCCCCCCTAAAAAAACCCAATTAGACTATAGGAATGGTTCAAGATTTCCCAGTGTGTTTGGTGCTGGTCATAAATTCTCTCTCTCATTCTCTCTCTCTCTACTTCTGGAAAATGAATTGGTCGATGAATTCGTTCTGGTCTGCTTCTATTTTACACAGCGTTTGATATTCGATGCGGTACCTGGAGAAAAAGCAGAGCAAATGTGTTAGCTCGGCCATCTTCCGAGTCCAATCAGCCACGGCTGGCCAAAATGGCTGGAGGGTCAAGAAATGACAGGAATTGCCCACTTAGCATGTCTGAAAAAGTGGGCTCTATTCAGGACTCGTTAACTTTTGACCTTCCAGATTTTGCTGTATGCAACAAGAACAGCCTTGGCAGCTTTCGGTCAGTCTGAATCAGTGTGCTCAATGACCAGATCTATTTCCCTTCTTTGGGGAAGGTTTCAAGAATGGCACTGTAGGAGAAAATCCCTTTTCAGTTGGGGCTCCACATCTGTGGAACACTCTCTCCAATGAGGTCCACTTGGCATCTTCAACCAACCTCTTCCTTGGCACAAGGTAAAACCTTGCTCTTTATGCCAAGCTCCTGATGAACAAGGGCAGGTGAGGAGGGATGTTGCTGAACTGCAACCTCCCTCCCATCCCTGGCCATTGGAATGATGGGAGTTGTAGTTCAGCAATGCCTGGAAGGCTGCAGATTAGGCACCTGGGCTCTCTGCTTTTGCCATGAAGGGCTTTCAGATTCGAAAGTGTGTAATAAGCAAGACTCACATACATACAAACAGTATCTCTTATTATATGAACACAAGAGGCTGGCACTGGAGTTTTACAAGCACATGCAAAGGCATTCCCCAGATAAGGAATACTATTGGCCACCTGCTGCAGATCACAGGTTAAAAGCTCCCTTCCCAAGTTTGGCTTTTCTCAGATTTCAGCCAGAATTAGAAACCACCAGCCAACTGCATGAATGTGGGGCTAGATTACTTCATCCCCTGTATGCCCACTTGACCATTCCGATCTGCAGAACTGGCATGGCTACAGGTGCCAAATAACACTCGTTACGGCAGTGCAAGAAATCGATCTTTTAGTGTAGCAGCACCTTTGGAACTCCCTGATTGACCCCCCCCCCCAAAAAAAACACCCCTCGGGAATTAGAAGCTGTCAATCAGTTGCACGAACTTGAAAAAGGGACTTTTAAAAAAAAACAACCAGTGATCTGCAGCAGGTGGTTGGCAGTATTTCTTGTTTTGAGGGATTCTGTATGCGTTTCTGCAACTGTCAAGCTCTTGAACTTTTCTCTATATGATATAAATACTATTTGTATCGATTTGTGCTTATTTATTGTGCAGGTAGTGGCAAGACTCCTACAGGGCGCATCTTAGCCTCAATGGTGCCCCACAAGATCCTCTCATTTTTGCTGCCCACAAAGTAAAAATATTCAAAGAGACACGACAGCTCAGTTGGCCCAAGGTTGAATCCCTTAATGGGGCAGTTACATATTCCTGCATTGCAGGGGGGCTGGACTCGGTAATCCACAGGGTCCCATCCAACTCTATGATTCTATGACTGGCTGAGGTCCAGCTCTGAGGGCCTTCTGGCGGTTCCCTCACTGCGAGAAGCCAAGTTACAGGGAACCAGGCAGAGGGCCTTCTCGGTAGTGGCACCCGCCCTGTGGAACGCCCTCCCACCAGGTGTCAAAGAGAACAACAACTATCAGACTTTTAGAAGGCACCTGAAGGCAGCCCTGTTTAGGAAAGCTTTTAATGTTTGATGCACTATTGTATTTTAATATTTTGTTGGAAGCCGCCCAGATGACAGATGGCGGGGTATAAATAAACTATTATTATTATTATTATTATTATTATTATTATTATTATTATGGCTGCTGGATCAGGCCAATGGCCCATCTAGTCCAACATCCTGTTCCCACAGTGGCCAACCAGATGCCTGTTGGGGAACCCATAAGCAGGACCCATGACGAGAGAGCTCTCGTCTCCTGCTGCTTCCTGAATTTGGTATTCAGAGTGTACTGCCTCTGACAATGGAGGCAGAACAAAGCCATCATGGCTAGTAGCCATTGAGAGCCTTGTGGTCCATGAAACCTCTTATAAAGCCATCCAGTATACCTGAAGGAGCGTCTCCACCCCCATCGTTCTGCCCAGACACTGAGGTCCAGCTCTGAGGGCCTTCTGGTGGTCCCCTCACTGCGAGAAGCCAAGTTACAGGGAACCAGGCAGAGGGCCTTCTCGGTAGTGGCTCCCACCCTGTGGAATGCCTTCCCACCAGATATCAAAGAGAAGAACAACTATCAGACTCTTAGAAGATATCTGAAGGCAGCCCTGTTTAGGGAAGCTTTTAACGTTTAACAGACCACTGTATTTTAATACTTTGTTGGAAGCCGCCCAGGGTGGCTGGGGAGACCCAGCGAGATGGGCGGGGTATAAATAATAAAATATCGTTATTGTTATTGTTATCGTCATCATCATCATCCTCCAAATTGGTGGACACCACTGCCTCTTATGGGAGGATGTGCGATAGTTTAACTCTGCGCTGTGTGAAATAGTATTTTGTCTCTCCTGATTCTTTCGACATTCAGTTTCTTTGGCGGTCCATGGCTTCTGGTGTTATGAGAGATGGGGGAAAGCTTTCCTGTATCCCTTTTCTTTTCGCACCTTTCCAGCTGTGTTGTCTTCTCGGCTATCAGCGCCTGAAGCTGCTGCTGCTGGGCTTCTCTTTGCTTCGCTATGGACTTCAGCAAGTTGCGGGCGCCAATTGCCTGCGGAAAGAGGGATTTTATTCTGGGCGATCCCGGAGCACCTTAGCAGCCCTCCATTTGGGGGTGGAGGGGGGACTGATTCTTAGTGATGCAATGAAACAAATCTTACCTACAATGAATGGAGCTTCCATGGATTAAAGAAGTGGCTGCTTTTAATCTGCACATATATTGCAGATGGAGAAAACTTTTTAAAAGTATTTTTACACACATACCCCACTTGGATGACGCCTTCCTGCGATCACAACCAAGCACCCTTTTAGAAGATGCTTGCCAGCCACGGACTTGTAAGTCTCTCAGCCAGCACAGCAAGAGGCTCTTAATCTCAGGGTTGTGGGTTTGAGCCCCATGGTGGGCAAAAGATTCCTGCATTGCAGCAGCTTGGGCTAGAGGACCTTCGTGCTCCCTGCCAACTCTACAATTCTATGATTCTGTGATCTGACAATAGCAGGGCCATCACCCAAAATTGTATTGACGCAATTGTACATTCCTCACTTCATCAGTCAAATGTAAAGGTAAAGGGACCCCTGACCGTTAGGTCCAGTCATGGCCGACTCTGGGGTTGCGGTGCTCATCTCGCTTTATTGGCCGAGGGAGCCGGCGTACAGCTTCCGGGTCATGTGGCCAGCATGACTAAGCCGCTTCTGGCAAAACAGAGCAGCGCATGGAAATGCTGTTTACCTTCCTGCTGGAGCGGTACCTATTTATCTACTTGCACTTTGACGTGCTTTCAAACTGCTAGGTTGGCAGGAGCAGGGACCGAGCAACAGGAGTTCACCCCATCGCGGGGATTTGAACCACTGACCTTCTGATCGGGAAGTCCTAGGCTCTGTGGTTTAACCCACAGCGCCACCCGCGTCACTCAATGAAATGTGCATAGGAGAAAATAAATGCTCTGAATAATAATAATTTTTAAACAATGCATGTCTTGCAAAAGGCATCATCTCAAGAGAGGTATCTTCTTCTCGCTCTCTCAGGAGGGAAGGCCTCCTCTTCAGTTATGAATCTGTGCTTCAAAAGGGCCTTGGATAATTCCCAACCGGGAAACCGAACTACTGTTCAGTTTTAACAGTAGTCACACGATGCTGCATGTCTGTTGGGGGACAAAAAAATTACCGGAGAAAAGGCGCATGCAACAAAGGGCTAGCCTACTTATTCTGACATCACTTTGCCCCGTCAGATTACCTTAATCTTCTCATTTTCAGTTGCTTTTGCTAGCTGATCTACAAGTTCGATGAGGCTGCCCACTATTTTCTTAAATTCTGCAATTTCTGGAAAGGAGGAACAGAAACAATCAAGACCAAGGTTCTCTCTCTCCCACCATGGTTATTAAACAAACATAGGCAAGTTAGGAAGATGCTGTCATTGCTAATCACTGTTCTTGATTTCTGAATCAGAATTCAGCAGTAAACCATTCCAAGCAGTGAACAGTCAAGCAATGTGTGTGAACCAGCCCTTTGACCAAACATTAACGTTGCACAAAAGAGTGAGAGATGCAGGCCTGTGCTCAGCAAAGAGGGAACTTACTGTCTACAAATACTTTACATTCTTCTTTCAGCTCAGTCGTTTGCTGGGACACCTCCGGGTCCAAAACCCTCAGTTTGTTCAGTTCGTCAAAGTGAAAGCCTGCTTCGCCTAGGATATCTTTGGCCATGATGGATCCTTTTTAGACTTCTGTGCAAAATAACCAAACACAAGAAACCTTTTTTTAAAAAAAAGGAGAGAAGGGAAAAAGAGAGAGATTGCATCCCTCGATATTGTGATGCTTGGGTTCCTAATAGGTTTGATGCTTGGTTCCCAATAGACTTTGATGCTTGGGTTCCCAATAGGCTTGTCGCCCATTTCCCTATTTCAATGTATCCTTATGTACTCTGTGTGGAGCTTCCCTTAAGGATGGTTCAGAAGCCGCAGCCAATGCAGAATAGATCAGCAAGACTGCTGAAGGGGGTGCCTTATTGACAGCACATAACAACTCTACTGAAAGAACTGCCAGTACGCTATCAGGTGAAGGATAAGGCCGTGCTATTGGCATATAAAGCCCTGAGTAAGGCCTCAACTGTACTATTCAGTTAAAACAGTATCACCCCACTTTAAAAAGTTGTGCCTTCCTCCAAAGGATCATGGGAACTGTAGTTTGGTAAGGAGTTGTTTGAGAGTTGTTTGGTGATGCCCATTCCTCTCACAGAGCTACGCTTCCCAGAGAGATTTATTTTTCAGCCACTCTGAGAATATTTTTGCCACATTTTTCCAGGGCCGAGACCCACTTCACCAGTCAGGATGTGGTTTTAAACTCAATTTAACAATTGTAACGAAGGCCTACCATTCTTCTGCCCTTCAGATAAATCAAATATGGGGAACCTTTAGCTCTGTAGATGTTGTTGCCTAGCAGGGAAGGAAGGAACCTATTTTTGGTGGCACCTGTGGAACTCCCTCCAAAGGGACACACCACCGGGCCCCTCTTTGACTATGTAATTATGCATATTTATGGGAAATAAATAACATAAATAAATAGAAGCCGGCCTTGTGGCAAGGAGCGTCAAAACTTTTATGTGTTTAGAAGGATGGGAGGGAGTGTCTTTACTTTATTAAAGTATTCTTGGACCACATCTCAAGGTTACAATACGAAACAAATCATAAGAGGTCAAATAAAATCAAGACAACTCTTTAAAAACACACAGACAAATTGCCAGCTGATGAAACCTTCCTTTTACAGCTCAGCTCTGTGTTTCTACTGATGATACATCACACTGGGGCTTGGGCAGCCCTGCCAAACAGCCGATTCACGGCTCTACCTGATGGTCCATTCCCCCTGAACATGGATGCTCCATTATTCCCACCTGTGGCTGCGACCCAACCTAACCCTTCCTACAAAGCCAGCTTCCCCAGACCACCTAGCCCGGCATCCTGTTTCACCACAGCGGCCAACCCTTCAGCAATCGGAAGCCCACACACAAAAAAGCCACCCCCTAATAATAATTATTTATTATTTATAACCCGCCCATCTGGCTGGGCTTCCCCAGCCACTCTGGGCAGCTTCCAGAAAAATATTAAAATACTGTAATACATCAAACATTAAAAGCTTCTAAAAGTCTGGTAGTTGTTGTTCTCTTTGACATCTGATGGGAGGGCGTCACCACCAAGAAGGCCCTCTGCCTGGTTCCCTGTGACTTGGCTTCTTGCAGTGAGGGAACCGCCAGAAGGCCCTCGGCGCTGGACCTCAGTGTCTGGGTAGAACGATGGGGGTGGAGACGCTCCTTCAGATACACTGAACCGAGGCCGTTTAGGGCTTGAAAGGTCAGCACCCACACTTTGAATTGTGCTCGGAAATGTACTGGGAACCAATGTAGGTCTTTCAAGACCTGTGTTATGTGGTCTCGGCGGCCGCCCCCAGTCACCAGTCTAGCTGCCGCGTTCTGGATTAGTTGTAGTTTCCGGTTCACCTTCCAAGGTAGCCCCACATAGAGCGCATTGCAGTAGTCCAAGCGGGAGATAACCAGCTGGTCCCGTGAGATAGACTGCCCCTGAACAGGGAGGCTCGTCCTCTACCTACTGCAGCTGCTATAGGCGAGCATCATATTCCACCCCAAGCGCCACTCGAGGCCCCATCGCCTGCTGGCCAAGGAAGGCAGGTGCCCCAGGGAAGCCCACGAGGATGGGCACAAAGGCAGGTAAGCAGCGCTGGCGGACGGGCTGCCTGCTGTCCCCCAGCAACTGGCACTCAGAGGCATGGGCTACCTGCCTGCCTGCCACCCTCCTCGCCCCGCCTCCCAATGCCAACCCTATGGGGTCCCCGCCGCCCGGCTCACCTGCAGCCCCTGCGGACGCGCCAGGTGGCTCCCGGCTGCCCCTCCCTCCCTCCTCCAGCGCGGCCTTCCGCTGCCACGGCGACAGCAGCAGCAGCCGCCACTGGCTCCTCCTCCTCCTCCTGCCGCCCCGCCCACAAGGAACGTACCACTTAGCGAGGCGGGGGGGTGGAGGGGAGAGAAGGCATCACGGGAAGTGTAGTTTCTCTAGGAAGCATCCAAAAGCAAGGAGGGGGAGCGCGAGGGATGGCGCCAGAGGCGTCTACAGAGAAACAGGGAACCATTGTATTTTAATCAATTGTTTTATACTTTATACACGCGGCGCTCTCATAAATGTGCAATTATTTGAGGTTTGTTTCTGATGCAAGGGACAAGCATGATTTTAAGCAGTTTAAAATCAGGAGTGGGGAGCCTTGTTCATCTCAGGGGCCGCCGTGGGAGTAGCCAGGATTTATGCTTTAATTGGGGGACGGGGTAGAATCTTAAGTATTTTAAGTTAAGTTAAATATTTTAAGTATTTTATTGATTTACTTGATCGGGAAGATAATTGCACCCGCTTCCCCCCTTGGCTAATAATAATAATAAATTTTATTTAAACCCCGCCCTCCGCAGCCAAGACCGGGCTCAGGGCGGCTAACACCATTTATTATTATTACTATTATTACTATTACTATTATTATTATTATTATTATTATTATTATTATTATTATTATTAGCCAAGGGGGGAAGCGGGCGCAATTGCCTTCCCGACCAAGTAAATCAATAAAATACTTAAAATATTTAACAACTTAAAATACTTAAGATTCTTGTTGTTTAGTCATTTAGTCCTGTCGGACTCTTCGTGACCCCCTGGACCAGAGCACGCCAGGCACTCCTGTCTTCCACTGCCTCCCGCAGTTTGGTCAAACTCATGCTGGTAGCTTCCAGAACACTGTCCAAGCATCTCGTCCTCTGTCGTCCCCTTCTCCTTCATGGATCACTGCCTTGCCGTGGCGAAGCTATGAACTATGCCGAGCAGGGCACCCAAGATGAACAGGTCATAGTGAAGAGTTTTGACCAAACGTGATCCACCTGGAGGAGGAACTGGCAAGCCACTCCAGTATCCCTGCCAAGAAAACTTAAGATTCTACCCCCTCCCAATTAAAACATAAATCCTGGCTATTACCATGGCTGCCCCTGAGATGAACAAGGCTCCCCACTCCTGATTTTAAACTGCTTAAAATCATGCTGGTCCCTTGCATCAGAAACAAACCTCAAATAATTGCACATTTATGAACAACACCCCGCGTGGGGTGTTTCATGTTCTACTACTTTGGTCTTTTTTAAAAAAAAAAATTAAAGGCGATCGACAGCTCTGGACTCAAAGCTTTTGCCTGGCGAGGGAGGGAGGGAACAAAATGGGCAGTGCATGCTGGGAAACGTAGTCCCGTCCGCGGGCGGCTGCCGGCGCGCGCTGCACGCTGGGATTTGTAGGCCGAGGCGCCTGACTGGGAAGGGCGGCTTGTAGCTGGAGCTGCTCATTCCTCAGCTCCGCCTTTCGGCCGGGTCTGGGAAGCTTGAGGGGCGCGCCGGCCGGCTGGTTTCGCTCGCAGCCGGTTCTGCTCAGCCCCCGTCGCCTCCCGGTGCGAGGCGGAGGCCTTCGTGGAGCAACAGCGCCGGTTGACTCGCCAGTCGGGTAAGGTAAACAGGCGGGGGTTGGAGGGGCCAGTGGGGAGGCGGGCGGGCCCGCTTGAGAAAGTGGCGTTGTGTTTGCGTTTAGCGGGCAAGGAAGTGGGGCGGGAGGGCGGAAAGTTGGCTGGTGGGTGAGTGAATTTGGCCGAGAGAGCTGATTGGCTATTGGAAGCGGGGGGGGGGGTCAGAAGTAGGTCAACCATGGAGGAAAAGGGAGGTAAATATTTGGGGAGGCGGAAATAAAGAATGGATGCTTTCTCCTGCTTGGTTGCTCCTTTAAACCAGGGGTTAGGGGTAAGTATAGTTAAAACTATGGTTTTCCCAGTAGTGATGTATGGAAGTGAGAGTTGGACCATAAAGAAGGCTGATCGCCAAAGAATTGATGCTTTTGAATTATGGTGCTGGAGGAGACTCTTGAGAGTCCCATGGACTGCAAGAAGATCAAACCTATCCATTCTGAAGGAAATCAGCCCTGAGTGCTCACTGGAAGGACAGATCGTGAAGCTAAGTCTCCAATACTTTGGCCACCTCATGAGAAGAGAAGACTCCCTGGAAAAGACCCTGATTTTGGGAAAGATGGAGGGCACAAGGAGAAGGGGACGGCAGAGGACAAGATGGTTGGACAGTGTTCTCGAAGCTACAAACATGAGTCTGACCAAACTGCGGGAGGCAGTGGAAGATAGGAGTGCCTGGCGTGCTCTGGTCCATGGGGTCACGAAGAGTCGGACACGACTAAACGACTAAACAACAACAACAAGCAAAGTGGGAGCAGGAAGTTCCACAGGTGCTGCGCTGATAGGGAGAGGCGACACCGGTTTCTTTCCTGGCTGGCTTTTTAAACCAGGAAGAGAGCCGGGTGGCTGCAGAGCTGGCGTTGATAGAAATCCCACAGTGTGGACAAGAGAGGCTGGGGAGGCTGCACCTGTTGGATTTCTGCTGGCTGTTACCGACCTGCAAGAGGGCCAAATAAATACGGAGCGCTGGAGGGAAAGAAGACCTGCCATTCACCCTCCCTTTTGAAAACATCATAATGAAAATATTTTGCATTTGGGCACCTTATTGCAATTCATTCCCTGACCTCTGTTTTTTTAAACTTGTAAACCTCAGCCCTGGGATCTATCTGTGACAACTCCAGGCCTCTCTTTCTGGCCCTTGAAACTTTGTCGGGGCTGCATCCTCCACCAGCCCTGCTTCACCCCCAACTCTTAAGTGTTTTTGCCACTCTGGGGTGTGTGTCCTTGAAGAATGCTTCTTGTTTCCCTGACTGGAGGATTAAGAGAGAGATGTGTGCACACAGTACAAATTTACATTACTTGCTCCTCCACCTTTTGAATCTGGGTCCTCCCACGCTGCCATGTGGACTTCTGAGGATTGCCCACATGTGGATGGGACCCTTGACTTAAAAAACACCCCCATCCCTGATTTAATTAATATTCTTTTAAAGTTTCCGCATGTTCTTTTCCTGCAGCCTGTAACCATTACCCCCTTGGTTCTTCCCAACGCTCCCTCAACAGACTGACCTTTTTTACAGTGTTAGCCTTACATCTGCCCCTCCCCTTCAGCCATTCATTAAATCACATGAATGGATGGGTCAGTGATAGTTAAGTAAATAGGCAACAATGCAGAATGGGAAAATCCGGTGTGTAGAAAGTAAGGTTGAAAGGTTCCGATTTCCCTTTTCAACATGGGTGTGTGAGATGAAGCCTGGTTTTGTTCTGTTTTTCCTACATGAGCATTTGGTACTTGGTGAATGAAGCTACTGTTGGTATAGAATTTTTGCCTTCCTTGTTGCCTTGGCTGAGATTCTTTCCCCTCAGGGGAGGGTGATGTTGGGTCAGAAATCTACATATCAATATGTTCTGTACCAGGCATAGGCAAACTAGGCCCTCCAGATGTTTTGGGACTACAACTCCCATGATCCCTGGCTAACAGGACCAGTGGTCAGGGATTATGGGAATTGTAGTCCCAAAACACCTGGAGGGCCGAGTTTGCCTATGCCTGTTCTGTACCAACTACGTCAGCTCTTGGATATTCCAAGTGTCTCAGTGCAATGCTTACTTATTTCAGTCCTTTATCCAAAAGCATGAGAACTAGACTCTTCTTTTATTTTTAGGGAAAGGACTACAGCTCAGTGACAGCACACTTGCTTTGAATGCAGAAGGCCCCAGGTTCAATCCCCAATAGGGATTGTAACTCTGGAGAGCCACTGCCAGTCAGTGTAGACAATACTGTGCTAGATGGACCAGTGGTCTACTTCTGTACAAAGCAACTTCCTGTGCTCGTAAGAGGAATGTCCGGTGTTGGGCCGTGTAATTGCATTATCGGCCCATGGACCCACTCATGACTCAGTTTGCTGGAGGACACAGCACACAGACCGTTTATTATAACCACTGCATTCTCCCAAAGGCCACTTATCTCTGCATTCCCTTGCAATTGAATATTTCCGTGGCCGTTCTTGGTACAGCAGGCTTCTCACGCCCTTTCCCAAATGCCATCTGCATGCCACGCTTGGATATGGAAATGGGGCTGCTGGAAATAGAAGCTTGTTAAGCCTTCAGTCATTTCCAGTTTGTGTGTGTGTCACAAATGCAAAAATGCACTGGAGGACTAGGGGAAGCAGAGGAAATGCTTCTATTGTGTGGGACAGTCTTGAGTCAGGCCCATTACGTCATCCTGGAAGGCTGGGAAGGGGCCCCCAGGTTCCTGCCGCTGTTTGGAGATGCGAGGATTGAGTTGCGGACTTGGGTCTCATCCAGACGGCAGTTTACTGATCTGCCGGCTGGCTGGCGCTCTGCACCATTGCAGCTTAGAAAAGGCAGGTACCTTTCCCCGTGTTCCCCTCCCTCTTTGCCTAGTGCCAGCTTTTATAGAACTTTTCGCAGCTGCTTAGGTATCAATTTGTCCTTGCAGCACCCCTGTAAGGTTTTTATTCAAAGTATTGTTCAAAAGTATTTTTGCTCTCCTGAAAAGGGCTGCTGCCCCTCAGGCTTCCGATCCCAGAGACTCAGCACAAAAGGAAAAGGGATTGGGCTGGAGGAGGTGGAAAGCAAACACAAGGGCTGGTTCTTAGGCAGAAAGTTCTTCTCGATGGTCCTTCTGGTGGGAAGAGAGGAAGCTAGCTCCCTGCTTTTGCTGCTGCTGCTGCTGCTGCTTGGCCACTGAATGGGCTTGAACTGCTCTTCTCTGGGGATTCAGCCTCCCAGTGGCAATTAGACCCCTGGCTGATGGCAGAAGCCAGAATGTGCTGCCCATCAGCTCTGCAGTCCCTGGGCAACTGGGCAACAAATACATAAAAATTGCTGGGGCGCCAATTCCTCTGCCCTCTTTTTCCATTCTCTGCTGGTGAGACCACACTGTCCTTTTCTTGAGCGGTAGGGCTTTCAACAGCCAGCCTGGGAACTTGGAGCTAGTGGGCTCATTGCCCTCATTGTAATCACAAGGACTAGCAACTTGGTTTCGTGAGAAACCTGGCTTTAGCAAATGTTCTAGATGGCTCTTGGATAAGGCTTGAGAATGATGCTCTGTTAGGAAGCTTTGCCTTTGGAGAACTCAGCGAGCGTTGTCTGCACTTTTCCGAGCCTCGTCCTCTTGCAGTCAATAAGGGCCGGCCACTTGCTTTTTGCAAGTGCTGCATGGAATGAGGCTGATGTGCCATTTGGTTTCCAGCTTCCGTTCAGGGCACTGCCGTTAACCGGCAACGTCCCAAACGGTTTGGGATGTGGGTCCCTTGGGGACAATCAACTTCTGTACATTTCTCCTGGCAGGCTCTGGTCATCCTCACCTGAGCTCCAGATTCCCTCAACCTTGTGGGCCATGGCTGGTAGCAACCAGGCGGGAGCATTTTCTGTAGTGCCTTGGCAACCCATCCGTCAATCATCTGACGCCATAATGATATCAAGAGACTGATAGGTGGGTTCTGCCACCACTCACCTTTTAATATTGGCTCCCAGGATTGTGGACAGATAACAATCTCGTCCATTGAGCCCAGAAAGCTAGGTCACTAAGCCAGCCAAACCTTGGCACCTGCGTGGGCTCATATCAGAATTATCGGAATCTTGCTTCTATTCCCTGTGCAAAGAGAAATAAAGTTGTGTTCTGGACCATCCACTATGTCTCTCATTTTCTCTCCCTCTCCCTTTCTCTCTCCAGTTTCTTGGCTCCAGGGCCAGTCTCCATCTGGGAATACTCTCCTTGCCCAGTCAGTGACCTCGTGGCTCTCCAACCTCCCCCCACAACCACGGCGGAGTCGGTCAAGCCCACCCTCTGCAGAGTTGTCATCTACTTGCAGAAGGAGATGTCCGGAGACACCTGCCTGGCAGCCACCTGTCCCTCGCCAGGAGCCAAGCCCAAGGGCTGCGGCTTCAAAGGCGGCACCCTGGGCAACAAGTATGTGCGGCTCAATGTCGGCGGGTCCCTCTACTACACCACGGTGCAGGTGCTGACGCGGCACGACACCATGCTGAAGGCCATGTTCAGCGGCAGGATGGAGGTGCTTTCGGACAAAGAAGGTGAGCCAGGGGCCAGGGCTGGCAGCCAGTGTTAGAAGCTCAAGTGCAAAAGCTAAACCTAGATTGTGGTTGCCACATGTCTTAAGCAACTTTTTTTTTTTTGCAATGAGATTTAGTATTACTGGTGTTATTATTGTTCATTTCTATACCACTTTATATTTAAAATTTAAAAAATCTCAAAGTGGTTTACAACACATTAAAGCATCAAATAAAACAGAATATAATACAGTGGTACCTCGCAAGACGAAATTAATTTGTTCTGCGAGTTTTTTCGTTCTACGAGTTTTTTCGTCTTGCGAAGCACGGATTCCCTGGGTATTAACGGTTTTTAAAAAAAGGAAACAAACTCGCAAGATGTTTTTGTCTTGCGAAGCAAGCCCATAGGGAAATTCGTCTTGCGAAGCAACTCAAAAAACGAAAAACTCTTTCGTCTTGCGAGTTTTTCGTCTTACAAGGCATTTGTCTTGCGAGGTACCACTGTAAATTCTACCTGCCCAGGGTTTGAGATCTTCAGCAAAGGCCCTTGTCTCAGTTCTGCCACCCTCACAGGCATGTTTTGTGGGGATGCAGGAGAGGGGCTTCTCCCATACTCTGGAAGTCTCTCCCTAGAGAAGCCAGACCGGCTCCCTCCTTGCTGCCCTTCTGCTGGCAGGTAAAGACTTTATTGCTCCAAGAGGATTTTGGAAAGTGCTTTTAATGAAAGGGCTGGTGCCGTGCTGTTTTTATTGTAATTATTGGTATGTTTTTAAACAGATTTTATATAGACAGTGGTACCTCGGTTTTAGATCAGCCTTGTTTAAGAACTTTTCGGTTTATGAACTCCGCAAAACCAGAAGTAGTGTCCCAGTTTGCGAACTTAACTCAATCTAAGAATGAAATCCGAATGGTGGAAGAGCACCGGCGGAGGGAGGCCTCATTAGGGAAAGTGCACCTCGGTTTAAGAACGGTTTCGGTTTAAAAAAGGACTTCCGGAACAGATTAAGTTTGTAAACCAAGGTACCACTGTAGCCTGAATTCTGTCGACGCTTACTTGTTTTCCAGTGATAGATTTTTCTGCGTTTTAACTGTTCTTGTTTTTATCTGTAAGCAGCCTTGAGTACCGTTAGGGGAAAAGGTGGCATATAAATAAATATAACAGTGAAGAAGCATTTAAACCAGGGATGGGGCTGGCGCAAGCTTTTTCTTGCCTGTTGTCGATCAGCTTCCACTCCTACAGGATGCCAGCTCAGATTGCAGCTGTCTTGTCTTCTCCTGCTCTCACAGGCTGGATCCTCATCGATCGCTGCGGGAAGCATTTTGGGACAGTTTTAAGTTACCTCCGAGACAACACGGTAGCCCTCCCGAAGAACCGGCAGGAGGTCAAAGAGCTAATGGCTGAAGCCAAATATTACCTCATCCAGGGCTTGGTAGACCTCTGCCAGGCTGCCCTGCAGGTGAGAGCTGCATGCGCGTAGCATTAGGGGGACCCTTGGGGGTCATAGAATCACAGAACTGTAGGGTCGGAAGGGGCACCCAGGGGTCATCTAGTCCAACCCCCCCCCCAATGCAGAAAACTCAGCTAAAGCCTCCACGACAGATGACCACCCAACCTCTGCTTAAAAACCTCCAAGGAAGGAGAGTCCATCACTTCCCGAGGGAGACCATTCAGCTGTTGAACAGCTCTTACTAGCCATCTATTCAGTGCAGGAATCCCCCAACTGTAGCATCCCTGACAGATGGTTGCCCAGCCTCTGCCATGGGAATGGGCCATAGAGCACCTGGGTTCCAGGGTCAATCCCCAGCATCTCCTGGTATGGCTGAAATCCTGGAGGGCTGCTGCCAGTCAGTGTAGACAGTACTAGACTAGGTGGATCAATAGTCTGACTCAGTATAAGTCAGCTTCCTAAGGTCCTAAGTATCTCCTGCAAGTACCGTATTTTTTGCTCTATAAGACTCACTTTTTCCCTCCTAAAAAGTAAGGGGAAATGTGTATGCGGCTTATGTAGCAATTGTAGGCTGCGCAGCTATCCCAGAAGCCAGACCAGCAAGAGGGATTGCTGCTTTCACTGCAAGTGAATTATTTTGATATTCAGAATATATTTTTTCTTGTTTTCCTCCTCCAAAAACTAGGTGCGTCTTGTAGTCTGGTGCGTCTTATAGAGCGAAAAATGCGGTACTTCCTATGTCTCCCTGTAGACCAGCTCCTGCACTGATTTTGAGGGCCACCGACATTGTGAGAGACCTGCGGGTGTGGTTCCAGCCCCCCATTCCTCTTTTACACCAGCTGCAGGGAACCTTAGGCCCTCCAGTTGTTGCCAAACTACAGCTCCCATCAGCCCCTGCAAACATGACCAATGATCAGGGATGGTGGGAGTTGTAGTTCAGCAGGGCCATAGGTTCCTCCACACCTGTTTTACACAGTCGACAACTGTGTGGGGAGGGCATTTTTAACCACCTTCTTCAATTGGATCTTAGAGAGTGCTAAACTTTGAAACTCTTATCCCCTCGCAAGTGTGCTTAGCGTGGTTTTCAGGCTGGGTATTGACTTTTGCGTTTTGCAGGCTCATCTGTCCTGGGTGCTTTTAAGTGGAGATTCCTGCCTTGCTAGATGTTTTGCTAGATGACCTTTGGGGGGGGGGTCCCTTCCAACTCTACGATTCTGTGGTCCCCCAAAGAAGGGGACACCGAACCTGCACTCACCTGCCTGTGTGCCTGCAATTCTCTTCCGCAGGACAAGAAAGATTCGTACAAGCCCGTCTGCAACATCCCAGTCATCACATCACCCAAAGAAGAGGAGAGGCTCATCGAATCTGCCATGAAAGTGGGTGCTTTTCCTTCCAGGTCTTGTTCTTGAATTTCCAGAGATGGGGAATTCGTGGGTTGGGGTACCCCAGGAAGACCCAGAAAGGGGAGATAGAAGGCTTGAGTGGAGCCCTTGACTGACAATATGCTGCTGAACCACAGCTCCCATCAGCCTCAGCAAGTGTGGCCAGTAGCCACGGATGATGGGAGTTGTAGTTCAGCAGCATCCAGAGGGTCAAAAGGATCCCCACCATTTTAACTTTCCACAGTGCCCTGGAGCCAGGGGTGGGGAAACCCAGACCCCGGAGCCAAACAACTCCCTTCGGACCCCTCTGAGCTCCCGCCAGGCCAGACATCCCTCACCACCCCAAAGTGTTTTTTCTTGGCTGGAACATATCTTTGAAGTGCAAAAATTCTCCTTGGGGGAGACTACAGGGAGGGGCATGTCAGTGTGTGTTGAAACTAACCGACTACACCAGGGGTCAGCAACCATTTTCAGCTGTGGGCCTGTCCACCGTCCCGCAGACCATGTGGTGGGCCGGACTATATTTTTTTTTTGGGGGGGGGGATATGAACGAATTCTTATGCCCCACAAATAACCGAGAGATGCATTTTAAATAAAAGCACACATTCTCTTCATGTAAAAACATGCTGATTTTTTTCCATCCGCAGGCCGGATTGAGAAGGCGATTGGGCCACATCCGGCCCCCGGGCCTTAGTTTGCCTACCCCTGGACTACACAAAGGCAATTGTTGCAAGTGTGGCCCTGCCTACTTTGCCTCTGGCCCTACCCACTACTGGCATGTGGCCCTTAGGAGGTTAGCCAGGAGGGAATGTGGCCCTAAGACAAAAAAAAGTTCCCTTTTACTGTTTCTGAAGAAACGGGGAGCCTCCTGGCTGCCCTTGGGTGTGTTTGCCACTGCCGCTACTGCTGCTACTGACAAATAGGCTCAAAAAAGTACCATACGAAGGGGCTCACCAGAGACCCCTTTGCCCAGGAGAGGCCCTGACTGGGCAGCGTGACCTAGCCGTCTTCTTCCTCAGTCGGCAGAGCCCGAGACTTAATCTCAGGGTGGTGAGTTTGGGCCCCACGTTGGGCAAATGATTCCTGCATTGCAGAGGGTTGGACTGGATGACCCTTGTGGTCCCTTCCAGCTCTATATTTCTGACATTTAACCTCTTCCTTCCAGCCTGTGGTGAAGCTGCTGTATAACAGGAGCAACAACAAGTATTCCTACACAAGGTAAAGTCTCTGCTGTCTCCCTAAGAACATAAGACAAGGCTGTTGTATCAGGCCTGTGGCCCGTCTAGTCCAGCATCCTGTTCTCACAGTACTTTGAGAAGTATCTGACACCCTCCCCACAGTGTTGAATTTATTGTTTCTGGTAGTAGATGTGAAGGACGATGAACCCGGGCTTATTTCATATTTATTCCATGTTGGTTTCAGCAAGAGCAAACCTCTCGGTCTTTTTATTATTTGGAAAGGTTTGATTTAATTGCTGTACGAAACAGCACAGCTCTCCCAATTTAAATTTAAAATACTGGGGAGGGTAGGCAATTAATAGGCTGACCTGCGATAAACAGCTTCCTATTTATTTTATTTGCCCATCAATCCTAGCATTGTCCACTCTGACTGGCAGCAGCTGCCTATAGTCGTGGCCATACCTGTTACCAGTTCTTTTCTTTCTTTTTAATTTTTATTTTAACTGGAAATGCTCAGCCTGTTCTTGTTGAGTACCTGGGGCAAGCGGATCTTCCACTGCTCACCTGGTCTCCTTCAGATAAAGAATGTGAGGATGGGGTCCTTGTGCTTGGGATGTTTAGCATGTGAAGACTAGCATCGTGTAATGGGGTTGAAGTTTCCAACTAGGGAGCCCTAGGTTCAAATACCTGCTGAGCTGTGAATCTTGCCAGGCAGCTTTGGGTCAGTCACCCATCTTCTCAGCCCAACCTACCTAAAAGGGTTATTGTGAGGATTAAAATGGTGAGAGGGACATCTGAGCTCTTTTTTGGGGGGAAAGGCAGAATCCAGATGTGAAAAAAATGGTTATTTACTCAATTTATATCTTGTCCTTTCTTGCAAATGAGCCCAGGGCGGAAAACACCTCATGGCAACTTCTCTTTAAAAAGCATTCCAAAAACAGTCAAAACATTCAACCAGTGCTTTCAGGGTTCCCAGGAACTGTGTCTTTCAGCCATCAAACACCTGGGGGAAACAGGAATGTTTTTAACATCCTCCTGAAAGTCAATAACGAGGGTGGGCGACAGACCTCCCCAGGGAGGGCATTGCACAAACAGGGGAGCCGCCACCAAAAAGGCGCTGCCTGTCACAAGCCGATGATCCACATACGTCATTCTTCTTTTTTAAAAAAACATTGTTTCAGCACTTCCGATGACAATTTGTTGAAGAACATAGAATTGTTCGATAAGCTCTCCCTCAGCTTCAACGGGAGAGTCCTCTTCATCAAAGACGTGATCGGGGATGAGATCTGTTGCTGGTCATTCTATGGTCAGGGGAGGAAGCTGGCCGAAGTCTGTTGCACATCCATAGTTTATGCTACTGAGAAGAAGCAAACCAAGGTATTTTAACCTTGCGGTTTCTGTTGGGGCCTGGGGCTATCAACACGGACATCCCTTTCTGTGTGGCTTCTTCTGGGCAAATTTCAGGGGAGGATTTTACAGTGCCTCCATAGGCCAGGGAAAGAGCCTATATCAAAGCACATGTAAGTAAAGGTAAAGGGACCCCTGAACATTAGGTCCAGTCGTGACTCTGGGGTTGCGGCGCTCATCTCGCTTTATTGGCCAAGGGAGCCGGCGTACAGCTTCCAGGTCATGTGGCCAGCATGACTAAGCCGCTTCTGGCGAACCAGAGCAGCGCACGGAAATGCCGTTTACCTTCCCACCGGAGCGGTACCTATTTACCTACTTGCACTTTGATGTGCTTTCGAACTGCTAGGTTGGCAGGAGCAGGGACCGAGCAACGGGAGCTCACCCCGTCGCGGGGATTCGAACCGCCAACCTTCTGATCAGAAAGTCCTAGGCTCTGTGGTTTAACCCACAGCGCCACCTGCGTCCCTCTCAAAGCACATGGATTATTAAGTTATATATGGTCCAAAGCACATGTATTGGACCATATATAACTTTATAATCCAATAAGAACATAAGACAAGGCTGCTGATCAGGCCAAGGGGCCCATCTAGTCCAGCCTCCTGTTCTCACAGCGGCCTGCCAGATTATTTTATTTCAGAAGATTTGTGCACGTCTTGATTGTAAAAAGCAAACATAAAAAATATAAAACAACAAACATGTAAAACAGTAATGTAAAACTTACAAAAAGTTAAAATAACAATAGACCAAAGGCAGTCAAGGGAATTCTGGGCAGTCTTGCTTTGACTGTCCCCACTGCCTTTGACTTGCAACAGTCTGAAGCAGGGAGGGTGTCATGTGAAACAAAAAAGCAGAGCAGGGTGCCAAATTTCACACATCAGTGTCAAGTAACCAGTCCTTGGGGAAGGGGAAAGCCGAGGGCTCCAATTTGACATGTTTGTGCTTTCGTTTTTTGTTTTTTTCCTTGAATTTTTATTAAAGCTTGAAAACACAGTATACAGAAATAAAAATAAAAAAGCAGTGTACCAAAATAAGCAACAAATATCAAGCATTTTTAAACATGAAAATTAAAAGAAAATAGATAAGAGAAGAATAAAAGGAGAAAACTTCCAATTTTCTGTCTATGAGCTTTAAAAATTTGAGCATATTTTTAAAATTCATAACAACATTCAACTCTTCCACTTTCCATAGCCAATTCTTTTTTCATTCTTCAAAACTGATACCGCACCGGTTCTTTTTCTCCTTATTGTGCAGAAAGCCCCTGCTGGGTTTCCAATCATTAATAAATGTCAACAGTGATTTTTCTCTTAATTAAGCATGCCAGCTTTGCCATCTCAGCCAAACCCATTAATTCCAATAGCTGTTCTTCTATAGCAAGCAATAATAAGTACTCCCATCTTTTTGCATGTAAGCATCTCGTCACTGTGATCGGTGGTGGCTTTCTTTTTGTGAGATTCTGCTGCTCCTAGTTATGGCGAAGGGTGTAGGGCGCTTTGGCGGAGGCAGACACTACAACCTCTTTCCCTGCCTTCAGCACCCCTGCTCCACTCTTGCTGTCTGGCACAGTGGAGCAAAGGAGACAGCTGAGGATTCTGGGGTGGGGAAGCAACTAAGCCCTTAGCTTGGGCTTGTATTTATTTGAATAAGATTCAGCAGCAGGGCAGGGGGAAATAGCTGAGAGGATTTACTCCCTCTGGCCTCCGTTATTAGTATTTATTAAATTTGCTTGTCGCTTTTTTTCTTTGCTATGGCAAGTCAAAGCAGCTTATATTTTAAAAATCCATAAAATAGGTGGTGGTGGTTATTTTCTGTTCTTGTTGTTGTTTGCATTCTGTGTTTTTATCTTGTATTTTTAATCTGTGGACTGTCCTGAGATCTACGGCAGAAGGGCGGTATTTTATTTATTTATTTAATTTATATACCGCCTTATACCCGGGGATCTCAGCACAGTTCACAGAATAAAATCAAGATATAAAACCACAAAATACATAATAAAAATAAAAACAACAACCCAATAGCCCCGCCCAAAACCCACCACATTTAAAAGGGTATAGGATGTAAATCAGATCAGCCTGGTTAAAAAGGAACGTTTTTGCCTGGCGCCTAAAGGTGTACAATGACGGCACCAGGCAAACCTCCCTGGGGAGAGCATTCCACAGATGGGGAGCCACCGCAGAGAAGGCCTGTTCTCGTGTTGCCACCCTCCGGACCTCTCGTGGAGGAGGCACACGAAGAAGGGCCTCAGAAGACGATCTCATGGTCCGAGTAGGCTCATATGGAAAGAGGCGGTCCTTGAGGTATTGCGGTTCAATAAATAATAATAATGCATGAAAGCATCCTACTCACTCTAAAAGGCCATAGGTAAAAAGCCAAAGGCCTGGATAAAAGGGAAGATTCTTGCTTGACGCTTGAAGATACGTAACAGAGGTGCCTGGCGAGCCTCCCTGGGGAAAGCGTTCCACAAACGTCAGTGAAGAAGGGTGATCTTTGGTGCATTTGCTCCTCCCAGTAACCCCCTCGACTCTTTTCTCCCTCCAGGTCGAGTTCCCTGAGGCCCGCATCTATGAGGAGACCTTGAACGTCCTGCTGTACGAGACTCCCCGGGTTCCCGACAACTCCCTGCTCGAGGCAACCAGCCGGAGCCGCCCCCAGGCCTCCCAGAGCGAAGACGATGACGGCAGCTTTGAGCTGCGCGACCGCGTCCGGCGCATCCACGTCAAGCGCTACAGCACGTACGACGACCGGCAGATAGGCCACTAAGCCCACGCAGTGCGGGGGGGGGGGGGAGCTCGCAAGGGATGACGCCCTTTCCACAAGGGTCTGGCTGGCTTCGAAGCAGGGGGGCTGTCCTCTGCACCTCCACTACTTTCAACCCTGCCTCCCCAAGAACGATTTTGTGCTCGGAACGGTCCCTGCCCTGCGCCCAAGCTGGCGTTCCTTCATCGCGCCGGAGCTGTGCTTGGCTTCTGATTCCGGCAAAACAGATCAAGGTGCTCTCAAGGCCTGCAATCCACAATGCCAGCTTCCCAAACCTTACCGGCTGTAATTGTTCCTCTGAGACTTAACTTCTCTTCTAGAAGCTGCTGAACAACTTATTTCTGGCTCGAGAAGAAGCTGCCGTTTCCTTCCTTCCCCTCTGAGAGTGGTTCTTGCAGGAGGGGAACCATCTTGGGCTGAGTGGTCTCAGACTCTGCTTGGAGAACCCTCTTTTTTTTGTTCGTTAGGTTTTTAGAATCTAGGTGCTGAGGATGGTGAGCAAAAGCCGAACACTAGTTTTCCTTACGTAGGGCAAACACTACACACATCCGTTACAGAATGCTCTTTGCCAGAGCTGGAAGAATTTCAGCCCCGAATCCTGACTTAAATATTTTGTTACGTATTGCCAAGGAACAATGGGAAAGCCAAGTGGGACTGGTTTCTGGTGAAAAGTGAGCCCATCCTTCTACCCTGGTCCTGAAAGGATTGCATGTCCGGCGAGATGGGATGGAGAGGCAGAAGAGAAATGGGGGTGTGGCAAAATTCAGCCTTTTTCCATTTTGCCCCACAAACCGGTTGAGGAGCTTACGCGTTTTGTGCATGGGGAGGGGGTGCTTATCCAGCAAGTTTGCCTGCCTCAAAGTGCTGTTTCTAGTCCTAAACATCTGCTATTGGTCAGTGGGCATTATCATTAGATCAGAGGGCAGGAGCTCCTATTTTTTGTTTTGTTTTTTTGCTTTCCAGAGTTATGTTCACTCCGAGTTGATTTGTTGGGGGGTGCGGGCCATGACCCAAAGTGGGTGAGGCCACCCTCTCTACCTCCAACACCCTGCCCCTCCATCCCTTTCCCTCCCTTCATGGCAGACTGCTGAGAGAGAGAGATGGCTCTTGCCATGAGATTGAAACGACCCCTTGTAGAGTGAGACAAAGTGCACATTGGTGGCCGTGGTGGAGGGACATATCCATTATACTGTTTCTCAAAGTGCAGATTTGCTATAGAAATACAGTGAAAAGCCAGTGGGGCAACGCCCTACTCGATCGCCAGTCAGTTCAGTTTGGGGAAAACAATCACATTTTTATACTGCATTGTGTTTGCGGCAGTGAAGCCACACCACAATGAGTGTTGTATGCAAGATGGAGATGGAGGCAAGGATGGGGGGAGGGAGGTATTAGGCCAGGTGGGGGGGAACACTACTGGCTCCATGCTGCTGAACCACAACTGGCCCCTGGCCATTGGCCCTGCTTCCTGGATAGGCCTTGGTTCATACTGTATGGGAGCAGGGGATGATGGGAGTTGTGGTCCGGAACATCTGGCAAACACCACTATCCTGGCCACCCCTTGGTGGTGTGGCCAAAGAGCATGTGAGTTGAATTCTCCGCGATGACTGCTGGCTGTGCTCTATACCTCCTTGTTTAATCAGACCTCATTGCAGGCTCCCCAGGCCATGTGTGGGGAACCTTTTGCCCTTCCTGATGTGGCGGAACTGCAACTTCCATCAGCCTCGGCAAGCATGGCCAGCAGCCTGGGATGATGGGAGTTGTAGTTCAGCCTGAGGGCCAAAAGATTCCCCCTGCGTGGTCCAGGCCAGCAGGTTGTTTGAGGTGCGTAGGAGGGAGGAGGGCTCCTTCCCCACAAATATAGGCTGGACCAGAATTTGTGGGGGTCACTGATAGCAGCGGTTAGCGGGTTGTTAACCCTCGGTGGTTAGATGGTGGTTAATTTTCACCCAAGGTAAGTCGCTGCTTCTGGTTAACCCATGCTTGGCTGAACGTGCAATGGGTTATATATCCGGTAACTCGGATCATGACATCTGTGTGCTCCTGACACAGAACAAATAAACAATATTCTGTATCACACAGGCCTAATTTTCTTGTAACCTGCGTACAATCATGGAAAGATTTATATATATGTTTTTACATTTTTGTGGGAAGGAGCAAGCTACTAAGAAAGGCACAAGAATCCCATATCCTCACAGCTGTAGGTCTTGCCCACCTGTTGCTTGTGGAGCTGACTAGGAAGAGCCTGGAGACACTCAAGGTTTTTCTAAATATCCATGAGGGCTAGAAACATGAGGTTGGGATGGTGTTTTAAAACTGAGGCTTGATTCTGAAGCCTGTGCTAGATTTCTCGCCTTGGGCATGGCCCTGTGCATGTATTTATTTACTTATTTTACATATTATATGCACACCCCTATTTGGGAGGCTCAAGACTTCACTGCAACGGCTGCCAATATGATTTTCTTTAAAAGTAAAAAAGTGGGGATTCTTACGGTATTGCTGTATGCAATACCCAACCTTCCACTTGCAAAAAAAATGGATGCAATTGCCCCTTGATTATTTTTAATGTTCCAATAGGGATATTCCGCTCCTCCTGTGTCTTTCAAAAATGCTGTAGAATTAGATGTCTTCTGGCAAATTCAACATCTGTCATGTGTTCTCCTTTTTTTGCATCACCCAGTGCCAGAATGGAGCTTCAAAATACATCAGAGCCGAGTGCAATCACTGCTTACTCATAACTCAGCCATTCTTTCTCCTGCCCCCTCTCTCCCTATTTTTGAGCTATTTTCATAAGCATTTCCCAGGAGGAAAGTATGCAAGCCTCCCAACACAAATTTTCTTCCCGTTAAGACAAACGTGGGTCTTAGATGGAAAACGTTTTATACGTCGGTGGGATCTGTAATCATTTTAAACAGAAATTCACCCGAGGCCCTGCCTGCCTGCTGCAGGTGGCCTGTATGTTTATTGCAAGTGCATGAAATTCTGATGACCAGGACGGAAATACCTGTTCTGTCCTCACTTTTGCAAGGTCTGGGACTTGTCTAGTTGAGTGTCCAATGCACAAGTCCTTTCTATATTTAATTCTTCAAACTCCAGAGGAAATCCAGTACCAAGCCCCAGGGATAGAGAGCCTATATCCCTCCTAAATGTTTATTTGGACTCCCAACTCCAATCAGTCCCAGCCAGAATGGCCAGCAACCAGGGATGTTGGGAGATGTAGTCCAGCAGCAAATAGAGGTCCTCTGTCTTTGCAGGCACCCCTCTGTTCTCATTAGGCAGATGTGGAGAACTTGTTGTCCAGCCAGGTTGTTGCCGAACTACAACTCCCATCATCCGTGGCCACTGGCTGTGCTTGCTAGGGGCTGATGGGGATTGTATTCCAGCAACATCTGGAGGGTCAAAGGTTTCCCACACGTGCTTGGCCATGCAGAAGGTCCCGGGTTCCACCTCTGGCATCTCCTGGTAAAGCGAGGAATGTTCACCCTCCAAAAACCTGGAAGGCCACTTCCAATCAGTGCAAAATAACTGAGCTAGCTAGATGCTGGTCTCAAATTCAATCCCTGGCATCTCCAGTTAGGGCTAGGGATTTTCTCTGCCTGAGAAGCTGCTACCAGAAAGTGTCAACAATGCTCTGCTTGATGCACCAATGATCTGAATCCTATTAAGACAGCCTCCTCTGTTCCTTATGTGTTCCAAAACTTTGGCGGGCTAGCTGGCTTAAATAAGGCTCAGTGTCTCCTGAGAACCAGCTTCCTTGGTTCTCAATTCCACATCCTTAAAAACCCACTTTAAAATCCCCAGAGGCAGGGATGGGCAATTCAGTTCCGCAGCATGTGACGGGCCACTAGTTGCCTGCTCCGGTTTAGAGATTGGCGATGAAATGGCATGTTTAACAGTTGCACAAAGTACTTGGCAGAGCGGCTCATGCCTGGCTTACTCAGCCAGCTTACTCAGAAGTAAATCCCATTAAAAGAGCGAAATGTGATTTGCTCGAGGCTGCACGATTGTCTCCTTGGTGCTTTAGTGCTCTTTCCTAGCTTGCTTTAAGAACTAAATTACATTCCATGTCAACAGTGTCTGCAACCAGCATAGAAGCCATGAGATATTGCGAGAGCTAAAAAAACCAAGCAGAAACAAATTTGGTTGTTTGCTGACGATACGCATCTTTGGGATGTGCAGGTTTTTTAGGACCCATCTTATGATTGAAATGTGTATTTAATAAAGGGTTTCCCAGGCGACCTCAGATCCAGGTGCTTCTGACATCAGAAGAATGTCATCCTTTTGATGGTTGCTTTGCTCTGGGAACCTCTTGATGATTTCTTCATTGACCAGGATGACAGGGTTTTTGTGGTGGTGGCTCCCAGCTGAGCTAACCAGTTGCTTTCAGAGGAGGTCTGCCAAATTTCAGCATCTTGGCCCTTTTGAAAACTGGATCTAAAGGTTGCTCAACTTAGCCTTTATATTAGGGCTAGCCAATGTGGTGCTTGCCAAATATTATGGACTTCCCATTACCCTTGACCACTGGCCATGCCCTAAAGGCTAGCAGGTTTATTGTGGCATAAGCTTTTGTGGTCTGCTGAGGCCACATGAATGCTTGTCCTCAGTTGGAAGATATGTACACAGGGGGAGAGTAACTGTAGGGAAATTGAAGCAAACTGCAGAGGCCAAAATGGCCGTGAAATCCAACAAGTTTCCTCTGCGATACCCTATACTAGAGAAGCACAGTGAATTTACAATGACATAACAGTGATGACACAATCTGGGTTGCCCTGGGCAAGATAAGCGACTAACAATAAATAAAATAATCTTTCTAGTTTTGTTATGCTAAGTTGACACCCAATTTAGGATACAAAGCCCTGGTGCTGATCGAGTCCTAAACAAAGAATCAAACCCCAGATGGGCAGGGTATTATTATTATTATTATTATTATTATTATTATTATTATTATTATTATTTATTAAACTTCCAGTGGTGGTGCTGAAACATCTCAGTAAGCTGTTTCCCTCAAAACTTGCATTTTAAAGTTAGTACTTTTTCCACACCCACCAAAAAAAAGGAGGGGAAAAAAGGACATAGGGCCAAATATACTTTTCTTAAAGCAATTTATTTTTAAATACTTTTTTGTGTTTTTTTTTATTGATGATATTTTAGTGACTATTTCTAACTTGTAAATATTTGACTGTTTTCAGAGATAGTGTGCAGAGGTTCAGAGTGTGTTTGCTCACTTGGAAGCTTCTCCTTTTGGCTAGCAATTAGATAGCAATAATTTCCTTGGCAGGAGGAGAAGTGTTAAAAAAAAGAGTAAGAAGTGAAAGCTTCTTTGAAGATCCAAGCTCCCTTGTCGTTGTTTTCAAGCTGTAAGGAAAGTTTATAGCAAACAGATGGCAACGCCAGCCTTAGAAGGAGAAGTGGTTTGAGCTTGCCACAAGAAACAGGACTCGGATCTAATTTCCATTCAGGAACGTTAACGAAATTCCCTCTGCATTTTTATTATTGTTCATTAAACTTTATTAATTCTCAAGAAACATATGGCAACCACACCAAATAGCGAAATATAAACATTATAAACACCTGTCATGTAGAACTATTAATATTTCACCATGCAGAAAAGTGATTTTATTCATCCACATTTATTCTGCGTTTACTCTTTCCAAATCCAGTTAGAGGATTCCATTTATCTTTAAAATTTCCTCTCTCAGCTTACCATCTCTCACTCTCATAAATTCTGTAAGTTTGTGCATCATTGCAATCTTCTGGATTTTCACTAACTGTCCTTTCCCTGTTGGTGGTGACCCATTTCCCCACCCCATTTTGCTGGGAGTACACCCCAGGTAGTGTGGTTGCTGACCAGAGCCAGACATCCTGGAGAGTGAAGTCAAATGGGCCTTAGAAAGCACTGCCAATAACAAGGCCAGTGGAAGTGATGGTATTCCAGCTGAACTATTTAAAATTTTAAAAGATGATGCTGTTAAGGTGCTACACTCAATATGCCAGCAAGTTTGGAAAACTCAGCAGTGGCCAGAGGATTGGAGAAGATCAGTCTACATCCCAATCCAAAGAAGGGCAGTGCCAAAGAATGCTCCAACTACCGCACATTTGCACTCATTTCACATGCTAGCAAGGTTATGCTTAAAATTCTACATGGCAGGCTTAAGCAGTATGTGGACCAAGAACACCCAGAAGTGCAAGCTGGATTTAGAAGAGGCAGAAGAACCAGAGACCAAATTGCAAACATGTGCTGGATTATAGAGAAAGCTAGAGAGTTCCAGAAAAACATCTACTTCTGCTTCATTGACTATGCAAAAGCCTTTGACTGTATCGACCACAGCAAACCATGGCAAGTTCTTAAAGAAATGGGAGTGCCTGATCACCTCATCTGTCTCCTGAGAAACATTGAACACTGTGAGACTTCTGAGAGACATGTATAGGATCACGGGCTCGATGAGGAGTCCAGTGTAGCTTTAAGCTGTGCACTCCTGCACTGATAGTTGTTGCTTGGGTGCAACAGCACATCCCTTTACCTGCTCTGTATCCCTCAAGAACAGGAGGGGATGAGATCAAAAACCTGTTATACCCTGGCTGCACTGATGCCAAGCTGGAGGGATCAGGTGAAAAAGATCTGGTAGCTGTTGCGCATCACTTGAGCATTCCATGGAGGTGGCAACATTATTCCACCTTCGTCTCCAAGGGAGATGGCCGTTTATTTCTCACACGAACAGTATATCCTGGTGAGAAATGGATGGTGAAAATCATTTAGATGTGGGGAGTCTAAATGCAACTGGAAGTAAAAATCACTTTGTTTTAAGAGCATAAGGAAGATGCTTCTGCTGCCACAGGGGCTGTCCAGGCAGTTCTGGGAACCTGGAAAGCAGGACAGGAGCACAACAAGGCTCTCCCCACTGGGGATTCCTTGCTACTGATGTTCCTTTGTTGTTGTTTAGTCGTGTCCGACTCTTCGTGACCCCATGGACCAGAGCATGCCAGGCACTCCTGTCTTCCACTGCCTCCCACAGTTTGGTCAAACTCATGTTTGTAGCTTCGAGAACACTGTCCAACCATTCGTCCTCTGTCGTCCCCTTCTCCTTGTGCCCTCCTTCTTTCCCAACATCAGGGTCTTTTCTTCTCATGAGGTGGCCAAAGTATTGGAGCCTCAGCTTCAGGATCTGTCCTTCCAGTGAGCACTCAGGGCTGATTTCCTTCAGAATGGATAGGTTTGATCTTCTTGCAGTCCATGGGACTCTCAAGAGTCTCCTCCAGCACCATAATTCAGAAGCATAAATTCTTCAACGAGCAGCCTTCTTTATGGTCCAGTTCTCATTTCCATACATCACTACTGGGAAAACCATAGCTTTAACTATATGGACCTTTTTTGGCAAGGTGATGTCTCTGCTTTTACGTCTTGTATTTTTATTGAGAAAGTTCGCGATTGAGGGGGCCCAGAGCCATGTGACAACACACCGCATGCCCCAATTCTGGTCAGAATATTCCAGCCTCCTGTTCTCACAGCGGCAGGGGTTAGACTAGGTGAGCCTGGTGGCTCCTTTCAGATCTACAATTCTATGCCAACCAGATGCCCGTGGGAAACCTCCAACCAGGCCCTGAATGCCACACTGCAATTCCCAGAAGCTGCTATCCAGAGCCCTGCTGACTCCGAGGGAGGACCAGACTGACCCCAGAGGTGGTGTGTGGACTGTCCTTCGCTGGAGGTTTCCAGGCAGTGGCCAGCCGCCCATCTCTCAGGGCTGCTGAAGTTGCAAGATTCCTGTGCTGAGCGGGAAGGCTGACCTCTAAGGATCCCTCCCGCCTGTATTAACTCTGCGACTTTTATGTTCTGAGCCATGGGTAGGCAAACTAAGGCCCGGGGGCCAGATCCGGCCCAATCGCCTTCTAAATCTGACCTATGGATGGTCCCGGAATCAGCGTGTTTTTACATGAGTAGAATGTGTGCTTTTATTTGAAATGCATCTCTGGGTTATTTGTGGGGCATAGGAATTCGTTCATTGTTTTTTTCCAAAATATAGTCCGGCCCCCCACAAGGTCTGAGGGACAGTGGACCGGCCCCCTGCTGAAAAAGTTTGCTGACCCCTGTTCCGAGCACACGAGCCACGTTGCTGCTCTCAGTGAAAGCGTCAGTCCTAAGAAAAAGAGAAATCAATGGTTGGGAGTTTGAATAGGTGAAGAAATAGCTAGGAATGCCAGGAGAAGGAAGGGCTTAGATGCATCTGTTGCTCCTCTTGCATCTTTCCCGAGCTAAACCTCTTTGGTCCCTTTGACTTTGCTGCAAATAACTTTGTTTAACGTGCCACTTGCCATCTTTGCTGTCCTCCTCTGAACCCATATCTAACTCAAGAGGGCAGCAATCAGAGTCTGGAATAAGAAACAAATAAAATTCTGCAGCAGCAAATTCACGCTTGTCTGCATCTGGATGATGAGGTCATGAGAGAGAGAGAGAGAGAGATCACTTCTTCCACTCATCCCTGTGTTTTCATAAATGGAAGAAAGCTCTTTCAGGGTAGCCCCTCTGCAGCATCTTGCCCAGTGTTTCTGAAAGCAGCCAGCCAGGTGTTTCTGGGGGAGCACAAAAGCAGCAACAGACCCTCTCCAAACATGTCTGAGCAGCTGGGGTAGATTGCCTCTGAGGATGGAAGCTCCGTTCCTAACTTACAAAAGATACAAGACAGATGGGACTGGCTACCCAAAGCTGCAGGGTATGGAGGGCACTGATTGTCAGCAGTTCCCCAAGGTTGCAGGTGAGGGCCTCTCCCATTCCTACCTGGGGAATCGAGGGACTGAACCTGATTGTTTTGCATGCAAAACAATATAAGCTACAGCCCATTTTCAACGCAATGTTGCGTTCTGGGCCTTATACCCCTGAGTATTTTAAGCACCAAGACTTGGAAATTCCCTCCCTCACATGGCATTCCTGCACTCTGCACTTGCCCAGGGGCACCATTTATTTTTGATTTCTTGATCATATTTTTACCTCAGCCTTCTTCCAAGAAACTTCAGGATGTTGTGCCAGACACCAACCCACCCACCTACGAGCGCCATTTTATCTTGCACAACAACCCTGTGAGGCAGGGCAAGTTAAGGAAGAGAGAGAGAGAGAGAATGCCACTGGCTCAAGGTCACCCAGCGAGTTTCATAGCTGCATGGGGGATTTGAACCCCAGTCTTCCTGGTCCTCGTCTGACACTCCAACCGCTATTCCTTTGCCCATTGTACGGGTGCGCATCGGAGGGGAAGTGTGGTGCAGTGGTTAGCACCTGTGACTCCACAGAGAGCCCCGGGTTTAAGCCCTCCCTCTCCTGCATTGGGGGACGCGGGTGGCGCCTAGGGCTTGCCGATCAGAAGGTCGGTGGTTCAAATCCCCGCGATGGGGTGAGCTCCTGTTGCTTGGTCCCAGCTCCTGCCAACCTAGCAGTTCAAAAGCACGTCAAAGTGCAAGTAGATAAATAGGTACCGCTCTGGCAGGAAGGTAAACGGCGTTTCCGTGCGCTGCTCTGGTTCGCCAGAAGCGGCTTAGTCATGCTGGCCACATGACCTGGAAGCTGTATACCGGCTCCCTTGGCCAATAAAGCGAGATGAGCCCCGCAACCCCAGAGTCGGCCACAACTGGACCTAACGGTTAGGGATCCCTTTACCTTACCTCCTGCATTGCAGGGGGGGGGGGTTGGACTAGATGACCCTCAGGGTTCCCTCCGACTCTCACCCTGACCTACCTCACAGGGCTGTTGTGAAGACAAAAGCACAGAACGAACCCTCCCTCCCTCCATGAAGACCTTCGTGTTGGAGGAGCAGCTTCCCAAACCCATTCAAGCGGCAGGCGGCGGGTGTTTGTGCAAGCGCGCGTCCGAGAACTCTGCCCATGCTCCGGATCCCTCTCGTCTCCTTCCTCCCCCGGCAAAACCCAAGCTTACAGTAAGGCAGGCGCAACGTGCCCACCCCCCGCTACACGCCCTCACAAAAGCACATTGTTACCAAATAATCCCCCCCCCCGCCGCGCCTCCCGTTTCCTGCCGGCTCCCCGCCCCCACCCCAGCGAGGAACCCCCCCCCGCCAAGGAGGCGGGCCCCGCTCGGCTGACGTCAATGTGGGGGCGGGCTCGGAAGATGGCTGGCGCTGGAGGGAATGCCCTCTTGCAACCGCAGCGCCGAGCGGAGCGCAGGCTTGGCGGGGCCGCGCGGGGGACGCTGCTGGGGCCGGATCGAGGAAGCGCCCATCGCCCTCCTTTTGCACCGGCCGCAGGGATTGCAATCGCCGCCTGGGTTTTAATTTTTTAACCTCTATATCGATCGATCTCTATATTTCCTTCTCTCTTTTTTTGGAAAGAGTTCCCTTTGGCCACCTTCCCTCGCTCAGCCCAGGAAGCACCATGAGTCTCCCTGAAGATGCAGTGAAGGAAAAATTGCTCTGGAATGTGAAGAAGGAGGTAAGAGAGAGAGGGGTGGGTGGGTCCTGAGCACTTTTTTTGCACATTTTTTTTTGGGGGGGGTCGTTCCCTCCCAAGAGACTGATCCCCCCCATCTTCCATTTTCCCCATCTCTCTCCCTCTGGAGTCTTCCTTTGCATTTTGGGTCCCCCCCCGTCGCCAGATAGATTCCCCATCCAACTCTCACCCCAATTCCGGGGTTTGTTTCTGGGCATTTGTGGGGCGTTTCGTCCAGGGGTGCCGGAGCTCGTCTCGGGTGCGGAAAGGGGGCTTGGTTTGTTTTTGAAGAACCAAGGAGCTGCTTTGAGAAAGGTCTCTGGGCAGCCATGCCTGCCCCCTGGGGGTTGCGGTGGGTCGGAGGGGTCAGCACCCACCCTTCTCCTTTCTCAGCCCAGAATTGGGGATCAGGTGGAAAAACGTGTGTATATATCCTGTTTATCGAATGGCGAAGGAAAAGCACTCTGTGCAAGCTCAGAGCCTCACTTTCTGTACTGCAAGGTACTGAGTGCAGGTGATGTTTGGATTTCAAATGGACACACATACACACACTATTTCTTTTTGTGTCTGTTAGTGAACACCATATATTTTTAAAGCACACCTCCCTCCCCATGTGAATCCTGGGAATTGTAGTTTACTCCTCGCAGAGCTACAGTTCCCAGGATTCTTGCGGGGTGTGTGTGCTTTGAATGGGGTGTGTGCCCCCAAAGTGCATGCTCTCACATATATTCTGCAGGCGAGACTTTAAACCTTATTCTTAATGGGACTTACTATGGATTTAATGGGACTGACTCTCTGGTAAAGAGCACACAGAACCACAGCTTGGATTTGACTTAGGGGCCTAAGACTCTAGAACCTGTTTTCTTCCTAGGTTCTGCTTTCGAAACACCCGGCAACCAAACCTGCTCCCAGTTTGGAAGCTTCTGGGGATGTTTTGCATTTAAGCCTGGGGTTTGTCAGGCTCAGCTGTCAAGCATTCGGCTCTGTGAAGAGAGCAGGTTTCCTGGTGCATCTTCAATTAGTCCTCCCCCTTCCTACTACCAGCTGTGCAACCAGTCGCCAGCCTGATACAGTGTCTCTGGGTGTATGCAGAGTGCCGTTCTCCCACCACCGCGACACACATAGCTGGAAGAACTCCTCTGTAAGTCTGGACTGGCACAGGTGCTGCCAGCTCAGAGGTTGTGGTGTTGGGGGCTGCTTTGAACCCCCAAGATCTCACAGATTAAAAGAACATTGCTCTCAGGGAGGAAGATTGCTCCAGTGTTGCACTAAACCTGGGATCTGCCTTAACACCAAGCAGATCACTTGACCGGCTGACTAGCAGAGCAGAACCAGGGAAGCAGCCTCAGACCATTGCTCCATCTAGCTCAGTATTGCCTACACTGACTGGCAACAGGGCTTCAGGCAGGGGACGTTCCCAGCCCTACCGTTGGGGATTGTGACCTGGCCGGAGGCGAGACAATAAAGGCATTTTACTGGCTGATTCACTTTGCAGACTCTGAGCACACTTTCCCCTTTGGAAAGCCTTGTCCCCTGTAGGCAAAGGTTGCTTATTTGTGTGGGGAGAGAGATGGTAAAAAGAGAGGGTCTGGAATACATTTTTTTGAGGGGTGTGTGTGCATACTGGCACACTGGCTGAAAGCACCAAAAGTCTTCACCAGCTCATTTCCACACACACACACACACCCTGCCTTCAGTGAGCCTTGCACAGAGATAGAGTAGCAATCTGTTCTTCGGTGGGGAGGGGGCTTCTAGGATGGCGATGGATGCTTTGGTTTTGGGGTGGGGGGGCAGCTGGCTCTAGAGGGTTCATCTCCACGCTTTCTCTCTCCTCTTCTCCGCCTCCCCCCCCTTTATCAGTTGCCTTGTCCTCAGTGACGCAGATGCTTCTACCTTGCTGATGTGTGTGTGTGTGTTCATCGAAGTGTGTTGGTGGAGGGGGGGGGACGGGGACATGAATTCATTCAAAAATTGCAAGAGCCGCATCCAGCCCTGTGTCCCCTGATGCATGTTAAGTAGCTGCGGACAGCTTGATTTAAAGGGATCTGCTGTGAATTAGCTGCCTGGGTTCTAATCCATCAGTTAATTGATCTGAGAGCTGCATAGATTTGCATATGAATGACAAACGGAGGTTCTGAAATGGGAGGGAGAGAAGAATTATTATCTTTTCCGGGGAGGTTATTTTTTTTTAGCTGGTGCAAAAAAAAAAAAGTTCCCCCCAAAACACGTCCGTGTGTGTGTGTGTGTGTGTGTGTGTGTGAAAGAGAGAGGTACAAATCTTCCAAAGGCAGAGTTAGAAAAAGCTGCTTGTGTGAGAGAGTAACACAAGTCCCTTCCACTCACAGATTTATCAGGGCTTGCAATATGATTACTGTATCTTAAAGATGTTATTGGTTGTATCCAGTGTTTAGATGTGCTCAGAGTAGACCCACTGAAATTAATGGCCATGACTGACTTAGATCTATATTTTCAGTGAGTCTACTCTGAGTAGCCCAATATGTTCAGAATCCTAGAATTGTGCAGTCGGATGGGACCCCGAGGGCCATCTAGTCCAACCCCCTTACGATGTAGGAATCTTTTGCCCAGTACAGGACTCCAACCCACAACCCTGAGGTCGAGAGTCTCATGCTCTCCTGACGGAGCTTTTATTAAGGTGGCGCTTTTCAATCAATCAATCAAAACCCGGATCGACCTATCCAGCTAATCAATGCATTAGCCTACCCCAGGCAACTTCGTGCAAGCCAGAAATCTCTCCAGGAAGATGTGAAAATCGAGATTAAAGGCATAAGAAGTGTTCGCCTGGGAGGAAGTCAAGGTCCATTCAGTCCAGCATCTCAGAGTGACTGACTAGATACTTCCGGCAAGCACATAAACAGTGCAAGAAGCCAGTAGCCCTGTCCTGAACCCCTCAACCCATATTAAGAGTTAGGGATGGGCAAGAAATTTGATTTGGTTTGCATTTAAAGCCAAATCTATCAAACTCACACAGTTAAGGGGTAGACTGCTCCTCAACACAGAGACTCTATTTCTAGCTGTCGTTGTTAATAAGAGCAGAGTCCTGCAGGATCAGACCAAAGTCCTATTAAGTCCGCTGCCCCACAGTGGCCGGTTACTGTAGATGCCTCTGGCAAAACCCCAAGAAGGGCTCTGAAGCTACAGCCCTCTACTGGTGGTGTCCTCAGCAAGCTGGAATTCAGAGGTAGGACTCGAACCCATGGCTTCGAGTTACAAGAAAGGAGAATCTGACTAAACATCAGGAAGAACCATTCGACAGTGGAACAGACACCCTCAGGATGCGGTGGATTCCATTGGAGGTTTTTAAGCAGAATGTCTTGGATTCCTGCCTTGCAATGGGTTCGTCTGGATGACCCTTAGGGTCCCTTCCGACTCTTGCGATTCTGTGATTCTAGGTAGACTGCCTCTGGACAAGGAAGTTCTACGCAGCCATTATGGCTCATTCTTAGTCCTCTTCTTCTTCTTCATGAATTTGCCTGTACGCATCCCCTTTCTGAAACCAGCTTGTGCCCATGGCAGCGAGTCGGACCAATGAAATCAAGGCTGTGTGTATTAATGAGATTCTCCGGGCTGCTGAGATGGCTTGCCTGATGGCAGCTGTCAGCAGTTCATGAAGCAGTTGCCGAATATGCGCAAATCTCCGGGGTCCTCCTAGGCCCAGGGCGGTCCAGGTTTTTGGCAGAGTTGCACCCAGGTTCCCAGGCGACTTCTGCCTCCCTCCCCCTCCCTACATTTATGGAGGGTTTTATAAAGGTTTATATAATACAGCCAGCAATCGAGGCGTGTCTTGGAGACACAGTTTTCTGCACACCCCTGCTTCCTGATAGGTAGACAAACAGGAAAGTTGGGGAATCCTGGGGGCCGCACTCCTTTCTAGGAGGCTAATTGGGGGGCCATGTGCCCTGGTGGGTGGGGCCAGAGGCAAAAGTGGGTGGAGCAATAAATGTGAGTTTTACCTTCTAGCAGAGTAAGCTAATTTTATTGCTTTTTATTCTCAAAAGGGTCCAGAAGCTTCCTTTGTGGGAACATCCAGCCCACCTTTACTTAAACCACTTCCTGGCCACGCAGATTTGTTTCGCTTGCTAAAGTGTACTCTGATTTCCCCCTTTCCCTTGTGGCATTTAATTCTCTGCATCTTTTTGCGCCGAAGCAGTAAATTAGGCTTTTTCGTGCGGCAAATTGTTGCCCTTGCCCTGCTTGGGAAACTGCTAAAATTGAGTTCCTTTTCCTGAGCAATATGTTTCTCTGCCTCAAACCGATCCGTTTCAGGTAAATCTTCGTCCTTGGGGGAACATTTAAGAACTTATTTGCTGGCTTGGATTTTCTGGCGGCCTTGCTTGCTATTCCCACTGGGAAGCAATTTATTTCCTTGACTTTAAGAGAAAGGCAGGCCTGTAAAATGTCTCGAGAAATTTGGCTCAGTTGCCTCCCGACATTTACCTCCTCTGTGGAGAAGCCTGTCCTGATGAGAAGTGTTGTGAAGCTCGCTGGTCTTTCTCCAGCTGATTTATGGGTTTCTTCAAATCTGAAACAGATCGACATGGGCGATCCAGCTTTGACCCTGGGCGACCACTCAACTCCCAGACCCACATCTCCCAGAAGAGTGCAAGAGGTGGTCTTTGTGCAGGGAGGGGGTCCAGTGTAGTCAAACCTCTTTTGGCCAGGGAGCTACTCTCACCCACCACTTTTCCACACAGCTTTCCCCCTCATCAGCAGTGTTTGAAATTAGCCAGGTGCCTTTTCCACCTGACTATTGACCATTTAAAGGGACGCGGGTTGCGCTGTGGGTTAAATCACTGAGCCTAGGGCTTGCTGATCAAAAGGTTGGCGGTTTGAATCCCAGCAACAGGGTGAGCTCCCATTGCTCTGTCCCAGCTCCTGCCAACCTAGCAGTTTAAAAGCATGAAGTGCAAGTAGATAAATAGGTACCGCTCTGGTGGGAAGGTAAACAGCATTTCCGTGCGCTGCTCTGGTTCGCCAGAAGCGGCTTAGTCATGCTGGCCACATGACCCGGAAGCTGTACGCCGGCTCCCTCGGCCAATAAAGCAAGATGAGTGCCGCAACCCCAGAGTCGTTTGTGACTGGACCTAATGGTCAGGGGACCCTTTACCTTTTTATTGATCATTTTCAACCAAGCTTAGATACCTGGACACCAGGATGGCGCCTGACATCTCCACCATTTGGAGATGCATACCTGGGGACTTTACAGCCATCTTGCCCCCAAATGGCAACTAGACATTCCATTTTGGGGACTGCAACCTTGGTTTAAGGAGCCATTTTGTACCTAGCTTATATAACTGAGTTTCTAGCACTGCTCCCCAGCACTCACTTTACAGGGTGGCACTGGGTACTTTATATCTTTGCTTATCCCAACGCCATGTCTATCTCCACCAAAATCATTGGGGAGTTGGGGGCGGGGGTTTCCAGGCTGGATGATAGTCAAACTAGAGTCTAGACTAGAGGTGTGAAGGCATTGAGCAGAGAGTCATGACTACAAAATGGTCTGTGTTCTCCCACATCCTTCTGGGCCTTCACATATCTACTCTTGTGTAGACCCCAAATCCTTGATGGGCTTATAGGCCCATAGCAGCCATTCTCAACTTTGGTTCTTCAGATGCTCTTGAACTACAACTCCCATAATCCATCACTGCTGGCCATGCTGGCTAGGAGTTGTAGTCCAACAACATCTGGGAACCCAAGGCTGAGAAAGGCTGGCCTAGAGTCTGGACCCTGAACCGAAACGTTTATCATGTTTGGCTTCTGTTGCCATTGCAGCTTTGAGACTTGGCAAGTCACCATTCACACTGGATGCCAATTTGTTTCCAGGCTTGGTTCAAGTTGCCAGTCCTGGCCTGTCACCTGATGGTTGCAGTGGGTAGGGAATGGAAAATCAGGAGGGAGAATGGATTGGAGTATCATGAACAAGGGCATTCTGCACTGCGGGATTTTGTTGCGGGGCTCCCCTGATTTTAATTCCAATTCCTGTTTGCTCCTGTTTTCTATGCAAGGTCGCATGGCTTCTCCCAAAGAATACTGGGAACTGTAGTTTAACCCTTACAGTGCTATAGTTCCCAGCACACTGAATAAAGTGGTCAAAGATCTTGTGAACCGCCCTGAGATCTTGTGATGAAGGATGGTATATCATCATCATCATCATCATCATCATCAAAGCAGCACACAAAAATCAATGAAGCAAGAGTAAAACATAGCCTATAATAATCTGTCATATTAAAACAAGTAAGCTTTTTTGTTTTAAAAAAACCACTTATTTATTCCTCATTTTGCCCTAGTATCTCGCTTTCTCTTCACCACACAGGAAAGAAACACCTCCATGTTTCTTCTTCCCTGATTTCATTGTGTTCGCCAGGTGCTGAAATTTTAATAGAGGCTTCCCTATATCCAGGACAGCAAGATCCTATTAGCTATGAAGCCATTAGTTAAATTAAATGGATTTCTGTCTGTTTTGGAGTGGTTTCAGGGCCTCCAATGTAAGACCCCATCTGTGCTCAGGTCTGTGTGGGCATGAAAGGAATGGTGCCCATTTTTCAAACTGCATCTCCAGGCAGTTTTTCAGGGCAGAATCATAATTCTCTAGCTGGTCGGAGGTTTGGGGGAGCGGCAGCGAAAGTCTCTTACAGGTTGGGCATATTTGCTTTGCTTTGCTTTGCTTTGAACAAAAAACCTGTAAGAGACTTTCGCTGCCGCTCCCCCAAACTTCCGGCCAGCTAGAGAATTATGATTCTGCCCTGAAAAAACTGCATCTGATTCAGAGAGAATGGATTGTGTTGCTTCAATGCCTGTAGCACCTTAAAACTTTTGCGGTTTTAATGCATGGTACGTTTCTAGATCTGGAATTAGGTATGGGGGGGCACCCCCCTCCCATGATCAGAAATACTGCCAGCATGCCAAGGGTGGCATGAGAATTACCACTGAGTAATTCTCCCATCCTCGACAAGAGGGCAGGGAAGTGTGATCTATCACAGTCTTCCCCGACATAATGTGCAATTTGCGGTTTCAGTTGGACTAGAATATGCTTGGTGGATTTGTGCCCATCTGGGAGACATTTTGCTTGTTGCTGTTGCTTCCCTCTTTGCAGTGATGGATGGCTGTATCCTCTAGACTCCCAAGCACAGAGAAACTTGTGCTGGATCGTTTTCAGTTCTGAGCATGGGGTGAATAATCAGCCACCAGCAATTTTTGCTCCCGTTTCTTTCTTTCATAAGGATTCTCTTGACTTCTCTAGTCTGCAGTGAGCTCTTGTCTGCCCCTGGAACTGGCTGCCATGTGGGGTCCCTGCCTAACACAAGGGGTCTCTGGCTTGCCACGTGGGGTCTTTGGCTTGCCATGTGCTGTTCCGGCTGCCACGTGGTGTCTCTGGCTTGCCACATGGAGTCTTTGGCTTGCCATGTGGCATCTCTGGTTGCCACGTGGTGTCCCTGCCTGCTATGTGGTGTCTTTGGTTTGCCAGATGGAGTCTCTGATTTGCCACATGGTATCTCTGGCTTGCCACACGGTGTCTCTGGCTTGCCACATGTAGTATCTTGCTTGCCATGAGGTGTCTCTGACTTGCCAAGTGGCGTCTCCAGTTGCCATGCGGTGTCTCTGCCTGCTACGTGGTATCTCTGGCTTGCCACATGGAGTCCCCTTGCTTGTCACGTGGTGTCTCGGTCTCTTGGCCCTTTGCCTCTGTTCTGCTCGCTCCCCTCAAAACCTGGCCCTTCCCCAATGCACAAATCTATATTATCTCAGGACAGTGCTTTCTGGGTCTTCTGCCAAGGCAAACAGGGAATGGAGCTGGTTAAGACAACACCGCTTGTTCGAGTGAGCAGGGAGGGGGCCGCCCCGTAGTTCAACAAGGCTGCCCAGGTGTTGCCTTAGCGATGGCACTTAGAGGCCCATTTCCACTCCCTCTCGCTTCCTGCTTGTCAACGTGCCAAGCTTTTCGCCTCCTGCCACTTCTCCGAGAACTGGCTTGCGTCCCAGGAGAACTGCCCGCCTTTCCAAAGTCAAAAGACAACCCGATACATTTCCATTCTTTCTTTTGGGGGAACTCTGAGAGTTTGTGAGGGGACAAGGGGTCTCCTAGTACCCCTCAGCACCTTTAACAAACGACAGACCCCAGGAGTTTTGTGGCTTGAGGAACCAGGACTGCTTAAAGGGTTATAACACTGCTTCAGACGTATGGGGCAGGTGTGGCCATAGTCGTTCAGGGGCCTCTTTCTATAGGGCCCCATCAGTTCAAGATTTTCAACAGGCTTTAAAAGCCCACTTCACTTCAGGTTCCTTTTTCTGCAAGCGTTCCTGGTGCTTGTCATGGTCCTTGGAGAGGGGTTGCAGCAGGCTTCTGAAGAAGTCAGGCTTCTTCAGGGAACTAGGCCAGAGATTTGAGGCAGTGAAGGACTTGCCCATGGGGCAGCCCCAGATGGACGTAAGGAACAAAAAGCCCCTGCAGAAGAGGAGGCCAGTATCTCCTGGCCCAAGGAGGTTCTGTTTCCATCTTGTGACTCCTGGTCCCTCGGAGCCACTGGTTTCTGAAGCAATATTTGAGCTCTGCTATTCTGGAGTCTCCAGCCTGAGCCATTCTAGATGGCCTGTGCTATCAGAAAATAGACAAATCTGACCAAGGATGGAGCAACTTAGGGCGTAGCAAACTAGCTTATGGCAAGCCAGACTGTCTGTTCATCTATCACAGCCTTATTGGTGTAGTGTAGTGGTTAGAGGGAGACATGGGTTCAAATCTCCTCTCAGCCATGAACCCTAATGCTAACACTAAATTTATTTATTTATTTATTTATTTATTTATTCATTCATTCATTCATTCATTCATTCATTCATTCATTCATTCATACATACATACCCTGCCCATCTGGCTGGGTTTTCCCAGCCACTCTGGTTGGCTTCCAACAAAATATTAAAAATACAATAAAACGTCAGACATTAAAAACTTCCCTAAACAGGGCTGCCTTCAGATGTCCTCTAAAAGTCAGATAGTTGTTTATCTCTTTGACATCTGATGGGAAGGCGTTCCACAGGCCGGGCGCCACTACCGAGAAGGCCCTCTGCCTGGTTCCCTGTAACCAGTGAGGGAACCGCCAGAAGGCCCTTGGCGCTGGACCTCAGTATCCGGGCTGAACGATGGGGGTGGAGACGCTCCTTCAGGTATACTGGGACGATGCTGTTTAGGACTTGAAAGGTCAGCACCAACACTTTGAATTATGCTCGGAAACGTACTGGGAGCCAATGTAGGTCTTCCAGGACCGGTGTTATGTGGTCTCGGCGGCCGCTCCCAGTCACCAGTCTAGCTGCCACATTCTAGATTAGTTGAAGTTTCTCGGTCACTTTCAAAGGTAGCCCCACAAAGAGCGCATTGCAGTAGTCCAAGCGGGAGATAACTAGAGCATGCACCACTCTGGCGAGACAGTCCGTGGGCAGGTAGGATCTCAGCCCGTGTACCAGATGGAGCTGGTAGACATAGAATTGACCTGTGCCTCCATGGACAACTGTGAGTCCAAAAGGACTCCCAGGCTGCGCACCTGGTCCTTTAGTGGCACAGTTACACCACACCCACCCGCCCCCTGTCCCCCAAAACAGTACTTCTGTCCTGTCAGGATTCAACTTCAATCTGTATAAACCTTGAGCTCCTTAGAGAAAAGGTGGGATAGAAACACAATAAATAGAATAGATAGATTATTGAGACTGACTGGCAGTAGCTCGCTGGGGTCTCAGGCAGATCCTTTTAACTGGAGATGAATGGGCATTGCACACCTGGGATTGTCTTCTTGCAAAGCAGGTTCTCTATCTCTGAACTGTGGTTGCTTTCTTCTTCTTCTTCTTTTTCATAATCTTTTTATTAATTTTTTAAAGATTTTACAAATTCTTTTAGACAACACTCAAAGCAAATCTCTCATATCCCTTGACTTCCCACCAGCCTTCCATGGTGTTCTTTTCTTACCATATAAAACTGCTATATTTCTCATATTCTACCCATCTTATACATTAATTCTAACTTATTAAACTACCAATTCTCATCTGTTGCTATACTTTAAATCCTGCATATGTTTTAACATAATCTCGTTTTTTTTAAATCAAATATTCCATGAAATATTTCCATTCTTCAATAAATTTTCTTCTTTGATTCTATCAGTCAGTCTAGCCATCTCAGTTTATTTCATCTTCATAAGCCAATCTTCTTTCATTGGGACTTCTTCTTTTCAACTTATTTTATTTTACTTATGATTTTCAATTTTATACATTTCAGCAATTTTACAATCATTTTAACATTTCAAAGCTCGACTGCCTTCCCCCCTTTCTGCAGTTCCTTAAATTTATTTTTGGCATTTTCTGCATTTTCCAAATTAACTTAATTTACTCATTTATTCATCTACTTTAAATATATATTCTTATAAAACTGCAGGTTATTACAATAATCCTGCCTATGTTCTTATCTGTTTACAGTTTATTTATAAATAGTCAATAAATCATTTCCATTCTTTTTTTTTAAAAAAATGTTTGTTGTCTTGATTTCTTATTTTTCCGGCAAGTTTCACCATTTCTGCATATTCCATAAGTTTTTGTATCCGTTCTTCTTTCGCTGGGACTTCTTCTTTCCACCTTTGCACAAAGACTATTCTTGCCACCGTTGTAGCATACTTAAACAAATTAAAATTATTCCTTCGAAAGCTCTGGACCAGTTACACCTAACAGAAAGGCCTCAGGTTTCTTGGGAATCATAACTTTAAACATTTTTAAAAAAAACTCATTATAAAATAATTTCCCAATAGCCTTTCGCCTTTATGCAGGTTGAACCGTGTTTGCTTTCCAAGTGTGCTGGTTGTGGGCCAGCTTGTCCACTTTGGCTGTGTGACTCTTGGCTCCTTCCTCGATGGTATAGTAAGTCCAACCAAAATCCTCTGCAGCCCCTAGCCAAGAGCACTTGAGCCTTCGACGTCTGCTTCTTCTTCCATCCTTCTGTGGCTTCCAGTGATGGATTTCTCCCTGATGGACCAAACTCCAAGCCTGGAGTGTATTGGCGACTGCTATCTGCCTTCTGCTCGGCAATGTAGCTTCTGTCCTGATTTCGTGTCCTCCTGGATCAGATCCACGGCTGGCTGGGCCTTCACAACACACGGCGCTGTTGCCTCTCCGGCCTGCCCACACATTCTGTGGCTGTGAGTCAGCTGTGCTGGGCACATAGCTGTCAACTTACAGATTTGAAAATAAGGGACCAGCAGCCTCGAAAATAAGGGATCAGCAGCCAAAAGAAGGGATTTTGCTTAGCTTATACACTGATGGAGCCATGTTGCTTTTGCTGCGACTGACTGTGTTTTGCAGGGGGTTGGACTAGTCACTAGATGATCCTAAGGGTCTACAACTCCGACCAAAGAAGAGTTGCAGACAAAACTGATGAACGACATCGAGATGGCAAAGCTTACAGGCAGAATTAGAAACCAGGAAGAATGGGGAAAGTTTATCATTTATTTGAAAAGCTATTGTAAAGAGTTACATACATTGGTAGGATTGACAGAAAACTTGTAGTAAAAATTTGAACTACGGATGGACAAATGATTTATAAAAATAGAGTTATGAAAGGGATGCAGAGGCAGAAATTACTATGTTAAGATGCTCCACTGGTTGGAGGGGATGCTAAGCAGCACGTCGGGGCTGCTGTTGTCCTGGCAGGAGGAGTTCCATCGGCCCTTCCCCACCCAAGAGAGAGGGAGGGAGGGAGAGAGACTCTCGCCCACGCCGCCCGCGAGCCTGGCATGAGGCGGTTGTGGCGCCACGGCAGCCGCTGAAGCACCACCCTTCTGCGTCCATCCCCTCCTCTTCCTCCTCCCTCAGGCCGCCTCCTCACCCGCCTCTGCCACCTCCGGCTTCCCCTGGCAGCGCGGCGGAAGTCTTGCAAGAGAGGGGCTGCCTGCCCGCCCACCACCACCCGTCTCCTCACGATGCGCCCCTGAGGGGGAAAAGGGAGAGACGGAGATGCGGCAGCTCGTGCACGTGCTCTCTCACGCGGCGGAGGACCCCGAGCTGCTGCTTCCCTCCCGAGCCGGGCAAGCAGGAAACCTGGGAAATTTAAGGGACATCATCAACAAGAGACAGCAGCGGGACACGGCGCTGGGATAAGGGAGTTTCCTGCCAAATAAGGGACGGTTGACAGCTATGGGTGGGCAGCCTCTTGTCGTTGCACCCCTCTTAAGTTGTCCGGTCGTGGTCGACGGGAGAGGAGAACAGGTTAGCAGCTAGCTGCCTCTTGCCAAGTGTTGCATTGCTGTTCCCTCGAGTGCAGGAACCTGGGAAGATTTTGGCAGCCCACCCACATTCCCACACCACAAACGTGCTTCTCAAGTGGTTTCAGGATCCAACAGTCTTGCCTTCTGCTTTGGGGAGATGCTATTTCATACAGTGTCCACAGCACCCACCTGTTGCGCCAAACTTGTAACTCTTATCCTAACAAAGAAACGAGAGTCATCTGGCAAATGGCTTGTTTTTGAGAAACCCATAGGATTTATCCTGCAGTGTTTTTACTCCTCACTGCCTCCTCCTTTTCGGACAGACACCCTAGACAGGCTTCAGTGCCCTGTGCAGCAAGCGCTTGGGCTCAGGACTGGTTAAGCACAGACTCCAGCTGTGTCTTCATGTCCTTCTAAAACACACTTTGCCAACTGGGTGTCCTCCAAATGTTTGGAGCTTCAGCTGTCACGCTCCCATCCCAAAACAGAATTCCCCAGGAAAAAAGGATTGATTGTTTAACCGTTTTGGGGAACTGTAGCTCTGTGGACAGAATAGAGATTCTCAAACCACCCTCAGTGCCCTTCAGTTCTCAGGATTTTGGGGGGAAAGCCATGTTTGAAAGTACAGTGGTACCTCTGGTTACGTACTTAATTCGTTCCGGAGGTCCATTCTTAACCTGAAACTGTTCTTAACCTGAAGCACCACTTTAGCTAATGGGGCCTCCTGCTGCCGCCGTGCCGCCGGAGCACGATTTCTGTTCTCATCCTGAAGCAAAGTTCTTAACCCAAGGTACTATTTCTGGGTTAGGGGAGTCTGTAACCTGAAGCATATGTAACCCGAGGTACCACTGTATTTAAAGTGGCATGATGCTGTTTTAAATGTGTAGTGCAGATGGGACTTTAGCCAGCATTCCATAGCCAGCAAATGAATTTGACCATAGAATCACAGAATTGTAGAGTTGGAAGGGACCCCAGGGGTCATCTAGTCCAACCTCCTGCAATGCAGGAATCTCCACTAAAGCTTCCATGACAGATGGCCATCCAGCCTCTGCTTAAAACCCTCCAAGGAAGGAGAGACCACAACCTCCCACAAATAGGATGTGGGGTTTTTTTTGGGGGGGGGCGGGAGTCAGTGTCTCTGAATTTTTTTCTGAAAAAATGTTCCGCTTCTGCAAATCTCAAGTCTGCTGATCCATTCCTTTTGTGGACCGGTGGCGTAGTTTTGGCTGTCTGGTGAATGGCAGTTGCAGCCAGAACGCTGGGAAAAGGAATAAATAATCAAACAGGCAAACCTGGCTGTGGCTCCCCACTCACATTTGGCTTGGCCAAAGATCCAGAGACAATAATGTTTTCCAAAGCAAGCGAAGGGGGTGGGGTGGCAGCTTTGTAACGCTGCCATCACGCTTCTTCTTCTTCTTCTTCCTGCAGAGGTTCTTGCCTGTTCAGTGTGCTCCTTCGTTTTCCTTCCCTCCTCTGCCTAAAGCCAATTGCTTGCAAATAATTCTTCTTTCAATTTGCTTTCTGTCCAGCTGTGCTGGGAAGCATCTTTTTCCCCCAGTGGTGCTTGCTGCAGAATGTCAGTGCAAACAAAAACGAAACCCTCGGTGCCTTCCTGCACGGCCTCCTGTTCAATTTGCTCTGATCCTGCACTCATTTGGCTTTGTTCTAAGGCAGGCGTGAAAGGTCACTGCGAGACATCTTTCGGGGATGTTTGGCTCCTCCTCGCAGGATGGAGATTTATTTGTTTGTTTTTGTTCTGCTGCTGTCGAAAAACAGCCAAACGCACAGGGTTAGAGCACTGCTTTCTTTAATACACTGACACAGCAACACCCAGCAACAACCAGCGAGGGCCATGGGATTGTCACTTTGACTGAACATCAAAGCAGGCTTGCATGCTGGACAGAAACAGGTATAAAAGCTCCCTCAAGACAGCTGCTTGTTTTAGGAGGATGGGAGGGGTGATTTGGAGCAGAGGAAAATTAGCAGTTTTCCATCTGCTACTTTTTCTCTTTTCCTAATTAACTGCTCCCCCTTAAGAGGACTTAGTGGCAAGAGCTCACCACTCTGTCATCTGGCGGATCGGCAGAGACACCCATTGGCATGAGGGGGGCACCAGAGGGCAGCCTGGCAATGGCCCCTTCGACATTGGCCCCGGGGAAAATCAGTCCCCCAAGACCCTGGAGGTTCTTTGCCAGTCAAAGCGGTTAATACCGGGATAAAATCATAGAATCGTTGTGTTGGAAGGGACCCCAGCGGTCATCTTGTCCAACCCTCTGCAATGCCATTGGGATAGATGGCCAATACATTCCTCTCATTCATAGAGTCAGTGGGAGCCTAGGACAGAGAACTCAGCCTTCTACTGAATCAGAACATCTATCTCACTGTTGTCTGCACTGACTGGCAGCCAGCCGCTCTGCAGGGTCTAGGTCACCCTACCAGGAGATACTGTTGAGGACTGATCCTTGGATTATTATTATTTGCATGGAATAGCAGGTTGTAGACTTGTAGAGTTGGGAGGGACCATGAGGGTCATTTAGTCCAACCCCCTGCAGTGCAGGCATCTTTTGACCGACGTGGGGCCCGAACCCACAACCCACAATGCTCCACCAACCGAGCTTTCTCAGGCCCGCCTGATGCTCCACCACCGAGTGAGCTGGGGTCTTGCAGCCGAGAAGCAGAGCACATTTGCATGTGAAACTTCTGCGCTCAATGCTTGGCATCCCCTTTCATGAAGGAATCAGGTACCAGGTTGTGGGGAAAGATACTTACTCTGCCTGAGGTCTGGAAACCTGCAGTCTCTTTAGGCGAAACTTGCCTAGACAAACAGCCCAATCTGTTGCCGGACTCGGTAAGGTTCTCCCTCTGCGTCTTTATGACCCATCGAGTGTTGCTTTCCACGCATAAACTTCTTTATTTATTCCTGTTCAGGTGAAGCAGATCATGGAAGAAGCCGTCACCCGGAAGTTTGTGCACGAAGACAGCAGCCACGTCATTGCATTGTGCGGTAAGTGAATAATTGTTGCGTTGCCATGCACAAAACAGTTGCGTTATCATTGCATCAAGCAGCAAGTGACAAACCGTTGCTTCGTCACTGTATTATGTGGTAAGTAACAAAATTGCTGGGGTTCCAAGCGGGTGTAAACTAGGGTGTCCTTTGTAATTTTACTACCATGCACTCTGTGTGTGTGTGTGTGTGTGTGTGTGCGCGCGCGCGCTGCAACAGCTTTGCAGCCCAACAGAACCACAAGTTCTGTGCCTGGAATGCATGTTGCAAATCATGACTACATTAGCCACAGTTGAATACACCGGCTTTAATCAGATTGTAGAGTTTAGAGAGCCAGGAACTTTATTGCTGAGCCGTTGTTAGGAGACAAGGCAGATGTTCTGCCACTGTGCTATGGCCCCTCCCTGATCACCAGCCGTTTTGAACCAGTGGGCACAGAATACCCTGTGTGCCCCTCCGCAGGAGGGAGGCAACGCAAGGCCTTTGCAGTGGTGGCTCCCCGCTTGTGGAATGTCCTCCCTGTGGAGGCCCACCTGGAGCCCTCTCAGTTTAGTTTAAGGCACTCTTGGCCCTTAGTTTGAAGGGTTTTTAAGTATTACTGACCTCTTTTGGTGGGGCAGGATCTGCTGTCTTCTATTTGTATGGAAACATGTGTATTGTTTTTTAGGTATTAGTATTTTTGTTGTGTTAGCAGGTCACTTTTCAGTCATTTTTAGGAGCAAAGTGACTAATCAAGTAACAAATTAATAACAATAACTCCCCTAGAAAGTACAGGCACTCTACTAACCCTTAAGATATTTGAAGGTGGTCATTGCATGTCTCCACCTCTTTGGTTTCCCCTTCTGCTTCCTGAAAGACCTCTAGGTTCAGTTTCTGATCAATTTCGTTGAGAGGATCGTGGATATATAGCATGGCACTAGATGGATAAAGTTTCCATTTGGGACAAACCTCTTTCACATGGTCCTTCTATGTAGTACATTCCCTCCTCCTCAAGTATTTGAGTGGATCATTTTATGTTTTGCTTCTGCGATGTGCGGAGGCGAGTGCTGTTCCATTTGATTGACACCCGCTGTTCAACACTAGTGGTTTTTGATTGATTCCCCACTTTAAGGAAATAAAATAAGATCCCCCTGCTAGGCCTCTTTACTGGCACAGAGGCTGGTTTGTTTTTGTTCGTTTTTTTGCGGAGTTGTGGCTTGTGCTTCAAGTGACAGTTTTATTGGCAACCTTTTTTCATTTTGCTTTTTGTTAACAACACCTGAAACGTTAGTTGCTTGGCAGCCCTTCCCAGCTAGGAAAAGGGTTGTATTGCAAATCTGCCTCCCCAGTACCCCAGGAATGTCTTTTTGCAGTCTCTGGAGAGATGGGAAGTGTTTGCAAAGTTTATGCAGAGCATCCCCAGCAGGTCGGATGGTTGTGCTGAAGGGCGGCGAGGCGCAGCGCATGGTTAACCTATGGAACTCTCTGCCACAAGAGGCAAGGATGGCCATCTACTTGGATGGATTTAACAGAGGATTGGACAAATCTATGGAGGGCAAGGTTATCAAGGGCTGCTCACCACGATGACTATGTTCTAACTTGAATGTCAGCAGCAATCTGTGTGTGGTTTGGGAGCTGCACGGCCAGGGAAAAAAACAATGCTATCCAGGGTTCTAAAGACTGCAGAGAGAATAATTGGGTGCACTCTTCCCACCTTAGATCAAATCTATGCTGCCAGGTGCCATAAGAAAGCGGCAGAGATAGCGCAGGATAGTACGCACCCCGGAAATGATTTCTTTCAGCTTCTGCCTTCTGGAAGAAGGTATAGGGTTATAAAGGCCAGGACTAGCCGCCTGAGAAACAGCTTCTACGCAAATGCAATTCTGGTTCTAAACGCAGCATAAGGGGTCTCTATAGTATACAGTAGTGTATTTTAAAATGGGGTTTCAGAGTTTTTAGGGGTTTCTGAATGTTTTATGTAGTTTTGTAGTAGTTTTATGTAGTTTTATGCAGTTTTTCAATTTCGTCGTTCTGCATGGGACAATGACAATAAAGATATTGTATCATATATATCGTAATGCTTCTGAATGCCAGCAGCTGGAAACTGCAGGAAGGGAAAGTGCAGGTTTTGTATTCAGGTTGTGCTTGGGGGTGTCCCACAGGCATCTGGTTGGCCACTGTGGGAAGAGGATGCTGGAGTAGATGAGCCACTTGCATGATCCAGCAGGGTTCTTCTTAACGTCATTCAAATTATTACATTATTCAAATTATCAGGAAGATGTTTAATTGTGTTTTTATATTTTGTTGGGAGCTGCCCAGATCAGCTGGGTCAGCCCAGTCAGATGAGTGGGGTCAGTGTTCGAAATTAGCTGGGCGCAAGGTGCATTTTGCTCTGGGCTATTGGCCACTTGTGGCAAAGTGATCTGTTCTGTTTGTTGTAGCATCTTGCCCCCTTTTTTCCTTTTTTACATTTTTCAATTAGATGTATACTAAAAGAGTAAAAACTGAAATGCAGCATAATCATACATCAACACATTATTCTAGAAAACATTATTATACCAATGTACTTAATTATCACAGCAGTGACTATTTAATAATCTTAGGGTAAATATCAATAATGTCAGTGATCAATTATGAACCTGCCTATTGTGTTCAGTTGCAATCTCTCCCCGTCCCAGCTTTTTTCTTTAAGTCTTTAAATTCACAGCATTTCATTGCAGATTTCCCTAATATACTCCGCTCAATATAGACATTTTTGCAACCAATTCCCCCTAATAGGATGCATTTTTGTACATCATTTTCACTAATACGTGCATTTTAATGCGTTCTTGTGAACACCTTTACCCTGCTATATGCATTCCTTAGCTGGAGAATGGCATTGCAGAAAAGCAATTCACCCACCCAGGTCTTGGTTACACAAGCCAGTTCAGTTTCCTCATCCATGATCACATCATAGATAAGGCTGCTTCTTACTCCTGCACTGACCTGCCATTGAACAGCGCAACCAGGTTAGGAGCCTCTGTAGCCAGGCAGCCACTTCTCTGCTGGATAGGATCAGTCGAGGGGAATAGCCTGAATCAACAATTAAATGGCTTTGTCTACTTGCAAATCAATCGGGTCTCTCTTGATTTAAAACCAAGCCTGATAAGCACTTTTTAAAAAAGTCAAATAAGCCTGAGCTTTGCAGACAGATTGATTCTGTGCACAGTTCCACATTCCGCACACTTGCAGAGTATTGTGGTCGATAGACAGCCCTGGTAATGAGCGACGCTGTGCTTCCTGAGGCCCGAAAATCGATGCAACACCCTGATCTCTTGTCTGTCTTGTAGGAGATGGAGTCAAGCAGCCTTCAGGGCATTCATTGCCTGCGGTCACTGAGCCTGGGAGCTGTCTGCATCAAATGCATCTGTCTGGAAAGTGGGGGTGCGGCTTTGAGGCTTAAATGCAGGCCACCCCAGTCAAACTTAATCCAGCTTTCTGGACAGTGTTAGAAACTCAGATATAGTATAAGCTAATCACCAAATTCCTGCCAACCTAGCAGTTCGAAAGCATGTCAAAGTGAAGTAGATAAATAGGTACTGCTCTGGCGGGAAGGTAAACGGCGTTTCTGTGCGCTGCTCTGGTTCGCCAGAAGCGGCTTAGTCATGCTGGCCACATGACCCAGAAGCTGAAGGCCGGCTCCGTCGGCCAATAAAGCGAGATGAGCGCCGCAACCCCAGAGTCGGCCACGACTGGAAATAATGGTCAGGGGTCCCTTTACCTTTTAATCACCAAGTAGGGGCGCGGGTGGCACTGTGGGTTAAACTACAGAGCCTAGGACTTGCTGATCAGAAGGTCAGTGGTTCGAATCCCCGCGACAGGGTGAGTTCCCGTTGCTCGGTCCATGCTCATGCCAACCTAGAAGTTTGAAAGCATATCAAAAGTGCAAGCAGATAAATAGGTACCACTCCAGCGGGAAGGTAAACGGCGTTTCCGTGCGCTGCTCTAGTTCACCAGAAGTGGCTTAGTCATGCTGGCCACATGAACTGGATGCTGTACGCTGGCTCCCTTGGCCAATAAAGTGAGATGAGCGCCGCAACCCCAGAGTTGGTCACGACTGGACCCAATGGTCAGGGGTCCCTTTACCATTAATCACCAAATGGGACCTTAAACCTAGGTTACGGTCACCACAACAGAGTGTCTAGGTGTCCTTTTTTATACATTGCAATTTATTATTATTATTCATTTCATTTCTATATATCTATCTTTTAAAGGGGGGAAATCTCAAAATGGTTTCCAAGACTTTAAAACATCAAATAAAACAATCCAGAATAAAACAAATTCAAGCTTCAAGGAAAATATTTCAGATCCTTCTCTAAATGACATTTTGCTTTCTCCATGCTTGTTTACCTACTTAATTTATAGAGCTGCCCCATAGCAGAAGTGCTCTAGGGAGCCAGTGGGGTGTAGAGGTTAGAGTGTCAGACCAGGACTTGGGAGATCAGGGTTCAAATCCCCCCTCAGTCCTGAAGCTCCCTGGGTGACCTTGGAGTCAGTCACAGCCCCTTAGCCTACCTCACAGGGCCGTTGTAGGGAGCTGACCAAGGAGGGAGGTGAACCGTGTACAGTCGTACCTCATGTTAAGTTTGCTTCATGTTATGTTTTTTCAGGTTGCGTCCTGCGGTGACCCAGAAGTACTGGAAAGAGTTACTTCTGGGTTTCACCACTCGCGCATGCGCACAAGCGCTGAATCACACTTCGCGCATGTGCACAAGTGCCAGATCACACCGCGCACCTGCGTAGATACGGCACTTCACGTTGCGGGCTTTTCACATTGCGAACGGGCCTCTGGAATGGATCCCATTTGCAACCAGAGGTACCACTGTACTCCTTGGAGAAAAAGTCGGGATATACAGTGGTACCTCAGGTTATAGACGCTTCAGGTTACATACGCTTCAGGTTACAGACTCCGCTAACCCAGAAATAGTACCTCGGGTTTAGAACTTTGCTTCAGGATGAGAACAGAAATCGTGCTCCGGCGGCACAGCGGCAGCAGGAGGCCCCATTAGCTAAAGTGGTGCTTCAGGTTAAGAACAGCTTCAGGTTAAGAACAGACCTCCAGAACGAATTAAGTTCTTAACCCGAGGTACCACGGTAAATGCAATAAATAAGCTGTTCTGCTTACCTGCTTAAGAAAACCGGAGGGGCCAGCCAGATGGAGACGAGAGTCACCAACTTGGTGGCCGCCCTTGGACTGACGCCAATCGCAAAAGGCACCTGGGGAATTTCTAACGCTGTTCCTGGATGCTGTGAAGCCAAGCCGGCTCACCTGTCCACCTCCCTGAGAATCGCTTCCTCTTCTGTGATGCTTATGTGGAGGAGAGCAAGAAAGCACTTGGGGAAGGGAGGGACCTTAGCTCTATGGTTTGCATTTAGATGCTGGGAGCAGCCCCTGCCTGCAACCCTTTAGGGCTGCTGCCATTCACTGTAGACCTCTCGGCCACCCTGTCAGAGTAAAAATTTGCTTGGGCCACAGCCGATTCTTAATTGATTAAGAAATAGGTTGGAAAATGCAAAGAAACAAATCCTACCAGTGCTTGATTCGTAACACAGAACACGACTGCTTTATAATATGATCGTGAGGCATCCAGAAAGTATACTGTAAAACAATGCAGCTGCATAAGAACATGACTCAACACCCCCCCCCCCATATAATGATAAAGGAGCCTCTTGCAAACTAAGTGAGAGGCGCGAGCTTGCTTTCACCGGGATTCCAAAGGCAGATCTGTATAGGGGCGCTGCCCCTGGCACCGAGGAAGAATGGGAGAATGAATCCCCACTGACTGGCAGCGAGGCTGGCAAAACCTCAGACCCAATCAAGAGAGCCCAAACTGTTGGGTAAGAAGAAGTGTGCTTGCAGGCAAGTGACTCACCCTCTTGTGTGGGGAGGCTTTCAAAAATAGAATGGGAACGAGCCTCGCAACAAGCTGGATGAGAGGGGAGATAAGCAGATATAGATAATATGAGAACGTAAGAAGGAGCCTGCTGGTCCTATCTCGTCCGCCATTCTGTTCTCACCATGGCCGGTCAGATGCAGGTGCAAAAGCTGCAAGCGAGACCCAAGCGCAAGAGCGTTCTCCCCCTCTGTGGTTTCCAGCAAGGGGTATTCAGAAGCATGATCGCCTCCAACTGTGGGAGCAGAGCACAGCCATCATGTCCAGAAGCCTTTTGTAGCCATGAATGTGTCTCATCCTCTAGGCTGGTAGCCCTCACTGCCTCCTGTGGCGGTGAGTTCCGTAGTTTCACCATGACCACATGAAGAAATGCTGCATTTTATCTGCCCGACATCTTCCATCATTCAGCTTCATTCAGATGCCCACTAGTGTTACAAGAGAGGGAGAAAAACATTTCTCTATCCACCTCTTCCACGCCAGGCTTAATTTTATAAACTTCCATTATGTCGCCTCTTACTGGTGTTTTCTCTAAACTAAAAAGTCCCGGACGCTGCAGCCTTTCTTTATAGAGGAATCGCCCCATCCCCTCAATCAGTTTGCTTGCTCTTTTCTGAAACCTTTTCCAACTCCTTTTTGAGGTGGGGCGACCAGAACCCTATACAATACTCCCAAGTGCAGTTCGCACCGTAGATTTCTATAATAGCATTACAATACTGGCAGTTTTTATTTTAAATTCCAATCATCCTGAGCATGGAATTTGCCTATTCGTACACACATGCAATTCATAATCCGTCCCGCCCCCCCAATCAAGGCCATTTTCCCAAACCTGTTGAAAAGGCTTGGCAGTTCTCCTTTCAATTAGCCAAGGTGTGATCACAACAGCCAACCTCACCTCCATTGCTTAAAAACACTAATTACAGGCACCCTCTCACATTCCGTGTGGGGAAGTGGATTCCTTCCCAAGCCTCACTAGGAGACCTTAGCAACTGCTAGCAGCTGGCGAGCGATTAACTTGCATTATCATATCCATCAACACATATTCAGAGGCAGATACTAAACAGAAGCAAAGCAGTATCGGATTCATCTGTGATGCAGTGGGGAGGGGGACAGAGGTGGAGACTGAGCCAGAAGCAGGCAGAGTTTGCCTCACTGCAAGAGTTTGCCACTGCTTCCTGTCTCTGCCCCTCCCTCTCACAGAGGTGTTTAAGCAGAGGCAGAAGAGGAGAAGATGGAGGGAGAAAGAGCAGGTAGCGAGCCTGGAAGGGATGGAAGAGGGAGGTTTTTCCCTTGTAATTCTCAAATATTGGAAAGGACTGCAAGGGTCAAAGTAGGAATCTTTTGCCCAGCTTCAGACTCAAACCCATGACCCTGAGGTTAAGAGTCTCATGCTGCTACCGACTGAACTGTACCGAGATGCCAGAGAGGGGGAGGCTCATCATTGGGCTGGGAGGAGCACTTAGGCCTGCCAGAAGGAGAAGGGGTGGCAGCAGAGCTGGTGGCAGAAAGACAGGACACAGTCTTGTAGCCATGAACCAGGGGCCACCTTTGTGGGTGGGATCAGACACACCCGCCCAGCAGGTACGTGGTGGAGCCGTAGGGGGAGAGAGTCTCTTGAGTGAGTCTACTGCTTCTTCTTTTAAAGCTCTGTGGGAGGGATGTGTCCTCTGTTGGGACATCTGTATAGCTTCCGTTCAGTTCTTTTTTTTAAAAAAAAGGTTTTTTATTCAAAATTAAAACAAGACATATTATCCAAAAACATATCACCCTTGTTTCCCCCCCTATTTTTCCTCCCTCCCCCCACCCTCCCACACAAAACCCACCCACCCCCACCCCCTGACTTCCCTCAGTTCCAGTCTTTGGTTTCTCTAGGAATGCTGTTTTCTGCATGTTACAAAGTTGTATAGATCCTCAAATTATTTAGCTGATTATTATCAATAAAAGGTTTGTGAATGTTTATTCAAAACCTGCCAAGGAGTCCAGTTCACTTTGTTGCGTCTTCAGATACTTTGTAAAGGGTTCCCACTCATCTCACAGTTATCCTTGTCCCGTAGCTTGTATGTCAGTTTTGCCAGTTCTGCATAGTCCGTCAATTTTTCTTGCCATGATTCTTCAGTTGGGGTTTCTTCAGTCTGCTTCCGTTCAGTTCTAAAGCTCTTGCCTTGCTCCTGTTCCTTGGGGTCCTGTTTTCTGGACCTTACCCTTGCAGCTGAGCCTGAGCTACTATCAGCCTGAATAAAGACCTCTTCCTTGCTTTTCAAGGAACAGCTGCTGCCTTTGCGTTTTGGGGCTGGAGCTTGACAGCTTCCCTCCATCAGTTTTATGAATGAAGTCTGGGAGCATCGTAAAGGCTAGCAGATTCCCAGCCCACTTTCTCCAATCTGTCTGTAAGCCCCTGAAGCTTGTGCCGCAATAAATCTGAGCCGTTTTCCCCTGTGCTGTGAGAATCTTGTTTGGCAGTCAAGAATAACCCTGGAGGCCTGAGAGCAGTGACTGGTATCAGAGGCCTTTGGAAGGGAAGCAACCGCATTGTCTCCTGGAGCTGTCCGTGGTGCTGATCTGGTGCTTTTCTAGTTAAACTCCAGGATCCTTCAGGCTTTAGAGAACACCCTTCCTCTCCTTTCATTTAGCAGAGCTTTGGCTCATTTGATATTTACCCAGTGAGGGCTTTTGAGTGGAATATGACTAATAGGTTCTGTTCTTTGTGCGTGCGTGTAATATTCTGATCTTGTTCTTTTTGTAGTTGCTGGTAGCCTTGGGTGCTCTTTGAATGGAAAGTCAGGTTAAAAACCCTAAATAAATAATATCCAACTAGGAAGAGAGTTGGCTGGCTCTCAACATCACAAGCTGCCAAGGCCTTTGTTCCAAACAATACATAAGAGTTATTTTCTCAGTCCTTCCCATAAGCCCAGGTTGGTGATATGGCCAGGGCAGCTGTGCACTTGGTCAGCGCAGAGAGCAGGACCTTTCCCTTGCTGTGATCCACACTTTGCCTTCTCTGGCTCAAAGGTCCACCTCTGGAACCCTCTCCTAAGGACTCTGGGCTACTGAACACAAAGTTGCAGGCCTGGGATTCGGAGACAACTGCCCTCTTCCCTTCCATTGTTATCTAGGAGGTGCTCTCGGGGCCAGGGTCTCACTCCAAAGAGGTGAAAGCCTTTCAACAAAAGCATTTATCCAAGAGAGTAGGGTTCCAGGTGCAGCATAGTCTGAACTAGTCAGGGTATTAGAATTGTAGAGTACAAGGGCCGTCTAGTCCAACCCCCCTTCAATGCAGGGATCATTTGCTCAACATGGGGCTCCAACTCATGACCCTGAGGTTAAGAGCCTCATGCTCTACCAGCAGAGCTATCCCAGTCCATCTCAAGCACAGAGAATCAATCTAGCTTCCAAACATAATCCAGGAGCAATCAGGAAACAGCCCAGAGTCGACATCACAAGGAAGGGGGATTAGAAATGGGAGCTCAGCCCCAAAGTACAAGGCACCGGGGGCCTGTGTGGTTTTTGGAAGGCTTAATAGGGAGACCTTCTATATAGTGGCTTCCAAGTCCACACCCTAACCCTAGCTGCTGGTAGTGTTGCTGCCCTGGGCTCCACTGGAGGAAGATGTGAGCACATAAGTCTATTCAATAATTAGCAACTGGTCAAGTTCTTGGGATACTTTACTCATGAGCTGACAATCATTACGCCTGAGTTGTGAGATGACTCTGGACCTATAGATGAATGTAAGAAGAGCCCTGGTGGATCAGGCCCATCTAGTCTAGCCATCCTGTGCTCACAGTGGTCACCCAGATGCCCCAACCTGGAAGCCCCAAGGCAGGAGCTGAGCACAAGAGCTCTCTCTTCCCACTTGCGACCCCCAACAAACCGTGTCCAGAGCATAATGCCCCCGACAGTGAAGTTCTTCCTTGGCTTGGACCTTTCAATGCTCAAGGAACAAGGGTTGGCTGCCCATCTCTGGACAGCCCCAAGGATTTCCCAGCAGGTCACCCACCAGAGGGTATCTCTGGCACCAGTTCCAGGAGACCCTTGCCTGCTCCTCTGGGTCCTCCACCTGTGGACTGTCTCATCCATCCTTTGAGGACTCGGTGTCTGGCGCTGGGTCAGAGCTGAGCATGACATCCTCCCCTCCCTGACTCTTAACGCCACCATCTGACAAGCATGTTCCACCAATGTGCAACGCTGGAAGGCTTTGCTGGTGCAAGCTTGGAGAATCCGGCGGCGAATTTCCTCCCTCTGTTCTCTGTGACCTTTTTCTTTTTCTCGAGCTCTCTGCCAGCTGCTGCTGTGCAGTGGAACGATTGGACTGATCTGTCCATTGCAGCGTGAAGAGGCACATGCTACTTCACTTGCAGCTGTTACGCCCTTTAAGGGAGCCATGTGGCCATGCGGACAGGATATGCTCCGCTTCTGTGTCCCATCTTGTAGAGCCAACAGAAACACTGTTGTCGTCATTAGATGACCAAGCCTTTGGCAATATCTTTACTGCCGGCACAGGGTAAATTCTTTGAATCACACAGTCCATTAAGTGCTATTAATAGCCATTGATGGTACAATATAATGGCAGCACGTTGCTTATTACCAGCAGGGACCAGGAAACTGCGTACGACCTCTGTGTTTCCATGTGGGTTGTGGAGAAGCTGCACAGGACCTTCTCTGTAGTGGCAGACGTGAGCTGTGGATGTCCCAGCAACCATCTCTAGTCTGGAAACGGCTCGCTGATATGCTCAGAAAAGGTGTTGCTTGAAAACTCATGCCACAGGGAAGGTTGGTGTAGATCAGAGTTAGGGAACCTGTGGCCCTCCAGATATTGTGGGCCTCTGAATCCCACCATCCCTGATGTGAGGAGCAGGTCAACAATAAATCACATGGCATAAGTGAAGTTAACCCTTCAAACAAGATCTGCTCAGGAGGTCATGCCTAGTGAGCACAGCAACTCAACCCGGTTGATCTTGCCTCTGTGAGGCAGTTGTGGGGACAGAAGGTCGCTGCCTTTCCCCAGTTGCCTAAGCCTCTTCCTCTCCCAGGTCCTTCCTCAGCAATCTGAGACCACATCATGTCTGTCTTTGCTCCTCCCTCTTCACGCCTCTTCTGGTTCTGGGAGACCAGCAGGAGAGGGACACACCCTGGCCTCTTCACCAGCCTGACTCATCTCTGCCTCTTGGCCTCCCTTCTCTCTGGCTTCTGTCTCTGCTTCTGATTCGTGACTTCTCTCTGCCATAGACTTCCTGCTCACTAAACTCTGTTGCCTTCTCCCTCTGACCATTGATTGTCATACCACTCCCCGGGCTCTGAATCTTCTTCCCCTGGGGGTTCCCCAGCTTCCCACCACTCCTCTGCATCTGGCCAGTCCATGACACCTGGTCATTGGTCATGATGGCTGGGAATTAGTGGCCATCAAGTTCTGGAGAGGTGCAGGTTCCACACCCTTGGTGTATGACCCATCTTCTTCAACCTAGCTCTCTCCAGATGTTTTGGACCATGGCTCCCATCAGCTCCAGCTAGCATGACCCATGACCAGGGGTGTAGAAGGCCTACAATATCTGGGGGGCCACAGGCTACCCGTCTCTGATCTAACCAACCCTTCCTAGTGGCTATGTTCCCATCAACCTCAATGTTATGCTGCCATTCTCACTGGAGCTGAAGGGAATCGTTTCCATTCTCCACTAGTACGGCTGATGGCCAGGGATAATGGGAGCTGTAGTTCATTAGCATCTGAGGAGGCCAGAGGTTTCCCACGTCTGCTTTGCCGCAGGGAGTTAAAAAGGGGGCATTTACGTCTCCAGTGTTAAATATATTTGCATAGGCCCTGTTTTGTCAGTTCAGAGTGGGCTTGTGACATATCTGGAGGCGGCAGAGGGGGCTCTGAACTGCCGCCGTAATTGCTCTGCGCGGCTGACACCCAGGTCTCTGGCAGCCTCTGCCTTTCAAATTCCCCTTTTCACAAAGTGGATATCAGCCTTTCTAAACCGTACACGGATTTCTCTCTCTCTCTCCCTGCCTGAAAGCAAAAGCCTATTACCGGCAATTAAACCGAATGTAATTTTCAAACGCAGAAGACAACCGTGGACAAATTGAAAAGCCCACATTCTGTTGAGAAGGCTTATCTCCAGAATTGGCTTTGGCGATTAAAAAAAGCCACAAAATCCAGAGGGAAATGTATTGCGAGGGGAAGGGAAGGAATTCTTTCCCAGTGTATCGGCAGAATCCGCGACCAGGGGAAAGAGACAGTGGAAGAGGACTGGAAGAAATTCAAAATATATCTAAAAAATTGTTGTAAAATTGAGGAGTGTTAAGATGTCAAGGGGTAAGAATCAGAGAATTACAGCTGTAACTAATAAGTTTAAGGATAATTAATAGAAGGGAACTAGTAGATAAACTGACCAAATGGGTTGCTAAAGAACTGTAAAACAAGGATGCAGTGAAAGGGAGGTATGGGGAAGTCAGAGGAAAGAAGGTGTATGAGAATAACATTATGATTTAGATGTTGTGTATGTATTTGTCTTTTGTTTTGTTTGTGTGTTTTTATTATGTGTTTAAAAAATGAATAAAAATTATTTAAAAAAAAAGGAATTCTTTCCCAGTGTGCCTATGAGAAGGAGAGAGAACTTTTTTTAAAAAAAAGAGGTTTTTTTTAAAAAAATAAGCTGTGTAGGCTTGTTTCCCCACTTCCTGAAATGTGTAAGAATTCACACACACACAAACATACAATTTTTTATTTTTTATTGCTTATTTGTTTGCATCATTTCATTTGAACTGATCAGCCTCCTGCAATCATAATCTGAGGCCTTTCTTCATGTGCCTCCTCTGTGAAAAGTCTGGAGAACGGACATTGTTATTCTTTTTGTTTGTTATTGTTTGTTCCTCTGGTATGTCTTTTTTGTGTTTTCCTCTTCTAAACAGCCCTGTGGTCCTCGGATGAAGGGTGGTATAGAAACTGAATAAATAAAAGTTTAAAATAAAATATCCGTTTGCCAGGGGTAGCATAATGCAGTTAATTGGGCCTGGTGGGGTCGAAGGCAGGGAGCCCAACAGTAGGTGGCGCCAGAGGTAATGACAGCAGTGGTTGTGGACACTCACTGGGACTCTGGGGTAGAAGGGAGCCCAGACCGTGGCTGGAGCCAGAGCCAATGGCAGGCAGATCCTGCTCATTCTCACCCCCATCCTCTTCCCTGCGGACTTCTACAAGGGAAGCTTTGCTAGGAGGTGGAAGCTGAGAGGAAGGGGTTTGCATGGAACCTTGCCAGACAGAAAAAGATTTAACTCCTGCGCCACTTACCAGCCGATGAGCGAGGGTTAACTCCTGCAGAATGGGCTGCCTACACCAGTCCCCGGGGAACTGGCCTGCACAGGCAGTGCAGGATCGAACCCCACCTGCTCCCCATCAGCCGATGCCTCAGCTGTTGACCCAGGGGTTCTGGTTTCAGGGAAATGGATTTCTGGGCCAAACCTCTGCTCAAAAGCCATCAATTGGTTGTCTGAAGCAGCTCCCCTTGGCAGCTGGTTTGAGGCGTCACGAAAGGCCAGCAATTTTTTACCTCTTCAATTTATTAGTATTCTCTCTCTCTCTCTCTCTCTCATCAGCAAGGATTGGGAGAGTTGCTTGCAAGGTTTTCTGCCTTGGTTTGCAAAAAAGCTTGACCCCCCACCCTGGGGTGCTATGCACATTGTGCTGGATTGCGGGGGGGGGGCTCTGTCTTGTAGTGGCGGCCTGTCGCTTTGAATGCACCACATTTTGCCAGGTCCTGCAGAGCACATCTGGAAATCGTTTCCCCTCCCCCTGCGGTTTTGTTGCCATAGTAGCGACTGTTGGTGCTCCTGATGTTTTAAAATACCTCTCGCCACCTGAGGACGTGGTTGTTTCCCTCTGTTGTGTTCTTCTGCCAAGGAGCAGATTATTGGTTAATTGTTCTTTGTGTATCAACAAACCGTTTTTTTCTGAGCTGACTAATAGGATCGTGGCGCTAATGGTAATGAGACAATTAGTGCAATCATCTCTCTGACCCGCCTCCTCCACTCTGGTATTAAACGAGCTTCCCTTTTTCATGGGGGGGGGTGAATTTTTTTTAATGGAGCTTGTGTTCCAAGAAGACCCAATATGTGAAAAGGGGCAGGTGTAATTCTCAAAGTTCAGCAAAATGCTTTATTCAGTTTCTGGGGTGAAAAGCAGTTCTGCGCAGGCCATTTGAATGGCGTGTTCTTAGTAGTGATGGAAGGATCTGTCAACTTTGGTTCTCTCAATTTGTCATTGTTCACATTTTGCAGGAATCTGTTATTAAAAAATACCGTATTTTTGGCTCTATAAGACTCACTTTTTCCTTCCTAAAAAGTAAGGGGAAATGTGTGTGCGTCTTATGGAGTGAATGCAGGCTGCGCAGCTATCCCAGAAGCCAGAACAGCAAGAGGGATCGCTGCTTTCACTGCACAGCAATCCCTCTTGCTGTTCTGGCTTCTGAGATTCAGAATATTTTTTTTCTTGTTTTCCTCCTCCAAAAACTAGGTGCGTCTTATGGTCTGGTGCGTCTTATAGAGCAAAAAATACGGTAAATAAATCCTGAAATGTCACCAGCATTTTAGTGCAAATTTCTCCTAGCAGAGGCATTTTTATATCCAGTTTTGACTAATGTACACTTTTGCAAGCCAGTTTCCCTAGCAGTATGCATTTTTGCATGTTATTTTCACAAATATCTTTATTTCCATGCACACTTTCCCCAAATAACATGCCATTTTGCGAACATAGGTTGCTTGGAGACCTGCGCCACAAAATTCAGAAAAGAGTGAAATTTGAAGGATAGCTGTTTCATTGTGTATATTGTTCCAGAGGGCCCATTTTACCTCTTCAGCTTTTGATACCTGCTCCTCCCGGTCTGCTCCATCTTCTCCCTCTGACCACTTATCTTCATCCCACCACCAATTCCCTGGCTCTGAGCCTTCTTCCCCTGGGGGTTCCCTTGGGAGTTCCCCAGCTGATGCCCCCCCCCCCACTTTTCTGCATCCAGCCAGTCCATGACAGGCCCTTTCTCGTTTCAACTCAGTTTCCGAATCTGGCGGGGTTTGTGTGTTTAAGAGCAGCCAGCTGGCTTCCCTTGCTACACGACTGGGAGTTTGTGTGCGCGTGTTTTGCATGGTTTGTTTTTACCTCTGGTAACCCGTCCCCGCCGAGGAATCGTTTTAGGATCAAGAGATGCACAGGGAACTTGTATACAGGTGTATCGTTTTTAAAAATACACAAGGAGCTATGAAGAAGGCATGGGCGGTGAATGTAGCATTAAAGATTCAGCTGCGCTTGCTCTACGGCGCTAATCACTCCATCAAGGTTTAGGACAGGGGTAGGCAACCTAAGGCCCGTGGGCCGGATGCGGCCCAATCGCCTTCTCAATCCGGCTGCGGATGGTCCGGGAATCAGCGTGTTTTTACATGAGGAGAATATGTCCTTTTTATTTAAAATGCATCTCTGGGTTATTTGTGGGGCCTGCGTGGTGTTTTTACATGAGTAGAATGCGTGCTTTTATTTAAAATGCATCTCTGGGTTATTTATGGGGCATAGGAATTTGTTCATCCCCCCCCAAAAAAAAAAATATAGTCTGGCCCACCACATGCTCTGGGGGATGGTGGACTGACCCATGGCTGAAAAAGGTTGCTGACCTCTGGTTTAGGAGATCATTGAAGTCCAAATCACAGGGTATATATCTTTAAAACTTCACTGATCGCTCAATACACACACACACACACAAACTGGTACCTTGGGTTGATAACTTAATTCGTTCTGGAGGTCTGTTCTTAACCTGAAACTGTTCTTAACCTGAAGCACCACTTTAGCTAATGGGGCCTCCCGCTGCTGCTGCGCCGCCGGAGCACGATTTCTGTTCCCATCCTGAAGCAAAGTTCTTAACTCGAGGTACTATTTCTGGGTTAGTGGAGTCTGTAACCTGAAGTGTATGTAACCCGAGGTACCACTGTATATAATCCCTAAACCTAATATTTTCCTGTGGTGTAGCCCCTGGCTATTGTTTTCATGTTTAGCTCATCGTAGAAGTATGCGAAGGCAATATATTCTCATTAGGAGACCCTGCCAAATGCATTCGCAGTTTTGCCATAGCAAAATTGCAGAGAAAGGAAGAGATAAGTATTTATGAAAGGGGCGTGGCCTGCTTCTGCATGCTGATACTTTGAACTGATAAGCAAAAGGCTGATCGTCTGGCGATACTGCAGGAGGGATGTGCCATTGTTTTACTCAATTGCATGCTCCTCAGAACTGGGGTGGGGGGCAGCAAATTCCAGGTCTCCAAGCTTTTATATCAGGTGGCAACACCAGATTGGCACACTAGTATCACCTAACCAACTCCCTTTGTTAGGAGGGTTCTGGGATGTTGTGCTGTACCTCCTTTCTCTAGCCAGCAGGGGCCCAGGTAAGCACTATTTTATTTATTTATGTTACCGTAATAAAGCACTGTTCTTCATTCAAGGATTTATCCGGTGTTTTCCAGGGCCTTCAAAGCACTTCAGCACGCATTATCTTGGTAATTTGTTTACAGCAGCTCTGCAAAAGTGGCTCGGTATTTATTGTACCCGTTTTACAGATTGGAGGGAGGGAAGTGGAGATGGCAGCCTAGAGGGAAAGCAGCCTGCTTAAAGCTGCCTCCAGAATTTGCGGGGGCAAATCAGGTGTCTCAGTGAAGCCTACAAGGAGGTTGTGAAGTTAGCAGCCCTCTCACTAACCTGAGGAATATTCTGGCAAACATGGGGTATTGAAATGAAGAGACAGCGGCTGTTATTTTGATTTCATTTGCTGCATTTACATTCCACCTGTTTCTCTAAGAAACTATAAGGAAACATGGATTTGTAGAGTTGGAAGGGACCCTGAGGGTCATCTAGTTGAACCCCCACCCCCTGCAATGCAGGAATCTGAACTAAAGCATCCATGACAGATGGCCATGACTTAAGGTGGCGTACATGGTTCTCCCCCATTTAATTCCCCACAATTACCCTGTGACGTAGGTTATGCTGAGAGGCAGTGACTGGCCTAAGCATCATGGCTTTGTGGGGATTTGAACCCTGGTCTCTCAGGTCCTAGTATGGCACTCTAATCACTATACCACACTGGGGCTGTTGTTAATTATTATATTTAATGTAATACAGCATTTAATTTATCAGATATTTCTTGTTTTGTAGACAAAGGCCATTGCAATGTAGTTCTCTAACAAGCCAGACTAGGCAATCCTCATAATTAATTTTTAGGAAGAATCTAAAAACATTCCTGTTTTGGTGGCTGAGAATTCTGTTCCTGGCAAACCTAAAAAGATTACCTGTAGAAACACACAGAAACATACACATACACACAGCTGTGCCCCTGCTCATTTTGCTTACCAACCCCCTGTGATCTCGATATTGACCCCTAGAGCTTCCCACCCCATGCAGAACTACTAAGTTCAGTTTTAGTGGCCCCTTGGGTTTATCTTGATGCAAATCCTGGATTGTGATGGGGTACTACAAATCCTCCAATGGGGGCAGCGCGACGACAGCCTTACATTTCTATGTATATAGGAAGATATATATATATATGATGCAGTTACATAAGAGTTAACTGTGAAGATTAAGGTTGTCATGTCTGCTGATCTGATGTCTGCCAAGGCTGCTTTTGTGAATCTTCTACTGAAGGCAGAGAGAAATTGTGCTGGGGAGATAATTAGATTTCCCCCCCTTTCTGTCTTACAAATGCAATTAGGAGCCTCTGGCTGCCTGATTTTTGAAGCTGGAGACCTCTGTGTTTGCATTACTCTCCCCCACGCTATCCTCAGGGTCTTGAGGTCCAGCTATGGTCCGAGAAGTCAAACAATGGCCTTTAAAACATTGCAGGAAAAGAGCAACAAATCGGGCGGGGAGGAGAGAATCACAAAGCATTCCTGAAAATAATGAGCAGTACCACACTCTCTAGTTTTCTCTCTGGGAGCAAACATTGGCAGGAGTGGCTCAGAACATAACAGAATTGTCCATACACCCGAGTCACCACCCTTGTAGAAAAAAACCATTTCTCTTGGTTTCCCCTTTTTAAGCGAAAGTACCAAGAATTGCCACTGGTCCCATCACCTCCTGGCAAATAGAAGGGGAAGAAATGGGGCAGTGAGAGATTTTACTTTCTTGGGCTCCATGATCACTGCAGATGGTGACAGCAGTCACGAAATTAAAAGACGCCTGCTCTTTGGGAGAAAGGCGATGGCAAACCTAGACAGCATCTTAAAAAGCAGAGACATCACCTTGCCAACAAAGGTCCGTATAGTTAAAGCTGTGGTTTTCCCAGTAGTGATGTGTGGAAGTGAGAGCTGGACCATAAAGAAGGCTGATCGCCGAAGAATTGATGCTTTTGAATATGGTGCTGGAGGAGACTCTTGAGAGTCCCATGGACTGCAAGAAGATCAAACCTCTCCATTCTTAAGGGAAGCAGCCCTGAGTGCTCACTGGAAGGACAGATTGCGAAGCTGAGGCTCCAATACTTTGGCCACCTCATGAGAAGAGAAGACTCCCTGGAAAAGACCCTGATGTTGGGAAAGATGGAGGGCACAAGGAGAAGGGGATGATAGAGGACGAAATGGTTGGACAGTGTTCTCAAAGCTACCAGCATGAGTTTGACTAAACTGCGGGAGGCAGTGGAAGACAGGAGTGCCTGGCGTGCTCTGGTCCATGGGGTCACGAAGAGTCGGACACGACTAAACAACAACAAACCAAGAGGGTTTGGAAATGGCAGCTTCTTGAATGTGGTGGAAAACTTAGCAGGGGTGGGCATCCCTTTCTTAAGATAAGCATTTTGCAAATCTGGAAGACAGCCGGACAAGCCAGAAGTCCCGTTATCTTACCTTTGTATTTGTGATGAGGAGGAAAATTCCTCCCAAATAAGCTCCTCTGCAGAACAGAATAATGGGGTGGGGTGGGGCTCTACGTCTTCCTAGCTCTGTGTAAATAATTTTATTTATTTAATGTTCCTGTATGCTCCTTTTTTTTTTTGTCACACGAGACCCCAGTGCAGTTTTACATGAAAATAAATAAGTCACATCATTGCAAATCAGAGAACGCAATGAAGAGTGCAGTGGAATATAAGCAGCAGTGCTATACAGCAAATAAACAAGACAGTACTATAAAGCTATAAATCAGCACCATAAAACGAAACAGACTTGAGGCTCCAAAATTGGTCCATCCAGAAACCACCAAAAGTGAGGGGGAAATAGAGAATATGAACAGGGAACTCCTGACAAATGTGTGGCCATCTCTGTCCTCCTGAAGGAAGGAACGTTTCAAAACTGGGGGCAGTGCAATGTAGTTTTATTTTTATTTATTCCAGCAATTTGTAAACCACTTAATCACAGTCTTCTCTGAGGGGTGTATAGGATCAGTGTATTGGATTTGGATGTATTCCAAATACCAGGCTGATGTCCTTTGCTTGATAGGCTGGTCAGACACAAAGTGGAATCTTTACCAGGGTGGAATCTAGGCACATATTTAAAAAATGCTGTGAAAATGCTTTTTTTTAAAACACGTTTTAAAAAATAAGTTGAATTTGCCATATGCTCACCATTGCCATCTAGTATCACATTTGTATAATGCCCCTAAAAAGACACTTAAAACTTTTAAAACTTCATTAGGTCTGCATAGTTCTGTCTTAAAGCATTACCTTTTATGAACAGATGCCAATTTTATGCTTTGACCCATATATTTTTGTATTGTCCCTATGCCAATAAAGGTGATTGATTGATAGTTCTTCTTCACCCCAAATCAACTTTAAATGTTTCCAGCACAAAAGACCCCAGATTTATTTGCCTGTAATTTGGCAGACTTTATCCACTTGGAGGGGCTAGCATTCCTGCAATTTTCATCTACTTCTGCCAAAAGAGGGAAGCTCTGTTCAGAGAGTCAAGATCTAGAAACTCCTGGATTCAGGGCTCTGGGAAGGCGGCAATGACATGCTTTTCAGAAATATTCTTTCAAGGAAACAGAAGCATGCCATAGGCCAGCTCTGGGCTGTCGTAGTTGAAATGATTTCGTGAAGCAATAAGGGAGAAGCAAGCACGATTGTGGCAGGAAAAGTCCAATTAAGTCTTCTTTGCTGCATAATTGTCACCTGGAGTTAAATTATAGAGGAAGAACCCTCCTGACTGAGTCTAGGTTTTTATTACTTTGCTTCACTTTTCTGTTTTGATGCATGTGGTGCTATCTCAGCCGACGGGCAGCTTCGCAGCTGACGTACGATTTCATTAGTTCCCTCTCCCGTCTCCGCGGGTGTTGTGCTGACTCTAGGCTGATTCCACGGCCGCTCGCTTTCCTTAATGTTCGGCATTAGTTAGTCTGGGATAGCAGGATGGTCCTGTTGAGACCAGGGATGTAATATACTCCCAGACACCCTTCCCTTTCTTGCCCCTTAATCAAGTCAGCCGACTGAGGATCCAGGATTGCTCTCCAGTGTTAAACTGCCAGGTTTACATTTGCCAGCTTTTCCTTAAGAGCAGAGCCCTGCCAGGGCAGACCAGTGGCCCATCTGGTCCAGCATCTTACAGTAGCCAACCAGATGCTTCAATGGGAAGCCCACAAGCAGAGCATCAGGACAACAGCACTCTGTCTCCCTGCAATTCCCAGCAAGTGATATTCAGAAACATTAGTGCCACCAACAATGGATGGAGATCATAGCCATGGGCTGGCAGCCACCAAGAGCCTTATGACCAGAACAGGATAGAGGTGCCAGAAAAATGGGGTCTTCTGCAGAAGGGCATGGACAGCGAATAAGGAGTGAACAAGAAGGACATAGCCTGTCCTCAACTGTTTTTTGTTTTTTACCTCCAGAGTTCTCCAAGTGTCACAGACTGGTTGGACGCAGAGAAATGGTGGGAGGCAGGAGGTGGGGAACGTCCTTTGGGATGAAGGCACAGAGCCAGAGGATTGGTGGTAGGATGAGGTTCAGCGGTCAGAGGGAGAAGCCTGGGAGGAGGAGGTGACAGAAACAGGAGAGGCAACAGGGTTTAGTGAGCAGGAAGAGGCTGGGGCAGAGAGCAGTCCAGACTCAGAGGCAGAGGCCCAAAGAGATGAGTCCAGCTGGTGAACAGGCATGGGTGTCTCCCCCACCCGCTGTGAGAAGCACCTCGCTCTCCTGGTCTCCCAGAACCAGGAGAGGCATGAAGAGGGCAGAGGAGAAGTTAGCTTCATGAAGGCGCAGTCTCAGATTGCTTGGAGGAAACCCTGGAGAGGAGGCAGCTGTGGGGAGGTGGGGGACCTTCAGTCTCAGCAACTATTTCAAGGGGGCAAGACCTGCTGGAGATGAGTTGCTGTGCTCCTGTGCAGATCCTGTTTTTACCAATTGAGAGTGAATTCCAACCTACTCAGCACTCTCCTGTCTCCAGGGCTCCAGGTCTCTCCCAACCCTACTTGGAGATGCCAGGGATTGGACCCTGCTTTGCGTTGGTGACAGCGTGCGCCTCCAGACTGTCAGGTGCTTTCCGGGAGGGATCCAAGCCCATACTGGAGCTTAAGGTTGGTTATTACAAGGGAGATTAAAGGGCTACAGGGCAACAGACGTGCCTTGAAAACAACCACCCATCAAAATAGACGTTTTGCAGTTTGGAAAGTGACAGTGAAAGGCACAGAGAAGTGTGGGGTGAATGAACAACCAACAGGAAGATGTGCAAACACCCTGAAGCAAATCAGGATGGATGCTGAGCGAGCAGGTCCTCTGTAGGGCCACGGGGACCTCCCTCCATGGATCCAGCCCTTCCGACAGTTCTTTTTTTTGTTTGTTCATGTTGCTGTATTAAAATGTAAAAATACATTAATCTTTTTTTTAAATTCAGTTTTTATTGCCCTTCCAACAGTTCTAATCTACTGAGCTGATAAGCTTCCTGTCCCGCTTTCTCCCCACTTGTAATTTTGTTGGAGCTGATAGTCTTATGTGCCCCCAGCTCATGATGGAAGCCGAAGACAGCAATCGTGCCTAGGCTGTGTGTGGGAAGCCTGGAAGGTGAAAAAGCCATATGTCCTGTCTCTCCCGCCCACACAGGCACTGGCTGCAATCTGGAGCCTGCCTTGCAGACACAGAAGCCATCTCCAGGGAGGGTGTGTGTGTGTGTGTGTGTGTGTGTGTGTGTGTTCCCAAAACAGAATTAACATGCATGCAGATTGGCTGTTCCCTGGCAGCAAATAAAGGTGTTTTAAGGATGCTCAGACAGGGGCAGGCTCGGTTGAGAGCTTACGGCGACGTAAGACGGGTCAGCAGTACGGACAGGGGAGAGTTTTGATTCAGCGCACCTGGAAAAGTAAACCCACCGAAAACACAGTTCCTGAAGCAATTGCCATGATGTCAGATGTCTCGTTTTCCCAACATGGGAGAATGACGTATTGTCCGGGCTTGCAAAGCACCGTACAGGCCCCTGACAACCCGCTGATCAGGTGACTGCAAACCTCCCTTCATGGGCTGCAAGAGTGGATAAGAATTGCAGCAAGATTTATGCTCCCTCCAGTATTGCAATACTAGCCTTTTGGCCACCAATATAGAATCCACTTAACTTTGCCCCTCCGTCAAGGCCCAGAGCATTGGAATATTACTGCGTATATAGCATGGCGTCATGGACTGGCTAGATGAGGAGAAGTGGTGAGCGACACGAGCTGGGGGACCCCAAAGGGAAGAAGGCTCAGAGTCAGGGGATTGGTGGTGGGACGGCGATCAGTGGTCAGAGGGAGAAGAGGGAACAGACTACAAGGAGGAAATATCAGCAGTAGGAGAGGTGACAGGGTTTAGAATCATAGAATTTAAGAGTTGGGAGGGACCACGAGGGTCATCTATTCCGCCCTCCTGCAAAGCAGGTAACCTTTTGCTCGAACCCACAACCCTGAGATTAAGAGTCTCTTGCTTTCATGAGCAGGAAGAGTCTATGTCGGAGAGCAGTCCAGAATCAGAGGCAGAAGCGGACAGGGTCAAGAGGCAGAGATGAGGAGGAGCTCTCCTCCTCCTGCTGTGACCAGCTCCCTTCCCCTCTGGTCTCCCAGACCCTGCAGAGGTATGAAGAGGGCAGAGCAAAGAGAGACAAGACAACGGAGCCTCAGATTGCTTGGGAAGGAACTGGGCAGGAGGAGCCTTAGAGAGCAGTGGGAAGGCATGACTGCCTCATTGGGACAGTTGCCTGCTGAGAAGAGTTGCTGTGATCACTAGGCCTTGCTGTTTTCTTTCTTTGAATAAAGAGTTAACTTCACTCAGTGTTTTATTGCTGACCTGTGCCTGATTCCGGCTTCTGACAGATGAGTATCTGACCGCTTTAGGGATTTTCCAAGGCGGTGACTTTCATCTAGAAAGGTGCCATTCTAGGGAATGGCCAGATCGTATGTTTCAGTGCTGCCCCAGGCATACCACAGCGCCAGAAGGTATCCAGGGGTGCCACATGCTTTAAAGGTGTTGTGTGTATGCAGCCTGAATCTCTGGGAGTAAATTTGGACAGTAATGTCGGCACCAGGAGGGCCTCACTCGGGGAAGCATTCCATAATTTGGGGTGGGTGGGTGGAGGTCACCACCGAAAAGACCCTCCTCCCATCTAACCCAGTTAGCTCCATATGGTTAAGACTGGGGAGCTGAGACTGGCAGGGTAAGAAAAGCAGGAAGTTCTCCTCACTTGGTGTAAGGACCTCTCTAGACTTTTTTGGGGGGGACATGTGTATTCAGTAACATGTCATTGATGCTATAATGGTGGATCTCTACTGGATTTATACTGCCCTGTCCACACGTCATTCCGCTTGTCCTGTGAGTCTTCCCCATTATTGCCACCTGGAGGGGCGCTCTTCCTAGAATCATAGAATTGTTGGAAGGGAACCCGAGGGTCATCTAGTCCAACCCGCTGCAGTGCAGGGAATCTCAGCTTAAAGCACCCATAACAGATGGCCAGCCAGCCTCTGCTTAAAAACCTCCAAAGGAAGGAGAGCCCGCAATAAAAGTGGGACAGAACACAAAACTCCGCAATGTTTTGCGGTATGAAAAGTTACCGGATTTCAGCAGGAAGCTGCAGGGCACGTTCCAGTTAGAGACGACGCAGGGTGCAAAACCTTTTTAAGTGCAAACAGGCGGGAAAGTGGTGTTATAACCAACCCCAATACAACCATGAGCACAATTTTTCACGAACGCAGAATGAAAACAGAGCCTGTGGAGTCATGCTTCGTTTTCTCAGAGCCTTTGGTGCTTATCGATGGAGCCCTGTAAGTCGCAGAAAGATTCCCTCCCCCCTCAAAAAAAGACGCAGAGTTTCTTCTCCCTCGCTCCCCTTACATGTTTCAATGAAGTGTGTGGTTTTTCTCCAGCCATGCCTGGGTGTGAATGCAAAGGCTTGGTATTTTTCCACTGCTGTGCTACGAATGTTCCGAGTTTGGGTCTGAGATGTTCAGCCTTTTTTTCCTTTTTAAAAAAAGCAAAATGAAGCCTATCTTCCCAATGGATAATGCTTCCCCCCCCACCCTCCTCCTCCTTTTTTTTCCCCTTCAAGGCTGCAAAATGCGAGTTTCTTTCCCCAGAGGTTGCTCCCAGTAATTGACACAGGCAAAGGCAAGCACTTGTGGTCAGATCAATCTGGAAAAGAGGCAATCCGCTTTATGCTATCATTTTCTTTGGGAGGGCTGTGGGGGTTGGAGGAGCGACCGGGGAGGGGGGCGGAGGATGCTGTCTGTGAGACGTCCGTGCTCCCTGCCTCTTTCTTCCCTTTCCAAATTTAATCACCAATCAACTGGGGTTGATCATGGATGAAACATTCCGTGGGTGTTAAGCGCCAAGATTGCGATGCGGCTCAGTCCACTTGGTAACTACAGAATTCAATACGTGGGCATCTTCTGAAGCGGCAGGAGAACTCGTGGTGAAGGGTGGGGGGGTGGAAAAGCTAAATTCAGCCTCCAGTAATTTTGCAAGCACGTTTCGGACATCTTTATCGGCGCCTCAGAGTTGTTAAACGCTTCTTGCTTCCGGGTGATCAAAAGCAGTGCTGGGGTCCTGACCTCCCTCGCTTCAGGAATCTCAATCTGTATTGCCTGGTCTGCCACGGGAGCCCTTTATGTTTGTTGCTCAAGGAAGGGATTTTGGGCAGACCCACGAGGAAATAGGGAGGGGTGTATCTCTGTGGGTTAAACCACAGAGCCTAGGACTTGTCAATCAGAAGGTTGGCGGTTCGAATCCCCACGACGGGGTGAGCTCCTGTTGCTCAGTCCCTGCTCCTGCCAACCTAGCAGTTCGAAAGCACGTCAAAGAGCAAGTAGATAAATAGGTACCACTCCAGCGGGAAGGTAAACGGCGTTTCTGTGCACTGCTCTGGTTCGCCAGAAGCGGCTTAGTCATGCTGGCCACATGACCCGGAAGCTGTACGCCAGCTCCCTCGGCCAATAAAGTGAGATGAGCGTGGCAACCCCAGAGTCGGCCACGTCTGGACCTAATGGTCAGGGGTCCCTTTACCTTTAAGGAGCTATTTGGCACCTAGCTTATACATCTGAGTTTCTAACACTGAACCACAGCCACTGTCATTGTGTTTTGCGACAGGAGCCTGATGGTAGTCAGAGGTAGTTCTTCATTTGTATGCCCAGCTCATCCCAGGTCATAGCTTAGGATGGGATGCAGTTAAGCAATGGGCTCCTCCCCCTGAAGCTCCATCTTGTAGCCTTGTAGTCTTCGCCATCCAGTCTCTTATTTTATACCTGGCTATGGTTGATGGACCACTGAGTCCATCCACCCTGAGCTTCCGGGGACACCCACACCAGAACTACACCGTCCTTTTGCTCCTATTGTTAAACAGGAGCCTGTGTTTGCTCTGAGACCACAGAACTCTGCAGCGGAGTGGGGTTTGCTCCTTGACACTCTTGCCTTCTTCTCTCCTCCCAGGGGTGGTGGAAGCTTGCCTTCTGCACATGCTCAAGAGACGGGCAGCCGGCTTCCTGCGGACCGACAAGATCGCCGCCCTCTTCACCAAGGTCGGCAAGACCTACGACGTTGCCAGCGACGTGTGCAGGAATGCCCAGGAGCTGCTGCAGCAGGTAGAAGGCAGGTGAGGGTTAAGGTCCGCCTCCGAAGGGATTCCGCAGCTCAGTGACGAAACCTTGTTTTGCAGAGTTTGCCCGCCCGTCCCCCAGCCCAGTCCCGGAGACAGATCTGCAGTGTTTTCTGCTGAAAGACTGGAGCGTGTTGATTTCTGCACACTGCAAAGGGCTGGCATCGGGGGGCATAGCTGTCAACTTTCAGATTTGAAAATAAGGGACCAGCAGCCTCGAAAATAAGTGATCAGCAGCCTCACTTGTCCCGGGGACAGTTTATGGGATATCTAACAATCCGGGAAAGCAGCGGGAAACGGCACTGGAATAAGGGAATTTCCCGCAAAAAAAGGGAAGGTTGACAGCTATGTTGGGGAGCGGTATCCTTGGGCAGCGGCCAAGGATCCCAGCACTCTCATGCCCCCCCCCCCAGCCTTGATGCCAATTTGCAGGAGCACATTTTAACAGACTGGCTCCAGGCACACATTGCAAGGCTAAGAGAGACCTTACTTGCACTCTTAAGAGGTCATCTCAGACAGGTTTTTCGGGTCCTTTTATTCCTTGCCCTGTTTAAATATTTGCTTCAGCTGTGCTGCCACATTTTGAACAAGTTTATATTTAAATAGCCCATGTGGTGATGTGAAAAGGTTCAGGCCATGCAGCAGATATTAAATCAGTGCTGAAAGGGGAGGGGGAGTGTTTATTTTAAAAACAAACAAACAAACATTTTATAATGTATATAAAATGGAGAGAACAACTCGTAACAGCAGACAGAAATCAAAAGGTGAAAAAAGAAAACTATAAAATAGGCACACAAAATGAGTACAGTCGCTCGGGTTTTAACACGGGGTTAAAATAACAAAATCCAAGTAAGGACTATCTGTATTATCAGATTATCACGTATAGTTCCTGAATTGCTAAACTGGTGACAAGGGTTGTCTTGAAAACGATGGTTGGGCATAAAAGAATGCCACAGCATTTTAAAAAGTGTTCTAGTCCTTCCTAAAATCTCAAATTATACATAATTTTCTCCATTATAGCTATATTCCGTACCATTAGTTTCCCAGTATCATCAATTTTGGACAACAATGGTTTATTTAGCAATATTTATCGTTTCTGTCAGAATCAAGCCATCCTTTGTTTTTGTGAATGCTCTAGGAGGCTACTCAAATTGGCAAGGTGTTATGGGGGGGGGGAGCCGATCTCTCTCGCACCCCTTCTCCTCTGAGACTTGTTCTGGTTTAACCCAGAATTCCCTGGGAACACACTGTTCTAGATGCTGACTGTTTTGTCTGTGTTAGCCCAGACCCCAAAGGCATGACCCCCAAAAGTGCAAGTGTGCCCATGTGCACGCTCATACACAAACACCCCCCTCAAAAGAATCCATCTTTCTTTTTTCCCTTTTCAGGTCACCTTTAAGAAAGCTGGAGAATATAGTGAGGAGTTTCAGCTATCAGCCAGCGCCTCTTTCTCTCCTCAGGTTACTAGTTTATGTCAAGTGAGAATAAGGTGGGGTAGTCCAGTCTACAGCAATCTGGTGCCCTCTGGATGTTTAGGACTACAACTCCCATCAGCCCCTGCTCCCAGGGACTGCTGGGAGTTGTAGTCCAGAGCATGCACCATATTGCCAAAGGCTGAGCTAGACAAATAAGGGTTTTTATTTTCTTTCCCGATAGTCCGGAAGATTGAAGGAGGGAGGAAAAATATTTCTGATGGATTATTTTTCTCCTCCTCCTTGCCCCCCCATCCATCCTCTCCAGTTTGAACTAGTTTACCAGTGTCAGTAAGGTTTGTTTTACTGCGAGCATGTTCTATCAGCTGTTGCTTTGACACTCTTTCGAAAACAGACCAATTAGGCCTTCTGGTTTGGAAATGGTAGCTCCAGTCAACGCACGAGCACAAGGTGAACATAACAGCATCACAAGTATGGTTCAAACACCTGCCTAATGCTAGAACAGGGAGATATCCAATGGAGCCAAATGTCGGACAATTCAGGGCAGATCGAAGGAAGTTTATGGAGCGCATAAACTGTGGAACTCACTGCCACAGGAGGCGGGGATGGCCACCAGCTTGGAGGACTTCTGAAGGCGATTAGACGAAATCAGGGACAAGGCTGTCAATGGCTACCAGCCATTTATAGGTGCTCTTCCCCCAGAAGTGACCCCTTGAGGGAATGCAGGCCTTGCATTTGGGGCGGGCACAGAGTTGTCAGTCCGTCTCCAGACAAATTAAACCGTGTTTGCGATGAAGCTTTTAAACTCTCTCTTTTTTGAGAGTTTTTGGGCTTTCTTTATTTCTCTTTAGCAGGAGAAGTCAGCCGGCTGGCCAGGAATCCCTCAAGAGGCAGGCGTCCACCACAAGCAAAGCCCCTGCCCTGACCCCACAAGCCGTCAAGCACATCTGGGTTCGCACCGCTCTGATCGAAAGGGTGCTGGACAAGATTGTGCAGTACGTGGTGGACAACTGCAGGTAAGGGACGTGCCGGAGCTTGGCTTTGTTTTGTTTTCCAAAAGGGAAGAGAGCCACGAGTGGCACATGCTGTCGTTATAAAAAAGCTATCAATGGCTGGGGGGGGGGGACCTTTTTCAGCCTGAGGGCTGCATTCCTTTCTGGGCAACGTTTCAGAGGCCATGTGCCACTAGTGGGCAGAGCAATGAATGGAGGCTCTCTCATCATTAGTAATAAATTTGATTTATTGCCCATCTTTTACCCCAAGACTCCAGAATGGACCATATTAATTTAAAAAGCAATGTTAAAAACAGTTAAAACAAATTAAAATCACAACTCGACTGAGTCCTTCTTTCTTTCTCTTTCTTTCTTTCTTTCTTTCTTTCTTTCTTTCTTTCTTTCTTTCTTTCTTTCTTTCTTTCTCATCTATCTAATCTGTATCTATCTATCTCTATCTATCTCTATCTATCTATCCATCATCTGTCTGTTATATATCTATATCTATCTATCTATCTATCTATCTATCTATCTATCTATCTATAATATCTCTATCTCTATCTCTATCTCTATCTCTATCTCTATCTCTATCTCTATCTCTATCTCTATCTCTATCTCTATATCTATATCTATCCATCGTCTGTCTATCATGTATCTATATCTATCTATCTATCTATCTATCTATCTATCTATCTATCTATCATTTATCTATCTATCTATCATCTATCATCTATCATCTGTCTGTCATCTATCTATCTATCATCTATCTATCTATCTATCTATCTATCTATCTATCTATCATCTATCTATCTTCTATCTATATCTATCATCTATCTATCTATCTATCATCTATCTATCTTATTTTCCTTTCTTCTGTTTCTTTTTTCCATCTTGCTTCTCTTCTCTTTGCTCCTGTTGCTTTTTCGATTAGATTTTTTTAAACACTTCTTTTATTCTGGCATTGGGCATCATCTTTGAGTATCAATAGCAGCACACCTGGGACTAGAGACGATGCTTTCCTTCTCACCGGTCGACGCAGAGCAGCTGGCTTCCGTGGCGCCAGTTCCCTTTCCATGTTAGCAATTCCATGCCTTAAAGAGAGGCTCCTGTGTGCTGTGCCCCCAAATCCGTACGAACAAATGCTGATGCTGCCTCTTTCATTTTTGTAAAAAAATTGCCTTATGGGCAGCAGCCAAGGCAGGCCACCGAGTTGCAAAGGCAGCCAGCCCACGGCTTCTTTTTTTTAAAACCAGAAAAATATTCCTGGGCGGTGGGAATGACATCAGCACTCTTAGGGGAAAGAGTGAGGACTCCTGTTCCCTCTAGTGGTGAAATGCCACCATTCCCACCATAGAATCAGAGGGATGTAGAATTGTAGACAAAAGGGGGGACATGGGTGGCGCTGTGGGTTAAACTACAGAGCCTAGGACTTGCCGATCAGAAGGTCGGCGGTTCGAATCCCCGCGACGGGGTGAGCTCCCATTGCTCGGTCCCTGCTCCTGCCAACCTAGCAGTATGAAAGTACGTCAAAGTGCAAGTAGATAAATAGGTACCACTCCGGCGGGAAGGTAAACGGCGTTTCCATGCGCTGCTCTGGTTCACCAGAAGCGGCTTAGTCATGCTGGCTACATGACCCGGAAGCTGTACGCCGGCTCCCTCAGCCCATAGATCGAGATGAGCGCCGCAACCCCAGAGTCGGCCACGACTGGACCTAATGGTCAGGGGTCACTTTACCTTTTAGATGGAAGGGTCCCTGAGGATCGTCAGGTCCAACCACCTGCGATACAAGAATATGCAGGGATAGAGCCTGCAGCCTTGGCATTATCAGCACCCACGCTCTAAGCCAGGCATAGGCAACCTCGGCCCGCCAGATATTTTTGGGACTACAACTCCCATGATCCTTAGCTAACAGGCCCAGTGGTCAGGGATGATGGGAATTGTAGTCCCAAAACATCCAGAGGGCTGAGGTTGCCTATGCCTGCTCTAAGCAGCTGAGCTAAGAAGTATGAGGGCAGACTGAGGTTGGTGGGGCAGACCTCCCATTTGCCGTAAGGCACCAGCCTCCACTCTGGCCTGGAGAACGGCTGCCAGTCTGAGCAGGCAAGCCTAGGCTCAAGGAGCAAATGCTTTGCCAGGGTATATAAGGCAGGGGCCCCTGTGTAAGAAAGCCAGCCCTGCTTTTTTCGTTTCCGGCTTCGCTCCTTTCAAAACGTGGCCTGTGTTTAAATAATAATAACCGGAAGAGCCTCTCTCTCCTCCGCACGGCAAACTTCATTAACGCGCGTGCTCCTTTTTTTCATTGAAAGGTAAATGTTATTTTATCGCCGGTCGTTTTGTGTGGTTGCTCTCTTCCAGCAAATATTACGAGAGAGAAGCTCTGCTGGCAGATCCGGTCTGTGGGCCCATCTTGGCTTGCCTTCTGGGTGAGCATCTTTCAAATGTTATTTCTGTGTGCTTTGGAAGAGCGCTGTTTTGACAGTCCCCATGTGGTTCGCCAAAAAGGCGTTTGCACAGATGATGAACGTGAGTCAAGAAACGTGATGCTATTGCACAAAGGAAGGAGCAAGGATTTGGGGAGAGGAAGGGAGAGGAGGTTTCGTCAAGCGATGGGCTCTATCTGAGGCACAGCTGAGCTTTTGGCATCAGCATCAACAATTTAAAAATCCCAATTTTTCTTTTCTGGTAAAAGAGGAGTGGGTTATATGTTCTATGGAGAACCTATGACTCTCTAGACATCGTTGGACTCCAACTCCCATCAGCCCCAGGCAACATGGCCAGTGGTTAGGGATGCTGGGAGCTGTAGTCCACAGCAGCTGACGGGCACCACTATTAGCTGTCCCTGATATAAAGGCTGATAGGTATTTAAATCCTGTTTTGCCAAGGCCCAAGATGCTGGACTTGGCAGACATCCACAGGCAATTAGTTGTGTAATCTGAGGGCCACCACTGAGAAGCTCCTGCCACCCTGAAGAGTTTCTCTGAGCGAAAAGTAAAGATGTTGCTCTTCTGCCAGTGGAAATCAAGCAGTACCCAAATTTGAGATAACGTGGCAAACCTTATTTGCCTGTTCCTTTAGACCAGGGATGAGGTCCTCCGGACGTCTTTGTACTCCAGATCCCACCAGCCAAAGCCAGTATGGCCCAGTAGTCAAGGATGATGGGCGTTGGGAGTCCCACAACATCTGGAGCCCCCATCACTGGCTTAGATCTCTTTAGCTGAGGAGAAGCTACTGGCTTTCTTCCACCCCTGAGAAGGCAAAAGGAGTTTCCCAATTCCATTCTCTCTCTCTCTCTCTCTCTGGTCTGTTCTCAGTTGGACCCTGTGCCCTGGAATACACCAAGCTGAAAACAGCCGACCACTTCTGGACAGACCCCTCGGCCGACGAACTGGTCCAACGGCATCGCATCCACGGAGCCCACGGCCGGCAAGACTCTCCGTCCAAACGGCCAGCGTTAGGAGTGGGTCCTTTTTCCTCCCTGATGTGGCAGCGCAGCCTTTTCCATCCCATGGCCCTTCAGATGTTTTGGGGCTATAGCTTCCATCAGGCCCAGCCAGATGATGGGAGCTGAAGTCCAGAATATCTGGAAGGGTGTGGCCAACATGGTTATAACCCATTTAGGCTGCATGCCCACTGTATGTCTAGGGCACTATTGAAGCACAGCTCTACCCCACGAATCCTTGGAAGTGTAGTTTGTTAAGGGCTCTGGGAATTGGATTTCTGTGGGTACGGGCGGGGGGGCAAACTACGGTTCTCAGAATTATCTGGGGAGGGTGCGCTTGAAATGCAGTATGGAAGCATTGGAAGGAATTCAACTTTGTGCTACGTTGAACGTGCTTTCTGTGCGAGCTTTTCAGCTTGCCAGACAGAACAACCTCCCCCTGGGCAGTGTTCTGGGGTTTTGCCTGAGTCCTCTTGAGCTGGTTATGGGGTGCAGGGGAGGCACAGAGGGAGGAGAGTGGGGTGATTAGCGAATGTTAGATTGATGCTGGATGAGAAAGTTAGGGGTTAAATAGCAACAATGGTTATGATTAAAGAAAATGAGGGTTAACAAAATTAAATTGAAAATAAGGGAAGGATTTGCTGATCAATTAATTAGACATGAGAATACAGAAAGGGGAGGCATGAGGAAGTCGGGAAAGTAAGTTATAAGAAATTAAGATCTGAAATTATACGTGTTGTATGTTTTTCTATGTTTTATGTTCTGTGTATTATTCTAAAAATTTGTGAAAATCTTAATAAAAATTTATAAAAAAAAAGAGAGTGGGGTGGGGTGGGAGTGGGAAGCCCATTGCAAAAGCAAAGGTTCTTGTGCAGGGCTTCCACCGATGGGACTCCTTAGGGGGCACCCACCCCTCAGACTGGAAATACTGTAGAATCATTGAATTGTAGAACTGGAAGGGACTCTGAGGAATGTGCAGCTCTTCCATATAGGGATCAACCTGAGATATATATATATATATATATATATATATATATATATATATATATATATATTCATAGAACTGAAAGTGATCCAAGGGGCCGTCTAGTCCAATTCCTGCAGGAGGATTGTAGTGCCCTCATTCATAGGCTGTGCTTCTATGCAACAAGGGATTCTCTCCCCCCACAAAACTCCCCCCTCTGCAAGTATTGGGCTTACTTGAAGGAAAGTCACTTTTTGCATGTATAGGGAATTTTTTTTAATGTTCGATGTTTTATTATGCTTTTATATTTGTTGGAAGCTGCCCAGAATTGCTGGTGTAGCCAAATCAGATGGGTGGTATGCTATTCTCCTCCTCCTCCTCCTCCTCCTCCTCCTCCTCCTCCTTCCAGAAGCATAAAACTGAACATTAAAATATAGCTGGACTTCTGAATACTCTTCCTTGGGCAGTGAAGCCCATCAAAATCAGTAGGATTTCCTTCTGAGGAATTCAGATGGCGGCCTTGCTGCGAAATGCGGCGCTGTTCCTCTTTCGGAAATCTAATATGGGGCGAAGCTTTTCCCCACCCCAGAAAAGGGCACTTCTCTTTGGTGTCTTGTATCACCATTGCCCATTGAACCAGCATGACCACGGGGACAGGATCAGGCGATTGCTTGAGTCTTGTTCCTTGCTGTGCTCCCCCCCCCCCAAAAAAAGTTGTGGCAGCAAATGCAGATCTATATGAGGAGATCGTGTCCTTCAAAGCTCCATTTGGGTTAGGGCAGAGTTTCTCAAACTTGGGTCCTCAGCTGTGTTTGGACTACAGTTCCCATCATCCCTGCTAGCAAGGGATGATGGGATTTGTAGTCCAAAAACCAACAGGAGACCCAAGCTTGGGAAACTCTGGGCCAAAGAATAACCACAACTTAACAATGAAAATATAATTAATGTGAGGCCGCCTATCTCAACAAAGCAGGTTATTCACAGTTTCCCATTGCAGCCAACGCAACGGTATCCTTACGTGTCCCCCCCCCCCCAGATACGGAAACGGCACTCCAGCGGAAGCATGTCGGAGGATCGCTTTGCTGCCTCGGCTAGGGATTACGTCGAGTCGTTGCACCAGAATTCCCGGACGCACTTGCTATATGGAAAGAACAACGTCCTGGTTCAGCCCGTAAGTGCTTGGATCGTGTGGCGTGGGGCAGAGGAGCACATCTGCCTGGGGGGACGTTTCATATTGGTGTTAGAAAGAGGAAACGGTGCCAGAAATCCTGCTTCTGTTCCCAGCCCCCATACAGCAAGCCCCCATACAGATCCTGCCCCCCCCGACTTGCGTGAGCTAGAGGGGTATGGGGGCTTGTTCAGTAGGGCTAGGGTGATGTATCTCAGCTGCTTCTTCCTCCCCTAAGGTGGAGAGAAAGAAGCAGCTGAGATACATTCTATACTGTGATATACAGTGGAACCTTGGTTCTTGAACTTAATCCATTCTGGAAGTCCGTTCGACTCCCAAAACCATTCTAAAACCAAGGCGCAGTTTCCGATTGGCTGCAGGAGCTGCGTCGGATGTTTGGCTTCCGACAAACGTTCGAAAACTGGAACGCTTACTTCCGGGTTTTCAGCGTTTGGAAGCCAATTTGTTCATCAACTAAGCCATTCAAGAACCAGGATTCCACTGTATCAGCATATCGCGTATTTAGCTACTGATATATCGCAATGCTGAAAACCAGATGTTAGCCAGCCCTGCTGTACCTTTAAAGCAGTATCATACCCCTTTAAGCAGCTGGGCCTTCACCCAAATAACTCTCCATGGGAAGCTCTGGGAATTGTAGCTCTGGGAGGGGAATAGGGGCCTCCTTGCAACTCTCAGCACCCTCAACAAACTACAGTTCCCAGGATTCTCTAGGGGCAGGCCATGAGTGTCCAGAGTGGTATGATGTGCAGTGCAGATGAACCCATGTTATATGATAGCCATGTTCAAATATATAAAAGGATCTCACATAGAGGAGGGAGAAAGGTTGTTTTCTGCTGCTCCAGAGAAGCAGACACGGAGCAATGTATCCAAACTACAAGAAAGAAGATTCCACCTAAACAGTAAGAGCTGTTTGACAGTGGAATTTGCTGCCAAGGAGTGTGGTGGAGTCTCCTTCTTTGGAGGTCTTTAAGCAGAGGCTTGACAACCATATGTCAGGAGTGCTCTGATGGTGTTTCCTGCTTGGCAGGGGGTTGGACTCGATGTCCCTTGTGGTCTCTTCCAACTCTATGATTCTATGATTCTATAACCCAAGTTTAAGTCACTTTTAGCCTGTCGCCTTGATAATCCCAACAACGTACTGAAGGAGAGAAAAGAGTCTGGCGAGGGGTATATATTAATTCACCTCGTTTGCCAATATCACGATCTCTCCAGAATCTTGGCTGTTAAGTGCATCATCACAAGCCAGCTGGGGACATGTGTCGCTTCACATCAGAATTAAAAGATATGAAGTGGACACTGACAAGGGAATTCATTTAAAGACATGAGTCACAAACAGGACAGAGAGGGTTGGAAGCATTGCGATGAGTCACCAATTCATGCAAGTCAATGAAGGGAAGACCAGAATGTTGGCTTCATTTACATCTAGGTACCTGGGTCAAGGAGACCCCGGCTTTGACATCACACGTCTCCTATTTTTGGTCCCCTTTCCTCTCCCTCGCTCTCTGTCTCTTTGCTGTGCTCAACAGGACATCTCGCAGCCTTACTGATCCTTCGCAGCTGCCTAGAAGCTGGCTGTGCATTCGAAGTTGAGGACAAACAACAGAGAAATGTTATACCTCCCTCTCTCCTAACAATAGAATTGGCGGAACATCTACGGAAGCTGGATGTCGGGAGATTCAGGACTGATGAAATGAAGTCCTTCTTCGCACAGTCAGAGCATAGTTAAATTGCGGGACTCTCTCTCAGAGGAGGCAGCGATGACTAATGGCTTGGATGGCGTTAATAGAAGATTAAATCAATTCTTGGAGGAAAATGTTCTAGTGCTATGAGAGAGGGAGCAAAAGATTTTTCTCTGCTTGCTTTCTGATTTGCAGCCCAGGGCCTCACCTGCTCCCAGTTTCTTTCCAGTTCAAAGCCGTGCTGTTGAAAGGTTTGAAGCCCTTTGGGGATGGATGTGCAGAGGCAGTGTCCCAAATAATAATAATAATAATAATAATAATAATAATATAATTTATTATCTATTCCCTGCTCATCTGACTGGGTTTCCCCAGCCACTCTGGTCGGTTCCCAACAGAATATGAAAGCACAATAGAACATCAAACGTTAAAAACTTCCCCAAGCAGGGCTGCCTTCAGAAGTCTTCTAAAAGTCAGATAGTTGTTTATTTCCTTGACATCTGATGGGAGGGCGTTCCGCAGGGTGGGTGCCACCACCAAGAAGGCCCTCTGCCTGGTTCCTTGTAACCTCACTTCTTGCAGGGAGGAAACTGCCAGAAGGCCCTTGGAGCTGGACCTCAGTGTCTGGGCTGACCAGAGCTCTTCTCGTTTTTGCAGTGCACAACGTTGCTCTCTTTCTCCTACATTTGTCCTAAACCGTTTCCTCTCCTCATTATTTGGCTGGCTTCCCAAACAGAAAGATGACATGGAGGCCATCCCGGGCTACCTCTCTCTCCACCAGTCGGCCGATTCCCTGACTCTGAAATGGACGCCGAACCAGCTCATGAACGGGACGCTGGGGGACTCGGAGCTTGAGAAAAGGTAAGACGCGGTAGTGTAAGAAAGAAGTCTGGCAGGCAGGGGCTGGCTGAGGGCAGACTGGGCTTGTTTGGGGCAAGCACCCCATTCGCTGTAATGCACCAGTGGGGAACCTCAGGCCTGGGAGGGGAGTGCAGATGTGGTCCTCCCGGGGCTCTCTGCCTGGCTGTCACAGACCGGCTGGACACCTAGGAACGCTGAAAGGAACCAGCTGGGGAACCCCCAAGGGAAGAAGACTCAGAGCCCAGGGAGTGGTGGTGGACTGACAATGAGGGGGAAGAGGGAGAAGACTGGGAAGAGGAGGTAGTTTCGGAAGATGAGGTCTCCCAGAACCAGAAGAGGGCTGAAATGGGTGGGGCAGTGGCAGGCTACATGCAGGCACAGTCTCTGATTGCTTGGGGAAGGTCCTGGAGAGGAGGAGACATAAACAGGTGTGGGGAGGTGGAGGCCTTTAGTCTCTGATTTTCATGGAGTAAGACTACTAGGAATGAGCTGCTTGGTCTCCTGCCAAGTCTGGGAAGGTCGTGCTTTTGCTAATAAAGAGATAACTTCAGCTTTGAATGGTGTGATTTACTGCTGGGTCGCACTTTGACACAGGCCTTCAGATCTCTTTGCAGGCCACACCCCTCCCTGGCTCTGCTTTGTTGCTCCCCAGGCTAGGATGTGTCTTTGAACCATGATACTGCCTCTTTCTCACCTGGGCAGAGGACAGAGAGGGACATGTGCAAAACCCCTCTAGCCCCAAAGCGGGTGCTTTGTGCTGATAATTTTGTGTGTTGTGCGTTGCCTTGACAAAAGCTTGGATTATAAACCAATCAATCAAACAAGTATCTGAAGAAATGTGCATGCACACGAAAGCTTATACCCAGAACAAACTTACTTGTTCTCTAAGGTGCTACTGGACAATTTTTATTTTATTTTTAGTAATTAAACAAATTTATGTTGGGTTGACAGGGCCTTGAAGAAATGATCACCTCTTGTATTTCTGTTTGTTTATCTTATTACATGCGTTCAGCATCTACTGGGACTATGCCTTGATTGTGCCATTTAGCCAAATCGTGTGCATCCACTGCCATCAGCAACGTAAGTATCATACACCCTTTGTCATGGGGAATCTGGGACCTTCCAGAGGGTTTCTGGACCATATGCACTTTCTCCGGTCAGTATGCAGATTCTCCAAGACACATGCCACCTTTTCCAATTTCTTGTTCAGCAGTGTGCAATCTGCACTCCTCAGGCTGCTGCTGGTCCGCTGCCTAATCTTACACGGCCCACAACAAACCTTCCTATTGACTGGAGAAAATGCATATTGCCCAGAGATGTACAAAATTCAGTCACAATATTCACATCATTGAGGGCGAGAGGTGGGGTCTTGTTGTCTGGGCAGCCCAGGACCTCCATACACACTGCCCAGGCTTGCACCCTGGGGAGGTCAAACGCTTATGCACATTCTCCAAGACTTGTTGGGGATTATGCACAATGACAAGAGAATGTACAAAATTCAGTCGCAATATGCACTTCTCCAAAGCCTTTTGGGGATTATGAATATTGACCAGGAAATGTGATTCATGGAAAGATTATGTGCACATTCTCCCTGAGGCCTGGTAGGAATGTGCACAATGGCCAGGTTTCCCCCCCCCCACATTAACCACTCTACTTAGATTCCTCCTGACGTACGTAAACAGAGCTAACATTGAGGCATATTCATTCCTGCAGCAGAGCGAGGGGGGACGTTGGTTCTGGTGAGTCAAGATGGCATCCAGCGGCCCCCGCTTCACTTCCCGCCTGGCGGACACCTCCTTGCCTTCCTTTCTTGCCTTGAAAATGGCCTTCTGCCTCGTGGACAGTTGGAGCCTCCACTGTGGTCCCAGCAGGGAAAGGTGAGACCTCTAGCCTGGTAAATAACGCCTTCCATATGGACCTGACAGGACAGTAATGGGTAACCTCCGGCTCTTGTGATGTCACTGGACTCCAGTTCCCATCAGCCACAGCAGCCAGCAAGGCCGATGGAGAGGGATGATGGGATTTGTAGTCCAGCAGCATCTGTAGAGTCACAGGTTCCCCATCTTTCAGCTGCACCTGTAGGGATCCATGCAGAGCGTCCCCATAAGCTGTGTGAGGTGCTTTGCAGCCCCAGCAATCCACTCCCTGTTGGGCCTTCAAAGCTTGCTTATACCTGCACTGTTTAATTTCAAGCAGCAATTGATAGGTGGGCGGCCCATCGACCTGCCCAGTTCCCCACTCTGCTGTGTCCAATCAGGGTCTCTCTTCCAGTCTCTACCAATCATATGCTTACCAGCTCTCGACGGCTATGTACCTCGCCCAACCAACTAGTACTCGGTTATATTTCATGAAGGGGGAGGTTGTATTTTGGCAAGCAGCTGCTGAGAACTGCTCCACTGTAGGGTGGAGCGCTGCTGCTTGGGAGCCAGCCACCCAGCTGTGCCCTTTTCCAGGATATCCAGTCCAGTCCACCACCCGCAGTTAGTCACTTTGGACTGTTTGAGGATGCAATCGGCAAACCCCAGGATATCCAAACCTTCGCAGACCTTTGTGTGTTCGTCTGTGTGTGTGGGGTGCCATTATGGCTATATAACTGATGGCACGCCCTTGTTGCACATCAAAAATAGCCAGAGCAAGATAGACCATTCCTCCTTCTCCATGAGAGGCCAAAAAGAGCCCTGCTAGATTGCACCAAAGTGCCATCTAAGCTAGAAGCCTATTCTCATAGTGGCCAGCCGAATGCTCTTCAGAAGCCCCCAGTCAGGCCTTGAAGGTTATATTGCCCTCTCCGAGTTGTTGCTCCTTGGCAACTGGTACTCACTGATAGACTGCCTCTGAACATGGAGGTTTCATCTTAGCCATTGATAAAGAGACTGCCCTGCTCCATTTGCCACCTCTTCCGGCTATTGACTTCCACATCTTGCAAGGAAGTCCTCCTTTGGCCTGCCCTGGATTTACTGCTTTGTCGGGTAACCCCTGAGATCTAGTGTCATGAGAGAGGGATTTAGAACTCTCTACTACAGCCTCTCTCTGAGTCACATCCTGTTGGATTGCCCTGTTTTACATTGTAGGGCAAAGTTTTCCCCAAACTCCGGAAACGGAACACCCACAACAGGTCTGTGGATCTGGAAGAAATGCCGGTGGCTGTGGAGACAGCTGCAGATTACGTCTTCAGGATCATTTACCCAGGCCATAGGCATGACAACAGTAAGAACCTCCTTTGTTTTGATTTTTCATTTTACGTAGATGACGGTAATTTCTTTGGTAGCGGCGACATTGAGGATTTCCTTGAAGTTTTTAATCTTATTTAGAACATTTGCACCGTGCCTTTTTGACTTAAATTGCCCTCGAGGCAACGTAAAAATAGATCACACCATAAAATACAGCGCCGTTAAAAAATAATAATTAATGAACTACCATCAGGGTCAGGGGTGGGGAACCTGTGGCCTTCTATTCTTATATCAATTTTATTAAGAGTTTTCAACATATGATATAATAAAAACCCAATTAGTCTAAAAAGAGAGATAGAGAGACTTACCAGCAAATTGACATTGCATTTGATTTTCCATGAGAAATTTTCACGTACAGAAAATTGTGAGTTGCGGCATTCAATGCAGTCATTGGCAGCATGCTTCTCTCTTTTTAAAAAATAAAAATAAAATAAAATGGAAGGATCGACCACAGGGAATGAGAACCTGCAACCCTTCAGATGCAGATGGACTCCCAAAACCAACAGTCCCAGCCAGCATGGTTAGTGACTAGGGGTGATGGGAGTTGTAGTCCAATGATTCATCATGCCATGGATGTGTTAGCTGAGATTCCTGCATTGCAGGGGCTTGGTCTAAAGGACGTCATGGTCCCTTCCAGCTCTACAAATCTGTGATTCTGGAAGGTTGTTTGTGACATTGAGGGTGGGGAGATGTATACAATTGTGTGCAGTCTTCCTTGACTGGCTGAGTAGGCAAGCCATCTTTTGACAACTTTTGGAAGCACCAACCCCAGTTGTTGCGCCGTTCATGCTCAGCTCTTAGCGATGGATGAATGGGCCTTTGGTTGGAAGGTGGGCCTTCCTACCAATCCATGATGTCAGAATCTTGTGTTTGCCCCCTTGTGGAGGGGAGGACCCGGTTCCCTTTGCTTCAGACATGTCCTTTCAAAGCTTGACTGGTGGATCCCAATGCCCGTTTTGTTTTTCTTATTCCTCTTTCACTATTTTCTTTGAGCAGTAACTATTAACTACCACCACTTAGCTGCCAGCCGCTCTGCCTCCGTCGACGATGACGAGGACGACGAAGACAAGCTGCACGCAATGCTATCCATGATCTGCAATCGGAACCTCACAGATCCTAAAAGGATGAAAGGTTTTTATCCTTCTCCCCCCGCAACCCCACTCCCTCTTCATCCCCACCCCCTGGCAGCTCCAGAGCAAAACATACTTTCTCACACTCGCACGCAACGTGCAACGGTGCTGGCGTTGCTGCAGCCTTGATGCGCCTCCTTCCGGGTCAGAGGAATTGCAAGGAAAAGGGAAACCTAAGAGACCAGTGGCTCTTTTGCCCCCTGTTTCCGTTACAGTCACTAACTCCTTTCTCTTCTCTGCTTAGATCAGCGGTTCTCAACTTTGGGTCCCCAAATGTTGTTGGACTACAACCCCCATCATCCCTGAGCTCTGGCCTTGCTAGCTAGGGGTGATGGGAGTTGTAGTTCAACAACATCTGGGGACTTACAGGTTGAGAAAGGCTGGCTTAGATGGTAGTCTGCACTCAGTACTCAGGAACCTTGAACCAGAAAAGCTTGAAGACATGGCTGTCCACAGTGGGGTGGCAGTGAAGAAGGGGGTAGTTGCCCCCATCCTGCTGGGCCACCCATAATCCCTACAATCCCAGTTTTCATTTTTTAAAACAAGGTTTCTCGCATTTGTCGAACCTGAGATGACAGGCAAAATGTCTGGGTTTGTTTCTAATTTCTTTAGAGAGCAACTTGCCTGTTCCTTCCTTTTTCATTATGTTATGTTGTTATGTTATGTTATGTTGTTGTTATGTTATGTTATGTTTTATGTTGTTATGTTATGTTATGTTATGTTATGTTATGTTATGTTATGTTATGTTATGTTATGTTATGTTATGTTTGTAGGGTTTACTTTGCTGTCCCCACATCTGCCCCTCCAAATTCCTGCCCATGCCTCTAAGGCGGTGTGTGCAAAGGCCTCTTCAGGCGGACAAGGGAACTGCGGGTGTAACATCGGGCCTCCTGATTGGCAGCCTATGTGAAGCTTCTAGATTGGTCAGGCCTGATATAAATACTCAGAGTTGAGTCTTTTTTGCGGGTCGAATGCCTTTTCTCGTACCAGCATTACTCAAAAACCAGGCTTATACTGTAGGCAGTGAAGCTGCAACCCTCCAGATGGACTCCCAACCACCGTAGCAAACGATGGGAGTTGTGGCACAGCAAGATCTGGAGGGTCACAAGCTTCCTACCCCTGCCACTCCAGGAAAACCATTGTTAAAGTTTGTGGGTCGTAAATCCTTTGACCCACTGAGTCTGCTGCAACGGCCCTGCAATAAATCTGAATTTATTGCCACTCCAACAACCTTCAATGGCGCCCACAAGCTTCCACTCGCGCGCTGCCACTCTTCTCAGTTGCCGGATAATAGCAGAGTTCACACGCAGCGTAAAATGGCTTGCCTGTGTCGACATAGTGTCTTCAATAACTCAGCTCGACACCAGTGCTTCTATTCTAACACTCTTTATTTAGAAGCATAACAAACAGAAAAGAAAACCTACAGAATCTAGCTGTGTGTTCGCAGCTTTCTGTCTCTAACAAAAACGAAACTACCTTGCCCACGTTCTGAGATAGACTGCTCTCCAGAGAGAGCTCAGCCCCCACAGAGCACAGATGAAAGGGAAATGCCCGGATCATGTGGGCAGTGCACCCAGTTAATAAGAACACTTTTGGAGTGTTAACTCTTGACTGTCCAGAGCCATAACAACCATTACCGCATGTCTGAATCTGTCCACAGTCGGGCTCCGACAACTGGTATCTGGGCGGATTCAAAACGGTGAAGAAGGCAATTGGGGCGCCAGATTAAAGCCCGAGCCTCTGTCCTCCCATCCTATTCCAACACGAATGGAGGACCATTTGTAACCTGAGGGCCTCATTCACCTCTGGGAAGCCTTCTGGGGGCCAAATGCTTGTGGTGGGCGTGGCCAGAGGTAAAAGGGGGTGGAGCGACAGGCAGTCATACTACCTGTTGTACAGTGGGCTAGTTTCTACAGATATACCCTCCTGCATGCAGGCAAGTAACAGGCATGGTCAAGAGTTCGAAGACACATCCCAGCCAGGCAGAAAACACACAGGGGTGATGTGAAGTAGGGCCAGTGAAGGGTGTGGCCTGGCTTGAGTTCTCAGGGCCGAACGGAGAAGCTTGGAGGGCCACATTTCTCTTCCCCCCTGCCCCACTCCCAGGACTGAGGTTGCTTTGTCCTCCTATGGCCTGGTGCTTTGTCACTCCAGCGCACTCGGTCAGCAACATTTGCTGTCTGGATGAGCAAGCAGGGAAGGGCATGGAATCATAGAATTGTAGAGTTGGAAGAGACCCCGAGGTTCATCTAGTCCAACCTCCGTGTGCACCTACATGTCAATAGCTCCACACACCTACATGCATGTGTGCAAGAGCCACGTGGCATCCAGAACGCACACCCTCCATAGGGCTGAGGGTGGGGCACTCCAAAACGCCCGAAAAGTAGCAATATTGGCAGCCAGGGCTGCCATACTTGTAGCCCTTTTTAAATTGACTTGGGTTATTCTTTGTTTTGTCCTGCAGGCTTTCTATGGCCACTTTGCACATCTCTCTTTGGAGAGAGGAAAATGCGGGATATAAATCTGATGGCAAACAAGCAAAATAAATATTTTTTTAAAAGAAATACCCCCAAAGTCAGTTTCTCTCTCTCTCTCTCTCTCTCTCTCTCTCTCTCTCTCTCTCTCTCTCTCATAAATAAATCAATCTATAGTGTCAGGAACATGATTTCTTAGGGATAAAGGGAAGAAAATCCATTCACATATAAAATTAGCATGTCAGGAAGAAGACTAAGTCTCCCTGACTTTCTAGTTTTCAGTGTACGGGGAATGTTTATAGAGGAGCCCAGTGCACATTGGAAATGATGGGACAAAAGGCAAGGAGCCCAACAGTAGGTGGCGCCAGAGCCAATGACAGGCAGAGCCAACTCATGCTAGTTTTGTCTCCCTCCTCTTCCCTGCTACAAGAGGCAATACTGGGACCAAAGATGAGAAAACCGACAGGTTGTTCTGCCAAGCAATGCACGCTACTTAAGCAGATGCCATAAGACCTTGAAGTCCAGATTCTCTCCTTACCCAGCCCACCCCTGGCGCCTTGACCATTCCTCTGGACAGCATAATGACAGCACTCTTGCACCCACCTCGCTCTCCATTTTGCTTTTGAGTTCCTTGCCACCCCCTTTTGACATTTCTTGCATGCGGCTGAAAATCTGGCCATTGATCAGGAAGATTTGCGGAAACCCGATTTAAAAGAAAAACAAAAAGCAAAAACAAACAAAAATGAGCTCTCGTTTCTGAAGATGCTGTTCACTCTAATTCTTCACCAGTTCTGGTACCTTTCATCTGAATTCTTAGGTTCTGTGGGGTTCACCTTAAAAGGATATGGTTTCTTTTAATCAATAAAGACCTTCCAAAGCTGTCTTTTTCTTGTCTTGTGGAGGGGTGGGGGGGAGAAGGGGAGGAAAAACCCAAACCACACTCCCCACCCCTTTAAGATTGGTTGGCCAAACGGATTTGGGGTGGGGGAAGTTGCCATAAATACTGGCTTGTTCAGCTCCTTCCTGAAGAATTAAGGTGAAGAGCATTTTTTATCCTCCCTGCTCGCTTCTGTTTTAATGGAGTTTGGCTTCTATAGCATGAACACGACACCTCTCTCTCTCTCTCTCTTCTTCTTTTTTTATAATACTAACCGCATTCTCCGATCCAACCCATATACCTTTCTGTTAACACTTTCTGTTGCAATAATAGCTGAATCCATTAACTGCTCTAACCCCACCCTGAAACAGGCCACTTTTTGGAAACGTGAATACACGCTGTGTCGGCTAGCCAAGTTGCATGTTTTGGAGTTCCTCCTCCGTTCTTATTTTCTAACCCTTTCCTGCCAAAATCTGAAAGCGCAGCCGTGGGGAGATAACCTCGCCAACCCGCATCTTGCTTGCATGTTTTCGGTACAGCTGCCTGGTTTGGGCCCAAGCCATTTGCCTTAATGGACATCATGGATGAGCTGACAGCCAGTTGTTTATGAAAGGCATCATCTGGTTTAAAAAGAGGGAGCGGTTCCCCAGCCTGGTGCCCTCCAGATGCCACAGACTACAACTCCCATTATCCCCGACTACGAGCCATCCGACCGCGGATGATGGGAGTTGTAGTCCAACACACCTGGAAGGCACCATGCTGACTCTCTGTGGCTTACGGAATCAGGGTCGCAATGTTTACTTTTTCTTTTTCTAGCTATATTTGCCCCAAATGGAGCAAAACAGAAGCAGGGAGAAATTAAAGTGCTGCAACTTGTTGGTGTTGGTCGGGGGTGTATCAGAGGGGAAGCACACTGCAAATCTTTGCAGCATATTTCTCCTCTTCCCTCCCCTCCAAATCTCAGCCCAAAGGACTGATATAGGATATAGCGCTAAATATTTCTCCCTCTCCCCCACCTCCCCTCCATTTCTCTCTTTTGCCTAGATATCGGCGACACGTCAGAGATGCAGGGGTTTGGGGCCAGCTTGTTGTCGTGGCAACTGGACCCGTGCAGCCAGGGGTCCTCCTGCCTCTCGTGCTCCACCGGCAGCTCCCCTTACGACGTTCCCAGCTGCTGCACCTGCATCCATGACAGGTGAAATGAACTGCCCATCTGTTGACCTTGTTTTTTGGGGGGGGCTCTCTGTGTTAGTGCAAATATCAAAGAATAAGTGCATTTCAGTTTGCATACGGCTGTGGGAAGTGCAGATTTTACAGATCTGTGCTTTAAGCGCGTACTGAATCTACCGTACTTTTTGCTCTATAAGACGTACCAGACCATAAGACGCACCTAGTTTTTGGAGGAGGAAAACAAGGGGGGGGGGGAATTCTGAATCTCAGGAGCCAGAATAGCAAGAGGGATCGCTGCACAGTGAAAGCAGCAATCCCTCTTGCTGTTCTGGTTTCTGGGATAGCTGCGCAGCCTGCATTCGCTCCATAAGACGCACACACATTTCCCCTTACTTTTTAGGAGGGAAAACGTGAGTCTTATAGAGCAAAAAATACGGTACTTCATCCCTCATTGCTAGCGTGCACGGTTTGGCGGCAATCGCGTGATTGACGAGGGTTCATTCACAAAACTGTTGAGAACACAGAAAAACAAAATTAGTGTAATCAGCACTGTCTCTGTGCTTTCTTTTCAACCTCACTGTTTACAACACACACACCTCCAATGATAAACTCAGGAGCTGCACCATACATCTGATGAAGCAGACTGTAATCTATGAAAGCTTATGCCAGGCTATTGAGAAGTTTCTTCTAAAAATAAATTTTAACATGTGCATTTGTCAGTTTAAAGCCTTTGGATATTTTTTTCAACAGGACCCCTCTAAAAATGTTATGCCAAAGCATGAAGAAACAGATTATTTCCAGAGCCTTCTATGGATGTAAGTAAATGTTTGCAAGTTTGGGGGGGGGGGCGTTGTAAGTCCGCTGTCCCAATTGAGATGTATCGTGTTTTGCTTGGAAATAAGTCTTCCGATGTTTGAAAGAGACTCCTCTTTCTCTCTCAGAGCTACAATTCCTAGAGGACCCCAGGGATTAATGGTTAAACCGCTCTGGGAATTGTAGCTCTGTGAGGGGAACAGGTACCAATGGAAAGTTCTCTCCTGGAGCGAATAACATGCTGGGACGTGGGGTGATATTCAAGGGTGATATTTAGGGGAGCAGATAGTGCTGTGGTCTAAACCACTGAGCCTCTTGGTCTTGTCATTCAGAAGGCTGACAGTTTGAATTGACATGATGGAGTGAGCTCCCATTGCTCTGTCTCAGCTTCTGTGGACAAACGCCAGCTCCCTCAGCCTGAAAGCAAGATGAGCGCCGCACCCCATAGTTGCCTTTGACTGGACTTAACCATCCAGGGGTCCTTTACTTTTACCTTTGCCTTTTTATTCAGTGGTACTGCAATGCATAGAGAAGGGTCTTAAAAGCCCTTCCCCTCTTAAATCAACAACAATGGGATATCAGCTCTGCCCAAGGCATGACGGATAACAGCAACAGTCAAGGGGAAAGAAAGACATAACATGTTACAGGGCCGGGAAGAAACACCACGGACAGAATAATTGCCATACACTGGAAGAACAAGGATTTAGTTTTGAGTTCCTCACTTGTAGTTGTAGAAATCATTTAATGTGTCCACACGAATAGAAGTTTATTAATACTGCAGGTGTTGTATGAGGGATTATGATGATGACCGGAATGTAATTGAAATTATTAAGATTTTGGAATGCAGAAATAATAATAATAATAATTTATTATTTGTACCCCGCCCATGTGGCTGGGTCTCCCCAGCCACTCTGGGTGGCTTCCAACAAAGATGAAAGATACACTAAAATGTCACATATTAAAAACTTCCCTGAGCAGGGCTGCCTTCAGATGTCTTCTGAATGTCAGGTAGATGTTTATCGCTTTGACATCTGATGGGAGGGTGTTCCACAGGGCGGGGGCCACTACCAAGAAGGCCCTCTGCCTGGTTCCCTGTAACTTGGCCTCTCGCAGTGAGGGAACCGCCAGAAGGCCCTCGGAGCTGGACCTCAGTGTCCGGGCAGAACGATGGGGGAGGAGACGCTCCTTCAGATATACTGGACCGAGGCTGTTTAGGGCTTTAAAGGTCAGCACCAACACTTTGAATTGTGCTCGGAAATGTATTGGGAGCCAATGTAGGTCTTTCAAGACCGGTGTTATATGGTCTCGGCGGCCGCTCCCAGTCACCAGTGTAGCTGCCACATTCTAGATTAGTTGTAGTTTCCGGGTCACCTTCAAAGGTAGCCCCAATAAAGAAAATCATCAAACCATCTAATCCAGCATTTGCGGGGGGGGGGGGGGGCACTTTATCTAAATTATATAATTCGGTATTTGAACGATTGATATTAATAATTGTATTATAAATTGGTATTGTTAAAATGAGGTTATTATTGGACTGTAATTGAAAACTAATAAAATTATTATTAAAGGGGGAGGAATTAAAAGCCCTTCTCCTGCCCCATGTACTGTGGTTCATATCCTGGGTGTGGAAGGAGTTACAACCCTCACCCTGGTTGACTGTGGTCCTTAACCGGCATTTGGGGAAAGGATCCAAACCCTCCCCCTTTTCTGTGCCCTCCTGTGTCCTTTAACGTGCATGGGGAAAGAGTTGCAACCCTCCCCTTACAGCACACTGTGGTCCTTACCTGAATGGGGAAAGGGTTACAATTCTCCCCCTCTCCATGCGCTGCGGTCCATACTTGCAGGTCAGAAGGGTTAACCCCCATATGGCGCCCTACAGTCCTTAACCTGCACTGGGGAAAAGGGTTCAAAACCCTCACCACCACCCCCATACACCAGATCCTGCCCTTTTAAAGAACTTTCTAAAGGCGTGTGAAGCACTCATAAAGTGGCAGGTCGTTCAGTTCTCCACTAACCATCCTTTTCTTTTTCCTCCCCCTCGAACTCAGGGCTCGCCTACTGCCGCCACCTGTCCACCGTCCGGACACACCTGTCTGCCCTGGTAAGCCACACCATCATCCCTCCGGACAAACCCACGAGTGCCACGGGGGGCCTGACGAAAGAGGTCTGGAGCAAATATCAGAAGGACAAGAAGGTAGGAGGCCGCCCTCTGTACTGATCGATTTTTATAGAAATGCTCTGTTGCTTGATATAATAAGAATCTCAAGCATGCGCACAAATAGCTTTTCCCTCTTTCCATTCTGTCCATCTATCTATAAAATCAGGTGTGGGGAGACTTTAACTCTGAGGACCACTTTCTCTTGCAGACAGTTTGGAAGTGGCCAACGACCACCAGCTTATTGATCTATTTTGTAAAATTCATACACACTCAATTGTAAACAACAACCACCCAGAAAACTTCAAACTTCCTTAAAAGGGAAGTAGATAAATCCACAGAGTGGGAGGAGGGCTCTGATGATGAGTCCCAGCTTGACAGCAGAAATCGAACTTCCATGAGCCATGGCAGTGTAACTCTGAGCATCAGTTGCCGGGGGAGAAGATGTCAATGGCATGAAAGGTCTGTTGATTCTGTGCCCTGCTCTCGGGCTCTGGCTGGCCACCAAAGGAAATGGCAGTGGGCGGATTTTGTTGTGTCTGATCTGGCAGGATTCTCCTGGTCTTAGCAGGAAGATTCTGGCCCAGGGCGTCCTGAGTCGAAATGCTAACAGGCCTTCCATGAACGCCGCCGTGATGTACGGAGTTGGTGCTCGAACCCGTAAGGCTCCTAGTCCTCCGGCAGATTCTCTGAAATCAATTTGCTTAAATAGCCCTGAGCCCATTGAAGATGCACTTGATGATAACAGGCCATTAAGAAACCATTATGAGATGCAATCAGGTTAAGTGTTGATGGGTTCGCCCCCCTTTTTTTATTATGTTGCTGAATCAGATTAAGACCCATCTTCTCTTGTATATTGTTTTCTATCAGATGCCTCATGATGCTCCCAAGGAAGGCAGGAAAATGATAGCCCCAGACAGCCAGGAGTGGAAGAGAGCCTCCACCGAAGAGCCTTTTAGTCATTGACCCCGCAGGTCCTCCAGAAATCCTCTAGAGCAGTGTTTCCCAAAGTTGGGAGTCCAGCTCTTGTTGGACTACAACTCCCATCATCCTTAGTTAGCCAGTCAGGAATGATGGGAATTGTAGTTCAGCTGGAGACCCAGGTTTGGGAAACATTGCTTTAGAGTAAGGATGAAACTTGATACCCTAGGCCTCACCATTCTGTTCAGAGCTGCCCAGAGTGACTGGGGAAACCCAGCCAGATGGGCGAGGTATAAATACAGTGGTACCTCGGGTTAAGAACTTAATTCGTTCTGGAGATCTGTTCTTAACCTAAAACTGTTCTTTCTTAACCTGAGGTACCACTTTAGCTAATGAGGCCTCCTGCTGCCACCACCACACATTTTCTGTTCTCGCCCTGAAGCAAAGTTCTTAACCCGAGGTACTATTTCTGGGTTAGTGGACTCTGTAACCTGAAGTGTCTGTAACCCAAGGTACGACTGTAATAAATTAATATTATTAATACTAGCCACACACACCCTTCTGGGGGGGGGCGTTTCTGGGCCCACTGCTCAAATTAGGACCCCCCCCCCAAATTTCCCACATTTTTTCTTAGGCCTTCCCATCTCTAAACCATGCCTACCTGCCTCACAGATCAAGCCAGGTGTGCGGCAGGTGGAGAGGTGGTTGTGATCCCTGCGATGCAGGGGGTTGGACTAGATGACTCTGAGTGTCCCAGCTCCACAGTTCTACGATTCTAAAGTCGAATTCAGCACACACATCTGCTGATGACGCAGGGAGTTCGTTCCTGCTCTGTGCGGGATTTCAACATTCAGTTTGGCATTGTTTTTTTCTGCAGCCATGCTTCTTTGAAACACTTGTTTATACAGTGTTAGATGCTGGCAAATTTCTGGAAGAAAATATTTGGTTGTATAAGTATGATAATGAGTTACAGGTAGGTAGCTGTGTTGGTCTGCTGTAGTCGAAACAAAGATGTCTAAGGTGCTATTGGAAGGATTTTTTTTTCTTATTTTGTTATGATAATGAGGAAAGAGTTTAAAATTTCCAGAACATAGCATTAGCTTAAATTATATACCTAATATATGGGGCTTGGCAATCGGGCAAGTTAAATGGATTCTCTGTGCCCTTACATCTGCAAAAAGATTGATACTGATACATTGGGAAGAGGAAAATATGGCCTCTTTCAGTCAATGGATGGAAGATGTGACAACTTTTGCAGCCCATTAACAGATCACTTGCAGACAAAAGATTATGTGTGGGAAAATGTAATGATATTTGGAACGTACGGTATTTATTGAAACCATTGTGACCCAGGAATCAATGTATATTTGAGGGAAACGGTAAGTTCATCCATTTGCATATATGTTATATAGCAATTTTAATTATATTTTACTGTCATGTTGTTTTAAAATGTTTTATGTATTCTTTTTCTACTTTAACTCATTGTAATAGTCTTCATAATGATAATAATAATAATAATAATAATAATAATAATAATAATAATAATAATAATAATAAATCTCTCTCCCTCCTTTCTTTGGCTCAGAATTACAAGGAGTTGGAGCTCCTCCGGCAAGTTTACTATGGTGGGGTGCAGCATGACATTCGGAAGGAGGTGTGGCCGTTCTTGCTGGGACACTACAAGTTTGGCATGACCAAGAAGGAGATGGGTCGGGTGAGTACTTCAGGTTATATTTAGATGCTTGGTAACCGACCTGGTCTTTTTTTGTGGGTGTGGGGGAAGGAATGTTGCTTGAAGATGCTGTGAAGACAGGGAGGTTCAACGGCAAAGTGTCTCCATTGCACTCTCAGTTCCACCCTGGGCATTTTGAATTACAAAGGGTTGCAGAAGAACTTTTGGCAGCAATCCTGTGCTGTGTGCACCAACAGACAAAGGCCAATCTCGGTTTCTCTAGGGAGGCTTGGTCCTAGATGCATGGTGCAGGTTCACCAGATAAGGCACTGTGGTTCTCAAACTATATTGGTGCCCCATTCCCTTGGTTCTATAAACACATCCCTATCCTATTTAAAACTAAGATCATGGCCACTGGTCCCATCACCTCCTGGCAAATAGAAGGCAAAGAAATGGAGGTAGTGAGAGATTTTACTTTCTTGGGTTCCATGATCACTTCAGATGGTGACACAGTCAGGAAATTAAAAGACACCTGCTTCTTGGGAGAAAAGCAATGACAAACCTAGACAGAATCTTAAAAAGCAGAGACATCACCTTGCCAACAAAGGTCCGTATAGTTAAAGCTGTGGTTTTCCCAGTAGTGATGTATGGAAGTGAGAGTTGGACCATAAAGAAGGCTGATCGCCAAAGAATTGAGGCTTTTGAATTATGGTGCTGGAGGAGACTCTTGATAGTCCCATGGACTGTAAGAAGATCAAACCTCTCCATTCTTAAGGAAATCAGCCCTGAGTGCTCACTGGAAGGACAGATCCTGAAGCTGAGGCTCCAATACTTTGGCCACCTCATGAGAAGAGAAGACTCCCTGGAAAAGACCCTGATGTTGGGAAAGATTGAGGGCACAAGGAGAAGGGGACGATAGAGGATGAGATGGTTGGACAGTGTTCTCGAAGCTACCAGCATGAGTCTGACCAAACTGCGGGAGGCAGTGGAAGACAGGAGTGCCTGACGTGCTCTGGTCCATGGGGTCATGAAGAGTCGGACACGACTAAACGACTAAACAACAACAACAATCCTATTAAAAGCATTATTCAGAATTCCATTCTGCACAACCCACTAAGGAAGATAACGATGCAATAAAATACAAAACGCTGACAATTAGCTGCACATTTATTCAAAATCCATTTGAAACCTATTTAAATTAATTAATTCAACAAGATGGATGACCTCGATCCAGCAATAACAGCTTTTCAAAGCCTGAGAGTCATTTACGCCCACTGCCCCCTTACCACTTAGGCAACCCCTTGGGTAATACCCCCCAAGGGATGGGAACTACTGAGATACAAAGGGGTTAGAATCATACAGTTTGAAGGGACCCCAAGGGTCATCTAGCCCAACCCCAAAGGCTGTAGCCCTTCAGCCCCACCCTTCTTTCATTTTTTTTTATCCCCCAATCTTTCAGAGAAGCAGCACCTACACTTTGGAACTCCCTGCCTATTGACATCAGGCAGGTAACCTGGCTGTACGGTTTTTGGCAAGTCTCCTTCCTCCTAATTTGTCCTGCCCCTGCCTTCCTTGGCGCATCACATGCTAGCCAGGTGTGGAGTTCATTGTGGCTTCTTGCTGGCTCAGTCTCAGAGCCCTACACAGAGAACGCCCAAGATTCAGCTCACAACACCTCTAAGTTGGGCTGAGAAACCTTCTGCTTCCAGTCTGAAGGGTTACAGTCCAGGAACAAGACTGTACCCTGAAGAGACCAGGCCTAACAAAGCCGCCTCATTGTGTATTAGGGTATGTCGTTTTAGGGAGCGAAACCTATAGGTAAAGGTAAAGGGACCCCTGACAATTAGGTCCAGTCATGACCGACTCTGGGGTTGCAGCACTCATCTCGCTTTATTGGCCGAGGGAGCCGGCGTACAGCTTCCGGGTCATGTGGCCAGCATGACTAAGCCGCTTCTGGCGAACCAGAGCAGTGCACGGAAACACTGTTTACCTTCCCGCTGGAGTGGTACCTATTTATCTACTTGCTCTTTGACGTGCTTTTGAACTGCTAGGTTGGCAGGAGCAGGGACTGAGCAACAGGAGCTCACCCCGTTGTGGGGATTTGAACCGCCGACCTTCTGATCGGCAAGTCCTAGGCTCTGGTTAAACCCACAGTGCCACCCGCTTCAGTGAGGAGTCTTAAAATTAGGTTTTTGGGTGTGGGGAATTCAAACCTGGCATTATTTTTGTGATGGGATAACATTTAGCTTGGTAAATCTGTGTTTGATTAGAAAACCACATAAACAACAGGAGAATTGTGTTATTTTTTGGCATCAAAACCTTTACCCCCCCCCCCCGGAGGTGACGTAGAAATTGTTTTTCCTGAGGGTACACCAGACTACTAGGGTGGGTTTGGTGATGTCTTGCTGGTTACCTCCCCCCCACAAGAGATAAGGTAGAGGATTTGCTTCTGAGCAGCACCCATGAAAATAGCAAAAAGTGTGTGTCACTGTGCAGACCCAGCTTGTGCTTATATTTATCTCCAGGGTTGCGATTTAAAACATGAATTGTTTAAAATATAAAAAGCATGTGAACTGCTCCTGAAAACCAAATAATGTTAATTGTACCTTCTGAAAATGTCAGGTAATGCTCGCAGCAACAACAATAACAACAACATATAAGTGAAAGTGCAATGTGTATGCAACCCTCCAGCATCTCCCTATGGCAAACCAAAATGTAATTATTCCCTAGGCGGGAGTGACAAATGATGGTTACAATCAACAATAGATGTGCAACAGGAAGAATCTACCCAGAGCTCACTGGCGGAGGTTAAGATGCTAATGACAAATGAACGATCATCTGCAGAGTCCTGAAGTTTCTCATTTCTGTCCCAGGAGAGAAATGGGAACACCTGCAGGCTGCAAGGTCAGCGTGACCTTGGGGTTTTTGGCCAGAAACAAGTGTGAAGATAAAGTCTGGAGGAGGAGGAGGACAATTTGCCTCTTTTTCCCAGCCTGCTAGCCCCCTCCTCTTTTTCTTGCAGCTAAGATAAGATTAGTGGCGAGTCAAAGAGCGACTCTTAGGGTTCTGAAAGCTTTCATTTGGCGATGTTGCCCAACCCTGGGCCCCCTTCTCTCCCACCAGAACCTCGGGTGCACATGGACAAGACGAGTTTATAATTCAGGGGCGTTTCAGGCTCAAAACTCCCATCAGCGTGGCCAATTGGTCCATGAGGCAGCAAAATCCTGTGGGTCGGCGCCTGACCTGCCACTGCCACCACAGAAGTGAGGAAAAGTGCCGGCAGTGGCGTTCAATGAGATTCTGCTGGAAGCTGCCACTGTGCGACTCAGGGCTGAGGTAGCAGGAGGCAGCATGTTCCTGTTTTGCCTCAGGCGGCGAAATGGGACGGGCCACCCCGTTATAGTCCAGCAATCTCTGGAAGGCCACAGGCTTCCCATCCCTGACTTGGGAGAAAAAGCTAAGAATTGCTGCAGGAGAGGCATGCAAAACTCCCCCAGTCACTTTTGGGAGAGCTGAGGCCGCAGTGGTGATGGATTGCAGTGGAGCTGAGGAAACAGTGGATCCTGGACTAGAGTGAAGACTTCAGAAGATTTGAAAGGCACCTGAGGAGAAGTTAAGCCTTCATTTAAAGCCCTCTGAGAAAGCTTGCGAGTTAATTTCAATGGTGTTAACAAAGGGTACTTGGCTTAAGGTTGTTGTCTAGGGCAGGAGTGGAGAACCTGTGGCTCTCCAGAGGTTGCTGGACTACAACTCCCATCATCCCTCAATACTGGCCAGGCAGGCTGGGACTGATGGGAGTTGTAGTCCAGCATCGTCTGAAGAGCCTCAGCTTTCCCTGTTGTGAAAACCTTTCAGAACCCCCCCTTTTTTTGTAATGCACACAGTATATATATTTTTATTTGTTCTGTCTTGTTTTCTACGTGGATACTATTTCTTGTTTCCTTCTTTTTGTGTGTGTCTTATCTCACTCTATGCACTTGTAATTTTGTACTTTTGATTTTTTAAAAAAATAAAGAATATATATATTTAAATGAAAACCTGCAGAGGTTTCCCAAGGCCTTTCCAGAGATGACTTCCTGACAGCCTTTCCCCCCTTCCTTTCTGAAGGTTGACGAGGAAATTGCGCTCAGGTATCAGAAAGTGATGGCCGAGTGGAAAGCCTGCGAGGTGATTGTGAAGCTTCGGGAGAAGGAGTCTCAAACAGCCACCAAATTCTCCTCTGGCAGCAGCATAGACAGCCACGTCCAGCGGTTGATCCACAGGGACTCCACCATCAGCAACGATGTAAGGCAATGTGCCTAGTTCTACACACCTCTTTGCTGTGACATAATGCAGAGAGCCTTGCTGGGTCAGACCGAAGGTCCGTAAATCTAGACCAGGGGTCAGCAACTAGAGGCCTGAGAGCCCCAGTTGGCCTGAGGCCTAATTTCATTTGGCCATTGCCCTAGGTGCAAAAGAAAGGAATGAGAATGGGGAGAAAGAGGTGGCACAGAGAGGGAGAGGGAACAGGGTACCCTGCCCATCATTGGCTCTGGCTCTGGACCCCCGTCTAGGCCCAGCCACAGCCTGCTTGCAGCCTCTCCCCCAGCAGATTGATTTGATTTTGATTTGATTTATTATATTTCTGTGCCGCTTTTCATCCAAGTTCCAGTCACCACACCATGGCAGTTTTAAGGTCCAAAATATTTTACTGCTGCGGAAGATAAGGCTTCAGCAATACAGTTCTGGACGTTGATTTATACATAAAGCTTGTAGCCTTTGCAGATACAGATACAGATATATACAAGTAGAAAGCGTTTCTGTTGCTCCAGCAGTTCCAAAACGTAACACAGACTCTGGCTCATGGGCGGGACTCATGGACTGACAAATGAGCTGACATGCCTTAATCACTTATATAGATGGTACTGGGCCATTGCCATAGCGACTGGCTTGGCTGACCTTGGACCTCTTGCCTTATCTCATACATGGGGTGTTTTCTGCCCATGAAATAAATTCACCCCTTCCTCCGTGTCCGGTTCTTCCAACTGTATCAGGTGGTGCATCAGACCTTCACCTTCCTGCTGTGTTCGTTTAATCCTTCCTCCCTTTCATGATAAACATCTTGCCCTTCAGGTGTTTATATCCGTCGATGAAATGGACTCGGTAGAGCGAGACCTGAAGGTTCAGGAAGACCCATCTTTGACCGGGGGCTGCAGCGATGCGCCAACAGTCATTGTGGCCGTGGAGCAGCAGCAGTCGGTAGAATTTGACTCCCCCGACTCCGGGCTCCCGTCCTCCCGGAATTACTCCGTCACGTCGGGCATCCTGTCCAGCATTGATGATGGGCAGAGTGTCTGCTTTGAGGACGGGGCTGAGGAGGAAGCTGGCTCCGATCCACAGAGGCAAGATTCTGACCAGGATCCTCAAGCCAAGGGCTCGGAACCTCAGGACTTAGTAACTGAGGAACAGCTCTGTTCCCAGATGGACTGTAAGGAACCTGCAGAGGAGGCCATATCTGTGTGTTCTGCGTCTTATACGGTAGGTAAGAGGGACCCTGTAGAGATAGGCAACTGGTGGGCCTTCAAATGTTGCCGGACTACAACTCCCATCATCCCTGACCATTGGCCTTGCTGGCTCAGGCTGATGGGGTTTGGAGTCCCAACAGCATCTAGAGAGAGCCACAGCTTCACTCTTCCATCCTACTCTCTTGGACAGCCCTGAATACTGCATTTTGGTGATCCAAAAACTCTGAACCCTTTAGGTCTGTTTCATTGGGCCCTGCCATCTCCTGCCCTCTCTCCCCCCCCCCCGAACTTAAAACAATGCCCTCTTTTTTGGCAGGGCATATTGCAAAGTTAAACAAAGCTGAACATATTTTAACAAAGTTAAAAATCAACAAAACTTTCTAAAGAAATATAAGCATCTCAATCTTGAGTCTGGATAGACAGGCCTCAACGGAAGAATTCTCAGCAGGCATCTAAAGCAATATAGTGTTGCTTAGAGGAATGACTCTGTAAGTTCTGCAGGTGGAGGAGTATGTGCCCATAACTGGGGTGCTGTTGCAGAGAAGGCACTGCGCCCAGTGGCCTCAATAAGCGAGGGTGCCTGAAGCAGGGCCTCCGCTGAAGAGCTCAGCAAATGGGTCTTTTTATGGGAGAAAAGGGTCCAGTTGATTTGCTGTCTCCTCACAAGGGTTGCTCTTGCACTTGAACACAGAATGAAATAAGCCGTGTTCCTGATGTAAATGAAGGACTGGGATGCATTAGATGAGGGGTAGTCAACCTTTTTGTACCTACTGCCCAGTAATGCATCGTTCTTGATGGTGAAATTTCCTTACTGCCCACCAGTGCTCGATGGAAGGAGGATTCAGCTTGTGCCATGGAACCCCCAGCCGCCCACCTAGAATCCTGAAACGCCCACTAGTGGGCGGTAGGGACCAGGTTGACAACCCCTGCATTAGCTCAAAGTTGGGGAACCTTAGACCTAGTCCAGGGGGGGTACCTTCATAGGCTATGTTTTGACAGATCTGAATCAATCACACTGAATTGCAGAACTGAGTAGGTCCCACACAGAATTCCCAAAGGAATTCTAAGATACTAGTCCTCATGTTGGCTGTAGAGAAAGAATGAAATGCAATGAAAAATGCATTTGAACCTCTTGGGGTTTTTTTGGGTGGTGGTGGTTAAAAGCCTTTTTTGCACTCTTCCCCCCATCATAGAAGGCAATTAATAAATCAATGATGATTATAATAAATAAAATTTAGTAGTGGTGTGTGTGTGTGTGTTTAAAACATACTCAAGTTTCCAAAATATCAGATTGCAACAGAGAAGTCGTGTTTTATTCAGCAACACCTCTGTGACGTGTACTTGTATCTTCTAGATAGAAATGTTGGACACTGTTGCCTTAAACTTGCACAGAATCGATAAAGATGTACAGAGGTGTGATCGGAATTATTGGTATTTCACTGCTGAGAACCTGGAGAAACTACGGAACATTATGTGCAGGTAAGTGGAACCAGGATGCTCCCAGGTGCGGAGTCTGGGATTCAGCAGGGGTGGAGCCTGACAGTTTGAGGGCGGAGCCTGTTGGAGCAAGGGGCGGAGCTTGGGAGAGCTACAGAAGCGAATAACGATAATATAGTTCGAAAACCTGGTTAGGAGAATAAGAATTCAAATTTTCAGGAGGACGTTCCAAGTTCAGAGGAGCTTCTTGAGAACCTTCCTCCAGATCCTAGTTTGTTTTGGCTCGACCAAAGTTCCAAGCTGCATTTTGCAAATTTGCCCTTTAATCGGAAGCAGTTCATTTAAGAGACGTTTCAAGCATATGACTCCATTTCTCTTCCCTCTGTTGCAGTTACGTTTGGGAACATTTAGACGTTGGGTACGTCCAAGGAATGTGTGACCTCCTGGCTCCACTCATGGTTATACTCGACAAAGGTTAGAAGTCTTCATGGTATCTGTGCAGCCCCATATAAATATATATATTCATTTATACCACAGTTGCATGTTCATGCTAAGCCATAGTTTACCTTAGCTTACAATGACGTAAGCTATCCCAAAGCCACCTTTTCTGATTATTCAATTTATCAGGGGTGGATGCAGAATCTTCCTAGATTTACTAGAAGTTACTAGAATATTCTCGTGCTTTCTGGACAAGGCACATCCACAGCTGTTGTTATGCTTAGAGTCCTTTAAGAACTCAAGGCCAGTGCTTAGAGACAGAGATATAAACCTGCCACTGAGCGCTGCCTGAATTCTTCGTCGTCTTCTTTCTCTCTCTCTATTTTGGTTTTTGTATATACCATGTGTTTTTGGTTCTGCAAAAGCGAGGTTTTTGCCTTGTTGGGGATTCTAGCAAGTTTCTGTATGCTTTTAAAAACCTCAGTAAACTTTTACTGAAGAACTCTGCCTGTGTGTTTTACTCCTTTGTACTCTACATGAAGATGAACTTCCATTACTCTGCTGATTTTGGCCCATGCCCTGCAGTTGCCCAGTTATGGAAACACCAGTTGGCTGGACTTGGCCCCTGGCCCTGACACAATTTTATTCTAAATACAACTGATTGATGGACTTTTTTTGCGTGAGAGAGAAAATGAACTTGTAATATCTGGAATTGAAGTTTGAAGAAATATTGGTATACAGAAGGCAGAATGGTTGGATGTTAATGAGTGAATACTATATTTAGCTGCAGGACAGAGAACTGAAAGTCTTTTATCTTTATTCTTTTCTCTCTCCTTTCCCTTTTTTCCTGTCTTCCTTTATTTCTTTCTTCTTCTTCTTTCTGCCTCCATTCCTTTTTAGATCAGGCATTTCTTTTCTGTGTATTATATAATAGATAATTTGCATGGAGTATGAATTTTTGTATATCTATGGGCAAGTATCAATAAATATTTTTTAAAAAAATAAATAAATACAACTGATGGATGTACTGGTTCACAGTTCAAGCCTAAACATGTCTACTTGGAAGTAAGTCCTATTGAATTAAATGGGGTTTAAAGTGGGGTTAGGATTGCAGCCTTAGATTGCAACCTTAAATGCTAGGGAGTGAGCCCCATTGAACACAGCAGGGCTTACATCTGAGTAAACATGTATAATAGGATTGCACTGTTTCTTGATTTAAAAACAGATTTGCCCTTTTAAAAAGCATTGCTTCACTGTTCTTTTTTTAAATTAACATCTGTCTGCGTTTGATTTCAGACGAGTTGGCCTACAGTTGCTTCACCCATCTCATGAAGAGAATGAGTCAAAATTTCCCTAACGGAGGTGCCATGGACACACATTTTGCAAACATGAGGTCCCTGATCCAGGTGGGGCTTTGCATGCCTATGTTAAAAAAACAACAACATTTAGCTGTCCTGTTCCGTCCATTTGAAGCTGAAGGCAGTTTAGCAACATTAAAATGGGCACAAGACTAAAGACTGAAACCAAATTAAATACAATCCACCCAAACAGCATAGAATCATAGAGTTGGAAGAGACGACAAGGGCCATCGAGTCCAACTCCCTGCCAAGCAGGAAACAAAACCAATGATTTGCTGCCCACAATTAAAGCCCGCCCCCCAAAGCTTTAGTGCAGCTGGTGCTCTCCAGATGTTTTTGACTGCAGGGGCTATAGAGCATGTGCAGAAGGCCTCGGGAATGATCCCCAGCATCTCCTGTAGAAACGGGAGACCCTTCTCTGAAATCCTGCTACCAATCATTGTAAACAGTTCTGACCTACATGGATCAATATCCAGCCACCGATATAAGACAGCTTTCTGTGTTCACCCCTAGCAAGCTCTGGCTGATGGGAGCTGTAGTCTCAAACATTTGTTGGGCACCAGGTTGGCAGACTTAGTCAATGGCACAGAATTCGCCTGGCACCTAAAGGCCAAACAAGACTTGATGCCTCCTTCAGTCTCCTGGAAGAACGCTGGGACAGACATCCCATTTGTCCAATGGCTCTCCTGTTGATCTTGTAGTGGCGCTGGCTGCAGATTTTGGGCTGTTGGCATCATTGCCGCCCATTTGCACTCCCTCTGGGCCCCATCAACGCATGGGTAAAAACCCAGAGGTACGCAAGCTTTGCGTGGCTCTCAGACATACTGTATCTGATTCCCAGCTCACAAGCGCAGCGTCTCCCATTTCTTCCCATTATCCCTGCACAGAGGAGGGCATCGCTCAGAGGTTCAACCACAGAGTGTGGCAGCTAGAGTGGCCTAGAATCCTTTGGAAAGATGCTTTTGCCGGCACACTCTGTGGTCAGGCATCTGTGCAGATGGGCATCCTCTGCTCAGTTTCCTCTCTGGACACCTAGCAGCCCAGAGCTGAGAACGGTGGGGAGGGAGGAGCTGGAGCAGCTCCCCACCTCTGCTGTCTCTGGGCAGGGGGCCAGTTCCTATGGGAACCGTGCAATTCTTCTGACTTCTCAGTGCATCTCCCTAAAAGGGGGAAAGCTCTGCAGCAGGGTTGTGAAGGCAACTCAAACGCCTCCCTGGGACGTTACTTCTGAGTAGACACATGCATGAGATCAGGCCGGCAGGTCTGGAAGAAGGGAACGTTAGGGCAGGGAGGTGTCTGCAGACTTAAATCCGGAGCCCGTGCGCTTGGGTGGAAGAGATAATGAACGATGGTTGACTGGGGTTCGAGTGAGGGGAATAATGGATGCCAAAGGGTGGAAAGAGAGGAGATTGTAAAGGAGAGTGGCAGAGAGAGAGGGAGAGAGAAGAACGTGTGAAGAAGGGCATTGTGGGAAATTAAGATGGCCCCCAGTGCCAGTCACAGCACCTGGCTGGGATTCTTTTTCAATGTGATGGCCAGCTGGGAACCCATCATCTGCCCAAGGTCGCCAGGTTCTGACGTGGACCCTGAGCTGCAGCCCCTTCACCGAGAAAAGTCTTGTGGCACCTTAGGAATCAAGTGTCCTACCTCCTTCTGCCTTGAGCTCCCCAGCTCTTCCCCGCTCTGCGTTGGAGGCCCAATAATCTCACCTGACGGTCAGGCCATGGTAGGTGTGGCCTGCTCCCAAATCTTCACGGTTCAAAATTCTGAGAGTTTTCAAGCCCCTGATTGCACAGCTGTATTGTAGCTCGGATATCTGTGTTGCCAAATATTTAAAACTGGAACTCATTTTGTCTCTGTGTTGTTGTTGTTGTTTTCGCATTTCCTCCCAAAGATTCTGGATTCCGAACTCTTCGAACTGATGCACCAGAATGGGGATTACACTCACTTCTACTTTTGCTACCGCTGGTTCCTGCTGGATTTTAAGAGAGGTAAGATGCTTGAGCCATATGTTGGTCATGGGACCAAAAGGGTTGCGTGGCATCTTGGGGGTCATCTAGTCTGACCCCAATGTGCGCTTAGTGCAGATTCTGCCGTTTCAGGATGCAGCAACAGCACCCCAGGCAGGTGACCCCTCCAAGTCTTAAGATGCCATTAGAGATTATTTATATTAGTCTTAATCCCCCCCCCCCGGGGGAGGGCAGTGGGGGGGGATTAATGTCGTCAAGAAAACTGTTGTAACCATGATGCATTTGAGTAACAGGATGCTCTCTGCAATGTTTGTTCCTTCCCTTCAGAATTGTTGTACGAGGATGTTTTTACAGTGTGGGAAGTTATTTGGGCAGCAAAGCACATCTCTTCAGAACATTTTGTCCTTTTCATTGCCTTAGCACTGGTAGAGGCCTACCGAGAGATTATCCGCGATAACAACATGGACTTTACTGATATCATCAAGTTTTTTAATGGTAAGGGAGCCGAGCTCAATGCAATTTCACTCTCTTTTTCTATTCCTTTATCAAGGACTTTGATATTGTTCAGTTTAAGATTGCGGGCGTTTAGGGAAAGCTTTTCATTTGTTTCTTTAGGAAGCAAGGGATTTGGGCAGAGGGAGGACAGGAGCAGATCAGAATTCAGTCCCGGTCATCTGTATTTTGGAAAGCTGCCTATTTTTCCACCTGTTCTCTGTGGTTGGGCATGATAGTTCCTGAGACAGAGGAACAGGTTTTTGTCTGCGTTCAGGTACCACCACACACCATTTTGAATCAAGGTGGCATACCAAACCTTTCAGAACAACTCAAGATTGTCACCAAATTTGGTGTGATGGTGTGGCGATCACACAGGGCCCCCCCCTCCGACGTTTGACGGTTTATTGACCCTGTGCCACCACTGTGATTGCTTTTTCCGCTGCCACCACCCCGTATCTCATGACAACAGATAATCAAGTTTATTTTAAAATGCAGGAACAAGCTTATGGTTTCAGTTAGTTTTTCTTGGCAGTTTCTTAATCTTAGTTCCTAACAACTTCAAACTGATTATCCCCAACTATCTATCTGACTCCACCTAACAATTCCTCTCACTCTCTCACAATACAACTCGACCAACCCACTGCGTATTCCTCCCTCTTCCTTCTCCAATTCCCAAACCTCAGCTGACTTTTCAAAACCTCCCACTCTGACTTTTACTCCTCCCTTGCATTCCCACTGGCCAATCACATCACCCTCATTTAACCCTTTCTTATGACCCACCTAGGAGGCAAACGCCACAGATGGTTTCTGAGATCCAGGAGCAAACATTTCTCTGTTTTTGGATACAACCTGTTGCCACCTTGAATCAAGAGAGCAGGCTGCACTTTCAGAACTGCGCTTCTTCTAATCATTTTTTGGTTGTTTGTTTTGTTTCTTAAAATGCCCGAGCAACGGCAGGTACGAGGCTTCACCTTGGAAATAAAGCGATGCTTTCCTTTCTGGTTATTCTCATCTCAAGCTGAAAGCTGTGAACTTGTTTCTGGGATAAACTGCAACAGAGTACAGAAGGGGCTCCTGTGATGAGAGTGTTGCTGTGCAACAAGAAAAAGGCACCCTCTGCATCTCAGCAGAGTCAGCGTCCTAGTCTAGCATTTTCCTTGACATGGAACTTTTCCGAAAATGGGGCTGTTGGGTTTTTCTTTGTAGTTTCCAGGTGAAGATAGCTCAGCGGTTAATGTGAATCGGTATATGCAGGCAAGGAGTGTATCTGTCTTATGTGTGGGCTTAATAGCCATATCTTTAATTGGGGAACAGGAGCTGGAAGAGCGGCTGTTTTGGCTCAGCGTTTTTAACTGATAAGAAACACTTAGAAGGCCATCTCGACCCAAGGGTGCTCCGCAGTTTTAACATGGCCATTACATGAGCACATAGTGCTTCAGTTAAAGCATCCAGAACTCCTTTGCCAAATTTAGTCCAGAAAACTGTGCTATGGACTATTGTGACTCGGCAAGGTGGGCCGGGTAACCGCAACTTGACTGCGGCAAGAAGAAATTAATCTATCTTACACGGACAGCTCTGGTCCTCTAAGTTGCAAGTGTGCGAGTAATGGGGATGGAATAGCCTTATCCCAAACAAGGTTTTGCTGCATATTCCTCTAGTGAAAGCTTAGCTAACTGGTCAATTGAGCTCGTTAGGAATTGATATAAAAATTGAGGGCACAAGGAGAAGGGGATGACAGAGGAGAGATGGTTGGACAGTGTTCTGGAAGCTACAAACATGACCAAACTGCGGGAGGCAGTGGAAGACAGAAGAGCCTGGCGTGCTCTGGAGTCACAAAGAGTCGGAACCGACTAAATGACTAAACAACAACAACAAAAACAAGGAGCTGATATATACACTAGTGGCCAAAACTGTGGAAACCTTTTGGAAAAAAATGTATTTCTGAGGTTTGAAAAAGGAAGCACAACTGCATATCAACTTAAAAAAAGCTGCATATCAAACACTTAGTTGTGCTTCCTTTTTCGGGTTATATGGCTATAACTTTTGATAGAATACAGATAAGTGAACAAACTTTGTTGCATTACATTCTTCATTAAATTATCTTTCCATTGATATATAATTTTATGGTATTACTACTACTAATAATAATAATAATGGTGCTATGAGCCAACAAACCTCAGAAATGCACTTTTCCCAAATGGTTTCCACAATTTTGGCCACTAGTGTATACTCCCAGGCAATCTCAGCTTCCTCCACTCACTTTTGCCTCTGGCTCCTCACACTACTGGTCCTCCCCCTCCTCTTACTTCTGTTGTTATGTGTTTCGTGCAGAAATGGCAGAGCACCACAACGCGCAGGAGATCCTGAAGATCGCGAGAGATCTGGTCTGCAAAGTGCAAACGCTGATTGAGAACAAGTGAGCGCAGATACAGAGGAGGAACGAGAGGGCTTGCCTGAGGCGACGGCAGCAGAAGCAACTGCAACCTGCCCTGCACCCTTTTAGGGGGAGGAAGGGGGAACGAGAATTTGCCTGCACTTGTCACTTCAATTAATGGTTTACTGGCATCTTCTTCCATGTAATAATGTTTGTAAATACCTGAGAGAGTTCTTTCCAGGAGAAGAAAAAGCACACAGGAAAAACAAGGTGGCTTCCCACCAGGAGTTGAAGTTGTGTGTTGGTGTGTGTGTGTGTGTTTGTGCGCACGCACACACCTGAGAGTCTTCACTGCAGACTCTGTAATTCAGGGCCAAAAAATATTTGTGTGTCTTTCGTTTCTCCGGTTTGTTGCGTTAATTGAGTTTCCCAGCACAGGGATGGTCAAACGGTGGCCAGCATGGGCAGAAGGGAGACTGATGTGTGTGCCCCCCACTGTAATGTGTGCAAGGTCTTGTCCGTCTCCGAACCCACCTACCCACTTGCAGGAGATCCTTCCCGACGCCCCACCTTCTTGCCAGTATTTCAAGAGCACCTCCCTGTTCTAAGCGAGCAGCATCTATGTCAAGCTGCGCCAAATTCTGTGACGAGATTGGGCATAGACCGAGGTGGGGCATCCTTCTGAGGTTGCACATAGACCAAGGACTCTATGCCAGAAAATGAGCCTGTATTTCTCTGAAGCTCGTCTGCAAACCAGAGAGCCCCATCTCCTCCCAGCGTTTGCGGCACAGCGGAAGCTCTGTGGAAGTTAAGCACCAAAAAACAGGCTTCCCTCTACTTATGTCACCCCTATGAAGCATTTAATCCTGAAGTGTTTGGCCCTGAACAGGGAAACCATGATAACCAGCCACGGACAGAGAAAGCTCACCAAAAAATAGTGGGAAAGGGAAGGCAGCAGGCAGGTAGTCCCGGTTTTTTTCTGCACAACAATGAGGGCTAAGAACCTTGATTTTTCTTTTTCTTTTCAAAAAGAGAACAACCAACCAACCAGCCAAACTGTGGAGCCCAACGAGGTGCTGAATTCTACAAATGCATGAAATAATTTGTATACTTGCCCTGGTTTCCTTCTCTGTTGCCAGTTTGAGGATCTTTCAGTTTTTATGCTGCCTCGTTGTTCTTCAGCTTTTTCTGTTATATAGACCGTTGCGGGATTTGACCCAGTACTCTTAACTGCTGGAGAAACAGACATGGGAGTTGGGGCAGCTAGCCCCCAAAGCATTGCTGACTTCCAGCTAGTTGGGTTTGTTTTCTTCCTTTTCCCTTGGAATGCAATAGAGGGGAAAGTCTTAAATCAGGAAACTGACTCTCTTTTTTTGGCTAATGCTGGCATGCTCACACGGTTCGTCCCTTAGTCCTGTTGTTTTTTCTCTTTCTTCCTTGTGCCAAGTTAAGTGTTCGAAACATGCATGGTTCTGCCAGACAGTGTTGCAGGCGAGGAAACCGCTTTTCCGATTTTGTGTGCATTTTCATTCAGTTGAAAGGTGAAGAAGTCTTTAAAATCCCCAAAACGCCCTTTAAAACCCTGATGGGTTCATCCATGTTTTAAAAATGAAAACACAGTGCACTACATTTTTGGAGAATGTATTATATACGACACTTTACTATGTAAAAAAAACACACACAGAGAAAAAGGAAACACAACCAAAAACACACAAAAAATTAACGAATTTAACTGTGCAAACTTTGTTGTACCTGTTTATTATAATGTTTCTGCATAATAGTATTTTATGAATATTGTGTACTGCCTTATTTTTGTCAGGAGCAGAATATTTTCTTTATTGCTCAAGAGTTTATTTATCTTTTAAGTGCAACCAATGGATTAAAAGAAAATACATATTGTCAAAGCTTTTTCTAATGAGTAAAGTTTTCTTTGTCGCTCATAAAATGACAACAATGACCCTGTAAGAATGGAAGTGTAACTCTGCCACCTCAGACCAAAAGTTACATCTAGGCCAGACTTCCTACAGTGGACAAGGAACTGCCTCCTTTTGTTACAAGGGTCATAACCTCTGACAATGGAGACTCCATTTAAATTATTGTAGTTTCTTATTCTTCTTGTTTGTTGCTTGTTACCAAAAGTCTCCAGTGAGACTCCAGCACATTTAAATATATTAATATAAATGGGTCGTACTATAAAAATGTAACAAAACAACCCCCATAATAAGCAGCCACAGGAAGGTTTGGCCCCCACACTAGTAGCCAGAAACAACATCTCGCTGAGGCGAGCATTCCAGAGACAGGGAGCCACCACTGAAAAGGCTCCTGAAAAGTCTCCTGTGTCACCACCCTTCATGCCTCCCACAGAGGGAGACATAGAAAATGGCCTCAGAAGGAGGTCTAAACATCTGGGCATGTTCATCTCTTGAGGTGCCTTCCAGAAAATATCATGGTCCTGAGCTCTATTGCTCAAAAGCAGCCTTTCGAATTGTCAATCGCAGTTTCGACAGCACTGGTGGTTCTGTGATCTGCTTGACTCTAATTGTGACAGCTGCCAGGATGGCCGTGTTCTGCGCTCCTCAAAGGGCGCTTTCAAAGGCAGCCCCATGCAGAGCGCAATGCAGTAGTCCAACCCTGAGGTCAGCATACCAGAGTCCTGCTTGAGCCAACCAAAGCAAACTGGCTTATCTAGGCCAGCATACTGTTCTTGGCAGTGACCGAACAGCCCCCATACCACTTCCCAGAAAACCTTGAGCTGGATGTACAGGAGGAGGAAAAAGAGCTTTGCCAGGTGACTTCAACTGATGCAGCTTGCTGTTCAAAATAGACATCACATACATCCCTAAAGCAAAGCCACAAGCAGGAGAGGCCAGCATGTTTAAGGGAATACTGAAATGCGCCCAAGTAGCAACAAAAAGTCTCTCCAATTTTCTGAACAGCTTAACAAGGACTAAACATGCACAGCAGTCATCTGGAAAAGGAAAATAAGGAGAGGGGTGGAATGGACTGTCAGGAGGCAAGTATGGCTGGCAGCCTAGCCAGAAGCGCTCCTCATAGATTGCAACATTTCATTGCAGCACTATTTCTGTGCAGCCTTAATGCAGTCATGCAATCACAGATGCTGACACTAGGTGGCAGACTATCCCCGTTGCAATAGATGCATAGGAAAGGCCAGGCGTCTCTGCAACAAAATCTTACGGTTTGCACTGGGCTCTGCTTCAGGGTCCTGGCCAGACATGCACTCTCTGCCGGGATACACCCGCCTCTTCTCTGCCCCGGTTCCCATCCTCCCCCCACTCCAACAAACATGGTTCATTCACATACTAGCATCCTGCAAAATGTTAGAAGGATCTCCATTCAGTGCAGCCCAAACTAGCAGTGAAGCAGATATTTATTCCCAGGTAAATTGGAGGGACGCGCGTGGCACTGTGGGTTAAACCACAGAGCCTAGCACTTGCCGATCAGAAGGTTGGTGGTTCAAATCCCTGCTACAGGGTGAGCTCCTGTTGCTCAGTCCCTGCACCTGCCAACCTAGCAGTTTGAAAGCACGTCAAAGTGCAAGTAGATAAACAGGTACCACTCTGGCGGGAAGGTAAACGGCATTTCTGTGTGCTGCTCTGGTTTGCCAGGAGCGGCTTAGTCATCCTGGCCACATGACCCGGAAGCTGTACGCTGGCTCCCTTGGCCAATAAAGCGAGATGAGCACCGCAACCCGAGTCGGCCACGACTGGACCTAATGGTCAGGGGTCCCTTTACCTTTACCAATTGGTTTGTCCTCACCTGACTACCTTACTTACAACCTGTCCAGGGGCTGGCACTGCCAGTCAGTTTCCTTCTGAAGTCTCTGGGTCTCCCTTGGAGAACTCAGCAGAGAGGAGGATGGGGGCAGAAGTAGAGTTGGTTGGCTCTGACGCCACCTACTGTTGATCTCCTTGCCTTTGGCCCCATCAGCTGCCAGTGACATATGACCTGTAGCTACCCCATGAGTGTGTCACATGCCTGGCTGCAGCTCCCCAGAATAGGTAGAGCACAACTTTGGACTTACCATATTCAGGTTCTTTTCTATAGTGGACTGTATCCTTGAATGGGTGGTAATCAGTGGCACTGAGAAGGAGAACATAGAATTGCAGAGTTCGAAGGGACCCCGAGGGCCATCTAGTCCAACCCTCTGCAACGCAGGAATCTTTTGCCCAACGTCGGCCTTGAACCCACAACTCTGAGAGTCAAGAGTCTCGGGCTCTAGCGACTGAGCTACTCTGAACGCATTATGACAGATCTCTGCAACGGAACAGGTACCCACAGGGGTGAATATAAGGGGCTCTTGTTGCCTGCCCCCCCCCCGCAACTGGTATTCAAAGGCATTCTGTCCTGAATCAGAGCGCCCCCCCCCCACTTCGCTTTCATGGCTTTCGGCCACTAGATCTAACCGCCACAAATTAATCTTATCTCGTTTTAAACCCAGCACTCATGGTATTCCAGTGCCCTAAGTGATTTCTAGGGACGCAGGTGGCACTGTGGGTTAAACCACAGAGCCTAGGACTTGCCGATCAGAAGGTCGGCAGTTCGAATCCCCGCGACGGAGTAAGCTCCCATTGCTCAGTCCCTGCTCCTGCCAACCTAGCAGTTCAAAAGCACATCAATGTGCAAGTAGATAAATAGGTACCACTCTGACGGGAAGGTAAACAGCGTTTCTGTGTGCTGCTCTGGCTCTGGTCATGCTGGCCACGTGACCCAGAAGCTGTACGCCGGCTCCCTCGGCCAGTAAAGCGAGATGAGCGTTGCAACCCCAGAGTCAGCCATGACTGGACCTAATGGTCAGGGGTCCCTTTTACCTTTAAGTGATTTCTGCATTGAGTGTGGCTTTCTGAATCTACTGCCAATTTCACTGCGTGACTCCCAGGCTCTACTCTCATTGGAGAGGGGGGAGAAAGGAAGCATCTCTTACTTTGTAAGAACCCAGGAGACCTGTTGGATCAGGCCATTGGTCTATCTAGCACAGCCTCTTGTTCTCAGTGGCAAACCAGGTATCTTCAAAGCACAAAACCCGAGTACAACAGAGATCTCTCTCCTCCCGTGGTTTCCACGAACAGGTATTCACAAGCATACTGAAGCAGCCATCGCAGCTAGTAGTCATTGACAGAGTTATCCTCCACGAATTTTGGTAGCCATCACTGCCTCTTGTGGGAACCAAACCACTAGTTCAACTACACACTGTGCGTAGTCCTTTTGGCCCGTCCTGAATCTGAGTTTCATGAATGTCCACGAATTCCGGCACTATTGAGAATTGGAGAAAAACATTTCCCGATCCGTTTTCTACATGCTGCACATTAACTTCATACAGTTCTATCATGTTCCCCTCCCCACCAGCTCCAAAATCCGGAACGACAATGTTACAGCCCTCTCAAAAGAAAAAGAAAGAAATAATTTGAAAGAACAAAGACTACACATGCCATTTGAACAATTCAGCCGTGTCTGGGAAGGAAACCAAGCCTAGCATTTTAAAATTCTGTCTTAGGGTTTGACTGAAAATTTGACCTACTCAGAATCATAGCTGCCAACGTTTCTCTTTTTTTAAGGGAAATTCCCTTATTCCGAATAGGATCCCTTGCAAGAAAAGGGAAAAGTTGACAGCTATGCTCAGAATCTCCAAGGAAATGAGTACTATCGTATCTAGGGGAGGAGCCAAAAGCAAGAGTGGGAGGAGCTTGTTTTCAGCTGCTAATAGCTCCGCCTTCCACCTTCTTGAGGCTCCGCCTAGGAGGCAACCAGCCAAAGCCTCTCTCTCTCCCCCCCAGAAATGTTGAGGAGTCTTGCTTTGTTCCTACCAGGTCCCACTGGGCTGTGCTCCTTCCCTAAAAAGCTCCACTCTTCTAAGGTTAATATGCCTGGCAGATCAAAGTTGAATGAGGAAGCATCCTGTCCACCCCCCCCCCCAAAAAAACCTGGAACAACAACAACAAAAGCCACACATTGAGGCCACTGGGTACTTGGCAGGGAATTCTCAACTCTCCCTGCAGCCACAGATCCGAGAGTAAGGCACAGCATGGTCCTCCTCTGCAGAGGAAATGTAGGTCAACAGGTGCCCCTTTCTACTATCCAGTGACTCTTTATTTTCGCTTTCAACCTGTTTAGGCCCTAGGCTTTGAAAAAACATCGAAAAATGCAGCAACTTATGAGGTTGTCATCTCAGAGGGGAAATCGAGGCACCATAAACTCCATTGAAGTCTCTCATTCCAATGTCCGCTTCCTGGGCATGACATGATTATCTCTTCCAGTAATCTGAATGGGGCGATGGAAACCTCAGCTGGGTTGAATACACAGCAGCAGAATTCGACTGCCCCCCACCCTCAATCCACGCAGAGAGAAAGTAACGTTATTGTAAATCATGCATGTTTAAAAATAATAATAATAATAATTAAAAAGCGGAATAGGGACAAAGGCGAACACAGCGAGTAATTTATAAAACGAGACCGTTTAGGAATTACAACAACAAAAAATCCAGTTGTGTGCAATTTTTTTTCTCTCCTTTTATTAGACAGAGGGTTTCCTTAAAATGCCAGTAACAAGTCACAGTGATTATTGATGGTTGAACTGAAATGCAAATATACGGAAAGGAAAAAATACTGCAACATGTCGCATATGTTTTTTTTTTTAATATGGTTTTACCCTGGTCCACCAAACCATCTGTCTTTGAAAGATGCTCATTTAAAAAGGATAACTCTGTCTTCTCTTTCCAAAAGGAAGAGATTATTGTTTGTTTTGTTTTTTTTTCAAATTTTCTGTTAACGTGTCTAATATTCCTGCAAGGAAAAAAAAAAAAAAAAGAAATCAGCCTTCTCAACGGCCTTCATTTGATAACAATATTTATATATATATGTAGCTATAGGCAGGTAGATATATATATAAATATATAATATATATATTTCTATGATTCTCTTCTTCCTCTTCTTAATCTATGCAAAGTCTCTCCATAAAGAGATCAACCATTTTTTTTAAAAAAAAAAACAAACCTACAAAGAAGCAACACATTTAAAAAAATAAAAATAAAAATAAAACGGGGTAGGGGGAGGGAAGGGGAAAAAAATGTCTTAAGAACATTATTATAGTCATACTTCGTTGATTACATGGAAAAAAGGGGGGATTAATAATCACTATGTAGGACTGTTCATTAAATGTTCTGATTGGGGGAAATTCAAGTGCAGTAGCAGGACCTGGTTTTTCTCAATTACCAGGTTGCCTAATAGAAATCAAGAAAGGGGAAAGCGGGAGGAGAAAGAAGAACAGAACAGCGTGTGTGTGTTTTAATCTTTTTTTTTTGTCTGTCCCCACCCCCCTCCTCCCCAGACTTGTTGCACCCTCCCTTCTTCCTCCTCCCTCTTCTTCCTCCTCCCTCCTCACTTCACAACGGGGGGGGGGGGCACGCAGTTTGGAATGTATGGAGTTTCGGCCGGGCGCCCGGCGGTCCCTAAGCCAGCTTCAAGGTGCTCACTGGGAACGAAGGCATGGTGACCATGGTGACGGGGTTCAAGACCGTCTGCCCCACCAGCTGCGGGTGGTGCACCACCTGAGTCCCGACGGCCGGCTTGGCCATGACGGCCGGCTGCCCCAGGCCGGCCGTCCCGTTCACTTGCTGGTGAGAGATGGTGTGGGCGATGTGGCTGACCACCGGCTGGCTGACCGCCACGGGCTGTGGGTAGAGGGGGAGCTGCTGGCCCAGGTGCGCCACGTGGTTGAGGGCGGCCGGGTGCACCGTGATGTGGCCGATGGGCTGGGCGGCAGCCGTGAGCTGGACCGGGCTAGAGGCGGAGGAAGGGGCGATGTGCGCGATGTGCTTGCCCGGCGGCCCCTGCAGGACGTGGTTGACAGTCTGGATGACGGAGGCATGCGTGGTGGCCGTGTGGGCGATAACAGTCGATTGAACGGTGGAGGCCGCCACCAGGTGAGTCTGTGCGGGGACGATGGCCTGGGGAGGCACCAGCGCTTGGGGCGGAAGGGGGGGCTGCGCGTGCGGCGGAGGAGGAGGGGCGTGCTTCTGGGCCAGAGGCAGGACGGACGGGTGGTGCGAGGCGGCGATGGGGGGCACCGCCTTCAAGAGCTCGGGGTGCTGGCGGTGGGACAGCTTCGGCAAGGAGTTCGCCGGCCGGTCGTCTTCCATGTCTTCGTCCATGTTGTCTTCACCCTCTGTGGAGAGGACAAAACGGGGGCACATGTATTTATTACAGTCATACCTCGGGTTACAGACGCTTCGGGTTGTGTTTTTTCGGGTTACAGACCGCCCAAACCCGGAAGTACTGGAACGGATTACTTCTGGGTTTTGGCGGTTGCACATGCGCAGAAGTGCTAAATTGCTCTTTGCACGGAGGTTGCAAACGTGCATCCCGCACAGATCACGTTCACAACCCAAGCATCCACTGCACATGTTTGAAATTTTTATTTTTTTGGAAATAATTTTTGATTTTACAAATACAAAATTATAACAATGCAACCATACACACCCACATTTAAAGATCCCTCCGAATCTCTGGACTTCCCACCTTCCCTTTTGTGGGTCCTATTATCAAACCTTTTCTACTGAATCTTTTTAAATAGTCCGTATTTTGTGTGACTCCATTATCTCCATAGTACTTGCTCAGTGTTTGAAAAGAGGCACATTTTCCACAAGACTATCGACCGCTTGGGACCAAGCGAAGATGCCTGGCGTCTCCACCCGCTGGAGGTGTGTGCCTGGGGATCATTGAATCGCAACTGTTTTCACACATTAATGCCACATCCTATAGAATTCTATCAGTTCTTTTTTTATCTGTAAAATCGGAATGAATTTCATGAACCATCATGTTTTTTCCTCTGCAGCCTGAACAGGAGCAGTGAAAAGCTTTACGGTTCATTGTTGCGGCTTCTCTTCACTTACCCTGCCCTGTCCACTGCCCTGCTGACAGCTGCGAAGAATATTTTTACGTTATGAATGGTCCGTGTCATCATTAAGAAAAAGAGGTCGGAATAGGCCAGTGTGTTTGTGTGTGTGTGTGTGTGTGTGTGTGTGTGTGTACACTGTCCCTGGATAGAGCGACTTTTCTCATCGTTCATAACCTAGCTCGAGGTTGGCGACTGAACTAGCCAGATGTTTAACTAAGAATCAATCACAGTCAGCCCATCAGTTATTATTTTTTTAAAAAAAAGAATTCCAATGTAGATGCAGGGTGGGAAGGTCTAGAATCACAGAATTGTAGAGGTGGGAAAGGACCCTGAGGGTCATCTTGTCCAACCCCCTGCAATGCAGGAACCTTTTGCCCAGTGGGGGACTCGAACCCACAACCCTGAGATTAAGAGCCTCATGCTCTACCAACTGAGCTATCCCAGCCTCAGCCTCTAGTTAAAAGGCTTGTTAGAGGGTGAAGGTCTTCAGAAGACACCAGAAACAGACAACAGAGATGGTGCCTGTCTAATGATGGCATCTGCAGATGTTTACCTGCCAAGCACAGTGATCTGTAAGGTATATTACAAGAGGTGAGATAATTTTTCAGGTATTCTGGCACCAAGTTTACACACTAAAACCAGCACCCTGACCTTAGCGCAGTAGCTAATTGGCAACTACTGGTACCACTGCCTCTTTGGCACAACGGAACATGAACATACGAACTTCATCACGTCCGAAAGATACAGACAGTCACTTCCTGGCATAGTCAACAGAGACCGCACCACCCCCGTCATGAGATGGGAAATGTGTGTTTGGGCTGCACCATATAAAAAAGCAAATCTAAAAAATGTATTTCATTCCCACTCATAGAAAGCTAGTATAAACTGAGGTCCAGCGCCGAGGGCCTTCTGGCGGTTCCCTCGCTGCGAGAAGCCAAGTTACAGGGAACCAGGCAGAGGGCCTTCTCGGTAGTGGCACCCGCCCTGTGGAACAGCCTCCGACCAGATGTCAAAGAGAAAAATAACTACCAAACTTTTAGAAGACATCTGAAGGCAGCCCTGTTTAGGGAAGCTTTTGATGTTTAATAGGTTATTGTATTTTAGTCTTCTGTTGGAAACTGCCCAGAGTGGCTGGGGAAACCCAGCCAGATGGGTGGGGTATAAATAATAAGTTGTTGTTGTTGTTATACAAGGGGAAAATATTCTGTCACCCTGAGAAGCTAGTTTGCTACCTCCAGGGAATTTGTTTGCAGGGAGGAGCATTTAAATCATGCGAGCCTGAAACCGTATAGCCTCAGACACAGCAGCTGGGGAGGGGGGCCAGAGGAGCGGAGTTTTCCTAGATGGTGCGAATCTGGAACTGCTTGTTGGGGTATGTGCAGACTTGCTTGCATACTATGGTGGGCTGCCCCTGGATGGGAGTTTAGTACATGGTTCAGAATGCAGCCTATTGGGCAGCAGAACATAGGAATTTGTCTTATACAGAGTCACACCGAAGACCAATCTAGCTTGGGCGCTGGCTATGCTGCCTGGCGGTGCCTCTGCAGAATTGCAGACAGGATTTCAACTGGAGATGCTGAGGACTGGAACCTGGGACCTTCTGCATGCAAAAGATAGCTCAGTTGTCCAGGAGGACTCAAGATGGCAGAGCATGAGACTCTTCATCTCAAGGTTGTGGGTTCGAATCCCACGTTGATCCCTTCAAACTCTATGATTCTACAAAGCAGGTGCTCTATCAGTGAGCTACAGCCGTGAGCAAATCTCTGTGCGCCCCGCCACCCCCAAAAATCAACCCGCCATACCACCAGGCCCGCTGGGCAGCATTTCGGACGCACCTGACGCAGTCGAGGTAGACGCTTGATCGTCCTCCGGCTGAACCGTCTGCCGGATAATCCGGTCGATCTCCAGGATATCCATCCACTGGCTTAGCTCGTGCTTCAGGTCTGCCAGCCGCTGCTGCGTGGCGATCTTCTCCCTCGCCAGCCGCTCCATCTCGTGCTCGTACTCCTTCTCCTTGCGCTTCAAAGTCTGCAAAAAGGACCCGGATAAAATAAGGAGACCCGCAGGAGGAAAGGAGGACCATAAAGGCAGAACGACAGATTTAAAACCCAAAAAAAACCGGGGTTGGGGACAACATCTCTGGAACTCACTATACCCCCTGGGGATTCGCCAAAGCCTGCGCCTGAGCACGCTGGGAAAACAGCAAAGGTTTTGCACTCAGAATTGCTTCTCTTTCCGTGGAGGAAGTGGAAATCACTGGGCTGCAAAACCCTAGACGCAGCGAAGGAAGAGTCTGGAAATCTTTTTAAAATCTCTCAGAAAATTCTCTGCTGCAACGAAGCCTGCAACCCAATCCGAAGCATGCATAACTAAAATAAGCAGCGTATTCCTTCGCTGCTTAACCCCCTCCCACCCGCTTTGCCCATTGTTTCCCCTGTGCTGAGTTTTACAAAGCGTCTCGGGGCAGAGACCTGCCTTGCTTGTGCGCTGCAAAAGTGCTATCAACGCTGACGGTACCGTATGAAAACGAAAGCCAATCGATCAATACTAGTAATTGGAACGCAAACAACAGGAGGGGGAGAAAGGGAGGAGGTTTTTAAATCAGGGGTCAGCAATATATGGAGAGAAAATATAAAAACTGGACTCATTGGCAGGATCTGAGTAAACAATAACAATTGTATTGTTATTATTATTAAAAAAAAATACGATTATATGTATTGGGAAATTTTTGGGGAAACAATATGCAGGGTGAACAATATGGATATAAAACAAAATGGGAGTATGAGGGAAGTCCAGGGGAGGGGGTAGGAAAACTGTTAGAGAAATATTGTTAGAGGATGTATATACGAAAAAGCAATAAAAATATATTTTTTTAAAAAATAAATAAATCAGGGGTCAGCAAACTTTTTCAGAAAGGGGCTGGGTCCACTGTCTCTCAGACCTTGTGGGGGGCCAGACTATATTGGGGAGGGGGGGAATGAACAAATTCCTATGCCCCACAAACAACCCAGAGATGCATTTGAAATAAAATAAAAGGGCACATTCTACTCATGTAAAAACACACTGATTCCCGGACCGCCCGTGGGCCAGATTGAGAAGGCGATTGGGCTGGATCCAGCCCCCGGGCCTTAGTTTGCCTACCCATGTTTTAAATGCTGCAAACACACCAGCGCTTCTGCATAGGAAAGAACAGGCACCCCCAAACTTGGCCTTCCAGCTGTTTTGGGACTACAACTCCCATCATCCCTAGCTAACAGAAGCAATGGTCAGGGATGATGGGAATTGTAGTCCCGGAACAGCTGGAGGGCCGAGTTTGGGGGTGCCTGGGAAAGAACATGCCATATGTGGAAATGAAGGTCCACGTATGTTAATGGGTGATGGGACATGCGGCAAGGAGGCCTCGCCAAATCACAGCTTCCTAGATTGCACAAATGTAGAGGAATGGGTGCAAAAGGCAGCGTGGTTACTGTGAGGGGAAGTGTGGTGTCGTGGTTAGAGCGCTGGGCTAGGACCTGTGAGGACTGGGTTCGAATCCCTGCTCAGCCACGATGCTCACTGGGTGAGCTTGGGCCAGTCGCTGCCTCTCAGCCTTCTCTACCTCACAGGGTTGTTGTGAGAACAAAGTGAGAAGGGATGCAGGAAAGCCATTGAAAGCAACGGAACTAAATAAAGACACAATTTATACACAGAATAGACCCGCTGAAATCAACAGACCCGCTGAGCACAAGACAAACTTTGGATACAAGCCAGTGTGTTTTAGCACAAAGGCACAACAAAGGATGCCTAATCGTCCCAATGACACACAATTAGCTGATAATTGGGGTGGGAGAAAGATAAATACAGTACCACTTCCTAGCTCTCAGGAATGCTTTGGGGAGGCTGTTCCCAGATTCCCCCTCCATCTTGGGGCATCCCTCTGAATTCTCCTTCTGCAAAGCAACGCTCTTCACACACTGAGAATGCAGCATTTTCCCCAGCTCAAACCAGCACCCTGTAAAGCACAGAAAGATCAAGGAGGCAAATCCTATAAGCAGGAAAGCCTGGCTTGGGAAGGGCTGCGTGGGGTTCTCTCTGGCAGCCACGGCACTGGAAGGTGGCGGAGGGGAGGGGGTTGGCGGCGCTGCTGGGCAAAGAAGCCAGAAAAGGATGAGATCAGACCTCTAGTTGCACGTGACCAGATTCTGCTTCTCCGCCACTGCGGTCTAAGCGGCAACTCCAGCAGCCCGGCTAACGAAGTGGGCGGCGCATTTATACTGTGGAGAGGTTTGCGGGAAGGGGAGCCAGACTTTGAGCCCCTCTCTTGCACCCTTGGAGCTCCCCATCTGGGGTGGGAAGAGCAAACTCATGTTCTTTGAAAACAATAATAAAACCTCTTCCAAAAAATAAGTGTTGAAGGTGTCCGTGGGAAGCTTCCTGGTGCAGAGTCAGGCCATTGGTGTCCCCTCCTCCCTTCCTCCCATTGTTAATGCTGTACTGCCAGGGTTTCTCAGAGCTGGGAAGGAACCCAGAGGTCATTTAGCTCAACCCCTGCTTCATTCAGGGCGCAGTCCAGACTCTGCTATGGCACCTCCAGTGAAAGGGAGCTCAATGCCTTCTGCCCCCTGCCTGGACAAGCACCCCCAAAATGAAAAGACAGAATGTGTTTGTGTGCGAGTTCCCCCTCCCCACCGTGCCCACTTTCCTGAGCATCTGAACAAAGGCAATTTGAAAACAGGAACTGCCCTTATGGTTGGGAAACAAGGGGGGCAGGGAGAGAGAGAATTAAAGGAGGTTTTTATTTGTGAATCAAATTGGTGCAGGGTAGATTCAATACTGGCCCAGCCCTCGCTCAAACTAGCCAACCTGCAAATTTGGATTGTGCTTTTTTCAGACTCTGCTCGTTTGACCGAATGCTCCTGTACACACAAAAATTATACAAATATCCTTGTATGAAGAAAGCCAGCATGTCAGGGAAATGGAGGCACACACGTTCTCTGGGATGCTTGCCTTCTACGTGCAGGGATTTTATTTTTCTTATTTTGCATACGGGGAAGAAGCGCCCCAGCATGCTCTCCGTAGGCTGAGGCGATAGAAGCCAAGACACATGTGGCTTGCAGCCTCAGTAAGAACTAGGCCCTTGAAGGGAGGGAGGAACGGACTGGGCAGGGATGGTGGCACTTACAACTTGGCTTGTTTACCGAGATCGCCCAATGCTGTACGCTTTGCTGCACCAGATCAGGGCACAAGCATGGACTGGCTTTGCACCAGCAGGCTGAAGCAGAGGGTTTTTCCCTCCACTCTGGGGAGCTGCCCTCTCGCAGTGTTGCAAAGATGCATTTTTTTTAAAAAACCACTTTGCGAAATCTAAGCCTATAGGCATTGTGCAGAAAACCCTCACGAGGGAACGGCAGCGGTACACAATTAGCAAGAGCGAGAAAGATGCTTTCAAAACACACCTAAAAACAACAACACATTCCTGCCAGGGTCTGCAAAGTGCTGGGAAAATGGACTTTTAGCTTTAATTGCCCATCATCCGGAACGACCCCCAAATTCAAGCAATCTCCCCTTTACACTCTGCCGATGGACAGGCACCCGATCCTGGTTTTTGCTGAGTCATGCATTCCCAGGAGGCTCCGGGACAGACGCCCCGCAGGAAGAGAGTCAGCAGCCCCGGCCTTCCCTCCAGCTAAACTCTGTCATCAGCCTCGCCCCTCTCCCTCCTGGGAAAAACAACTTGACCACGTGCTGTTTCCCCACAGCTGCCCTCCTCACACAGCAGACTCCAACCGGCACATTGATTTCACCGCCAAATCCGAGAGAGGGTTGCCTGCCCATGAGGGCTGTGCACAAGCTTAGCAATGCCCAGCGAGCAGAATACTGAGCACTGTTGGTCCAGGAAACTCTCCTCCGCTCTCGACGGCTGATCCTCAGTGGGTCAGTGGCGGGGAACTGGATACAGCATTGGCTGGAGCCACCTGTGCCTGAACGGTTTGGAATCAAAGCGGGGAAAGTGCTTTGCAGGCCCCAGACAAGCAGCAGGTTGTTGGGGCTTGCAAAGTGTTGCATGACATCAATGTGACCGATGGGTGGGAAGGTGAACCACTGAGTGGGGGTAGAGGGGTCTGCTTTACCAGCACCAATTGAGAAATGCGCTGGCAAAGCAGCACCAGGCAGGATTGGACTCTCCACCCACCAGCTGATGAGCGGAGACTTCAATCCTGCTCTCTCTGCAGGGGTCTGCTTTGCCAGTGCATTCCTTGCAGGGGTTGTGCTGGCAATACTGGATAGCTCAACTGGTTAGAGTGTGGTGCAGATAACACCAAGGTCGCAGGATCAATCCCAATATGGGACAGCTGCATAATCCTGCATTGCAGGGGGTCAGACTAGATGATCCTCAAGGTCCCTTCCAGCTCTACAATTCTATGATTCTGTGATACAGACCCCAGCAGGAGAGAACCATGTCCCTCTCCCTATATGGGTTCTAGGGGAATGCCCTCGCAGGCCAAATTGCAGGATGAATGTTCTCCACCTGGCTTGAGCAGAGCAGTGCAATACAGTGGAACCTCGGGTTACAAACCGTCCTCCTAACGAACGCTTCGGGTAACGAGATACGCTAAGCCGGAAGTAGGTGTTCCGGCTAGCAAACTTTGCCCCGGGAAGTGAGTGGAAGTCGTGCGGTGGCAGCGGTAGGTCCCGTTAGCAAAAGAACGCCTCCGGCTAAGAATGGTTTTGGGTTAAGAACAGACCTCCAGAACGAATTAAGTTTGTAAACGGAGGTACCACTGTATTTTGCAGGCTAGCAACGGTGCACGCGGCTCTTCCCAACCTTGCTTTATCCTCACAACAACCCTGCGAGGCAGTCCAGGCTGAGAGATGCTGGCTGGCCCAAGGTCCTAACCCAACACTCTAACCCATGGGTAGGCAAACTAAGGTCCGCGGGCCGGATCTGGCCCAATCACCTTCTAAATCCAGCCCACAGACAGTCCGGGAATCAGCATGTTTTTACATGAGTAGAATGTGTGCTTTTATTTAAAATGCATCTCTGGACTATTTGTGGGGCATAGGAATTCGTTTCCCCCCCCAAAAAAATACAGTCCAGCCCCCCACAAGGTCTGAGGGACAGTGGACCAGCCCCCTGCTGAAAAGGTTTGCTGACCCCTGCTCTAACCATTGCACCACAGTGGCTCTCCAAAAGCACAACCGGGGATTCAAACTCAGAGACTCTGGATCCCCACCTACAGCCACTTCTACCCACTGTGCTCTTCAGAGGCACAAAGTGCATTTGCTGTTCCACCCAATATTGCCACTTGGCCCCTGGATGCTTGCGCAGAGAAGAGTACGGCCCTCAGTCCTCACCCCTGGTCTCATTATGTGTCCCCAGAATAGCTGGGGCAGCAGACACTTTGCATGCAGACGTTCCCAGGATCCAAGCGAACAAGCCTCCCTGCCAAGGTTCCCTTTCCGGCTTGGCTGATCCGGAAAGCTCCCTAAAGGAAACGACGGACACGGCAAACACGTACGTGCCGTAGCAGGACAGGGTGGCTGGGCCGGGTCCGCAACTGGTGGAATCCTCAAAGCAGCCAGACTAAGGAAGCTCCCCCCCCCATGGCTCCCCCCTCTCCTGCTTTCTCTAAGGAAAGACAAAGGTTCGAGTCAGCTGCGGCCTCCTCCTTCCCCCGGGGAAACCATGTGGGAGACTATCTGCGGAGAGCCTCCTCCTCCTGGCGGCTGCAGGCGGCAGCTTAATCTTTATCCTGGTACCAGCGGCTTGCAAAACTCTTTATCGGAGCCTAAACCTTCCTAACGCCCCCCCCTCATTTCTATTAGTCTGACAAATAGGGAAAGTGGGTCAAAAGGCAGGGAAAGAGGGGGGGGGTTAGGGGCTGGAGGGGAACACTCCAGGCACGGTGACATTCCCAGATCGTGGTTGGCACAGTGTGGCGGCAAATGCCACTTTTAATGGGTATTACAGGCCCAGCAGGGACGCGGGTGGCGCTGTGGGATAAACCACAGAGCCTAGGGCTTGCCGATCAGAAGGTCGGCGGTTCGAATCCCCGCGACGAGGTGAGCTCCCGTTGCTCAGTCCCAGCTCCTGTCCACCTAGCAGTTCAAAAGCACATCAAAGTGCAAGTAGATAAATAGGTACCGCTCCAGTGGGAAGGTAAATGGTGTTTCCGTGCGCTGCTCTGGTTTGCCAGAAGCGGCTTTGTCATGCTGGCCACATGACCCGGAAGCTGTATGCTGGCTCCCTTGGCCAATAAAGCGAGATGTGTGCCGCAACCCCAGAGTCTGCCACGACTGGACCTAATGGTCAGGGATCCCTTTACCTTTACCTTACAGGCCCAGAATTTTGACCCAAGGGGTTGACTTATATGGAAATTGCCGAACTGACTGGGAGACTCCAAGACCAGAGAGAAGAGACGGTGGAAGAAGATTGGAAGAATATTTGAAAAAATATGTTAACAGAATAGCTTTGGAAGTGGATATAGGCTATAGGGTGAGAAGTAGAAGATAGTGTATTTTAAAATAGTATTATTTGCAAGTTATAAAATGTGAAGATTTTTATGGTAAAAGTAAGCATGATTTTAAAAAACGGTTAAAAATTATTATATATGTAAACTGCTAAAGATGAGGTAAAATGAAAATCAGATAGGGGGGACTTGGGGAAGCTCACCTAACAATATTTATAAAAAATAAGGATAAGACAAGAATTTGTATTGTTTGTTTTTCTGTTTGTGTTGTTTAGTTGTGTTATAAAATGGAAAAAAAGTGGGGGGAAAGGAGGTTGAATAGTCTTGTGGACAAAGAGGATCACTTTTGGTTACCAAGTTTTTGGTTACCAAGATTCGTTCCAATTGCGCATATGAAATAGAACGGAAATAATTCGACAGGATGTGGCATTAAGTGTGTGAAAACGGTCGAGATCCAGGGATCCTCAGGGATGCACCTCCAGATGGTGGAGATGTCAGGAGTTATCCTGGCACCTGGGCATCTTCACCCGGTCACAAGTGGCCATAGCCAGGTGCAAAATGCTCCTGGTGAATTTCAAACGCTGAGCCGGGCGCACTCTCTCCTGGATAACCCCTGAAGGAATATTTATGACAATAACAGCTACGCTGGCTCCAACGGGAGGGAATCCAAAATACACAGTACGGCGGCAACACCTTTATAAAGTCTGCTACCAAAGTGTGACAAGACCATGAGCAAGCTTTAGAGTCCCCCAGAACTCTTCATCAGGGGTTCAGACACACTCAAAACACATCAGGTGTTTGCTAAGTGCAGCACTTCCCTGGAGGGAAGAATCCCATCAAGAATTTGTCATGAGAACGGTGGAAAATTTTTTTTTTTTAAAAAAACAGCAAACACATGGGGGGGGGGGGAAATACACCACGAGGCAAGCTATCACATGGGATTGGGTTGCTATAGCAACAACGCACCTACAGGCTCTGGTTCTGGGAGACTTGGCCGTTCCTTGGGCAGCCACATCTCTCAACTGCATTTTGAACCTGTTTTCATTTCGTCTTTCTCTCTGCTGCCACGGCCCCAAAGTGCTGGTCCTGGCCGAATAACTGGCACCCCAATTCTGTGTCGCTTGCAGGTGGACACAGGTGGGTGGGAAAAGCCTCCTTTCACCAAATAAATGAGGGAGGTGTGTGTGTGTGCGCGCGCGCGCACACACACACACACACACACACAAATAGCATCAACAAGAATCCTGATGGAATTCTGTGCTGGAATTCCAAAGCTGAGCCGGTTAAATCGTGACCATTTTTTGCTTGCTCTTCCAGCAGATGGGCAGCGAGGTTAAAAAAAAGAATAAATGCGTCCTTTTCGTTTCCACAACCAAATTCTGCTACTGGCCTCAATTTTGCCAAGGAAGTCCAGCTAGAGCACGCTTGGGAGCATATTTTGCACATTTGATTCATGGGGGGAGGGGTGCTGCTGAACCCCTTGGTATCATACTGACCCCCCCAAAAAAAGCTCTGTGTGATTTCAGTTACCCGCCAGAGTGGGCAATATCTGCAGCCCCTCCAGATGTTGGGGCAGCCAGTTCCCCTCAGCCCCTCGACTAGCGTGGCGTGGACAATGGGGGCTGGAGTTTGGTAATGGCCCCGATGTTTGGCCCTACACCAACACTGGGAAGAAGGAGGAGGTTGAAATGAACCAACCAGTGGCTCGGGGAGGGGATCCACTGTTCCTCTCCAAGGGAAGCAAAGCAGCTGGGCCACCAGACTTCCAAAGCACATGGCTTCCCCCAAAGAATCCTGGGAACTGTAGTTTGCCCTTTGCACAGGTCCAGTTTCCAGAAGCCAAACAAACTACAGCCCTCAGGATTCCATGGGAGGAGCCATGTGCTTCAAATCAGGCAGAGGCAAACTCGGCCCTCCAGATGTTTTGGGACTACAACTCCCATCATCCCTGACCACTGGTCCTGTTAGCTAGGGATGGTGGGAGTTGTAGTACCAAAACTTCTGGAGGACCGAGTTTGCCTATGTCTACTTTAAAAGAATGGCGTGTCTCAGCAACATCAGGGGTAGCCAATGTGGACCCCTCAGGTTGCTGGAGTCTCCAATTTCCACTAGCCCTGTGGCCAGTACCAGAACCTCTGGTGGCCTCCGCAGCACTCCCCCACCAGCTGGCCCTACAAGAAGGTAGGCCCAATGGGGTAATGCTGATCAGCCCACAGTTCTGCAGGAAGAGGAGAGGGTGGGGCAGCTTGCAGGTAAGGCAGCCGCAGAGGTGGAAGGCTGAGACTTTGGCCATGCTGGATCCGAGTGCAAATCTGTATTCTGCTTCCATTGTACTGACTGCAGGGCTGCTTCAAGAAAGCAGACTGGGTGGAGAAAACTTATCCTTGTTCATTCATTAATAATAATAATAATAATAATAATAATAATTATTATTATTATTATTATTATTTATACCCCACCCGTCTGGCTGGGTTTCCCCAGCCACTCTGGGCAGCTTCCAACAGAAGACTAAAATACAATAACCTATTAAACATTAAAAGCTTCCCTAAACAGGGCTGCCTTCAGATGACTTCTAAAAGTCTGGTAGTTTTTTATCTCTTTGACATCTGGTGGGAGGGCGTTCCACAGGGCGGGTGCCACTACCAAGAAGGCCCTCTGTTGGGTTCCCTGTAACTTGGCTTCTCGCAGTGCGGGAACCGCCAGAAGGCCCTCGGCGCTGGACCTCAATGTCCGGGCAAAACGATGGAGATGGAGACATTCCTTCAGGTATACTGGACCGAGGCCGTTTAGGGCTTTAAAGGTCAGCACCAACACTTGTGCTCGGAAACGTACTGGGAGCCGTACTCGGAATTGTGCTCGGAAACGTACTGGGAGCCAGTGTAGGTCTTTCAAAACCGGTGTTATATGGTCCCGGCGGCCAGTCCCAGTCACCAGTCTAGCTGCCGGATTCTGGATTAGTTGTAGTTTCCGGGTCACCTTCAAAGGTAGCCCCACATAGAGCACATTGCAGTAGTCCAAGCGAGAGATAACCAGAGCATGCACCACTCTGGCGAGACAGTCTGCGGGCAGGTAGGGTCTCAGCCTGCGTACCAGATGGAGATGGTAGACAGCTGCCCAGAATTGACATGCGCCTCCATGGACAGTTGTGAGTCCAGAATGACTCCCAGGCTGTGCACCTGGTCCTTCAGGGGCACAGTTACCCCATTCAGGACCAGGGAGTCCCCCACCCCCACCAGCCCCCGTCCCCCAAGAACAGTACTTTCTGTCTTGTCAGGATTCAACCTCAATCTGTTAGCTGCCATCCAGTGGCAGGTCTTCATCCTCTGATCATGGAAACTCTGTTTAGGCATCATGGCAAGTAAGCTACTGATGAAGTCCAAGTGTTAGCGTGGTGTGGTGGTTAGGGTGCTGCACTTTGACCTGAGTTCGAATCCTCACTCAGCCAATGAAGCTCGTATTGTATGACCTTGGGGCCACTCACTGCCTTCTCAGCCTAACCTACCTCACAGGGTTGTTGTGGGAGGTTTAATGGAGGGAGTGCTTAAGCCACCTCAAGCCTCTAGGAGAAAAAGCTAGCGGTTGTAAGTGGTGGTGGCAGCACCCGTCTCAAGAGACAATGGAGTGCGCCTCTTCTCTGCGGTGCCCAGACGCCAAGACTCACTGACATCGTCCAAAGGAAAGCAGAGCAAAACATTTGGCACCAGCAATAATAATACTACATGTTGGAATTGCATTTATCCGATTTAAACGCTTTCTCTTTTTGTGCATTTGCCGCCTCGGGCTCCTTTGGGAGGAAGAGCAGGAGCGAAACGTGATAAATAATGAACCCCCTCCCCGAACAATGATCAATTCAGGGGCACCATTTATGCCTCAGTTACCATCTGTCAGGAGACGGAGGAGGCGGAGGAGGAGGCAGCAGCGAGAGAGGGGTTGGGATTCCTCTCTGGCATATGGTGGCGCCTAGGCCAGCCTCTGTGGGTGGGGAAGTCTCTGGATCTGTGAGTCATGGTTTCCCCCCTACCCACACACCCAAAAGAACCCTGGGAGCCAGCATGAGAAACTGAGATATGAAAGCTAGGAGCTCAGTGGCACCCGAGACCTAGGTTATGGGCGCAGCAAGTCTAGGCACACTTTTTATATATATAACAAGAATACGAAAGCTGAAAATGAATGAACTGCAGCTAAAATATGATGTTCATTTTTCACATGGTCTAGTCCTTCCTCTGCCCACCCCCCTAATATTCTTAAGAGGGTCTGTTCTCCGATCAACTGAGAGTAGCTGGAAGTGGGGAGGCAGAAAAAAGTCCTCCTTTCCTTCCACTCTGCAGTTTTAATCTGAAATCTTAGGTGCAGCATTGCGCCCAGAGCTCAGAAATGGCTCACATTAATGAAATTCCATGTCCCAAAATACACCTAGAACAATGGGAGTTTCGAACACTGCTGGGAGCTGTGGCTTGTTAAGGGTGCTCAGATTTCTTAGGAGACCCCCAAGTCCCTACAAGAGCTACAATTCCCAGAGCGGTTTAGCAATCCCTCGCTCTGGGTGGGAAACAGGGGACTCCTAAGAACTCCCAGCATCCTCAACAAACTACAGCTCCCAGAATCCTTCAGGGGAAGCCATGGCTGTTTAAAGCTGTATTATATTACTTTAAATGCATGGTGATCAGGCAGTGTACATGGTCGAACCACTCATTTAATCTTTGCGACAACCCTGTGAGGCAGGTTTGACTGAGAGGCAGTGACGGGGCTGAAGGTCACCGAGTGAGCTTCCTGGCTGAGTGGGGATTCGAACCCTGCTCTCTCAGATTATATGCTGATGGCACCCTAACTGCGACACCACACCGGCTCTCTAGTTATTTATTACATTTTCACCCCACCTTTCCTCCAAAGGAGCTCAAGGTGACATGAGTCAGCCTTCGCCAACCCGGTGCCCACCAGCTTTTTTGGGGGGGGGGGATACAACTCCCATCAGCATCAAACAGCTGGAGCTGATGGGACTTGTAGTCCAAAAACAGGTGCAGGGGACCAGCTTGCCAAAAGCAGACCTAGATGTTTCTTCCCCTCCCCCCACTTTAATCTGGATTACTGCAATGCGCTCTATGTGGGGCTTCCCTCACGCTTGACCTGGAAGCTGCAGTTAGCGCAGAATGCTGCAGCACGATCGCTGACAGGAGCGAGGCCTCATCAGCATATAACGCCTGTGCTCAGAAATCTGTGCAGGTTGCCGATTTACTACTGGGCCAAGTTCAAGGTGTTTCTAGATATAAAGCCCCTGACAACTTGGGACCAATTGACCTATGAGATTGCCTTACCCCTCATGTCCCCATTTGGCCACGTCAATCGGCAAAACTGGTACAGTGATACCTCAGGTTAAGTACGTTCTTAACCTGAAACTGTTCTTAACCTGAAGCACTATTTCTAGGTTAGCGGAGTGTGTAACCTGAAGTGTATGTAATGGTAGGTGCCACATTAACACCCATTCCACATCTGTGAGAATTTGATTATTTAATTTGGCAATGCCAAAATATGGAACTCCCTGCCTGTTGAGATCAAGCAGGTGCCTTCAATGTACTCTGCTAAAAACATTCCTGTTTCAGACAAACCTACCCAGGTGCTTAGAAAACGGAGGAAATTTCAATCCATTTTTTTAAAAAATAACTTTCGTGTGTCTTAAGGTATGGTTGTGAACTCTTCTTGATTTTACTACTTTATCTTTCGTAATTTGCTTTGAGGATTTTTATTTTTTTTAAAATGACCAAACACTGTATAAACTTTATGAAATATAAATAAATATTCACAGCACCTCTGTGAGGTAGGTGAAGCTCAGAGACAGTGACTATCATCCCCAAGGTCACCCAGTTAGTTTTATGGGCGAAGTAAGGATTTGAACTCAGGGCCTTGACGCACAAGGAGTGTGTTTAAAAGTACCAGACGCCTGGAAAGACTCGCTTTGTTTAAACGCCCTTGCAAGCAGCGCATTTGAGGCAAGGCCCGCCCTGTCACTACTCCACCGCGTGCCCACATTTAGGACACAGCAGCCTACATTTGTCGCTGTACAAATATTTCCCAGATTTTACAGCCGACTGTAATTAAGTCGCTCGTTCTTGCATCCGAGTGAAGAAAACAAAGCTCCGGGGGCAATTTCTCTCTGCGCCTCGCCTCAGAAAGAGTGCTGCGCTGTGCAATTTGCAAATGGGAGGTTAAAAAAATAGGCCTTATTTAAGAGGAGAAAAGGAGCAGCAATTTGCTCATAAGCGTTCGAGTAGAAGCATGCGGCGCGAGCCAGTGAATCGTTCCATGGGCTGCAGAGGCCAAGGTGGCCGAATAAAAGGGCAGTGTCATCTCAGGCTATAGGCAGTAACCGAGAAGAATCCATTCGCTTGAAAATAAAGACCTCTCTGCAGATAGAAAATCAGCACCTCAGGGTGAAACACATCACGCAGCCATATCGGGACCAGTTTACCTGCAAGATCGCCTTATTTCACATTATGCCCACTTGACCAGAACTGGAACCGTTACAGATGCCACAGAATACCTGTTCTACATTTGTAAGAACTCAATCTTTTAGTGTTCCAGCACCTATACACTTTGGAACTCCCTGCCTATTGAAGTGGGCACTTTCACTGTAGTCTTTGGTGCCTGCTGAAAAGATTTTTGATTAGACAAGCCCACCCAGAAATGTAGAATGCTGATGTATGTTTTAATCTGTGTTTAGTTTATTGCTTTTTTGAATGTTGTAAATACAGTGGTACCTCGGGTTAAGTACTTAGTTCGTTCCGGAGGTCCGTTCTTAACCTGAAACTCTTCTTAACCTGAAGCACCACTTTAGCTAATGGGGCCTCCTGCTGCCACCACGCTGCCGGAGCACAATTTCTGTTCTCATCCTGAAGCAAAGTTCTTAACCCGAGGTACTATTCCTGGGTTAGCTGAGTCTGTAACCTGAAGCGTATGTAACCTGAAGCATATGTAACCCGAGGTACCAGTGTAGTTGTTTTTAATGGTTTTTTTGCTGATGCTTTTCTTGTTTTATTCTCTCTGTAAACTGCAACAAGACATCTGGTCAGATTTCTCTCTCTTTCTCCCTGACACCCACCCACACCCGTGTTCGAAATCCACCTGGCACATTTTATAACCATGAAAATGCTGGGTGCCATCTTGGCACCTGATGTCTCTGGAGGTGCATGTTCGGGGATCCTTGGGATCTTGACTATTACCACATGCTGCAGTACTCTATCCATTATAATCTGCACAATCAGAATGAATTTCAGGAACCAAAAGGTCTATTACAAATATGAATTTTGAGTCGCCTGGCCCAACAATGGCAACTAGGCATTCTGTTTTGGTGACTGTAACCCTGATTTTCCTGATTTTGATGTGTGGAAGTGAGAGCTGGACCATAAAGAAAGCTGACCGCTGAAGAATTGATGCTTTTGAATTATGGTGTTGGAGGAGACTCTTGAGAGTCCCATGGACTGCAAGAAGATCCAACCTATCCATTCTGAAGGAAATCAGCCCTGAGTGCTCACTGGAAGGACAGATCCTGAAGCTGAGGCTCCAATACTTTGGCCACCTCATGAGAAGAGAAGACTCCCTGGAAAAGACCCTGGTGTTGGGAAAGATGGAGGGTGCAAGGAGAAGGGGACGACAGAGGACGAGATGGTTGGACAGTGTTCTCAAAACTATGAACATGAGTTTGACCAAGCTGCGGGAGGCAGTGGAAGACAGGAGTGCCTGGCGTGCTCTGGTCCATTCGGTCAAAGAGTTGGACACGACTAAATAACAAAAACCCCTGATTTAAGGAGCCATTTGGTGCCTAGCTTTTATATATCTGAGATTCTAATACTGACACACACAACCAGCATCATTTGCTGAGGTTTCACCATCCCACAGTCCTCATAACGTCTAGCAACATGATTAGTCTTCTGCTTATGAAGCACAAAATCACAGCCACGGAGCACACAAACTCAGCTGTAAGTCAACAAAATACATAAAGGCTGCTATTGGATTTGAGCAAGGAATTATACTACGAGGGCTATTGCTTGGGGGGGGGGGGGGAGAATGGCCCACCACCAATAAGATCAAGTCATCCAAATCCCAGCCCCATATATTTTGATCTAGTTATTTCAAATATTTATGACCTGCCCTCCATCTACACAGACCCCAAGGCGGGCTACAATACATAAAGGAAAGCAGACAATAATCTATCTATCTATAGATATAAAATGATAACATAGCACCCGAGTAAATAAAGACAGATAAAACACAGCAGCCCAGGTTAGAATTGCCATGTCCCACAATGCAACACCGCCACAAGAACATCGCAGGATCGAGCCCCAGCGCCTGCGTATATCCTGCATTCCATATTCTGCATGTGTAAAATAAAGGGGGGGGGACCCTGCCGGTCTCCTAGGTAACGAAAGCTAGAGTTGCCATAGCAACCGTTTCGTGCAACCGGCTCTTTCAGACAGTGGCGCCGATGGCAGAGAGGTGCCTTCCCTTGATTATCCAGCCACAGACTGGAAAATACGATGGGGGGTGGGTAGGTGGAGGGGGGGAATCTCTGCACTATGGTGTCATTAGCATGCAAAGAAGATGGAGATGGGGGAACCCAGGCTAGACAACACCGGGGTGGCTGGTGCAGGCTTTAATGGCTGGGGGTGGGACTGCGCAGGCCTTTCCGAGCTAAGATTGCAGGATGGGCTCTCCAGCCACAGGTCGCGTGTTCTCTTCTGAGACACCCCCAGGAGAGAGCAAATTGGGACCTGCTCATGCGGCCGACTGGAGGTGAAGCTACGAGCCGTGGATTTTTCACAGGAAACTCCTAAGTTATGTGGCAGTCTGCACAAGGACTCCTGGGATTGCACTTGCAAAGGCTTGTGGGATTGCTAGGCGCTGTTTCTGCACCACTTCCATGCTCCTGGGGGGCTTTTCATGCCGCTTCCGGGTTCACAGTGATGCGTGTGTGTGAGGTTGCACATATACTGAATGCCCATAAATGGGGAGTTGCCTGTACTTATTTTTTTATGCTCCCATGAGGCGAAAGCCAGCACACCAGGGACAAAGGTTTTCCACTTACAGAGATCCTCTTGGGGTGGGGTAGGAACACAATTTCCTTCCCCTTCATCTGCAGCCTGAATCGGACCATCCCATTCTGCCGCGTCACAGAACCGTATAGCTGGAAAGGACCTTAGAGCTCATCTAGTTCAACCCGCTGCAATGCAGGGATCACAACATCCGTGTGTAGAGATCCAGGCTGCAGCTGAAAATACGCACCACCAGAGATGTACATATTTATTAAATATTATTCTGCAGCAAAGATTCCAAGCAGAATGCTATCTCTGAGACACACACGCACAGAGCATATTTTGGGTTCAAAACAACCAGAAATCCTCTTTCCTTCTGCCACTCCCAGTGTCAGAATTCTCACGAACAATGCCCACATATTTTCGAGCGTTTCTTAACTGGCTTAGTTAAGTAGCGCCGCTGCCTCTAGCAGCTTTTTCCAATCAATGCCTTCGTTATTCTCCTTTAATGATCTGTAATTGTTGCTTATCGCATTTTATTTTTCGTTTTGCCTGCCGGCACAGTTGGTTATCACCGCCGTCAAAGAGCAGGATGTAAACAAAACAGCAGCAGGCTAGAGGTTTTCTCTTCTCTTTTGAGAAGGGGAGGTAGGTAATATTCTCTGCACACTTGACACCCAAAAGCAAGTGAAAAAATCCTGCGCATCCACTAGACACTGACGGAATATAAACATAGCAGAGTTATAAGAGATTTGTAGCTGATGCATTTGGCTGGCCAGGGCCGGGGCGGGGGGGCACACTTGGAAATGTTTCCATGACAGAGAAAGTGTCAGGACTGTGATCTCCATGGCAACCTGCCACGGCCTATTCCAGTTCCTCTCTCTCTTATATATCTATATTATCGGACCTCAATTGTGCCGCATTTTGCCAGAGCTTTAAAATAACACCAGCACCTTAAGGGAGATGGAAGATGCTTGCACTCAAAAGGTCACAAGCTTTGATTGGCCCATCCGCCAACAAAAGCTTTTGGCAATTTAA